>NC_080385.1:134576471-135176471 GCF_014773155.1 Arachis stenosperma
AAGTAATAAACCTTACGCGAGTAAGGGTCGATCCCACGGAGATTGGTGGTATGAAGCAAGCTATGGTCATCTTGTAAATCTTAGTCAGGCAGACTCAAATGTATAATGGTGATGAGCGAAAATAACATAAAGATAAAGATAGAGATACTTATGTATATCATTGGTGTAAGAGCTTCAGACAAGTGTATGAAGATGCCTTCCCTTCCGTCTCTGCTTTCCTATGCCTTCATCCAATCCTTCTTACTCCTTTCCATGGCAAGCTCGTGTAGGGTTTCACTGTTGTCAGCAGCTACCTCCATCCTCTCAGTGAAAATACGTCCCTGATGCTCTGTCACAGCATAGGCTAATCATCTGTCGGTTCTCAATCAGACCGGAATAGAATCCAGTGATTCTTTTGGCGTCTGTCACTAACGCCCCGCCCTCAGGAGTTTGAAGCACGTCACAGTCATTCAATCATTAAATCCTACTCAGAATACCACAGACAAGGTTAGACCTTCCGGATTCTCTTGAATGCTGCCATCAGTTCTTGCCTATACCACGAAGACTCTGATCTCACGGAATGGCTGGCTCGTTTGTCAGGCGAGCACTCGGTTGTCAGGCAATCAACCATGCATCATGCAATCAGAAATCCAAGAGATATTCACTAAGCCTCAGATGCTTGTAGAACAAGAGTGGTTGTCAGTCACCTTGTTCATAGGTGAGAAAGATGATGAGTGTCACGGATCATCATATTCATCAGTTGAAGAACAAGTGATATCTTAGAACAAAACAAGCGGAATTGAATAGAAGAACAATAGTAATTGCATTAATACTCGAGGTACAGCAGAGCTCCACACCTTAATCTATGGTGTGTAGAAACTCCACCGTTGAAAATACATAAGAACAAGGTCTAGGCATGGCCGAATGGCCAGCCTCCCAAAGTGAGTTCAATCATCAAAACATGATCAAAAGACTCTCTATATCGATCCGAAGATCATAATACAATAGTAAAAGGTCCTATATATAGAAAACTAGTAGCCTAGGGTGTACAGAGATGAGTAAATGACATAAAAATCCACTTCCGGGCCCACTTGGTGTGTGCTTGGGCTGAGCAATGAAGCATTTTCGTGTAGAGACTTCTCTTGGAGTTAAACGCCAGCTTTTATGCCAGTTTGGGCGTTTAACTCCCATTTAGGTGCCAGTTCCGGCGTTTAACGCTGGAATTTCTGTAGGTGACTTTGAACGCCGGTTTGGGCCATCAAATCTAGGCAAAGTATGGACTATCATATATTGCTGGAAAGCCCAGGATGTTACTTTCCAACGCCGTTGAGAGCGCGCCAATTGGGCTTCTGTAGCTCCAAAAAATCCACTTCGAGTGCAAGGAGGTCAGAATCCACAGCATCTGCAGTCCTTTCAGTCTCTGAATCAGATTTTGCTCAGGTCCCTCAATTTCAGCCAGGAAAATACTGAAATCACAGAAAAATACACAAACTCATAGTAAAGTCCAGAAAAGTGAATTTTAATTAAAAACTAATAAAAATAATAAGAACTCAACTAAAACTACTAAAAACATACTAAAAAACAATGCCAAAAAGCGTACAAATATCCGCTCATCACAACACCAAACTTAAATTGTTGCTTGTCCCCAAGCAACTAAAGATCAAATAAGATAAAAAGAAGAGAATATGCAATGAACTCCAAAAACATCTATGAAGATCAGTATTAATTAGATGAGCGGGGCTTTGAGCTTTTTGCCTCTGAATAGTTTTGGCATCTCACTTTATCCCTTGGAACTCAGAATGATTGGCTTCTTTAGGAACTCAGAATCCAGATAGTGTTATTGATTCTCCTAGTTAAGTATGATGATTCTTGAACACAGCTACTTATTGAGTCTTGGCCGTGGCCCAAAGCACTCTGTCTTCAGTATTACACCGGATACATACATGCCACAGACACATAATGGGTGAACCTTTTCAGATTGTGACTCAGCTTTGCTAAAGTCCCCAATTAGAGGGTGTCCAGGGTTCTTAAGCACACTCTTATTGCCTTGGATCACAACTTTATTTCTTTCTTTCTCTTTCTCTTTTCTTCTTCTCTTTTTTTTTTTCGTTTGCTTTTTGCTTCCCCTTTTTTTTTTCACTGCTTTTCTTGCTTCAAGAATCATTTTATGATTTTTCAGATCCTCAGTAACATGTCTCCTTTTTCATCATTCTTTCAAGAGCCAACATTCATGAACCACAAATTCAAAAGACATATGCACTGTTCAAGCATACATTCAGAGAACAAAAGTGTTGCCACCACATCAAAATAATTAAACTGTTATAAAATTCAGAATTCATGCAATTCTTTCTTTTCAATTAAGCACGTTTTTATTTAAGAAAGGTGATGGATTCATAGGACATTCATAACTTTCAGGCATAGACACTAAGACACCAATGATCATAAGACACAAACATAGATAAACATAAGCACTTAAAATTCGAAAAACAGAAGAATAAAGAACAAGGAAATCAAGGAACGGGTCCACCTTAGTGATGGCGGCTCTTCCTTCCTCTGAAGGTCCTATGGAGTGCTTGAGCTCCTCAATGTCTCTCCTTGCCTTGTTGCTCCTCTCTCATGATTCTTTGATCTTCTCTTATTCATGGAGGAGGATGGAATGTCTTGGTGCTCCACCCTTAGTTGTCCCATGTTGGAACTTAATTCTCCTAGGGAGGTGTTTAGTTGCTCCCAATAGTCTTGT
Organism: Arachis stenosperma; assembly: GCF_014773155.1. Lineage (NCBI taxonomy): Eukaryota > Viridiplantae > Streptophyta > Magnoliopsida > Fabales > Fabaceae > Arachis > Arachis stenosperma. The sequence goes on from NC_080385.1 coordinate 134,579,191, forward strand.
GGAGGAAAGTGCATCCCTTGAGGTATCTCAGGGATTCATGATGAGAGGGGTCTCTTGTGTGCTCCATCCTTTCTTGGTAATGGGCTTATCCTCATCAATGGTGATGTCTCCCTCTATGTCAACTCCAACTGAATAACAGAGGTGATAAATGAGGTGAGGAAAGGCTAACCTTGCCAAGGTAGAGGACTTATCCGCCACCTTGTAGAGTTCTTGGGCTATAACCTCATGAACTTCCACTTCTTCTCCAATCATGATGCTATGAATCATGATGGCCCGGTCTAGAGTAACTTCGGACCGGTTGCTAGTGGGAATGATTGAGCGTTGGATAAACTCCAACCATCCTCTAGCCACGGGTTTGAGGTCATGCCTTCTCAATTGAACCGGCTTCCCTCTTGAATCTCTCTTCCATTGTGCGCCCTCTTCACATATAACTGTGAGGACTTGGTCCAACCTTTGATCAAAGTTGACCCTTCTAGTGTAAGGATGTTCATCTCCTTGCATCATAGGCAAGTTGAACGCCATTCTTACACTTTCCGGACTAAAATCTAAGTATTTCCCCCGAACCATTGTGAGATAATTCTTTGGATCCGGGTTCATACTTTGATCATGGTTCTTGGTGATCCATGCATTGGCATAGAACTCTTGAACCATCAAGATTCCGACTTGTTGAATGGGGTTGGTAAGCACTTCCCAACCTCTTCTTCGGATCTCATGGCGGATCTCCGGATATTCACCCTTTTTGAGTGAAAAGGGGACCTCGGGGATCACCTTCTTCAAGGCCACAACTTCATAGAAGTGGTCTTGATGCACCCTTGAGATGATTCTATCCATCTCCCATGACTCGGAGGTGGAAGCTTTTGCCTTCCCTTTCCTCTTTTTAGAGGTTTCTCCGGCCTTGGATGCCATAATGGTTATGGAAAAACGAAAAAGCAACGCTTTTACCACACCAAACTTAAAATGTTTGCTCGTCCTCGAGCAAAAGAAGAAAGAAGAGAGTAGACGAAGAAGAAATGAGGAAGAAGGGAATGGTGGTGTATTCGGCCAAAGGGGGGGGAAGTTGTGTTTAGGTTGTGTGAAAATGAAGGAGTGAAGAAGGGTATTTATAGGAGAGAGGGGAGAAGGAGTTCGGCCATGTATGGGTGGGTTTGGGAGGGAAAGTGGTTTGAATTTGAAGGGTGAGGTTGGTGGGGTTTTATGAAGGATGGATGTGAGTGGTGAAGAGAAAGATGGGATTTGATAGGTGAAGGGGTTTTGGGGAAGAGGTATTGAGGTGATTGGTGAATGGGGGAAGAAGAGAGAGAGTGGTGATGGGGTCCTGTGGGGTCCACAGATCCTGTGGTGTCAAGGAAAAGTCATCCCTGCACCAAATGGCATCAAAATTCACGTTTTGAGCCATTTCTGGCGTTAAACGCCGGGCTGGTGCCCATTCCTGGCGTTTAACGCCAGGTTCTTGCCCTTTTCTGGCGTTTAACGCCAGTCTGGTGCCCCTTTCTGGCGTTAAACGCCCAGAATGGTGCCAGACTGGGCGTTAAACGCCCAACTGCTAGGTTTACTGGCGTTTGAACGCCAGCAACATCTTCCTCCAGGGTGTGCTATTTTTCTTCCTGTTTTTCATTTTGTTTTTGCTTTTGCAATGGATTTTGTGACTTCTTATGATCATCAACCTACAAAAAACATAAAATAACAAAAGAGAATACATAAAATATAATCATTGGGTTGCCTCCCAACAAGCGCTTCTTTATTGTCAGTAGCTTGACAGAGGGCTCTCAATGAGCCTTACAAATGATCAGAGCAATGTGGGAACCTCCCAACACCAAACTTAGAGTTTGAATGTGGGGGTTCAACACCAAACTTAGAGTTTGGTTGTGGCCTCCCAACACCAAACTTAGAGTTTGACTGTGGGGGCTCTGTTTGTCTCTGATTTGAGAGAAGCTCTTCATGCTTCATCTCTATGGTGACAGAGGGATATCCTTGAGCCTTAAACACCAAGGATTCTCCATTCACTTGAATGATCAGTTCACCTCTATCAACATCAATCACAGCCTTTGCTGTGGCTAGGAAAGGTCTGCCAAGGATGATGGTTTCATCCATGCATTTCCCAGTCTCTAGGACTATGAAATCAGTAGGGATGTAATGGTCTTCAATTTTAACCAAAACATTCTCTACAAGTCCATAAGCTTGTTTTCTTGAGTTGTCTGCCATCTCTAGTGAGATTCTTGCAGCTTGTACCTCAAAGATCCTTAGCTTCTCCATTACTGAGAGAGGCATGAGGTTTACACTTGACCCTAAGTCACACAGAGCCTTCTTGAAGGTCATGGTGCCTATGGTACAAGGTATGGAAAACTTCCCAGGGTCTTGTTTCTTTTGAGGTAATTTTTGCCTAGACAAGTCATCCAGCTCTTTGGTGAGCAAGGGAGGTTCATCCTCCCAAGTCTCATTTCCAAATAACTTGTCATTTAGCTTCATGATTGCTCCAAGGTATTTAGCAACTTGCTCTTCAGTGACATACTCATCCTCTTCAGAGGAAGAATACTCATCAGAGCTCATGAATGGCAGAAGTAAGTCCAATGGAATCTCTATGGTCTCATTTTGAGCCTCAGATTCCCATAGTTCCTCATTGGGGAACTCAGTGGAGGTCAGTGTACGCCCATTGAGGTCTTCCTCAGTGGCGTCCACTTCATCTCTTTCCTCTCCAAATTCGGCCATGGTTATGGCTTTGCACTCTCCTTTTGGATTTTCTTCTGTGTTGCTTGGGAGAGTACTTGGAGGGAGTTCAGTAACTTTCTTGCTCAGCTGTCCCACTTGTCCTTCCAAATTCCTAATGGAGGACCTTGTTTCAGTCATGAAACTTTGAGTGGTTTTAATTAGATCAGAGACCATGGTTGCTAAGTCAGAGGGGTTCTGCTTAGGATTCTCTGTCTGTTGCTGAGAAGATGATGGAAAAGGTTTGCCATTAAACCTGTTTCTTCCACCATTATTATTGAAACCTTGTTGAGGTCTCTCTGATTCTTCCATGAGAGATTTGGGTGATTTCTCCATGAAGAATTATAGGTGTTACCATAGGGTTCTCCTAGGTAGTTCACCTCTTCCATTGAAGGGTTCTCAGGATCATAAGCTTCTTCCTCAGATGAAGCCTCCTTAGTACTGCTTGGTGCATTTTGCATTCCAGACAGACTTTGAGAAATCAAATTGACTTGTTGAGTCAATATCTTGTTCTGAGCCAGTATGGCGTTCAGAGTGTCAATCTCAAGAACTCCTTTCTTCTGACTAGTCCCATTGTTCACAGGATTCCTTTCAGAAGTGTACATGAATTGGTTATTTGCAACCATTTCAATGAGCTCTTGAGCTTCTGTAGGCGTCTTCTTCAGATGAAGAGATCCTCCAGCAGAGCTATCCAAGGACATCTTAGATAGTTTAGAAAGACCATCATAGAAAATACCTATGATGCTCCATTCAGAAAGCATGTCAGAAGGACATTTTCTGATCAATTGTTTGTATCTTTCCCAAGCTTCATAGAAGGATTCACCATCCTTCTGTCTGAAGGTTTGGACTTCCACTCTAAGCTTACTCCATCTTTGTGGTGGAAAGAATTTTGCCAAGAAGGCATTGACTAGCTTTTCCCAAGAGTCCAGGCTTTCCTTAGGTTGAGAGTCCAACCATATCCTAGCTCTATCTCTTACAGCAAAAGGGAATAGCATCAGTCTATAGATCTCAGGGTCAACCCCATTAGTCTTGACTGTGTCACAGATTTGCAAGAATTCAGCTAAAAACTGATGAGGATCTTCCATTGGAAGTCCATGGAACTTGCAATTCTGTTGCATTAGAGAAACTAATTGAGGTTTAAGCTCAAAGTTGTTTGCTCCAATGGCAGGGATAGAGATGCTTCTCCCATAAAAATCAGGAGTAGGTGCAGTAAAGTCACCCAGCACCTTCCTTGCATTGTTGGCATTGTGGTTATTTTCGGCTGCCATGTCTTCTTCTTCTTTGAAGAATTCGGTCAGGTCCTCTAAAGAGAGTTGTGCTTTGGCTTCTCTTAGTTTTCTCTTCAAGGTCCTTTCGGGTTCAGGGTCAGCTTCAACAAGAATGCCTTTGTCTCTGCTCCTGCTCATATGAAAGAGAAGAGAACAAGAAAATGTGGAATCCTCTATGTCACAGTATAGAGATTCCTTGAGGTGTCAGAGGAAAAGAGAAATAGAAAGAAGAAGGAGAAGAAGAATTCGAACTTTACTTAGATAAGGTTCGAATTGTGCATTGAGAAGGAGTGGTACTTCCATAAAATAGAAGGATGTGAGAAGGAGGGAAGAAGATTTTCGAAAATTAATTAAAATATTTTGAAAACATTTTTGAAAAACATTAAATTGATTTTCGAAAATCAAAGTGGAAAAGAAACCAAGTGATTTTTGAAAAAGATTTTTAAATTAGAAATAAAAAAGATTTGATTGAAGACTATTTTGAAAAAGATGTAGTTAAGAAGATATGATTGGTTTAAAAGAAATGTGATTGAGAATATATGATTTGAAAAACATTTTAAAAGATATGATTTGAAAATAATTTGAAAAGATATGATTTTTAAAAATTAATGACTTGCCTAACAAGAGAAGATATGATTCAAACATAAAACCTTCCTCAACAGAAAAGGCAAAAAATGTTCAATCAAATCATTAATTGTTAGTAAGTACCTAAAAAAAAGGAAACAAATTGATTTTGAAAACATTTGATTGATAAGATATGATTTGAAAAAGATTTGATTTTGAAAAACTTTGAAAACTTGAAAAAAAATTGATTTGAAAACAAAATCTTCCCCCTAGCACCATCCTGGCGTTAAACGCCCAGAATGGTATACATTCTGGCGTTTAACGCCCAAAATGCACCCTTTTTGGGCGTTAAACGCCCAACCAGGTACCCTGGCTGGCGTTTAAACGCCAGTCTGTCTTCTTCACTGGGCGTTTTGAACGCCCAGCTTTTTCTGTATAATTCCTCTGCAGTATGTTCTGAATCTTCAATTCTTTGTATCATTGACTTGAAAAGACACAAATTAAAAATTTTTTTAGATTTTTAATAATCAAAATGCAAAAAGAACCAAATAACAATGCATGCAAGACACCAAACTTAGCAGTTTGTATACTACTGACACTATATGAGACATAAACTCTCAAGTCAAAAGAATTCAAAGATCAGAGTAAGAAATCATCAAGAATTACTTGAAGATCCTTAAGACACATGAATGAATGCATGCAATTGACACCAAACTTAAGATGAGACACTAGACTTAAGCAAGAAACATCAAATATTTTTGGTTTTTATGATTTTGTGATTTTTTTGTGCTTTTTTTCAAAAATTAAGTGAAAAAAAAAAAGATATCAAAATTCTTAATGAGAATTCCAGGAATCAGTGCAATGCTAGTCTAAGACTCCGGTCCAGGAATTAGACATGGCTTCACAGCTAGCCAAGCTTTCAAAGAAAGCTTCGGTCCAAAACACTAGACATGGCCAATGGCCAGCCAAGCCTTAGCAGATCATTGCTCCAAAAGCAAGATTGATAAAGATCAACAAGCTATTGTGATGATCAGTTGAAACCTCGGTCCAATAAGATTAGACATGGCTTTTCAGCCAGCCAGATTTCAACAAATCATCATGAAACTCTAGGATTCACCTTCAAGAATTTCGAAAAAAAAATAAATGCCTAATCTAAGCAACAAGATGAACCGTCAGTTGTCCATACACAAGAACAATCCCCGGCAACGGCGCCAAAAACTTGGTGCACGAAATTGTGATCAATACTTTTTAATACACAAATAATCCCTAGTAATGGCTCCAAAGACTTGGTGCTCAATACCATGGCATAAACACAACTTCGCACAACTAACCAGCAAGTGCACTGGGTCGTCCAAGTAATAAACCTTACGTGAGTAAGGGTCGATCCCACGGAGATTGGTGGTATGAAGCAAGCTATGGTCATCTTGTAAATCTTAGTCAGGCAGACTCAAATGTATAATGGTGATGAGCGAAAATAACATAAAGATAAAGATAGAGATACTTATGTATATCATTGGTGTAAGAGCTTCAGACAAGTGTATGAAGATGCCTTCCCTTCCGTCTCTCTGCTTTCCTACTGCCTTCATCCAATCCTTCTTACTCCTTTCCATGGCAAGCTCGTGTAGGGTTTCACTGTTGTCAGCAGCTACCTCCCATCCTCTCAGTGAAAATACGTCCCTGATGCTCTGTCACAGCATAGGCTAATCATCTGTCGGTTCTCAATCAGACCGGAATAGAATCCAGTGATTCTTTTGGCGTCTATCACTAACGCCCCGCCCTCAGGAGTTTGAAGCACGTCACAGTCATTCAATCATTGAATCCTACTCAGAATACCACAGACAAGGTTAGACCTTCCGGATTCTCTTGAATGCTGCCATCAGTTCTTGCCTATACCACGAAGACTCTGATCTCACGGAATGGCTGGCTCGTTTGTCAGGCGAGCACTCGGTTGTCAGGCGATCAACCATGCATCATGCAATCAGAAATCCAAGAGATATTCACTAAGCCTCAGATGCTTGTAGAACAAGAGTGGTTGTCAGTCACCTTGTTCATAGGTGAGAAAGATGATGAGTGTCACGGATCATCATATTCATCAAGTTGAAGAACAAGTGATATCTTAGAACAAGAACAAGCGGAATTGAATAGAAGAACAATAGTAATTGCATTAATACTCGAGGTACAGCAGAGCTCCACACCTTAATCTATGGTGTGTAGAAACTCCACCGTTGAAAATACATAAAAACAAGGTCTAGGCATGGCCGAATGGCCAGCCTCCCAAAGTGAGTTCAATCATCAAAACATGATCAAAAGACTCTCTATATCGATCCGAAGATCATAATACAATAGTAAAAGGTCCTATATATAGAAAACTAGTAGCCTAGGGTGTACAGAGATGAGTAAATGACATAAAAATCCACTTCCGGGCCCACTTGGTGTGTGCTTGGGCTGAGCAATGAAGCATTTTCGTGTAGAGACTTCTCTTGGAGTTAAACGCCAGCTTTTATGCCAGTTTGGGCGTTTAACTCCCATTTAGGTGCCAGTTCCGGCGTTTAACGCTGGAATTTCTGTAGGTGACTTTGAACGCCGGTTTGGGCCATCAAATCTTGGGCAAAGTATGGACTATCATATATTGCTGGAAAGCCCAGGATGTCTACTTTCCAACGCCGTTGAGAAAGCGCCAGTTGGGCTTCTGTAGCTCCAGAAAATCCACTTCGAGTGCAAGGAGGTCAGAATCCAACAGCATCTGCAGTCCTTTTCAGTCTCTGAATCAGATTTTTGCTCAGGTCCCTCAATTTCAGCCAGAAAATACCTGAAATCACAGAAAAACACACAAACTCATAGTAAAGTCCAGAAAAGTGAATTTTAATTAAAAACTAATAAAAATATACTAAGAACTCAACTAAAACTACTAAAAACATACTAAAAACAATGCCAAAAAGCGTACAAATTATCCGCTCATCACCAAGCTTTCTGATAGTGGATGCAGTCATTAGATTGATGCTTGCTCCAAGATCACATAGGGCTGTCTTGGTGCAAGCACCTTCTAATGTGCATGGTATCATAAAGCTTCCTGGATCTTGAAGCTTTTCTGGTAAGCTTTTCAGAATGACTGCACTGCATTCTTCAGTGAGAAACACTTTTTCAGTTTCTCTCCAATCCTTCTTATGACTTAAGATCTCTTTCATGAACTTAGCATAAGAAGGTATTTGCTCAAGTGCCTCTGCAAACGGAATCTTTATTTCAAGAGTCCTTAGATAATATGCAAAGCGGGCAAATTGCTTATCCTGCTCCGCTTGGCGGAGTTTCTGAGGATAAGGCATCTTGGCTTTATATTCTTCAACCTTAGTTGCTGCAGGCTTATTCCTTACAGAAGTGGTTGAAGAATCCTTTTTTGAGGGATTACTGTCAGCACTCTCAGGTGTCTGATCCTCCCTTGGCGTCTGAACGCTAGGAATGGGTGAAGATTGGGCGTTTAACGCCAACTTCTCCCCCTTTTCTGGCGTTTGAACGCCAGAACTGGGCAAGGAATGGGCGTTTAACGCCAGCTTTCCTTCCCTTTCTGGCGTTTGAACGCCAAAAGTATTCCTCTCTGGGCTCTTACTGTCCTCAGAGGGATTTTGGGCAGTGGCTTGGTTACCCTCTGTCAATTGTTCCTTATTTGACTTTTTGCTCTTTTGAGTGGTGTTGTTTAGTGTCTTCCCACTCCTCAGTTGAACTACTTGACACTCTCCTGTTATCTGGTTAGATATCTGCTATTTTGCTTGATTCAACTGCAGTTCTATGTTCTTGTTAGCAACTTTAGTTTCATGGAGCATCTCTTTAAATTCTGCTAACTGTTCTGTCATCAGGAGCAATTGTTGATTAAGCTCAATCATCTGTTCTTGAGGATTAGGATCAGTGACTACTGCCATGACTTCCTCTTTTGGAGAGAACTCATTGCTAGAGTATAAATATTGGTTTCTAGCAACAGTGTCTATAAGCTCTTGAGCCTCTTCAATTGTCTTCCTCATGTGTATAGATCCACCAGCTGAGTGGTCTAAAGACATCTGAGCTTTTTCTGTAAGCCCATAGTAGAAGATGTCTAACTGTACCCACTCTAAAAACATTTCAGAGGGGCATTTTCTTAGCATACCTCTATACCTCTCCTAGGCATCATAAAGGGATTCATTATCCTCTTGTTTAAAGCCTTGGATGTCCAGCCTTAGCTGTGTCATCCTCTTTGGAGGGTAAAAATGATTCAGGAACTTGTCTGATAACTGTTTCCATGTCTTTATGCTTGCTGTAGGTTGGTTATTCAACCACCTTTTAGCTTGATCTTTTACAGCAAATGGAAATAGTAATAGTCTGTAGACATCCTGATCCACCTCTTTATCATGTACTGTATCAGCAATTTGTAAGAATTGTGCCAGAAACTCAGTAGGTTCTTCCTGTGGAAGACCGGAATACTGGCAATTTTGCTGCACTATGATAATGAGTTGAGGATTTAGCTCAAAGCTGCTTGCTTTGATGAGAGGTGTACAAATGCTACTCCCATATGCAGCTGTAATAGGGTTAGCATATGACCCCAGAGTCCTTCTGAATTGATCAATCCCACTTAGGTCCATAGTGGATAAAGGGAACTGATATGGATTGCAAATAGATAAATTTTTTTTTAAGTGACCAAAAATAATAAAATAAAATAAAACAAAAGGAAAATAAAATAAAAAATTCGAAAATTAAAAGAAAATAAGATCAAAGCAAATTGAAAACTGAATCAATTAGTTAATTAAAAAGATTTTGAGATTAGCAATTAGAAAGATATGATTGAAAAATTTTTATGAAAAAGATTTGATTTTTGAAATGAAGAAAGAGAAAAACAACAAAATGACACCAAACTTAAAATTTTTAGAAAATCAAACACAATTTTTCGAAAATTTTAAAGGAAAAACACAAAGAGGACACCAAACTTAGAATTTTTACGGATCAAAAAGGGACTAAAGACATGCAAATTCGAAAATTAGAAGAAAAACAAAAGCATGCAATTGACACCAAACTTAAAATATGAAACTAGACTCAACTAAAAGACTCTAAACCAACAAAAATAAAACAGTCCTAATCTAAGCAACAAGATAAGCCGTCAGTTGTCCAAACTCGAACAATCCCCGGCAACGGCGCCAAAAACTTGGTGCACGAAATTGCAATCACACCTTTGCAATCCCGCACAACTAACCAGCAAGTGCACTGGGTCGTCCAAGTAATACCTTACGTGAGTAAGGGTCGATCCCACGGAGATTGTCGGCTTGAAGCAAGCTATGGTTATCTTGTAAATCTTAGTCAGGATATCAATAATTATCAGGATTGATATTGCAAAGCAAAAGAACATGAAATAAGTACTTGTTCGCAGTAATGGAGAATAGGTTGAGGCTTTGGAGATGCTCGACCTTCTGAATCTCTGCTTTCCTACTGTCTTCTTCCTCAAACACGCAAGGCTCCTTCCATGGCAAGCTGTATGTAGGGTTTCACCGTTGTCAGTGGCTACCTCCCATCCTCTCAGTGGAAATGTTCAACGCACCCTGTCACGGCACGGCTATCCATCTGTCGGTTCTCAATCAGGCCGGAATAGAATCCAGTGATTCTTTTGCGTCTGTCACTAATGCCCCGCCTTCAGGAGTTTGAAGCTCGTCACAGTCATTCAATCATTGAATCCTACTCAGAATACCACAGACAAGGTTTAGACCTTCCGGATTCTCTTGAATGCCGCCATCAGTTCTAGCTTATACCACGAAGATTCTGATTAAAGAATCCAAGAGATATCTACTTAATCTGAGGTAGAACGGAGGTGGTTGTCAGGCACACGTTCATAGTTGAGAATGATGATGAGTGTCACGGGTCATCACCTTCATCCGGGTTAAGAACAAGTGATATCTTAGAACGGAAGCAAGCATGATTGAATAAGAAACAGTAGTAATTGCATTAATCCATCAAGACACAGCAGAGCTCCTCACCCCCAACCGTGGGGTTTAGAGACTCATGCTGTAGAAGATACAATGAGAAACGTGTAAAGTGTCATCCGGTACCGATACAATGTCAAAAGATCCTATTAATAGTTAACTAGTAACCTAAGGTTTACAGAAATGAGTAAATGACAGAAAAATCCACTTCTGGGCCCACTTGGTGTGTGCTTGGGCTGAGCATTGAAGCTTTCATGCCAGTTTGGGCGTTTAACTCCAATTTTTATGCCAGTTCCAGCGTTAAACGCTGCAAATTCTGAGGCTGATTTGCAACGCCGGTTTGGGCCACCAAATCTCGGGCAAAGTATGGACTATTATACATTGCTGGAAAGCCCAGGATGTCTACTTTCCAACGCCGTTGAGAGCGCGCCAATTGGGCTTCTGTAGCTCCAGAAAATCCTCTTCGAGTGCAGGGAGGTCAGAATCCAACAGCATCTGCAGTCCTTTTCAGCCTCTAAATCAGATTTTTGCTCAGATCCCTTAATTTCAGCCAGAAAATACCTGAAATCACAGAAAAACACACAAACCCATAGTAAAGTCCAGAAAAGTGAATTTTAGCTAAAAACTAAGAAAAATATACTAAAAACTAACTAAAAATCATACTAAAAACATACTAAAAACAATGCCAAAAAGCGTATAAATTATCCGCTCATCAGTACTGTTGGATGCATTTTGCCATCCATTCAGACTTTGAGAAATCATGTTGACTTGCTGAGTCAATATTTTGTTCTGAGCCAATATAGCATTCAGAGCATCAATTTCAAGAACTTCCTTCCTCTGAGGCGTCCCATTACTCACAGAATTCCTCTCAGAAGTGTACATGAATTGGTTATTTGCAACCATGTCAATGAGTTCTTGAGCTTCTGCAGGCGTTTTCTTTAGGTGAATAGATCCACTTGCAAAATGGTCCAGTGACATCTTAGAGAACTCAGATAGACCATAATAGAATATATCCAAAATGGTCCACTCTGAAAGCATGTTAAAAGGATTTTGGTCATCTGCTTGTATCTTTCCTAAGCTTCATAGAGGGATTCACCATCTTTTTGTTTGAAGGTCTGAACATCCACTCTAAACTTGCTCAGCTTTTGAGGAGGAAAGAACTTAGCCAAGAAGGTCGTGACCATCTTATCCCAAGAGTCCAGGCTATCTTTAGGTTGTGAGTCCAACCATGTTCTAGCTCTGTCTCTTACAGCAAAAAAGAAAAGCATGAGCATGTAGACTTCAGGATCTACTTCATTAGTCTTAATAGTCTCACAGATCTGCAAGAACTCAGTTAAAAACTGATAGGGATCTTCTGATGAAAGTCCATGAAACTTGTAGTTCTATTGCATTAGAGCAACTAGTTGAGGCTTCAGCTCAAAATTGTTTGCTCCAATGGCAGGGATTGAGATGCTTCTTCCATCAAACTTGGAAGTAGGTGTAGTATAATCACCAAGAATCCTCCTTGCATTATTATTTTTGGCTGCCATCTCCTCTTCCTTTTCAAAAATTTCTGTAAGGTTGTCTCTGGATTGTTGTAATTTAGCTTCTCTTAGTTTTCTTTTCGGAGTCCTTTCAGGTTCAGGATCTGCTTCAACAAGAATGTCCTTGTCCTTGCTCCTGCTCATATGAAAAAGAAGAGAACAGAAAATAATAATAGGGATCCTCTTTACCGCAGTAGAGAGATTCCTTTATGTTAGTAGAAGAAGAAAAGAATAGAAGAAGGAAAAGAGAAAAATTTGAACTCAGAGAGGAAGAGGAGGTTCGAATTTTAAGATGAAGAGAAGTGTTAGTAAATGAATAAATAAATAGAAGAAGATGAGAGAGAGAATTCGAAAATTATTTTTGAAAAATTAGTGATTTTTGAAAATTAAGAGAAGAAAAAAAATTAAAATTTGAAACAATTAGTTAATTAAAAAGAATTTTTGAAAAAGGGAGAGGAGTTTTTGAAAATTAGAGAGATAAAATTAGTTAGGTGGTTTTGAAAAGGCTAAGAAACAAACAAAAAGTCAATTAGTTAGTTGAAAAATATTTGAAAATCAATTTTGAAAAGATAAGAAATTTAGAAAAGATTTTGAAATTAATTTTGAAAAAGATATAATTTTAGAAAAAGATATTTTGAAAAGATATGATTGAAAAAGATATTTTGGAAAAAGAGTTGATTTTTTTTAAAATTAAAATTGATTACTTGACTAACAAGAAACTAAAAGATATGATTCTAGAATTTAAAGATTGAACCTTTCTTAACAAGAAAGTAACAAACTTCAAATTTTTGAATCAATCACATCAATTGTTAGTAAATTTTATGAAGTTTTGAAATAAAGATAAGAAAAAGGTTTTGAAAATAAATTTTAAAAATTTTCGGAAATAATAAAAAAATGAAAAAGATTTGATTTTTGAAAAAGATTTTGAAAAGATAGTGTTCCGAGGGTTACCTGAAACTGTAGGTCGATCTCGAACGAGATCTTCTGTGCTGGTCGGAGCCGACGTGTCCGGCAGGTAGCGGCCGGAGCTGGTGTGTCCGACTTGTTGGACTTGGTGATGGTGTTGATCCTTCGTCCCCGGAGGGTGGGGGGTACCTGTAAGGGACTCCAATGCTTAAGTTAGCAAGGGTATTAAGCAGGTATTGAGTAGAATCAGAGTATGAGTTATACCTGGGTGCTCCAGTGTATTTATAATGGTGAAATATGACCTTCTGTGGATAAAATAAGTTAGTTATCTTATCTTATCTTGAGGTGAGGTCATCTTATCTTCAAGGGAACCGCCCTTCTCCCTGTAGGCTTGGGCTGCCCTTGGATTTGGGACGTGTTCCTCTATTTGGGCCCTTTGTTTGGGCTTTCCTGTGACTTAGCCGAGCTCTTTGAGTAGAGGTCGGGTTGTCCTGACCTAAAGAGGTCGGTCGCTTTGTCTGTCGAACATCCCGGGTCGGACAACTCGACCCAGGGTATGAACAGTGCCCCTGCTTGAGCTCGAACTTCCTTGAGGTCGAGTCTTTGACTTCGGTCCTTCTTTGGTGAAGCCGAACTCAAGCATTTTGTCGATTCCTTTGTAGCAGCTTTTGAATGTAGAATGTTTTCCTCTAAAAGCGCGTGTTTTTATATCAGCGCTTTTTTTTTTGGGGACGCAAGAGGGTTTTAATATCTGCATTTAATTGGCATTAATTGTCCCATTTTCTCTTGGTCTTTTATTTTGAATTTCTCAACCAAAAAAGGGTTTCTCTTCTTCACTCTTTCTTCGTAACTTCTCCCTTTACTCTCTCATTTTCTGTTTCTTTCGTAGTTTCTCCCACCTGTTCTGTCGCTGCTCTCTGTGGAAGAGGATGATCTCCAGCTTTTCTCCTTCGCAGCTCTCCGCTTTCGAGGGGTGGCTTTTCTTCTGTCCTTCGGCTTTCTTTCGAGGTTTTCTTCTGCTTTCTCCAGGTTCAATTTTTCTTTCTTCTGTTTCCTTATATGTGGAAAGTTTGCATTTTGCTCAGAGGAAGTTTTTTGGGTCTTTCTGCTTTTACCATGCTTGATTGTTGCGTGCTCTGGAATTTCTTCGTTTTTGGTGCGAATCTTTTTTCTTGTTGCTTGAATCTTTTTCTTTTAGGATTTTTGCATATTGTCGCCATTTCTGCTTGTGCCTTTGGTGATGGTTCTTTGCTTGATTCTGAAAAAAAGTTTGCATCTTTGCTATTTTTTTTGTTTGGCATTTTTGGTGTTTTGATAATGCCTTTTGCTGATAAACTGTAGAAGCAATGCTTTTTGCTGATAAACTGTAGAAAGGTGGTGATTTTGTGTTTTTACTTCCTTTGAGACTTTATTTTCTTTTTGATGAGTGCCGGGACATAAGCTGTAGAAATAGCTTGAAAACCTTGCTTTGTTATTGCCTCCAAGGGATGCCCCAGGACTTTTTGGCTTGAGTCTTGGGGTTTTCCTTTTCTGTTTGTCCGCCCGTCGAGATGTTTTGCCCCTCGTCCGAGATGTTTTTAAGTAATCCGTTCTTCTTTTCTTTTTGTAGGATTTAGTTGGCCTCATGTCTTCCCGAAATAACGTTGTAGAGATGCCTTCCCATGTTCCTGAGGGTATGGCCGATTGGGTGGACTCGATGGTTCTTATGTGTGTCTCTCTGGTTGATTCTGAGTTTTGCACGCAGCTTAGGCAGTTTCACAGTGTCTGTAGTAATCCTGGCGATGAGAAGAACTATGAGCTTGTCCCTCCCTCTTCTGACGAGAGAGTTTGCTTCTCTACTCGGGTTGTTGACGATCGCCCTTTTTTCTATGTTTATGACTTTTTCTTTGGTCAGCTGGGTATCACCCTTCCTTTTACTAAATTTGAAACCGACCTGTTATGGTCCTGTAATGTCGCCCCCTCTCAACTTCACCCTAATTCCTGGGGTTTTATAAAAATCTTTCATTTGTTGTGCAATGGCTTTGGTATCCCTGCCTCGCAATCTCTCTTTTTCTATCTATTTATCTTGACTAAGCCTGGAGTGGTAAAAAAGAAGGCAGCTTTGGTCTCCTTTCGATCTACCCAGGGAAAGAAGGTTTTTTCCATGTTTGACGAGTCATTCCGTGATTTTAAAAACTACTTTTTCAAGGTCCGAGCTGTTGAAGGTGCTCGGCCCTTCTTTCTGGATGAAAATGACGAGCCTGCTTTTCCCTTGAAATGGCAAAAAGATGTGAGGGTGTCCCGATATACGTGAGAAATGTTGGATGAGACTGAGCGAGCCTTTGTGACTGTCTTGGAAGAACACTGGGGTCAACCTCCTCATCTCGACACAAAGAAATTTCTAACCAATCCCTCTCTTCTTCAAACTGAGCTGGGTATTTTGTGTTTCCTTTTTTATCTGTTCTATATTACTCGTAACTGTCTTTTCCGACTTGTAGCTTAATTTCTGTTTTATTTGCAGAGGCGATGAAGAATAATGAATCCATGAAAGCTTTTAAAAGAGCGCAGAGGGCGACTGCTGCCAAAAACATCTTGGCCAAGGCGGCTGGGGAAGGATCCTCTCAAGTGCACGTGAAGCCGTCTGTGCCGAGTTTCCTTGGGGTGAAGAAGGTGATCCCTACTCCCCGAGTTCGTCTGGTGGATCCCTTTGCATTTTCACCTTTATCGGACGGTTATCTTTATCGTGATCGTGCAGTGAAATTGTTTTTCACTTTCTGCCGATCTGTTGCTTTATAATCGGACGATGAATACTTCAGATTAATTCTGTCTTGAAATCTTGTAGAATATCTAAATAAATTTCATTCAAAGAAAAGTGCAAAATATATACATGTGGGAATTTTTTCATCCTTTTAAGTCAGATAGTGTCTAGGTCTCAACCTGGTGCCTCATTAAAAAACCTTTTCAGAAAAAAGAGTGCATCCAATAATGAGATCCTTTACCTTTTCTAACTGTAGTACCTTCTTAGGTTGCAAGCGTGCCATGATCTGGGAAGCTCTCGTCCATCAAGTTCGGACAGTCTGTAGTAGCCCTTCCCAAGTACTTCTATAACTCGGTAGGGTCCTTTTCAGTTTGCTGCCAGCTTTCCTTCTCCTGGTCGAGTTGTTCCAATATCATTTCAGATTAGGACAAGATCGTTCTCTGTAAAACTTCTCGATACTACCCTTTGATTATATCTGGAAGCCATTCGGCGCTTTAGAGCTTCCTCCCTGATCTGAGCTCTTTCTTTGATTTCAGGTAGTAGGTCGAGCTCTTCCCTCTAAAGTTGGGAGTTTGCTCCCTCATTGTAATGAACTACTCTAGGCGATCTTTCCTCAATCTCTACTGGGATCATTGCCTCTGTTCCGTATGCTAACCGGAAGGGGGATTCCTTTATGGTGGAATGTGGCGTCGTTTGATATACCCATAGGACCTGTGGAAGCTCTTCTGCCCAGGCTCCCTTTGCATCTTGTAATCTCCGTTTTAACCAGGCCAATATGACTTTGTTGGCGGTTTCGGCCTGTCCATTGGCCTGTGGATGTTCGACGGAGGTGTACTGGTGCTTTATATTCAAGTCGGCTACTATTTTTCTAAAGCCTGCATCTGTGAAT
The DNA here is from genome assembly GCF_014773155.1 of Arachis stenosperma. Classification (NCBI taxonomy): domain Eukaryota; kingdom Viridiplantae; phylum Streptophyta; class Magnoliopsida; order Fabales; family Fabaceae; genus Arachis; species Arachis stenosperma. The sequence goes on from NC_080385.1 coordinate 134,595,711, forward strand.
TGAGTGCCATTGTCTGTGGTTATTGAATATGGAACTCCGAACCTTGTAACAATGTTTCTATATAGGAATTTCCGGCTTCTTTGGGCAGTAGCGTTAGCTAGGGGTTCTGCCTCGATCCACTTTGTAAAGTAGTCTACCCCTACTATGAGAAATTTAACTTGTCCTGATCCCTGGGGAAAGGGGCCGAGAAGATCGAGTCCCCATTTTGCAAACGGCCAAGGAGAAGTCACGCTGATGAGCTCTTCTGGAGGAGCGATGTGAAAGTTGGCATGTTTCTGACATAGTGGACATGTCTTTACAAATTCTGTGGCTTCTTTCTGTAATGTTGGCCAATAGAACCCTGCCCGGAGTACTTTTTTGACGAGGGCCTGCGCTCCGAGATGATTGCCACAAATGCCGCCGTGTACTTCTTCTAACACTTCCTTTGTGTGGGGGTCAGCACGTATTTTAATAATGGTACTGAGATCCCTCTTTTGTATAGGATGTTGTTTATGATGGTGTAGTACTGTGCCTCCCTTTTTAGCCTCTTTGCCTCCTTTTCTTCTGTGGGGAGTATTCCTGTTTTGAGGTAGTTGATTATGGGGTCATCCATCCTTGGTCCTGGTTTTCTATGGCTAGGACTTTTTCTTCTTCCGAGATTGACGGGTTCTGTAATATTTCCTGGATGAGGCTTCTATTGTTGCCGCTTGGTTTGGTGCTGGCTAGTTTCGAGAGTGCGTCAGCTCAGGCATTTTGTTCGCGGGGGATGTGGCAAATCTTATATTCCCCGATTTGTCCAAGCTATTCCTTGGTCTTATCCAAATACTTTTTCGTGATGAAATCTTTAGCTTGGTAGCTCCCTGTTATTTGTGATGTGACCACTTGTGAATCGCTGTAAATGTTGAGTTTTTGAGCTCTGACGATTGGATTTTTGACGGTTTAGAATTTCTCAAATAAAATCTCGTCGAAGTATAGTTTCTAAACCAAGCAATAATCCTTTCATACAAAAAGTTGTTTGTCACTAAAACAAACCCCTAAATTTATAAACCGAAGTATTCAAACCTCGGGTCGTTCTCCCTAGGAATTACAACAAAGTGTCTTGTTATTGGTTTGAGTTGTTTTGGGGTTTTGATAAGAGGCATGAAAGTAATTGGCAATGAAAGTAAACTAACAACTATAAAAGGCTCTTGGCAAGGTATGAAAATTAGAAGTCCTATCCTAGTTATCCTCCTCAATTGTGATGAGAATTGTTCATTGCTACCACTTAGTTAACCCTTACTAAATAAAGGAAAGTCAAGTGGATGAATTAACTTGAGCCACAAGTCCTAGCCAACTCCCAAGGAAAGACTAGCTTTAGTGCACTCCAAACCAATTAGCAATCTCTCAAATTATCAATCAACAAAGGAATTAGATAACTCAAGAGTCACTAATTACTCTACCTAGGCCAAGAGGAACAAAATCTATACTATATCTAGAAGAGGCATTTCAACAAACACATAAAAGGCAATAAAAGTAAACAACATAAATTGCAAGAATTAAAGAGAGATACAACTACAAAGGCAAGAGATCAACAATAGAAAAGCAAAGAAGAACAATTATTATGAATTACCTCTTATTGAATTGAAAGAAAATGGAAAGAACAAAAGTAGATCTACAACAAAATGCAAGAACAATATAAAGGAAATTACAACAAAAGAATAGAGGAAGATGAATGTAACAACTAGAAATTAAGAGGATAGAAGTAGAAGAAGATGAATCTAAAATCTAGATCTAAGAACTAAACCTAATCCTAATTCTAATTCTAGAGAGAAGTGAGAGCTTCTCTCTCTAGAAACTAACTCTAACTACTCAACTAAACTAATGGTAACTAACTTCTAAAGTATGAAAAGTATGTTGATTCCCCTTCAATCCTTGGCTTAAATAGCATCAGAAATGAGTTGGATTGGGCCCACAAGGCTTCTAAAATCGCTGGCCACATGTTGCTTTAAGTGAACTAGGTGGCAGCAACGGCGCATGCGCGTACTTTGCGCGTGCGCGCCACCATACGTGTAGCAACTATGACAAATCTTATATCGTTTCGAAGCCCCGGATGTTAGCTTTCTAACCCAACTGGAACCGCATCATTTGGACCTCTGTAGCTCAAGTTATGGTCGTTTAAGTGCAAAGAGGTCGGCTTGACAGCTTTCCGGTTCTTTCATTTCTTCATGAGTTCTCCAACTTTACATGCTTTTTCTTCATTCCTTTAATCCAATCTTTGCCTCCTAAATCTGAAATCACTTAACAAACATATCAAGGCATCTAATAGAATCAAGGTAAATTATATTTATCTATTTTAAGACCTAAAAAGCATGTTTTCACTCTTAAGCACAATTAAAGGAGAATATACAAAACCATGCTATTTCATTGAATAAATGTGGGTAAAAGGTGATAAAATCCCCTAAATTCAATACAAGATAAACCGTCAAATTGGGGTTTGTCAAGCTCCCACCTCTTCAACCAGCTTCAACCCAGCTAACATTGCTTCGTATTCCGCCTGGTTATTTGAGGCCGGGAACCCGAACTTGAGGGAGAGCTCGACTTGGGTTCCTTGATTGCTTTCTATTATTATGCCTGCGCCGCTTCCAGTTTTATTTAAAGAACCATCCACATAGAGATTCCATTCTGTGAGGGTTTTCAGGATATCTGTGAATTCTGCGATAAAGTCGGCCAGATACTGTGATTTGATGGCTGTCCGAGTTTCATATTGGAGGTCGAATTCTGACAGCTCGACTGCCCATTGTAAAATTCTGCCTGCTAAATCTATTTTCTGCAAAATTCCTTTTAGAGGCTGGTTAGTTCGAACCTTAATGGTGTGATCCTGGAAGTAAGGGCGGAGTCGTCGGGATGCTAAAATGAGAGTATAGGCGAATTTTTCTATTTTCTGGTAGTTCAACTCGAATCCCTATAGTGCTTTGCTGATGAAGTATACGGGTTGTTGTCCATTCTCGTCTTATCTGACTAGTGCTGAGGCTATTGCCCGGCTTCCTACTGCGAGATATAATATGAGTGGTTCTCCTTCTCGTGGTCGAGATAGGATAGATGGCCGTCCTAAGAACTTCTTAAAGTCTTGGAAGGCTTGCTCACATTCTGTTGTCCATTCGAACTGTTTTCCCTTTCTTAAAGTAGCATAGAAGGGGAGAGATCTTATCGCAGCTCCTGCTAGGAATCGGGATAGGGCGGCCAATCTCCCATTGAGTTGTTGTACTTCTTTGACACAGGTTGGGCTCTTCATGTTGAATATGGCCTGACACTTGTCTGGATTTGCTTCAATTCCTCTTTGTGTGAGCATGAAACCTAAGAATTTGCCCGCCTCTACTGCAAAGGTGCATTTTGCGAGATTGAGTCGCATGTCATGCTTTCTTATGGTGTCGAACACTTGGGCCAGATCGGACAATAATGTCTCTTCGCTTTGTGTTTTTATTAGAATGTCGTCCACGTAGACTTCCATGACCTTTCCGATACGATCCGAGAAAACTTTATTCATTAGCCTTTGATAAGTAGCTCCTGCGTTCTTGAGACCGAAAGGCATCACAATGTAGCAGTAGTTTGCTTTCGGTGTTAAGAACGAGGTTTTTTCTTGATCTGGTGGGTACATGGGGATTTGGTTGTACCCCGAGTAAGCGTCCATAAACGAGAGATATCTATATCCAGAGGAAGCATCTACCAAAGCGTCAATACTTGGGAGTGGATATGGATCTTTTGGACAAGCTTTGTTGAGATCGGTGTAATCGGTGCACATTCACCACTTCCCGTTTGATTTTTTCACCAAGACGACGTTGGCTAGCCATAGTGGGTATTTGACTTCCCTTATGAATCCTGCTTCCAGTAGTGCTTGTACTTGCTCTTCCACTGCTTGGGATCACTCTGGCCCAAGTTTTCTTCGTCTCTGCTGTATCGGCCGAGATCCTGGATAGACCGCCAACTTATGGCTCATTAGCTTAGGGTCTATTCCTGGCATGTCTGCGGCTTTCCACGCGAAGAGATAACATTATCTCGTAAGAATTGTATTAGTAATTCTTTTGAATCTTCTCTTAGGATTGTGCCGATATTGGTTGTTTTTTCCGAAGTATCCCCGATCTGAATCTTCTCTATCGCACCTTCTGGTTGTGGACGAAGCTCTTCTCGTTGTTGGGCTCCGCCCAGCTCGATTGTGTGGAACTCTTCTCCCCTGCCTCTGAGATTTAGGCTTTCGTTATAACAGCGACGTGCCATCTTTTGATCTGCTTTTATCGTGGCTATTCCTTTCGTAGTGGGGAATTTCATACATAGATGTGGCGTCGAGACTATCGCGCCAAGTTGGTTGAGTGTTGTCCGACCTATGAGAGCATTGTAAGCTGAACTTACATCGACCACGATGTAGTCTATTCTGAGGGTCCTGGATTGGTTCCCTTTTCTGAAGGTTGTATGTAGTGGTATGTATCCCAGCGGTTGAACCGGGGTATCTCCTAGTCCGAACAGACTGTTTGGATATGCTTTAAGTTCTTTCTCTTCTAAGCCGAGTTTATCGAAGGCTGTTTTGAATAAGATATCGGTGGAACTCCCTTGGTCTATTAAGGTACGGTGTAGATTGGTGTTTGTCAATATGATGGTGATGACCATGGGATCGTCATGTCCTGAGATGATGCCGGAGGCGTCCTCTTTAGTGAATGTTATTGCCGGGATATTGAGTGCTTCCTCCTTTCCCTCGACATGATATACTTCTTTGAGATATCTTTTGCGAGATGATTTGTAGATCCCACCTCCTGTGAATCCGCCATGTATCATGTGGACATGTCTCTCTGGTGTCCGAGGTGATCATTCAGTTAGCTCGGTATCTTCTTTTCTCTTGGATTCCTTATCTTTGTCTCGATAGGAGGTCCCTGATTTTGAGGTCTCTCCTAACCGAGCGTTTTCTTCCATGTTGATATATTTTTCTGCTCGTTCTTGTACTTCGTCTAAGGAGGTCGGGTACTTCTTTGATATAGATTGGATAAAAGGTCCTTCTTGCAGGCCGTTGATGAGTCCCATGATGGCGGCTTCTGTTGGTAAACTTTGTATGTCCATGCATGTTTTGTTGAATCTTTCCATGTAGTTGCGGAGGTTCTCCCGATCTCCTTGTTTGATCCCTAGTAGGCTGGGGGCGTGCTTGGCCTTATCTTTCTGAATGGAGAATCTGGCTAGGAATTGTTTAGCTAGGTCATCAAAGCTTGAGATGGACTTTGGGGGTAGGTTATCGAACCATTGGATTGTTGTCTTTGTGAGAGTTGTTGGAAAGGCTTTACAGCGAACAGCATCTGGGGCGTCGGTAAGGTACATTCTGCTTCTGAAGTTGCTGAGGTGGTGGTTGGGGTCCATGGTGCCATCGTATAGGGTCATATCTGGGAGTTTGAAGTCTTTTGGAATTTTGGTTTTCATGATTTCCCTGGTGAACGGGTCTTGCTCTTTACGTGAATTTTCTTCAAGATTGGCCCAGGGGACTTTTAATTTAAGATCGGCTTCCAATTGCTGTAGTTTTTCTTCCAATTCTCGACGTCGCCGCACCTCTCTTTGTAGATCTTTTCTGATTTCTCGTTGTTGTTGGGTTTCTTTTTCAAGTTATTTTAGGCGATCTAGGAGCGCTTCTATTGCCCCGAAATTTGGTGAGTCTTTGTCCTTGTTGGTTTTCGGGGTATCTTGTAGCGTGACATCCGCGTTCTTGTGCGGTGTTCTATCTTCCAGACCTGAATCGTGGTCGTTGTCATAGTTGTCCGCCATGGTGATGGGATGACTTCCAGGTTCTCCGGCAATGGCGCCAATGTTCCGAGGGTTACCTGAAACTGTAGGTCGATCTCGGACGAGATCTTCTGTGCTGGTCGGAGCCGACGTGTCCGGCAGGTGTATAGCGGCCGGAGCTGGTGTGTCCGACTTGTTGGACTTGGTGATGGTGCTGATCCTTCGTCCCCGGAGGGTGGGGGGTACCTGCAAGGGACTCCGATGCTTAAGTTAGTAAGGGTATTAAGCTGGTATTGATTAGAATCAGAGTATGAATTATACCTGGGTGCTCCAGTGTATTTATAATGGTGAGATGTGACCTTCTGTGGATAAGATAAGTTAGTTATCTTATCTTATCTTTATCTTATCTTGAGGTGAGGTCATCTTATCTTCAAGAGAACTGCCCTTCTCCCTGTAGGCTTGGGCTGCCCTTGGATTTGGGACGTGTTCCTCTATTTGGGCCCTTCGTTTGGGCTTTCCTGTGACTTGGCCGAGCTCTTTGAGTAGAGGCCGGGTTGTCCTGACCTAAAGAGGACGGTCGCTTTGTCTATCGAACATCCCGGGTCGGACAGCTCAACCCAGGGTATGAACAGATAGGATTTTTTTAAATTGAAAATTTGACTTGACTTATAAGAAATAGCTAAGTTTTAAAAATTTTTGACTAAGTCAACTCAAATTTTCGAAAATTTGAGAGAAATAAGGAAAATATATTTTTTATTTTTGAATTTTTAATGATGAGAGAGAAAAACACAAAAATGACCCAAAACATGAAAATTTTGGATCAAAACACATGATGCATGCAAGAACACTATGAATGTCAAGATGAACATCAAGAACACTTTGAAGATCAAAATGAACATCAAGACTTATTTTTGAAAAATTTTCAAGAAAAGAAAAACATGCAAGACACCAAACTTAGAAATTTTTCATATTTAGGCACTAAGAATTCAAAAATGCACATGAGAAACAACAAAAAACACAAAACAAGAAAATATCAAGATCAAACAAGAAGACTTACCAAGAACAACTTGAAGATCATGAAGAATACCATGCATGAGTTTTCGAAAAATGCACAAATTTTTAAAGACATGCAATTGACACCAAACTTAAAATTTGACACTAGACTCAAACAAGAAACACAAAATATTTTTTGTTTTTATGATTTTATAATTTTTTTTGTATTTTTTTTGAATTTTTCGAAAATTACTTTTGGAAAAACGCAAACATATAGAAAAAAAATTTTGAAAGATTTTTGAAAACTTTTTGAAAAGAAAATTACCAAATCTGAGCAACAAGATGAACCGTCAGTTGTCCAAACTCGAAAAATCCACGGCAACGGTGCCAAAAACTTGGTGCACGAAATTGTGATCATCAACAATGGCGCCAAAAACTTGGTAGCGCTCTCAAACGTGAATCACACTTTGTCACAACTTCGCACAACTAACCAGCAAGTGCACTGGGTCGTCCAAGTAATAAACCTTACGTGAGTAAGGGTCGATCCCACGGAGATTGTTGGTATAAAGCAAGCTATGGTCATCTTGTAAATCTCAGTTAGGCGGATAATAAATGGTTATGGAGTTTTTGAAAATAATAATAAACAAAGCATAAAATAAAGATAGAGATACTTATGTAAATCATTGGTGAGACTTTCTGATAAGTGTATGGAGATGCTTGTCCCTTCTGAATCTCTACTTTCCTACTGCTTTCATCCAATCCTTCATACTCCTTTCCATGGCAAGCTGTATGTAGGGCATCACCGTTGTCAATGGCTACTTCCCATCCTCTCAGTGAAAATGGTCCAAATGCTCTTGTCACAGCACGGCTAATCATCTGTCGGTTCTCAATCATGTCGGAATAGAATCCATTGATTCTTTTGCGTCTGTCACTACGCCCAACAATCGCGAGTTTGAAGCTCGTCACAGTCATTCAATCCCTGAATCCTACTCAGAATACCACAGACAAGGTTTAGACTTTCTGGATTCTCAAGAATGGCCGCCAAAGGGTTCTAGCTTATACCACGAAGATCCTGATTAAGGAATCCAAGAGATACACGCTCGTTCTAAGGTAGAACGGAAGTGGTTGTCAGTCACGCGTTCATAGGTGAGAATAATTATGAGTGTCACGGATCATCACATTCATCATGTTGAAATGCAGCGAATATCTTAGAATAAGAATAAGCATGAATTGAGTAGAAAATAGTAGTAATTGCATTAATACTCGAGGAATAGCAGAGCTCCACACCCTTAATCTATGGTGTGTAGAAACTCCACCGTTGAAAATACATAAGTGATGAAGGTCCAGGCATGGCCAAATGGCCAGCCCCCAAATGTGATCAGAGTTGTAAAATCCCAGATATATTCCAAAGATGTCTAATACAATAGTAAAATGTCCTATTTATACTAGACTAGTTACTAGGGTTTACAGAAATAAGTCTAAATGCAGAAATCCACTTCCGGGGCCCACTTTGGTGTGTGCTTGGGCTGAGCTTGAGCTTTACACGTGAAGAGGCTTCTCTTGGAGTTAAATGCCAATTTGTAACGTGTTTTTGGCGTTTAACTCTGGTTTGTGACGTGTTTCTGGCGTTTTACTCCAGAATACAGCATGAAACTGACGTTGAACGCCAGTTTGCGTCATCTAAGCTCAAACAAAGTATACACCATTATATATTGCTGGAAAGCTCTGGATGTCTACTTTCAAACGCTGCTGAGAGCGCGACATTTGGAGTTTTGTAGCTCCAGAAAATCCATTTCGAGTGCAGGGAGGTCAGAATCCAACAGCATCAGCAGTCCTTTGTCAGCCTGAATCAGATTTTTGCTCAGGTCCCTCAATTTCAGCCAGAAAATACCTAAAATCACAGAAAAATACATAAACTCATAGTAAAGTCCAGAAATATGAATTTTGCATAAAAAATAATGAAAACATCCCTAAAAGTAGCTAGATCATACTAAAAACTATCTAAAAACAATGCCAAAAAGTGTATAAATTATCCGCTCATCAGCCACCATCGTCCTTGTCACAGAGTCAGTCGTCGTCACTTATGGCAGAGTCAAAGAGAGTTTGGGAGCAGAGCAGACAAGAGAGATCTGATGCTGAGCTGGGAGTCTAACCACCGCGCCCAGCCGCTATTCGCGTTGCCGGTGTCGCCTCTTTCAAAACCGCCGCCGTCACTGGTAGCTTTTATCTCCGTCGAGGTTGATTATGGATGAGAGGGGGCGAAGCTTCCTCTGCTGCCGGAGAACGCTCTGCCATTAAGGGTTTTAGTTGTGGTTTCTGTCCTTTTGGATTTTGAGAAGGTTTTGATACTGCGTGGTTATTATAGTTGATCCACCGGAGCTTCTGGCCGTTACCAGAGCTTCTGCCGGGTCAGTTTGGGATTTGCGGCTCGTCCGTTCTACAGTCATCTTAAGTATATTTTATTTCGAACTCTCAGTGTTAGTATTCTGTTATCAATTATTGAGAATTTTGCGAATGTTAATATCTTAGGGTCGAGTTTCAAAAATTGTATGATTAAAATGAAAGCTACTGTGATGTTGTCTCGCTTCATTTCTCGTGGTGAGAGTAATTAGTTTCGTTCCTTGTTATCGCGATGATCTATTAACAATTATGTTATAATTTCATTTAATATCCATTTCGCTTTAATCCCAATTTACGTCAGATAAGTCGTCGTTGCTGTGAACCTTGATTGTCGTTGCTGATATTGCCTGGAATCACTGAGGTTGCTACCGCGAGTTAGAATAGAAAGAGGACTCTTGACGCTTTAACTTTAAAGGGGTTGACTTTGAGGTAGGGGCCTTTTCAGAAAAGCATATGTTATAAATTGGAATTATTATATATGGATATTATGTGGTAAAAATGTATACTTGAGTGATTGTATAAGTCTTATGTAATGTTGGTTATTTTGGATGAATATGAATGCTTGGCTGATTCGATTATTATTTGGTTTTGTGAAACGGACGGTTTTGAAGTGTTTCTTTAAAATCGCTTCTTTAAAGCTTTGAAATCAAGTTTAAGCCGTTGAAAATTGACTTGAGTTTGATTTGGTTTTCTTGAAATATGAAAATGGAATGTATCTTTGGATTCAGTTGGATTTTTGTGCTGATTTGATTTTGAACCCTTTAAAGAGGGTTGTGGATTGGTTTGGATGGGACCCGAAAAGAGCGGCAGAGTCCAAGTTTTAGGGGAGGTGCTGCCAAAATTTCTATAGAATCTGGGACTTTATTGAAATGTTATTTGGAAAATTATGAATTAAAGACTTTTACTATTTTATTTGGGTTATTTAAGAAAGGGATGACTTATGCTTTTGAAATGAATTATTAAAAAGAAAATTGTGATTTAGTCTTGTTTCTTAAGAAAAGTATTGTATCTCTTTTGGGAGCAAGTTATTTAGATGAAACTTATGTTTTAAGGCTGTTTTAAATGTGAAAAAGGGTTTATGTCTTTGAATTTGACTTAAGGTTTTCAATTGGAGGAGTTTCAGTGACTTTGAGAGAACCTGAACGTCTATTGACAAGTTTCATTTTACAATATTTTGGGAAAAATTTTTAAGTACTCTTTGAATTCTGAATTTTTGCAAGACTAAAACAATTTTTGAGTTGTTTGAAACGCTTTAAAATTAATCATGGGGTTGAAGCTGGTTTTGATTAAGTAAAGAAAATGGCTTTGAAAGGAGTAATTGATTACACGACTCGATTTGGCTTAGATCCTTTTTTTTATTACTCAAATCAGGAAGCCAAAGTTTTAAAGGTTTTAAGCGAATTTGAGAAAATGAGTTATGTTATTCTCCTTTAAAGACTTGAGACTCTGCCAAGGAACTTTTGTTAAAAAATCCCGTTGTTGGATGGATGATTTTGAATATTTCAAAATAGATCTTTAATTTGTCATGGTTTTGGAAGTTTTGGAAACAAGATGCCAAGGGTGGCTTTGTTTTTAAAAAAAGGAACCTACATTGAGTAAAAGTGGCTTATGAGCCTGAGATGATTTAAGGAATGGGAACTTTAAAGCCAAGGCTGAAATGAATTGATTTATGATTTCAAAGTGAAGTGAATTGAGAAAAAGTAATTTATGGCTTGAATGATGATTTTTTATGAATTTGATGATGTTGAATGCTGGAAGTGCTATTTTGTTATGAACCGGAATGGCTGTGTATGAATATTGTTGCACTTCCAATTATCTGAGATACGAGTTTTCCTGGGTAGAAACAGTGGCTAGCCACCACATTTTCTAGGTTGAGACTCAATACTCTGCTGACCCTATGTCGTAAGTGTGGCCAGACACTATGAAAGTTCCGGATGAGCTCGCCCCCGTGAATATACATCAGTGAGGGTGTTGGATGTGAATTATGATTATGATTGTGAATAACTTGAGTTGGGAATGCACGGCAGAGGGACAGTCCAATGGTTAGTGATGAGCGGATAATTTATACGCTTTTTGACATTATTTTTAGGTAGTTTTTAGTAAGTTCAAGCTACTTTTAGGGATGTTTTCCTTAGTTTTTATGTTAAATTCACATTTCTGGACTTTACTATGAGTTTGTGTGTTTTTCTGTGATTTCAGGTAAATTCTGACTGAAATTGAGGGACTTGAGCAAAACTCTGAAAAAGGCTGACAAAAGGACTGCTGATGCTGTTGGAATCTGACCTCCCTGCACTCAAAATGGATTTATTGGAGCTACAGAACTCCAAATAGCGCGCTCTTAATGGCGTTGGAAAGTAGACATCCAGAGCTTTCCAGCAATATATAATAGTCCATACTTTATCCGGAAATTGACGACGTAACTTGGCGTTGAACGCCAAGTACATGCTGCTGTCTGGAGTTAAACGCCAGAAAAACGTCATGATCCGGAGTTGAACACCCAAAATACGTCATAACTCGGAGTTCAACTCCAAGAGAAGCCTCAGCTCGTGGATTGATCAAGCTCAGCCCAAGCATATACCAAGTGGGCCCCGGAAGTGGATTTATGCATCAATTACTTACTCATGTAAACCCTAGGAGCTAGTTTATTATAAATAGGATGATTTACTAATGTATTAGAAATCTTTGGTCTCAGTTTTGTTTTATTCTTCATCCTAAGAGGCTATTGATCACGTTTTGGGGGCTGGCCATTCGGCCATGCCTGAACCTCTCACTTATGTATTTTCAACGGTGGAGTTTCTGCACACCATAGATTAAGGGTGTGGAGCTCTGCTGTACCTCAAGTTTCAATACAATTACTATTACTTTTCATTCAATTCTCTCTTATTCTTATTCCAAGATATTCATTCGCACCCAAGAACATGATGAATGTGATGATTATGTGACGCTCATCATCATTCTCACCTATGAACGCGCGTGATTGACAACCACCTCCGTTCTACATGCAACCGAGCTTGAATGTGTATCTCTTAGATTCCCCAACAGAATCTTCGTGGTATAAGCTAGATAGATGGCGGCATTCATGAGGATCCAGAAAGTCTCACCTTGTCTGTGGTATTCCGAGTAGGATCCTGGGAATCCGGAAAGTCTAACCTTGTCTGTGGTATTCCGAGTAGGATTCCGGTAATGAATGACTGTGACGTGCTTCAAACTTGCAAGTGCTGGGCGTTAGTGACAGACGCAAAAGAATCAAGGGATTCTATTCCAGCAGGAGCGGGAACCAACCAGTGATTAGCCGTGCTGTGACAGAGCGCGTGAGCGTAGTTTTCATTGCGAGGATGGGATGTAGCCTTCGGCCAGTGTGATGCCTCCAGACGATTAGCCATGCGAGTGACAGCGCAGAGGACCATTTTCCAGAGAGGATACAAAGTAGCCATCGTCGAACGGTGAACCCCTATACACAGCTTGCCATGGAAAGGAGTAAGAAGGATTGAGTTGAAGCAATAGGAAAGTAGGCGTTCTTGAGCCATACAGTATCTCCATTCGCTTATCTGAAATTCCCACCAATGAATCTGCATAAGTATCCCTTTTATTATTTCTTCTTATTATTAATTTTCGAAACCATAAACCAATTTAATCTGCCTAACTGAGATTTACAAGGTGACCATAGCTTGCTTCCTACCAACAATCTCTGTGGGATCGACCCTTACTCACGTAAGGTTTATTACTTAGACGACTCAGTACACTTGCTGGTTAGTTGAACGGAGTTGTGTCCACTCGTGCCAATTTCAAATTCCATAAAAGTACAAGGAGTACAACTTAAAGAACATGGATCACAATTTCGTCCACCAAGTTTTTGGCGCCGTTGCCGGGGATTGTTCGAGTATGGACAACTGACGGTTCATCTTGTTGCTCAGATTAGGTAATTTTCTTTTCAAAAATCTTTTTCAAAATTTTTCTTTTCTTTTTCGTTTTTACAAACTTTATTTTCGAAAAAAAAATTAATAAAAATCCCAAAAAAATTAGAAAATCATAAAAATAAAAAATATTTTGTGTTTCTTGCTTGAGTCTTGAGTCAATTTTTAAGTTTGGTGTCAATTGCATGCTTTAAAAATCTTTTCTTGCATTTTTCGAAAATTCATGCATTCATGGTGTTCTTCATGATCTTCAAGTTGTTCTTGGTAAGTCTTCTTATTTGATCTTGATGTTTTCTTGTTTTGTGTTGTTTGTTATTTTTCATATGCATTTTTTGTTTGTTAGAGTCCATGCATTAAAGATTTCTAAGTTTGGTGTCTTGCATGTTTTCTTTGCATCAAAAATTTTTCAAAATTATGTTCTTGATGTTCATCATGATCTTCAAAGTGTTCTTGGTGTTCATCTTGACATTCATAGCATTCTTGCATGCATTCATGGTTTTGATCTAAAAATTTCATGCATTGAGTATTTTTGTTGTTTTTCTCTCTCATAATTAAAAAATTCAAAAATCAAAAAAATATCTTTTCCTTATTTCCCTCCAAATTTTCAAAATTTTGGGTTGACTTGGACAAAAATTTTTAAAAATTAGTTGTTTCTTACAAGTCAAGTCAAAATTTCAATTTTAAAAATCTTATCTTTTTAAAATCTTTTTCAAAAATCATCTCTTTTTCATTTTTTCTATTTTTCGAAAATTTCAAAAATCTTTTTCAAAATATTTTCAAAATCTTTTTCTTATCTTTACATCTAATTTTCGAAAATTCACTAATAATTAATGTGATTGGTTCAAAAATTTGAAGTTTGTTACTTTCTTGTTAAGAAAGGTTCAATCTTTAAGTTCTAGAATCTTATCTTGTAGTTTCTTGTTAGTGAAGTAAATAATTTTAAAATTTTTGAATTAAATCTTTTTATCTTTTATTTTATCTTTTTCAAAAATTTTATCTTTTTCAAAATTTGATTTCAAAATATCTTATCTAACTTACTATCTTCTTATCTTTTTCAATTTTGATTTCAAATCCTTTTTCAATCAGCTAACTAACTTCTTGTTTGTTTCTTATCTTTTTCAAAACCACCTAACTACTTTTCCCTCTCTAATTTTCGAAAATATCTCACCCCTTTTTCAAAAGTTCTTTTTAATTAACTAATTGTTTCATGTTTTAATTTTAATTACATTTTATCTCTAATTTTTGAAAATTACTAACCTCTTTTTTTAAAATTATTTTCGAAATTTCCCTTCTCTTTTCTTCTTCTATTTAATTATTTAATTACTAACACTTCTCTCCACCTCTCTTCATCCATAAATCCGAATCCATCCTTCTTCATTCTTCTACCCCCTTCTTCTTCTACTAACATAAAGGAATCTCTATACTGTAACATAGAGGATTTCTCTTTTTTTTTCTTGTTTTCTTCTCTTTCATATGAGCAGGAACAGGGATAAAGGCACTCTTGTTGAAATTGATCCAGAACCTGAAAGGACTTTGAAGAGAAAATTAAGAGAAGCTAAATTACAACAATCCAGAAACAACCTTTAAGAAGCATCTCCATTCCTGCCATTGGAGCCAATAACTTTGAGCTGAAACCTCAGCTAGTTGCCTTAATGCAACAAAACTGCAAGTTTTATGGACTTCCATTTGAAGATTCCTATCAGTTTTTAACTGAGTTCTTGCAGATTTGTGAGATTGTAAAGACGAATGGAGTTGATCCTGAAGTCTACAGACTCATGCTTTTCCCTTTTGCTGTAAGAGACAGAGCTAGAATATGGTTGGATTCACAACCCAAGGATAGCCTGGACTCATGGGATAAGCTGGTCACTGCCTTCTTGGATAAATTCTTTCCTCCTCAAAAGCTGAGCAAGCTGAGAGTGGATGTTTAAACCTTCAAACAAAAAGATGGTGAATCCCTCTATGAAGCTTGGGAAAGATACAAGCAGCTGACCAAAAGATGTCCATCTGACATGTTTTCAGAATGGACCATATTAGATATATTCTATTATGGTCTCTCTGAATTCTCGAAAATGTCATTGGACCACTCTGCAGGTGGATCTATTCACCTGAAGAAAACGCCTGAAGAGGCTCAAGAACTCATTGACATGGTTGCAAACAACCAATTCATGTACACTTCTGAGAGGAATTCCGTGAATAATGGGATACCTCAAAAGAAAGGAGTTCTTGAAATTGATACTCTGAATGCCATATTGGCTTAGAACAAAGTGTTGACTCAACAGGTCAACATGATCTCTCAAAATCTGAATGGATGGTGATGAGCGGATAATTTGTACGCTTTTTGGCATTGTTTTTAGTATGTTTTTAGTATGATCTAGTTAGTTTTTAGTATATTTTTATTAGTTTTTAGTTAAAATTCACTTTTCTGGACTTTACTATGAGTTTGTGTGTTTTTCTGTGATTTCAGGTATTTTCTGGCTGAAATTGAGGGACCTGAGCAAAAATCTGATTCAGAGACTGAAAAGGACTGCAGATGCTGTTGGATTCTGACCTCCCTGCACTCGAAGTGGATTTTCTGGAGCTACAGAAGCCCAATTGGCGCGCTCTCAATGGCGTTGGAAAGTCGACATTCTGGGCTTTCCAGCAATATATAATAGTCCATACTTTGCCCAAGATTTGATGGCCCAAACCGGCGTTCAAAGTCACCTTCCGATTTCCCAGCGTTAAACGCCGGAACTGGCACCAAAGTGGGAGTTAAACGCCCAAACTGGCATAAAAGCTGGCGTTTAACTCCAAGAGAAGTCTCTACACGAAAATGCTTCAATGCTCAGCCCAAGCACACACCAAGTGGGCCCGGAATTAGATTTTTATGTCATTTACTCATCTTTGTAATTCTTAAGCTATTAGTTCTCTATAAATAGGACCTTTTTTTACTATTGTATTTTCATCTTGGTTCTTCTGGTTCCCTCTTTGGGACCGAAGCCAATGATCACTCTTGTTCTTATGTATTTTCAACGGTGGAGTTTCTACACACCATAGATTAAGGTGTGGAGCTCTGCTGTACCTCGAGTATTAATGCAATTACTATTGTTCTTCTATTCAATTCAGCTTGTTCTTGTTCCAAGATATCACTTGTTCTTCAACTTGATGAATGTGATGATCCGTGACACTCATCATCATTCTCACCTATGAACGTGTGACTGACAACCACCTCCGTTCTACCTTAGATTGGGTGAATATCTCTTGGATTCCTGATACACGATGCATGGTTGATCGCCTGACAACCGAGCGCTCGCCTGACAAACGAGCCAGCCATTCCGTGAGATCAGAGTCTTCGTGGTATAGGCAAGAACTGATGGCGGCATTCAAGAGAATCCGGAAGGTCTAACCTTGTCTGTGGTATTCTGAGTAGGATTCAATGATTGAATGACTGTGACGTGCTTCAAACTCCTGAGGGCGGGGCGTTAGTGACAGACGCAAAAGAATCACTGGATTCTATTCAGGCCCGATCGAGAACCGACAGCTGGATAGCCGTGCCGTGACAGGGTGCGTTGAACATTTCCACTGAGAGAATGGGAGGTAGCCACTGACAATGGTGAAACCCTTGCATAAGCTTGCCATGGAAAGGAGTAAGAAGGATTGGATGAAGACAGTAGGAAAGCAGAGAGACGGAAGGGACCAAGCATCTTCATACGCTTATCTAAAATCCCACCATTGAATTACATAAGTATCTCTATCTTTATCTTTATGTTTTATTCATCATCTATACCTATTTGAGTCTGCCTGACTAAGATTTACAAGGTGACCATAGCTTGCTTCATACCGACAATCTCCGTGGGATCGACCCTTACTCACGTAAGGTATTACTTGGACGACCCAGTGCACTTGCTGGTTAGTTGTGCGGAGTTGTGATAAAGAGTTGAGATTGCAATGAGCGTACCATGTTGATGGCGCCATTGATGATCACAATTTCGTGCACCAAGTTTTTGGCGCCGTTGCCGGGGATTGTTTCGTGTATGGACAACTGACGGTTCATCTTGTTGCTTAGATTAGGTATTTTTCTTCAGAGTTCTTAAGAATGAATTCTAGTGTTTCAAGGTGATGTTCTTATCATCACCAAAGCTGATTGATTCTCATCAATTTAGCTCTTGAATGCAATGTCCTGCTGAAGCTTGGCTATCCATGTCTAATTTCTTTAGACTAACATTGCATGATTCCTGGAATTCTCATTAAGAATTTTGATACCTTTATTTTCTTTTTCCACTTAATTTTCGAAAAAAACCAAAAAAATTTACAAAATCATAAAAACCAAAAATATTTTATGTTTCTTGTTTGAGTCCAGTGTCTTATTTTAAGTTTGGTGTCTTGCATGCATTGTTTATATAATCTTGGTTCTATTTTCAAGTCAATAGTACAGGGAACTGAAGATTCAGAACATGCAGCAGAGGAATTACACAGAAAAAGCTGGGCATTCAAAACGCCCAGTGAAGAAGGACAGACTGGCGTTTAAACGCCAGCCAGGGTGCCTGGTTGGGCGTTTAACGCCCAAAAAGGTAGTGCATTGGGCGTTAAACGCCAGAATGTGCACCATTCTGGGCGTTTAACGCCAGGATGGCACAAGAGGGAAGATTCTGTTTTTAATTCAGATTTTTTTCAAGTTTTCAAAGTTTTTCAAAATCAAATCTTTTTCAAATCAAATCTTTTCAATCAAATGTTTTCAAAATCAATTTCTTTCCTTTTTCAAAGATACTTGCTAGCAATTAATGATTTGATTGAACATTTTAAGTATGTTGCCTTTTCTGTTGAGAAAGGTTTAATGTTTGAATCATATCTTTTCTTGTTAGCCAAGTCATTAATTTTTAAAATCAAATCTTTTTAAATTGTTTTTCAAATCATATCTTCTCAATCATATCTTTTTAAAACCATCACTTTTCAATCATATCTTTTTAATCACATCTTTTTCAAAATAGTTTTCAATCATATCTTTTTAAATTCTAATTTCAAAATCTTTTTCAAAAATTACTTGATTTCTTTCTCACTCTTGATTTTCGAAAATCAAATTAAAGTTTTTCAAAATGTTTTTTTTTAAAAAATCTTTTTAGTTAATTTTCGAAAAGTCTCTTCCCCTCTTCTCACATCCTTCTATTTATGGAGTATCACTCCTCCTCAATGCACAATTCGAACTCTGTCTCACTAAGTTCGAATTCTTCTACCTCTTTCTTCTATTTTTCTTTTCCTCTGACACCTCAAGGAATCTCTATACTGTGACATAGAGGATTCCATATTTTCTTGTTCTCTTCTCTTTCATATGAGCAGGAACAAAGACAAAGGCATTCTTGTTGAAGCTGACCCTGAACCTGAAAGGACCTTGAAGCGAAAGCTAAGAGAAGCTAAGGCACAATTCTCTATAGAGGACCTAACCGAATTCTTCAAAGAAGAAGAACACATGGCAGCCGAAAACAACAACAATGCAAGGAAGGTGCTGGGTGACTTTACTGCACCTACTCCCGACTTCTATGGGAGAAGCATCTCTATCCCTGCCATTGGAGCAAACAACTTTGAGCTTAAGCCTCAATTAGTTTCTCTAATGCAACAGAATTGCAAGTTCCATGGACTTCCATTGGAAGATCCTCATCAGTTCTTAGCTGAATTCTTGCAAATCTGTGACACTGTCAAGACTAATGGGGTTGACCCTGAGGTCTACAGACTTATGCTATTCCCTTTTGCTGTAAGAGACAGAGCTAGGACATGGTTGGACTCACAACCTAAAGAAAGCCTAAACTCTTGGGAAAAGCTAGTCAATGCCTTCTTGGCAAAGTTCTTTCCACCTCAAAAATTGAGTAAGCTTATAGTGGAAGTCCAAACCTTCAGACAGAAAGAAGGAGAATCCCTCTATGAAGCTTGGGAAAGATACAAACAATTAATCAGAAAATGTCCTTCTGACATGCTTTCTGAATGGAGCATCATAGGTATTTTCTATGATGGTCTCTCTGAACTATCCAAGATGTCTTTGGATAGCTCTGCTGGAGGATCTCTTCATCTGAAGAAGACGCCTGCAGAAGCTCAAGAACTAATTGAAATGGTTGCAAATAACCAATTCATGTACACTTCTGAAAGGAATCCTGTGAACAATGGGACAAATCAGAAGAAAGGAGTTCTTGAGATTGATACTCTGAATGCCGTATTGGCTCAGAATAAAATATTGACTCAGCAAGTCAATTTGATTTCTCAAAGTCTGTCTGGAATGCAAAATGCACCAAGCAGTACTAAGGATGCTTCATCTGAAGAAGAAGCTTATGATCCTGAGAACCCTTCAATGGAAGAGGTGAATTACATGGGAGAACCCTATGGAAACACCTATAATTCTTCATGGAGAAATCACCCAAATTTCTCATGGAAGGATCAAGAGAGACCTCAACAAGGTTTCAATAACAATAATGGTGGAAGAAACAGGTTTAGCAATGGCAAGCCTTTTCCATCATCTTCTCAGCAACAGACAGAGAATTCTAAGCAGAACCCATATGACTTAGCAACCATGGTCTCTGATCTAATCAAAACCACTCAAAGTTTCATGACTGAAATAAGGTCCTCCATTAGGAATTTGGAGGCACAAGTGGGACAGCTGAGCAAGAAAGTTACTGAACTCCCTCCTAGTACTCTTCCAAGCAATACAGAAGAAAATCCAAAAGGAGAGTGCAAGGCCATCAACATGGTCGAATTTGGAGAGGAGGGAGAGGAAGTGAACGCCACTGAGGGAGACCTCAATGGGCGTGCACTGACCTCCAATGAGTTCCCTAATGAGGAACCATGGGAATCTGAGGCTCAAAATGAGACCATAGAGATTCCATTGGACTTACTTCTGCCATTCATGAGCTCTGATGAGTATTCTTCCTCTGAAGAGGATGAGTATGTCACTGAAGAGCAAGTTGCTAAATACCTTGGAGCAATCATGAAGCTAAATGACAAGTTATTTGGTAATGAGACTTGGGAGGATGAACCCCCTTTGCTCACCAAAGAACTGGATGACTTGTCTAGGTAGAAATTACCTCAAAAGAGACAAGATCCTGGGAAGTTTTCCATACCTTGTACCATAGGCACCATGACCTTCAAGAAGGCTCTGTGTGACTTAGGATCAAGTGTAAACCTCATGCCTCTCTCTGTAATGGAGAAGTTAGGGATCTTTGAGGTACAAGCTGCAAGAATCTCACTAGAGATGGCAGACAACTCAAGAAAACAAGCTTATGGACTTGTAGAGGATGTTCTGGTAAAAGTTGAAGACCATTACATCCCTACTGATTTCATAGTCCTAGAGACTGGGAAATGCATGGATGAATCTATCATCCTTGGCAGACCCTTCCTAGCCACAGCAAAGGCTGTGATTGATGTTGATGGAGGTGAACCGATCATTCAAGTGAATGAAGAATCCTTTGTGTTTAAGGCTCAAGGATACCCCTCTGTTACCATGGAGAGGAAGCATGAAGAGCTTCTCTCAAATCAGAGTCAAACAGAGCCCCCACAGTCAAACTCTAAGTTTGGTGTTGGGAGGTTCCAACATTGCTCTGAGTATCTGTGAGGCTCCATGAGAGCCCTCTGTCAAGCTACTGACATTAAAGAAGCGCTTGTTGGGAGGCAACCCAATGTTATATTTTATCTATTTTCTTTTGTTATTTTATGTTTTTTGTAGGTTGATGATCATAAGAAGTCACAAAATCAATTGAAAAAGCAAAAACAGAATGAAAAACAGGAAGAAAAATAGCACACCCTGGAGGAAGAACCTACTGGCGTTTAAACGCCAGTAAGGCTAGCAGGTGGGCGTTTAACGCCCAGTCTGGCACCATTCTGGGCATTTAACGCCAGAAAGGGGCACCATACTGGCGTTAAACGCCAGGAAAGGGCAAGAACCTGGCGTTTAACGCCAGAAATGGGCACCAGCCCGGCGTTTAACGCCAGAATTGGCTCAAAACGCATTTTTGCATGCCATTTGGTGCAGGGATGACTTTTCCTTGACACCTCAGGATCTGTGGACCCCACAGGATCCCCACCTACCCCACCACCCCCTCTCTTCTTCATCCATTCACCAATCACCTCAACACCTCTTTCCCAAAAACCCCCCACCTATCAAATCCCACTATCATCTTCACTCCTTCATTTTCACACACCCTAAACACTACTTCTTCCCCTTTTGGCCGAACCACAAAGCCATCTCCCTCTCCTCCATTTATTCTTCTTCTACTCTCTTCTTTCTTCTTTTGCTCGAGGACGAGCAAACCTTTTAAGTTTGGTGTGGTAAAAGCATTGCTTTTTGTTTTTCCATAACCATTTATGGCATCCAAGGCCGGAGAAACCTCTAGAAAGAGGAAAGGGAAGGCAAAAGCTTTCACCTCCGAGTCATGGGAGATTGAGAGATTCATCTCAAGGGTGCATCAAGACCACTTCTATGAAGTTGTGGCCATGAAGAAGGGTCAACTTTGATCAAAGGTTGGACCAAGTCCTCACAGACATTTGTGAAGAGGGCGCTCAATGGAAGAGAGATTCAAGAGGAAAGCCGGTTCAACTGAGAAGGCATGACCTCAAGCCCATCACTAAAAAGAGGATGGAGCAAACAAGAGACCCCTCTCATCATGAGATCCCTGAGATGCCTCAAGGGATGCACTTTCCTCCACAAAACTATTGGGAGCAACTAAATACCTCCCTAGGAGAATTGAGTTCCAACATGGGACAACTAAGGGTGGAGCACCAAGAACACTCCATTCTCCTCCATGAAACTAGAGAAGATCAAAGAATCATGAGAGAGGAGCAACAAAGACAAGGAAGAGACATTGAGGAGCTCAAGCACTCCATAAGACCTTCAAGAGGAAGAACAAGCCGCCATCACTAAGGTGGACCCGTTCTTTAATCTCCTTGTTCTTTATTTTCTTGTTTTTCGAAAATTTATGCTTTATGTTTGTCCATGTTTGTGTCTTATGATCATTAGTGTCTTAGTGTCTATGCCTTAAAGTTATGAATGTCCTATGAATCCATCACCTTTCTTAAATTAACAATGTTCTTAATTGAAAAGGAGAAGAATTGCATGAATTTTGAATTTTATAACAGATTAATTATTTTGATGTGGTGGCAACACTTTTGTTTTCTGAATGTATGCTTAAACAGTGCATATGTCTTTTGAATTTGTGGTTCATGAATGTTGGCTCTTGAAAGAATGATGAAAAAGGAGATATGTTACTGAGGATCTGAAAAATCATAAAAATGGTTCTTGAAGCAAGAAAAAGCAGTGAATACAAAAAAAACGAAAAAGAAAGAAAAAGAAAGAAATAAAGTTGTGATCCATGGCAAAAAGAGTGTGCTTAAGAACCCTGGACACCTCTAATTGGGGACTCTAGCAAAGCTGAGTCACAATCTGAAAAGGTTCACCCAATTATGTGTCTGTGGCATGTATGTATCCGGTGGTAATACTGGAAGACAGAGTGCTTTGGGCCACGGCCAAGACTCATAAAGTAGATGTGATCAAGAATCATCATACTTAACTAGGAGAATCAATGACACTATATGGATTCTGAGTTCCTAAAGAAGCCAATCATTCTGAATTTCAAAAGATAAAGTGAGATGTCAAAACTGTTCAGAGGCAAAAAGCTAAAAGCCCCGCTCATCTAATTAATACTGATCTTCATAGATGTTTTGGAGTTCATTGCATATTCTCTTCTTTTTATCTTATTTGATTTTCAGTTGCTTGAGGACAAGCAACAATTTAAGTTTGGTGTTGTGATGAGCGGATAATTTGTACGCTTTTTGGCATTGTTTTTAGTATGTTTTTAGTAGTTTGAGTTGAGTTTTTAGTATATTTTTATTAGTTTTTAGTTAAAATTCACTTTTCTGGACTTTACTATGAGTTTGTGTGTTTTTCTGTGATTTCAGGTATTTTCTGGCTGAAATTGAGGGACCTGAGCAAAAATCTGATTCAGAGACTGAAAAGGACTGCAGATGCTGTTGGATTCTGACCTCCCTGCACTCGAAGTAGATTTTATGGAGCTACAGAAGCCCAATTGGCGCGTTCTCAACGGCGTTGGAAAGTAGACATCCTGGGCTTTCCAGCAATATATGATAGTCCATACTTTGCCCAAGATTTGATGGCCCAAACCGGCGTTCAAAGTCACCCTTAGAATTCCCAGCGTTAAACGCCGGAACTGGCACCAAAATGGGAGTTAAACGCCCAAACTGGCATAAAAGCTGGCGTTTAACTCCAAGAAGAGTCTCTACACGAAAAATGCTTCATTGCTCAGCCCAAGCACACACCAAGTGGGCCCAGAAGTGAATTTTTATGTCATTTACTTATCTCTGTACACCCTAGGCTACTAGTTCTCTATATATAGGACCTTTTACTATTGTATTTGGAGCTTTTGATCATGTTTTTATGATTGAACCCTCTTTGGGAGGCTGGTCTCACGGCCATGCCTAGACCTTGTTCTTATGTATTTTCAACGGTGGAGTTTCTACACACCATAGATTAAGGTGTGGAGCTCTGCTGTACCTCGAGTATTAATGCAATTACTATTGTTCTTCTATTCAATTCCGCTTGTTCTTTGTCCAAGATATCACTTGTTCTTCAACTTGATGAATGTGATGATCCGTGACACTCATCATCATTCTCACCTATGAACGTGTGACTGACAACCACCTCCGTTCTACCTTAGATTGGGTGAATATCTCTTGGATTCCTGATACACGATGCATGGTTGATCGCCTGACAACCGAGCGCTCGCCTGACAAACGAGCCAGCCATTCCGTGAGATCAGAATCTTCGTGGTATAGGCAAGAACTGATGGCGGCATTCAAGAGAATCCAGAAGGTCTAACCTTGTCTGTGGTATTCTGAGTAGGATTCAATGATTGAATGACTGTGACGTGCTTCAAACTCCTGAGGGCGGGGCGTTAGTGACAGACGCAAAAGAATCACTGGATTCTATTCCGGCCTGATCGAGAACCGACATATGGATAGACGTGCCGTGACAGGGTGCGTTGAACATTTCCACTGAGAGGATGGGAGGTAGCCACTGACAACGGTGAAACCCTTGCATAAGCTTGCCATGGAAAGGAGTAAGAAGGATTGGATGAAGACAATAGGAAAGCAGAGAGACGGAAGGGACCAAGCATCTTCATACGCTTATCTGAAGCTCTCACCAATGATATACATAAGTATCTCTATCTTCAGCTTTATGTTTTATTCATATATCATCTATATCCATTTGAGTCTGCCTGACTAAGATTTACAAGGTGACCATAGCTTGCTTCATACCAACAATCTCCGTGGGATCGACCCTTACTCGCGTAAGGTTTATTACTTGGACGACCCAGTGCACTTGCTGGTTAGTTGTGCAAAGTTGTGTTTATGCCATGGTATTGAGCACCAAGTTTTTGGGGCCATTACTAGGGATTATTTGAGTTGTGAAAAGTAATGATCACAATTTCGCACACCATCTCCCAAGCAATATAGAAGAGAATCCAAAAGGAGAGTGCAAGGCCATTGATTTGATCAACATGGCCGAATGCACAAGGGAGGAGGAGGACGAAAATCCTAGTGAGGAAGACCTCCTGGGACGTCCCTCAAGCAAGAAGGAGTTTCCTATTAAGGATCCAAAAGAATCTGAGGCCCATATAGAGACCATAGAGATTCCATTAAATCTCCTTCTGCCATTCATGAGCTCTGAAGACTATTCTTCCTCTGAAGAGGATGAAGATGTGACTGGAGAGCAAGTTGCTCAATACTTAGGAGCTATCATGAAGCTGAATGCCAAGTTGTTTGGTAATGAAACTTGGGAAAGTGAACCTCCCCTGCTCATTAGTAATCTAGATACTTGGATTCAGAAAACTCTACCTCAAAAGAAACAGGATCCTGGCAAGTTCTTAATACCCTGTACCATAGGCACCATGACCTTTGCAAAAGCTCTGTGTGATCTGGGGTCAGGGATAAATCTTATGCCACTCTCTGTAATGGAGAAGCTGGGGATCATTGAGGTACAACCTGCCTTGTTCTCATTACAACAGGCAGACAAGTCATTGAGACAGGCTTATGGAATAGTAGAGGACGTGTTAGTAAAGGTTGAAGGCCTTTACATCCCTGCTGATTTCATAATCTTAGACACTAGGAAGGAAGAGGATGATTGCATCATCCTTGGAAGACCTTTCCTAGCCACAGCAGGAGCTGTGATAGATGTCAACAGAGGTGAATTAGTTCTTCAATTAAATGGAGACTACCTTGTGTTTAAGGCACATGGCCATCCCTCTGTGACAGAAGAGAGTAAGCATGAAGAGCTTCTCTCAGTTCAGAGTCAAGAAGAGCCCACACAGTCAAACTCTAAGTTTGGTGTTGTGAGGCCACAACCAAACTCTAAGTTTGGTGTTAAGACCCCATATCCAAACTCTAAGTTTGGTGTTGACAACTATACAACATTGACCTGATCACCTTGTGGCTCCATGAGAGCCACTGTCAAGCTATTGACATTAAAGAAGCGCTTGTTGGGAGGCAACCCAATTTTATTTATCTAATTTTATTTTATTCTATGTTATTGTTATTTTGTGTTTTATTAGGTACGATCATGAGGAGTCACGAAAAAATCATAAAAATTAAAAACAGAATCAAAAACAGCAGAAGAAAAAATTCACACCCTGGAGGACGCACAGGCTGGCGTTCAACGCCAATAAGATGCATCTGGCTGGCGTTCAACGCCAGAACAGAGCATCATTCTGGCGCTGAACGCCAGAAACAAGCAACATTCTGGCGCTGAACGCCAGGAATGTACCCAGAGAGGAAAAACTGGCGCTGAACGCCAGTAACAAGCATGAAACTGGCGTTCAACGCCAGAAACATGCTTTACATGGGCGTTGAACGCCCAGAATGTGCACCAATGGGCGTTTAAACGCCAGAATGATGCACGAAGGCATTTTACATGCCTATTTGGTGCAGGGATGGAATTCCTTGACACCTCAGGATCTGTGGATCCCACAGGATCACCTCAGGATCTGTGGACCCCACAGGATCCCCACCTACCATATTCCCACCTTACCTCCTAATCCTAATTACACTCTCCTAATCCTATTTCACTCTTCCCCATGTCACACTTCCCAACAACTTTCACCAATCACCTCAATTCCTCTTACCAATTACCCCATTCACCACTCACACCCATCCACTCTTCCCCATACACCCCACCTACCTTTACAATTCCACTTCTCTTTCCCACCCAATCCCACCCATATAGCCGAATCCATCTCCCCTCACTCACCTCCATTTTCTTCTTCTTCTCTTCTTTCTTCTCTTGCTCGAGAGCGAGCAATATTTTAAGTTTGGTGTGGTAAAAGCATAACTTTTTTGTTTTTTCATTACCATTAATGGCACCTAAGGCCAGAGAAACCTCAAAGGGAAGACAAAAGCTTCCACCTCTGAGTCTTGGGAGATGGAAAGACTCATATAAAGCCGTCATAGCTCAGTGGTAGAACATGTGGCTGCAAATCAAGAGATCCCTGAGATACCTCAGGGGATAAGTTGTCCTCCACACAAATATTGGAAGCAACTAAGGGGAGGAACACCAAAATTACTAGGAATCATTCAACAGAAGCAAGGAAGAGACATAGAGGAGCTCAAAGAGCACCATTGGTTCTTCAATAAGGCGCCACCTTCACCCAGGTGGACTCATTCCTTGTTCTTAAATTTTTCTTCTGCTTTTCGTTTTTTTTATATATGTTTATCTATACTTGTGTCTTTATTACATGATCATTAGTAATTAGTAACCATGCCTTAAAGCTATGAATAAATCCATTAATCCTTCACCTCTCTTAAATGAAAAATATTTTAATTCAAAAGAACAAGAAGTACATGAATTTCGAATTTATCCTTGAATTTAATTTAATTATATTAATGTGGTGACAATACTTTTTGTTTTCTGAATGAATGCTTGAACAGTGCATATGTCTTTTGATCTTGTTGTTTATGAATGTTAAAATTGTTGGCTCTTGAAAGAATGATGAACAAAGAGAAACGTTATTGGTGATCTGAAAAATCATGAAATTGATTCTTGAAGCAAGAAAAAGCAGTGAACAAGAAGAAACTTGCGAAAAAAAAAAAGAAGGAGCAGTAGAAAAAGCCAATAGCCCTTAAAACCAAAAGGCAAGGGTAAAAAGGATCCAAGGCTTTGAGCATCAATGGATAGGAGGGCCCAAGGAAATAAAATCCAGGCCTAAGCGGCTAAACCAAGCTGTCCCTAACCATGTGCTTGTGTCATGAAGGTCCAAGTGAAAAGCTTGAGACTGAGTGGTTAAAGTCGTGATCCAAAGCAAAAAGAGTGTGCTTAAGAGCTCTGGACACCACTAACTGGGGACTCTAGCAAAGCTGAGTCACAATCTGAAAAGGTTCACCCAGTTATGTGTCTGTGGCATTTATGTATCCGGTGGTAATACTGGAAAACAAAGTGCTTAGGGCCACGGCCAAGACTCAAAAAGTAGCTGTGTTCAAGAATCAACATACTTAACTAGGAGAATCAATAACACTATCTGAAATTCTAAGTTCCTAGAGAAGCCAATCATTCAAAACTTCAAAGGAAAAAGTGAGATGCCAAAACTGTTCAGAAGCAAAAAGCTACAAGTCCCGCTCATCTAATTATAATTAATATTCATTGATATTCTGGAATTTATAGTATATTCTCTTCTTTTTATCCTAATTGATTTTCAGTTGCTTGGGGACAAGCAACAATTTAAGTTTGGTGTTGTGATGAGCGGATAATTTATACGCTTTTTGGCATTGTTTTTAGGTAGTTTTTAGTAAGTTCAAGCTACTTTTAGGGATGTTTTCCTTAGTTTTTATGTTAAATTCATATTTCTGGACTTTACTATGAGTTTGCGTGTTTTTCTGTGATTTCAGGTAAATTCTGACTGAAATTGAGGGACTTGAGCAAAACTCTGAAAAAGGCTGACAAAAGGACTGCTGATGCTGTTGGAATCTGACCTCCCTGCACTCAAAATGGATTTTCTGGAGCTACAGAACTCCAAATGGCGCGCTCTCAACGGCGTTGGAAAGTAGACATCCAGAGCTTTCCAGCAATATATAATAGTCCATACTTTATTCGGAAATTGACGACGTAACTTGGCGTTGAACGCCAAGTACATGCTGCTGTCTGGAGTTAAACGCCAGAAAAACGTCATGATTCGGAGTTGAACGCCCAAAACACGTCATAACTCGGAGTTCAACTCCAAGAGAAGCCTCAGCTCATGGATTGATCAAGCTCAGCCCAAGCATATACCAAGTGGGCCCCGGAAGTGGATTTATGCATCAATTACTTACTCATGTAAACCCTAGGAGCTAGTTTATTATAAATAGGATGATTTACTAATGTATTAGAAATCTTTGGTCTCAGTTTTGTTTTATTCTTCATCCTAAGAGGCTATTGATCACGTTTTGGGGGCTGGCCATTCGGCCATGCCTGAACCTCTCACTTATGTATTTTCAACGGTGGAGTTTCTGCACACCATAGATTAAGGGTGTGGAGCTCTGCTGTACCTCAAGTTTCAATACAATTACTATTACTTTTCATTCAATTCTCTCTTATTCTTATTCCAAGATATTCATTCGCACCCAAGAACATGATGAATGTGATGATTATGTGATGCTCATCATCATTCTTACCTATGAACGCGCGTGATTGACAACCACCTCCGTTCTACATGCAACCGAGCTTGAATGTGTATCTCTTAGATTCCCCAACAGAATCTTCGTGGTATAAGCTAGATAGATGGCGGCATTCATGAGGATCCGGAAAGTCTCACCTTGTCTGTGGTATTCCGAGTAGGATCCTGGGAATCCGGAAAGTCTAACCTTGTCTGTGGTATTCCGAGTAGGATTCCGGTAATGAATGACTGTGACGTGCTTCAGACTTGCAAGTGCTGGGCGTTAGTGACAGACGCAAAAGAATCAAGGGATTCTATTCCAGCAGGAGCGGGAACCAACCAGTGATTAGCCGTGCTGTGACAGAGCGCGTGAGCGTAGTTTTCACTACGAGGATGGGATGTAGCCTTCGGCCAGTGTGATGCCTCCAGACGATTAGCCATGCGAGTGACAGCGCAGAGGACCATTTTCCAGAGAGGATACAAAGTAGCCATCGTCGAACGGTGAACCCCTATACACAGCTTGCCATGGAAAGGAGTAAAAAGGATTGAGTTGAAGCAATAGGAAAGTAGGCGTTCTTGAGCCATACAGTATCTCCATTCGCTTATCTGAAATTCCCACCAATGAATCTGCATAAGTATCCCTTTTATTATTTCTTCTTATTATTAATTTTCGAAACCATAAACCAATTTAATCTACCTAACTGAGATTTACAAGGTGACCATAGCTTGCTTCATACCAACAATCTCTGTGGGATCGACCCTTACTCACGTAAGGTTTATTACTTGGACGACCCAGTACACTTGCTGGTTAGTTGAACGGAGTTGTGTCCACTCGTGCCAATTTCAAATTCCATAAAAGTACAAGGAGTACAACTTAAAGAACATGGATCACAATTTCGTCCACCAGTTAGCTACTAGGACTTATCGGGTTGGCTTTATAACCGACAGATGATATCATCAGCCGCTAGGACAAGCATTCATCATATGCATCTATGTAACATTGTTTGGTTGTGCATATTGTACTTGGTTTGCGTTTGTGATTACTTGTGAGTACATGCTAATTGTTCTACTTGCAGTAACTGTTTGTTTGTGCTTGAACTTTCCTATTTGTGTTTGCAACTGAGACTCTATTGGACTGTGGTGATTGGTTGCTGTTTGGGTTGTTTGGGCCTAGAGCGGTGGTTGATCATGAGGTGGGCCGGAGGCCATGTCTGGTTGATGTTTCTGGATTGGAAAAGTATGAAAAACTAATTTGGTTTAGCATAGATAAACCTTTTGACAGGCTTCTGAATTTTTAAGAAATGAACAGTTCCTCTTTCAGAAAAGATTTCAGATTTTTCTTTTATAGTAAACCTTTGCTTTTGAAAAGATGCATAAGGCGGTTATTAATCACTGGAACGGTTTTACCTTCACGTATCCTATTATAGTAATTCTCAAAAACCCTCTACTGAGAACCCTTTCAAGGATGATGTTCTCACCTCCCACCCTACAAATTTCCCTTTTCAGGATATGGACGCAGAAGTCACGAAGAGTTTATCTAGTTGTTGTCGTGATGTTTTGTATTGCTTTAATTATTATTTATTATTCCCTCGCCTTTATCTTTATGCATTCTGTAAGAGGGATAGGAATTGCATTAATTAATGCTTGTAAAATTATTTAATATATATATACATATGTAGTACTCTTTGTGAGTTTTGTAAATTGTATAGTATGTATGGATATATGTTATCTAACAAAAATATTTTGGAACGGTATTGCGGTTTAAAATTTTAAACAAGCTCATATTTTAGTATTAAATAGTATAAGAGTCATCGTGATATTCGAGCTTTTAGAGTGGTGTAGCTGGAAGTGTGACTTTTAATAGTTAGGGTGTTACGAATACAATTTTGGAAGGAATTTAAATTACTTTACTATACACATTATTTTGTTTGGATATTTTAACAAAGGAATTTATTAGTTTCAGAATTTTTTAAAGAAAAAATTCGTTAGTTCAAATTGTTACATTTTAAATTCACCTCAGAACAAAGAGTTAGCGTTCAATTTTCTATCTCTGCTTTGTTCATCTAATATATTCACTGTTTTGTTGCGTCTATGTTTATTCTCTGCTTTCATACATATTATTTCTTTAATGATTTTTGCAAGTTGCAATGTGCTTCTTGCCTATTTTATAAGTATGCTTCTCCATTGTACCATTTCATTTGAATCGATACTAAGTTTATCATTCAAAAGCCTGGTCAAATTAAAGTTTCATGTAATGATTCATGATTTGATTATATAACTACTTTACAACTTTATGATATACATTTTGTGTATTTACACAAGGTGAACCACATTTTTATCTCTTTTTTTTAATTAAAATTTATAGAAACAGGGACCAAAATAATTTCTTATGACAAACTTACCATCCTACTTTTTATCATTCTGTTACATTGGCTTATTTGACAAGATGGCAAAAATTAACGGTGTTAAAACCGATAAAACTTGTTTAACACGCCAAAAAATTTTATTAGACTAAGATTTTGAGTATTCCAAGATATATTCTCTAATTTTATTTATTTTAGGATTAAATACGAATTCGATACTTCAAAAATTTAGCTGTTGACAAAAAAATTTCTTAAAAAATATTATTAATAAAATAGTTTTTAAATAATTTAAAATGTGACAAAAAGAATTCATAAATATTATAATTTTTGTATATAATAAAAAATTATATTTAACAAACAACTTATGCATTAGATCTAAATTTTTGTGACAATACTTAAATAAATATTTAAAAAATACACAATAAATTCAGAACAAAATTTAATTTTTAGATTTTTCTTTTTATTTTTCAAAAAATAATGTGGTCATTTATAATAAAAAAATATTTTTTAAATTTATTTGACAAAAAATTATCAAATTTTAAAAATAAAAAGATCTTATTTTTCTAATAATGTTTGCAAAAATTTACATCAAAATTTGATCTCTAAAATCATTTTTTAAAATATATATTTAATATATAGTTCTTTAGTCGTGTTTTTAAATCTTTTGGGATCTTAGTTATCGTTAACGTCTTTCAAAAATCGTTTTGTCAGCAATACAAAATTTCAAAAACGATTTTAGAAATTTATTCTTTATTTTATTTTGTACTCCTATTTATATCCTCTAAGATATATGACTTAACTTCTTCTTAAAATAAAGATAGTTCTTTTATTTTCTATTACAAAACTTTGTTTTTATATTTGTGTTGTGTTGTATTATAAACGTTCTTTTGAAATTTTTGTTATTGAAAAATTAAGTTGAAATTATTATCTTTTTATTCTTTGCATTAATTTAAAAATGGATAATTTTGATAGACAATTCTATTAGTGTTGAGAGTTTAAAAAGAAAAACGTGAACAAATTGGGTTATAAGTTGACTATTTTTTAGTTATGTTTAAATTACGCTAAATTTTTATTTATTAATTTTTATTAGTTTTCTTTTCCTTGGCCTTCGGGCCTCCATTGTAAAAATAAAATTGATTGCTAATCCACATAATTCACTCACTATGTAATATAACATTAAATTACATTCATTTGGAAATCAATTAGTACTTTTACCTATAATAACATTATAGAAATAAATTTTTTAAAATTATGTCGGTTTTGACATTATAAATTATGGCACAAAAAATTTATAATATTAAACTACTTTTACAAAAAAATTGTAAGAGACAAAAATATTTGTCAGCTAAAAAAATTATGATATCTATAGATAAAAAAAAATTAAATAATAAGGAATTGTGGAGAATGAGAGAAGAATAAATATTAAGATGGAGAAAATAAAAAAAATAAAGGAAAGAAGAAAAGAGCATGCAAAAGACTTTTCCATAAAATACAATATTTATACAACAGTTTGTAGTAAAAATATTATACATGAAATTGTTTATGTATGTACAAATATACGACTAAGCACTAATAATTTACCAAGGAGTATATGGTGATGATATCGTGTCATTATCTAACAATAATATATTTTCTTTCACATTTTATTCGTCACACAAAATATATGATACAAAACTAAAAGAAAGTACTAAATAAAATAATCACATCCTTATGCATGGTAATATGTATTACAAAACAAGGAGCAACAAAAAAGTACAACATCATCATCGATTTACCCTTTTGCCATTTGTCAATAAAGAAATTTGTAATATAGTATGCTATTATTATGCGTCATGGCTTCTTATTCTCAACATACTGAGGGCCAGCTTTTGTATGGATCCTTGAGTGTAGTCATGTTGCCAGGCCTTGAAAAAACTATCTATATACATGATACATAAATAAAAACAAATTCAATTTACTTGATACACCTCTAACCATGAGCAACATATTCAAATTTTGATTGATGCTATTCTTTGATCGATACTAGTTAACTCTATCGTAACTTAAGAAACATTTACCAGTAGTCTAAATTTAATTTGCATTATAATTACTTTCTTAAGTAAATATTTTCCCTCGTGCAGTCTTATAGGGCTAAGTAAGGAGACTTAACATAGCACAATTTCAAGTTAAAAGTTTTAAAATTTGGTCACAAATTTATATCTTTGAGAATTGAAATTAAATTATAATGTCTAAAAATATGTTTGGTTATAATATCTATGATGTAGACTTTTTTGTAACTTAGTTTTTTACCTGGTAATTCCCAAGTGTTCGTGATTTGAAACCTGCACTAGTAAAATCAAAATAGTATTCCCATGTTCTGATGAACTTTTCATCGAATCCAAGAGCCAAAACTTCACTGAAAATACACAATTTTCAAATAGATTTTTTTAGCATAAGTGATAACAAAAAGAAAAATGAATAATTTCAATAGTTAATACATTAAAGTATGTTTTGATAAATTTAATGAATACCTTTGATTTTTAAGGAAGTTCTTTTTCCACCACCTTAATGTTTGGTAGTAATGAATTCCAAAATTTTCACTGTGCTCTACACTGCATAGAGGAATGTTCATTTCATTAATAAGAAAAGAATGAAGGGATGCTGGTGATCATTGAAGTTAGAAATAACAAGTAAATTGTACCATAATCTTGATGCAGCAGCCATGGCTGATGTTATCCTACTTAGAGAAGGAAGGCATCCTCCTAGAAAAATATATTCCTTCAAGAAATCGGAGCTGCGTCTACACTCATCGTAACGTTGGTCCGGAATTGATATAAACTATGAAATAAGATAACCATCTTCAAATGTTATCACCAATTTAAATACCATATTTTTTTACAAAACTAGTATCTCCCTTTTTTGGGATAATAACAAGTGTTTTCGTCCTTGCATATTTTTATAATCAAAGCATTGCCAAGAAGTTATACCTCAAGAATTAGAAGCCCATCATCTGCCAATAGTGATTCGCAACAACTGAAGAACTCTTCCATGTATTCATGACCAACTGCTTCTATCATTCCACTAAAATACCATTTTATATGTTAAGTAATATGCAGAAAAATATTGCTATTCTGTGTATTATTTATGCAGAGTCAACTAGAAAATTTGCTCACACAGATATAATCCTATCATATTTGAATGTCTTCGGTAGTTGGCGATAGTCACATAGAAGAATTTTGATATGATCCTGAAGTCATGAATTCAAAACATTAAGCATAGACCACACCTATGCAATGATCACAATTGTATAATGAAAGAACTGAAGATCGTGACACGATGTCCTTTTTCATGCATTTCATTTGGCTTGTATATTAACTTCACCATGTTTCTGCATTAGATTTTAAGAAAATGATGAAATTAATCATCTTATCATATACGATATACCTGAAGTCCAGCATCTCGAACTCTTTTTTCTGCAAATTTTAGTTGCTCCTTCGACAAAGTGATGCCAGTGCACTTGCAACCGGTTTTCTTGACAATTTCAATCACTAAATTTCCCCATCCACATCCAATATCAAGAATTTCATGTGTTTGGTCTATTCTAGCCTTCATTTATTTAAAGAAAAATAATGTTACGCCCTTTGCAATCTATCATCTAAAATACATTAATAAAATAACATTCTAAAGCACTCACTTTTTCAATGAGAAGAGACATTTTTCTCAGTTGTGCATCTTTTAAATCTTCCTTTTCATTCTATACCAGATATTCATATAGACAAAGAAATGTAAATGCTGCAAGTATCATTTGCAAGAAATTTGGAGTTAAGTATCAAAAGGATGTTGCCTTGCCTTGAACACTGCACATGTATATGTCATTGTTTCATCCATGAATAGCGCAAAGAGTTCATTGCTCTGGAAACAAACCAATTCAGAATTGTAAACAAATGATATTGAAGATTAATAGCAAAAATAACTTGATATATCTAAAAAATCATAATCAAATAAATAAAAAAAATAATTAATTAATGAACTAGCTTTGTAGTATACAAACTATAACTTAGCATTAAGTTTTTTCTATTCTAATTAAAAAAGTATAAGAAAAATCCATAATGTGGGGAGATAGAACCATAGTTGTTCATGAATAATGCAAAACTCCTACTAAGCATATATTTTTGGTGAAAACCGAAATTTTAATTATGAATTATCTATTTAGGTAAAGAATATCTCATTTGACGTATTTGTGATTTTTGAGTCTGAATGACTTGTTAAATGTCTACACAACTTATATATTGATAAATGACATGTACTTGTAGTTGCTTCTGTAGAATAAACATTAATGAAAATTTTAACTTAGGTAGTTATTGATCTTATACCAAGTCATAGTGATTAGAGATGTTGCGACGAGATTGTGTGATAGTATTTTTCCTAAAGTAATGCTTAATGAAGAAATTTGCAGATGCTAAACCCGCTGTAAAGAAAAATGGTGTCCACCAACCCCTGAAAACAATAAAAATGTGAAAAAGAAGGTTGAGAATGAACAAATAAAATTTTAACACTTTAACAATCATAATCACCAACTTACCTATTCTTCTTCAATTTTGAGCTTGAATCATTTGAATCTCTGTTCGCTATGAAAACCTATAGAAAACATACAAAGAACATGAAAGTAAAGACTGAAATACCGTATGTGACATTTGTGTGTTAATCAAATCCTAAAGAGTATTCATACCAGAAAAAGATTCAAAAGACCTTCATCTTTATCAACAAGGGAAAAGTCTCCATTAATATACGCATCTGCAAGGCCTAAATCAGCTTGTGTCATAACCTGACAAACACATAAAAAATGGTACTTGTTTTAGTTTCATGCCAACAATTGGAAATGAAAATCCATAACTTCATTTCATAAATATATCAAAAACACACACCTTCCAATAAAATTGGGGACTGTGAATTCTCATAACACACTTCAAAGAGCACGTTTTATTAATTCCTTCAAAGGAAAACATTGTTCCCCCCTCCTCCAATAAACTGTAAACTCCTCGAAACATGATGTATAAGTGACTCAAGAACTAGAAAATAATTCTATAATCATATAGATAGTATGATTGTTCCAAGAAATTATTATTCAAGTAATATTATGAGTGTAAATTAAGCTTACATTTATGATATGCAATAAATGTTTACACACTAATAAAAGTAAACTTACGTTAAACTACCAGTGGTAATATAGGAACTTAAGAATCTCGTCACAAATAGGCGTGCACTAAGTTCCTTCCAAGAAGG
The DNA here is from genome assembly GCF_014773155.1 of Arachis stenosperma. Taxonomy (NCBI): domain Eukaryota; kingdom Viridiplantae; phylum Streptophyta; class Magnoliopsida; order Fabales; family Fabaceae; genus Arachis; species Arachis stenosperma. The sequence goes on from NC_080385.1 coordinate 134,631,999, forward strand.
TACCATGAGTTTGGGGTTCGTTCGGAGGGAACAACATCTTCCAAGAATGTTATATGCAGCAATCATGCCAGCCTAAAAATGTTCTTCTTATAGTTTAGTTTTTTCATTCCTTTTCAATTTGTCATTTGGACAAAAAACTGATTCATAGTAAATTTGAGCCTCTTTAATTTCATAATAAGTTTTCTTTAACTACCTTTAATCCATCTTCATGATATCCACAACCTGGAATGCATAAATATTTGCTTAAGTCACAAGTATATTTAATGTCGGTCAAGCTGTCTCAACATAGTAAATATTGTGTTTTTGAAAAAGAAGTTGTCATTAGATATAGATAAGTAATTAATCTATCTAGAACTTTATTTCTTTGACTAAATAATTTTAATATTTAATAATTTAACTAGTGTTTAACTCTTAATTAAATAGCCAAAACTAGCTAGGTCCAGAAAGTACCTTGGTAGGCACCACAAAACCAAATTCCTCTTTTTCCTTGAATTTTTTCAAACTCTTGTGAAGCTTTGAATGCAGTAACTGATGGAATTGGATGTCCAGTTGACCACTTAAGAAGAGTATTTTTCGGTGTATGGTTTGGATTTAGAGTTAGAAGAAAAGGTAATCTTGTTTCACCAAGATTCTGCAAATCAAAATATAAGATCAATTAACAAGTTTTATTTATAGTTCACTTGAGTCTAAGTTGCCTTCTAGAGGTTTCGGTTATGGACAAATGAGTTATATGAATAGTTACTAACTTGAAGAATGTTGAGCCAGTATGTCACACAAACTTTGTTGTTGTTACATCCAAGAAAATTCCATGCACTCCATGCAGATGGGTTAAGAGGCATTAAATTTTTGTCATGGTGAAGAAAAATATCACTGCCAGCAAAGATCAAACCATTATTGTAAAGCTTGTCTTAATTATTTGAACATAAATCTTTTCACTCTAACATGTTGTTTAGGTACTATTCTCTTCACAAACATGGAAACCATAAGCATAAAAGGTTTAACTATGATAAAACTTCATTTTCAACATTGTCATGAGAGAAAATATCATGATAATTATCATTGTCATATCATTTGATAAAATTTATTACTTTAAATGTAACTAGTAACTACTACAAGCTACATTATCCTATTTTGTAGGTGGATTACAGCGAAGAAAAGAGTTAGAAATGTTAAGATAAACCATACCTATATGCATATTGGAAAGCACCAAGAATTCTTCGTTCATCATATGTTGCTTCCTCTCCTAATAATCTCAAAGTGTCAGGTGCATGTGTCGCGACTATGCAGCAATCATACATTTCTTTGGAACCATCTTTACAATGCACAACACATCCTGCAGCAAAATTTTTAAGATTGTTACGTAATCAAAATAATATAATCACACTCAATGGTTGAGATAGAAATTAAAGAAGAAGAAGAAAATGTGAATGTCTAAAGGTCAATGAGTACAATAAGGGAATAGACACATGAATCACCTTTTTTCGATGTTAAAACCAGTTCCACCTCACAATTAACTATTACTTTACCACCTCTTCTAACAAGTTCTTCTTTGACCTAGTTATTATAACAAATAATTAATGTCAAAATCTTAATTTATAGCTTAAACGAAAAGATATCTCATATAAGCTACACCAAAAAATACTACCATCAAACATAGCATTAATAGTACCTTCTTAACATAAGTGTGCGAGCGCCTTTTAACAGTTAGCCATTGTGGCCTTCCAAAGAGCTGCAAGGAGAAAAAAGAGGACCAGGTGAATCAAGATCGAAGCAGCCCTTTATTTTATTTATATATTTAAATTAGATTATTCATTACTGTATAAATTTGAGATAGATTTTATCTCTTTACTACCTGAAGATGATGGTGATTTCTGAAAAAAGAGAAAACAGAAAAAGCAGAGAAGCTCATAACTCCTTCAGAAGAGCAAGGCCATATAGAACCACAAATTGGAACCTACATTCATTAATTTCATGTTATAAATATTAAGAAGCATATACTAATTATATCACTAACCAAAGTAATGTTTATAGAAATCAAAACAATCTAATAAGATGCAAATGAACTACTCACAAGATATGCTTTCACAAATAATTTAGAGTAACCCCTTGACTTTATGAATTGGTCCAAGGTTTCATTGCGGTCCATATTCAAATTGTTGTTATCAAGCATATCAAGATACCTGCATTTTTAATTGGAAGATGAGACAACAAACTCAATTTATCAGGATATAATGACCCATGAACTAGCAAATTAGCATTACTCTTGTCAATTTTCAATATTTTGCAGGTGAGTTCAAAATTAATTAAATTTTGCATGAAAGTACAAAGAAAGCTAAAGTAGACAATGCTTTTTCATCAAGTAAATCGACTTCTCCAAGTTGACAAGCTAAATGACTTGACCCATACTTTACTTTTTATTTTTTTAATATCTGTTAAAATAAAAGAGTTGCTTAAGAAGAAAATACCAAACAATTTTATTTAAAGATTCATACATTTTCATACTAAAGTTTGAAAGTTTAGTATCTAGTATTCTAGTGTTTATATTTATATATTTCTTTTAAGAAAAAAAGACGGGCCAAAACGAGCTAACTTGTCCCCACTGGGTGAACCCGCTAGCCTACTCGAGCAGTCATATTTTTACTAGCTCAACTCGCAATAAATGAGTGTCATATAGTCATTGATATCCTCATATAATACTACTTACCTTGTAACATCATCTTTAAAGTTGATAATTTCTCTTAGCATTTGCCAAAAATAAAGGTTGATCACATTTTTCTTTTGTGCAAACAAGCCAAACAAACCGTTTCTGCTACTCCATTCACAGGTGTGGCCATTATCAAGGCTAATGGCGAATGACATATCAGATAATTCCATGTCAACTCCAAGGCTCTCAAAGAACTCCATCATGTTAGGATAAGTTACCTATTTAATGAAATGATACAATTTTTAATAGTACTTTCAAGTTAGGAAAAATCATTAATAACCAAAATTTTAAGAAGCAGGAACCTTTTTCAACCACTGTTAGAGATGCATACAGGCCTTCAATACAACAATTTTATAACAAAATTTGAGCATATATACATAATATCTCGCGTAAAAAGATTATATATATATATAAGAGAAAGTCTAGGGGGCCAGCAGATTTTGAGGTTTTTAGCCATCAATTAGCCATCAATGATGTTTTTAATGGTGTGAGATTGCATCTAATGGTGGAGAATCATTCAATTTTCCTTTGATGGTTAAGTGCTGGCCAGAATTTAGCAAAAGTGCTGGCCCCCTAGCACTCCTCATATATATAACTTTAACAGTTCATTATATTACTTTACTATACACATTATTTTGTTCGGATATTTTAACAAAGGAATATATTAGTTTCAGAATTATTTGAAGAAAAAATTCGTTAGTTCAAATTGTTAAATTTTAAATTCACCTCAGAACAAAGAGTTAGCGTTCAATTTTCTATCTCTGCTTTGTTCATCTAATATATTCACTGTTTTGTTGCATCTATGTTTCTCTATTCTGTGCTTTCATACTTATTATTTCTTGAACGATTTTTGCAAGTTGCAATATGCTTCTTGCCTATTTTATAAGTATGCTTCTCCATTGTTCCATTTCATTTGAAACGATACTAAGTTTACATTCAAAAGCCTGGTCCAACGATTCATGTAATGATTGATGATTTGATTATATAACTACTTTACAACATTATATCATATGATATACATTTGTGTATTTACACAAGGTGAACCACATTTTTTTTTAATTAAAATTTATAAAAACAGAGACCAAAATAATTTCTTATTACAAATTTACCATCCTACTTTTTATCATTCTGTTACATCAGCTTATTTGACAAGATGGCAAAAATTAATGGTATTAAAACAGATTATACTTGTTTAACCCGCAAAAAAACCTGATTAGACTAAGACTTTGAGTATTCCAAGATATATTCTCTAGTTTTATTTATTATAGGATTAACTGCGAATTTGATACTTCAAAAAAATTCAATCATTGACAAAATTTTTTTTGAAAGATATTATCAACAAAATAGTTTTTAAATGATTTAAAAATATGATAAAAAAATCCATAAATATTATAATTTTCGTAAATAACAAAAAAATTTTATATTTAGTAAACGACTTATTTATTAGATTTAAATTTTTGTAACAATATTTGAATAAATATTTAAAAAATACATAAAAAATTCGGAACAAATTTTGATTTCTAGATTTTTTTTTACTTTTAAAAAACATATGGTCATTTACAATAAAAAAAAAATTTAAAAATTCACTTGACAAAAAATTACTAAATTTTAAGAATAAAAAGATCTTATTTTTTTAATGATGTTTACAAAAATTTGCATCAAAACTTAACCTCTAAAATCAATTTTTAGAATATGTATTTAATATATAGTTCTTTTGTCATATTTTTAAATATTTCATAATCTTATTTATCATTAGCATCTTTTGAGATTTATTTTGTCAGCGGTGCAAAATTTTAAGTATCATTTTAATAGTTTACTCTTTATTTTATTTTGCACTCCTATATATATCCTCTAAGATATGTTACTTAACTTCTTTCTTAAAATAAAGGTAGTTCTTTTGTTATTACAAAACTTTGTTTTTATATATATTTGTGTTGTGTTGTATTATAAACGTTCTTTTAAAAATTTTGTTATTGAAAAATTAAGTTGAAATTATTATCTTTTTTATTCTTTGCATTAATTTGAAAACGGATAATTTTGATAGAAAATCCTATTAGCGTTGAGAGTTTAAAAAGAAAAATGTGAACAAATTGTGTTATAATTTGACTATTTTTTATTTATGTTTAAATTATAATTAAATTTAGTCACTAAAAAATTATTATTAAATTTTTATTTATTAATTTTTATTAAATTAATTTTATTAATTTTATTAGTTTTCTTTTCTTTGGCCTTCGGACCTCCATTGTAAAAATAAAATTGATTGCAAATCCACAAAATTCACTCACTATGTAATATAACATTAAATTACATTGATTTTGAAACTAACTAGTACTTTTATCCGTAATAACATTATGGGAATGTAAATCTTTTAAAATTATATCGGTTCTGATATTATAGATTATAGCACAAAAATTTATAGCATTAAATTACTTTTATAAAAAGGTCGTAAGAGACAAAAATCTCTGTCAACTAAGAAAACTAAGGTCTCTATACATAAAAAAATTAAATAATAAGTGTTTTAGTTATTATTTTTATATGAAAGAGTTTAATTTTTTTACTAATAATTAATTTTAACATTCATTATCTAAAATTTAAAAGAATTTAATGTGTATACTTTTATATTTAATTAGGTGTTAAGTCTTTGTACAAATAGAAATAATTAATTTTTATACTTGCTATTTAAAAATAATATTTTTTCTATATATAAAAATATTATTAGATATTAGTATAAAAAAATTATATTGATTGTTATAAAATTAATTTAGATTTATTTTTTTTAAATAATTGAATTTTGATTCTAATTTTTAATCACAATATTAGTACTTTCTCTAAATTATATGTAATAAATATTTAAAGAAAAAAAGTAAAAATATAGATTAAAAAACAGTAAAATTTAAAACTAAATAAAAAAATATGTATATAATAATATTTTTTATTTAAATTATATTATGTTGTTAATTTTATTTTTTGTAAAACAGAAAGGTAGAGGAAAATAGAGAATGAAAGAAAAGAGAGAAAAAGATAAAGAAGAAGAATGAGAGAGGGAGTTTGTTAATTTGGAAGTTGAGAAAAAAATTTATTTTAATTATAATGAAAATATTTTGTGATATATTTTGATTTGTCAAATTACCAATATAAAATATAAATTATAAATTATATATAGAATGGAAATGATAGTGAGAAATAGAAAAATAGAGAGAGATAAATAAGAGAATGTAAGAAGGAGGTTAAGAGATTTACTAATTTTGAAAGAAAATATTTTTTTAAATTTTAATAAGAGAGTGTCATGTGACACATTTTAGTTATTAAATTAGTTAGTAATATATAAATATAATATGTAATATAGCTATATTTTAATTTTAGTTTTAATTTAATTTTAATGCAATTAGAGACTGCTATATTGTATATTTTGATTGTTAAATTTATAATTAGTCATTAATAATAATATGTAAAAAAGATAGAATGAATGAAGAAAGGAGAGAAATAAAAAAAGGAAGAAAGAGGAGGAGAGAAGATTTTAAAAATTTGTAAGAAGTTGGTATGATTCAGTACTCGTTGGTGAATTTTTAATAAAAGATTATTTTTAACTTATTTTTTTTAAAAGATTTCATTAAATAATAAAAGTAATTTTATATTTAGATATTTCATGTAAAAATATCTTTTTATTTATTAATTATGTTTGAGTATAACTATATAAAAATATTTTTTTGTATATTTATTACGTGAAAAATATCTTTTTTTTAAGAAATTTTTTTTAAAAAAAGATGTAAATTATAACTTCTCAAAAACGATATTTTTTTCTAATATTTTTATTTTTATTACTAAAAATTTACCAAACACACTAAAAACTAAAAAATAGTCTTTTTTTATTAAAAAATATCTTTTTGTATCAACTTAATAACACCCAAAGAAAGACTTATTAATACACATTTAAATATTTTAAAAATATCTTTTTTTAAATACATCTACAATAATAAAAACCTATTAACATTAAGACATATTTCGACTTCTTTTTCATTGAATGTGAGACTTTTCAATCCATCCTTAACGAGAGCCAAAGTTTTTGTTGGCACATTGATTTTGACTCGAACTTGCTTTGATACCAATTTTATTTATTTATTTATTTATTTATTGGTGTCATCCTAATGATCCCTTTACCATTTCCAATTTCATGGGATGGCAATAAAGTAGTAGCGAAGAGCTAACCAATCAAATTTCCTATGAAAATGTTTCGGCCATATAGCTAGTAAGAATAATGTGAGAATAGTTGGAATTGAAGAGGGGGAGGGAGGAAAGGAGAGGCAATGAAAATTGAGAGTACTTACCCGGTTGAAAACCATGAAACCAAGGTCCAAATCAATACCATCAACATTCACAGTTTTGGCATGGCCTCCCAAATAATCTTCTTTCTCATAAAGAGTCACATTCACTCCCTCTTTGGCCAATGCATACGCTGAAACCAATCCACTTATTCCACCACCCACCACTGCCACTCTCATCATCTTAATAATACTATATTATTCAACTATTAATATGTAATAATAGAACAACCAAATTATTTTATGAAAAAACTTGCATGAACGTGCTGTATATATAGTGGAGAAATTTGCTTGTGTAAGCACATTATCCCTACTACTATTGAGTGCAGAGTAATACATGGTTTAAAAGAGTGCCACGCCTATAAAAAGCTAAATATATCCTCTAGTACATAATAACCTTTGGGAAAGTGTTCACGTATTCCATTCCTCTTTATTGGAACTTTGTTATACGAAGTAGGGACCGGTTACAAGTTAAATCTTTGTCCGCTAGCATCTATGGCAATGCCCAAAAAATCCTTTACATGATGATGGCTATAAACTAAAAAGACAGAAAGAATAGTGACCAAAAAGTGGCTACGTTGGTATATGATGAAAAGAATTTGAAGTCGATTGAGTCAAAGAAAATAAACAAAAATCAAATAAATTTTTTTACCCAACAAATTTGTGTCAAATAAAAAATTTTTAATAATAATTTTTAGATTTAATTAAAAGTCAATGTCAACACTAATTTTTTTAATCCGAAAATAGTTTTTATTTTATTTATGTGCTAGAATAAAATTATTCTTTCTTAAAAGAGCATATAATTATGAAATAAAATAACTAAATTTGCATAAAACTTGTGAAAATAGTATAAAATATTCTGATAATTGTAGTTTACTTACTAAGTTTAAATTGCATAAGACAGTGAAAATATATTGTATGAATATTTCAGTTTAAAACTTACCAAGTATGTGATAATTGATCCTATCACATGAATATAATAGGAAAAAAAATTGTTTGAGTAAATAATATTACTAAATATAGTCTGCAACTCTGCGGTTTTTCTGCCAAACATACATGTAAATGTTGCCCCAAGCCAAAGTTCATAGTTCTGCCTCCGATCCGTTTGATTGAAGTATTCATGGTTGCATTTGTTTGGATTTGGAAAAAAATTGAGAATTAAATCATGAAATTTTTTAATTGGTTTTCGTTGATTTAGGTTTGAGGTTTTTTTTTGGTAGATCTAAACCAATCTAAATAGATTAAATTCAGATTGGATCCATTCGAATAATTAAGTATCTAATTGTAAATAATATTTAAAAAAATTATAAAAAAAGTGAAAAAAATTTATAGAAATAATATATAACAGTAAAAAATAAGGACAATACATTATCAAATTTATACTAAAACAAAATAATTTTACACATCTTAAGATGTTGTATATCTACTGTTATATATTTTTTAAAATTAAATTAATTTAATTGAATAATTGGGTTAGTTAGAGTTTTGCGACTTTGAAATTAATACCCGATTAAAGTAAGATTTAATCAGATTTGACTCGATTATGTTTTATTTTCCATCAAATACAAAATCAACGAAATCGTGTCCGATTGTGTCAGGTCGGATCAATTTTGATCAGGTGATAATCGAATTATCCGTACTTATGACGATCTCTAATTTTGGTCAAAGGTCATAACAAAATACAATTTCAATTAACACCCTATACTAACAAAAGAATAATATTCTATTTAAAAAATATATTATTGTAAAAAAAAATTCAATAACATAGATATCTTATAAGTACAAATCTATTATCTATTAAATTGCATGATCCATAAATTTTTCATATATTTTTTTAGATACTTATATCCTACCTTTTATATGTTGATTAATCCACAAATGTCAATGAAGTTGGTCATATAAATTCAGTCATTTCATATACGCCTCAGTCTATATTTTCGACTTGGACTAGAACGTAATAGCAAAATCAGGTTCACTCTCCAAGCTCCACAAAATGCAAATGGTATATCTTCAACAAGTCTCTTCCTCTCAGTGCACCACCTCTTTTCAAGCTCATCTTAAATTGTATATCTTCAATCTCTACCCGTTAAAATTTTTAATAATAAATCTTAACGGCTTTGCACATTGGAACATTTTAGTTCCGGTAAAGTGCCTGAAACATGTGAAAGGCCTCAAAAACTGTTCATATGGCAATAATGCAAAAGAGAGCAATACTCGTTTGAATAAAATAAGGGGCGGACACAATAATTGATCGATGAAGGAGGAAATTTGTCACCTCCCTAAAAAATATCTAGCGAAGGCCCGGGGTATCCTAGGCTAATAATGAAGAGCACACATTAATTAATTTAGTTTGTTAAAATTTTATTTTTTAAAATTAGTTTGTAAAAGTTAATTTTTAAAAGATGATTTTTTAAGAAGTGTAGTATTTATATTTGATAAATTAAAAATGATTTTCAATAAATACGAACAACAATAATTACATTTGATAAAATAGTTTTTAAAATTTAAAAATACTATAAGAGACATAAATTTAAGCGTTAAATTTAAAAATTAATTGAACTATGAAGTTATATTAGACTTTTAAAATTTAAAAAGTATAAGCCAACTTTAAAAATTTCACCTTAAATGCTTTTAAAAGTATCCCAATCTTTTAAAAATTATAAATACAACTATAATTTTTTTTATTTATTAAATACAAAAAAAACTTTTAAAAAGCACAAATACTTCTTTAAAAAATTTTTTCAAACCAAATTCAATACTAATCAATTTTCGGCTAACACGTTGCGTACTAATTTAATAGAATTGATTACATGATTTGAATTATTATAATTTTAAAAATTTTGCGAAAATATTTTTATTTGAACAATAAAATTATCATTCGGTTACTTGCTTAGATAGTTAGTTCATCACCAATAATGCAATAGTGAAATTTACTTTTAACAACCACCACAATCACATACATAATGATAATGAACTGATTATCTAATGAAACAATCAGACATGAGCTACACACCCATTTTTGGGTTGTACAAACGACACAATACAAATTATAGCTGTTTCACATTATTTTTGATAACCTCGATAAAATATCGAATCAAATTTAAATTAAGATCTCAGTTAAAAAGGCAGATACAATTTTTCTGGACAAAAATAAGCTCAACCCAAAAATTACTTAACGTTCGTATCAAAATAAATTACGTTAAAATACTGGTGACAAATTGTAGCAAATAAAAAAAAACACATAAAATAAATAAAAGCTTTAAATAAATAAAAGAATAAAATTAAAATTAAAAAAAAACAAAATAACAATAAAATATTAAAAGTAAAAAATAAAAAAAAATGAATTAAAACGAAAAAAAAAGAAAAATAAAATAAAAATAGACTCTTCATAGTCACATGTATTTGCACTCCATGATCTTCCGTTGCGTTGCTAAGATTGGAAATTTTTACAGAGTTTGGTGTGATGGTGAAAGTGTTTCTGACTGAAGTCCCTGATTTCTTCTGAACTTCTATTTATAGACCATGAGAATATATCTAACCATGAAGAATCTTGACCATGTTCTAGTTTCCTCCTTATTTCTCAGGTCATGATCCTGTCTTGACTATGAAGAATATCTTGACTCCCAAGTTTTGACATCTCACGTCTTCTCTTACATTGGTCTTCAAGTCTCACATTCTCTTCAACTTGCTCCTCAAATTTCACACCCATGTTCTCAACTCAGCTTGAATGTCGAGTAACAAGTCTTGATATTCAAGGAAGGACAATATCTGCTTTGTGACTTCGACGCTCTCGCACCATCTTCGACTTCAACTTTCTCGTCTCTGCTTTTGTTACGAGTTTTAAATAATTCTTTAGATCGACACAATCGGTAGTCGAAACGCCTTCCGGTCAAAGAAATCCACTTTTAGTACCAACAAATTGCCCCTTTGAAACTTATTATATTGTTCAAAAATACAAGTTTTAATACTCCTCATGCGTGGCACGTGCAGCCTTTTCAAATTCTCAAAATTTGAAAAGATAGTTACGCAGCATTTAAAATGGCACGCGCTTTTTTGGAAATACATAACGTTCCGTGGGTTTTAATAGGCCGTTTTCGAAAAACAATCCATGAAATTCACTTTCTTTGTCCATCAAATCATTTCAATCATCCCTAATCCTTTGAAGGTTTTTCTTTTTCATCTCTATTTTTCGAAGATTTCATCCATCCATCAACCAAGAAACCATTATGGCTTCTCATTCTACTCTTCATTCAAGCACCATCTCAACCATGCCTTCGGCCTTTTCTTCCTCCGCAGCCATGACCGCAACTTCAAGCATAGCTTCTCCAACCATAATTCTGAAAATCGAACTGCACCGACCTGTTCAACCGGATTAACGAAAAACCGGTCATATGGTTGATTCGGTTGACTCTAAAAATTGTCTGGCAAAAAACTGGCCAGAGAATCGGCCGAATCGATGGTTAATCATTGAATCACCAGAACCGGCCAGATTTTTTAAAGGTTTCCGGTTTGGGGCTACCCTCAAAACATCACCGTTTTAATGTTATATATATATATATATATATATATATATATATATATATATATATATATATATATAACACCCTGAAGATTAAGGAATCCTAGCCACTAGCCCAAAACCACCATCCCACCCCCTCTCTTTCTCTCTGAAATTTGAACTCTGGAGACTGGAGAGTGAAGAATCCCAGCCCCAAACCTCCTTGGAAGCTACAGCCACCATCCTCCCTTTTTCTCTAACTCAAAGGTGAACCCAACCCTAACCGTTTTTCTACATCAGCACCCAACCACTATCCACTCTTCATTGTTGAACTTTTCTTCTCGATGGGAGGGTGCTGTCGTCGCTCAACATTCCTTTTCTTGTCACCATATTCTCGTCGTCTGCTCGTGGTTGCTTGATCATCGTCTCTGACGACGTTCCTCCCTCGCTATCAGCTTGGTTCTTCCCTCGCTAGATATTCTTAGAGCTACTATTGGCATCGCCGTCTTTGCCCTTGTCATCAAGCCCACCTCTGTCTTCGTTGTTGTCATCCGCTCTGAACTCGTGTCTCTAACATCATGCCATCGCCGCTAGAAGTGGTCTCTACAAATCGGCCCTTTTCTCATCGTCGCACTTGGAACTCTTCTCCTCGCCGTTGCATCTCTCTCTTCAAGCTCTCTGTCTCTCTCCCACGGTTGTTTACTCACAGTAGCAACCCTTGCTTTCACCTTCATCCTCTGATGGTTGTTTGGTGCGCAAAATTGAACTCCGCACAACTGAACCGGCAAGTGCACCGGGTCGTCCAGGTAATACCTCAGGTGAGTGAGGGTCGAATCCCATGGAGATTGTCGGATTGAGCAAGCAATGGCTATCTTGTAGGTCTTAGTCAGGCGATTAGAAAAGATGGTTGTTTGTTTAAAAGCATAAACGAAATAATAAATACGAAATACCAGATTGATGTGAAAAACAGTGATAAGGATTTAGTTAAGGCTTGGGAGATACGTATTTGGTGCACTAAATTGTGATCATCAATGGCGCCATCAACATGGTACGCTCATTGCAATCTCAACTCTTTATCACAACTCCGCACAACTAACCAGCAAGTGCACTGGGTCGTCCAAGTAATAAACCTTACGCGAGTAAGGGTTGATCCCACGGAGATTGTTGGTATGAAGCAAGCTATGGTCACCTTGTAAATCTTAGTCAGGCAGACTCAAATGGGTAGGGGTGATGAATGAAACATAAAGATAAAGATAGAGATACTTATGTATATCGTTGGTGAGAGCTTCAGATAAGCGTATGAAGATGCTTTGTCCCTTCCGTCTCTCTGCTTTCCTACTGTCTTCATCCAATCCTTCTTACTCCTTTCCATGGCAAGCTTATGCAAGGGTTTCACCGTTGTCAGTGGCTACCTCCCATCCTCTCAGTGGAAATGTTCAACGCACCCTGTCACGGCACGGCTATCCATCTGTCGGTTCTCAATCAGGCCGGAATAGAATCCAGTGATTCTTTTGCGTCTGTCACTAACGCCCCGCCCTTAGGAGTTTGAAGCACGTCACAGTCATTCAATCATTGAATCCTACTCAGAATACCACAGACAAGGTTAGACCTTCCGGATTCTCTTGAATGCCGCCATCAGTTCTTGCCTATACCACGAAGACTCTGATCTCACGGAATGGCTGGCTCGTTTGTCAGGCGAGTGCTCGGTTGTCAGGCGATCAACCATGCATCGTGTATCAAGAATCCAAGAGATATTCACTCAATCTAAGGTAGAACGGAGGTGGTTGTCAGTCACACGTTCATAGGTGAAAATGATGATGAGTGTCACGGATCATCACATTCATCAACTTGGAGAACAAGTGATATCTTGGAACAAGAACAAGCTGAATTGAATAGAAGAACAATAGTAATTGCATTAATACTCGAGGTACAGCAGAGCTCCACACCTTAATCTATGGTGTGTAGAAACTCCACCGTTGAAAATACATAAGAACAAGGTCTAGGCATGGCCGTGAGGCCAGCCCCCAAATGATCTAAGAACTAGATGTCCAAAGATGATCTAGAGATCTAAAGTGATCAAAAGATGAAAATACAATAGTAAGAGGTCCTATTTATAGGGAACTAGTAGCTTAAGAATTACAAAGATGAGTAAATGACATAAAAATCCAATTCCGGGCCCACTTGGTGTGTGCTTGGGCTGAGCATTGAAGCATTTTCGTGTAGAGACTTCTCTTGGAGTTAAACGCCAGCTTTTATGCCAGTTTGGGCGTTTAACTCCCACTTTGGTGCCAGTTCCGGCGTTTAACGCTGGGAATTTTGAAGGTGACTTTGAACGCCGATTTGGGCCATCAAATCTTGGGCAAAGTATGGACTATCATATATTGCTGGAAAGCCCAGGATGTCTACTTTCCAACGCCGTTGAGAGCGCGCCAATTGGGCTTCTGTAGCTCCAGAAAATCTACTTCGAGTGCAGGGAGGTCAGAATCCAACAGCATCTGCAGTTCTTTTCAGTCTCTGAATCAGATTTTTGCTCAGGTCCCTCAATTTCAGCCAGAAAATACCTGAAATCACAGAAAAATACACAAACTCATAGTAAAGTCCAGAAAAGTGAATTTTAACTAAAAACTAATAAAAATATACTAAAAACTAACTAGATCATACTAAAAACATACTAAAAACAATGCCAAAAAAGCGTATAAATTATCCGCTCATCACAACACCAAACTTAAATTGTTGCTTGTCCCCAAGCAACTGAAAATCAAATAAGATAAAAAGAAGAGAATATACTATAGACTCCAAATCATCAATGAAACTTAGCTCCAAATTAGATGAGCGGAACTAGTAGCTTTTTGCCTCTGAACAGTTTTGGCATCTCACTTTATCCTTTGAAATTCAGAATGATTGGCTTCTTTAGGAACTCAGAATCCAGATAGTGTTATTGATTCTCCTAGTTAAGTATGATGATTCTTGAACACAGCTACTTATTGAGTCTTGGCCGTGGCCCAAAGCACTCTGTTTTCCAGTATTACCACCGGATACATACATGCCACAGACACATAATTGGGTGAACCTTTTCAGATTGTGACTCAGCTTTGCTAAAGTCCCCAATTAGAGGTGTCCAGGGTTCTTAAGCACACTCTTTTTGCCTTGGATCACAACTTTATTTCTTTCTTTTTCTTTTCTTTTTCTTTCTCCCTTTTTTTTTCTTTCTTTTTCGTTTTTCTCCTTCTCTTTTTTTCTTTTTTTTTTTGTATTCACTGCTTTTTCTTGCTTCAAGAATCATTTTTATGATTTTTCAGATCCTCAGTAACATGTCTCCTTTTTCATCATTCTTTCAAGAGCCAACATTCATGAACCACAAATTCAAAAGACATATGCACTGTTCAAGCATACATTCAGAAAACAAAAAGTATTGCCACCACATCAAATTAATTAAGCTAGTTTTAAAGATGAATTCGAAATCCTGTACTTCTTGTTCTTTTGTGATTAAAAATAGTTTTCATTTAAGAAAGGTGATGGATTCATAGGACATTCATAACTTTAAGGCATAGACACTAAGACACTAATGATCATAAGACACAAACATGGACAAACATAAGCATAAAAACTCGAAAAACAAGAAAATAAAGAACAAGGAGATTAAAGAACGGGTCCACCTCAGTGATGGCGGCTTGTTCTTCCTCTTGAAGGTCTTATGGAGTGCTTGAGCTCCTCAATGTCTCTTCCTTGTCTTTGTTGCTCCTCTCTCATGATTCTTTGATCTTCTCTAATTTCATGGAGGAGGATGGAATGTTCTTGGTGCTCCACCCTTAGTTGTCCCATGTTGGAACTTAATTCTTCTAGGGAGGTGTTCAGTTGCTCCCAATAGTCTTGTGGAGGAAAGTGCATCCCTTGAGGCATCTCAGGGATCTCATGATGAGAGGGGTCTCTTGTTTGCTCCATCCTTTTCTTAGTGATGGGCTTATCCTCATCAATGAGGATGTCTCCTTCTATGTCCACTCCAACTGAATAACAGAGGTGACAAATAAGATGAGGAAAGGCTAACCTTGCCAAGGTAGAGGACTTGTCCGCCACCTTATAAAGTTCTTGGGCTATAACCTCATGAACTTCCACTTCTTCTCCAATCATGATGCTATGGATCATGATGGCTCGGTCTAGAGTAACTTCGGACCGGTTGCTAGTGGGAATGATTGAGCGTTGGATAAACTCCAACCATCCTCTAGCCACGGGCTTGAGGTCATGCCTTCTCAATTGAATCGGCTTCCCTCTTGAATCTCTCTTCCATTGGGCGCCCTCTTCACAAATGTCAGTGAGGACTTGGTCCAACCTTTGATCAAAGTTGACCCTTCTTGTGTAAGGATGTTCATCTCCTTGCATCATGGGCAAGTTGAATGCCAACCTCACATTTTTCGGACTAAAATCTAAGTATTTTCCCCGAACCATTGTAAGCCAATTCTTTGGGTTCGGGTTCACACTTTGATCATGGCTCTTGGTGATCCATGCATTGGCATAGAACTCTTGAACCATTAAGATTCTGACTTGTTGAATGGGGTTGGTGAGAACTTCCCAACCTCTTCTTCGGATCTCATGTCGGATCTCCGGATATTCACTCTTTTTGAGTTTGAAAGGGACCTCGGGGATCACCTTTTTCAAGGCCACAACTTCATAGAAGTGGTCTTGATGCACCCTTGAGATGAATCTCTCCATCTCCCATGACTCGGAGGTGGAAGCTTTTGCCTTCCCTTTCCTCTTTCTAGAGGTTTCTCCGGCCTTGGATGCCATAAATGGTTATGGAAAAACAAAAAGCAACGCTTTTACCACACCAAACTTAAAAGGTTTGCTCGTCCTCGAGCAAAAGAAGAAAGAATAGAGTAGAAGAAGAAGAAGATGGAGGAGATGGAGATGGCTTTATGTTTCAGCCAAAGGGGAGGGGTAGGGTTCGGCCATTATGGGTGGGTTTGGGAGGGAAAGTGGTGAAGAGAAAGATGGGATTTGATAGGTGAAGGGTTTTTGGGGAAGAGGTGTTGAGGTGATTGGTGAATGGGTGAAGAAGAAGAGAAAGGGTGGTGGGGTAGGTGGGGATCCTGTGGGGTCCACAGATCCTGAGGTGTCAAGGAAAAGTCATCCCTGCACCAAATGGCGCGCAAAAATACGTTTTGAGCCAATTCTGGCGTTAAACGCCGGGCTGGTGCCAATTTCTGGCGTTTAACGCAAGGTTCTTGCCCTTTCCTGGCGTTAAACGCCCACCTGCTAGCCTTACTGGCGTTTAAACGCCAGTAGGTTCTTCCTCCAGGGTGTGCTATTTTTCTTCCTGTTTTTCATTCTGTTTTTGCTTTTTCAATTGATTTTGTGACTTCTTATGATCATTAACCTACAGAAAACATAAAATAACAAAAGAAAATAGATAAGATATAACATTGGGTTGCCTCCCAACAAGCGCTTCTTTAATGTCAGTAGATTGACAGAGGGCTCTCATGGAGCCTCACAGATACTCAGAGCAATGTTGGAACCTCCCATCACCAAACTTAGAGTTTGAATGTGGGGGTTCAACACCAAACTTAGAAGTTGGTTGTGGCCTCCCAACACCAAACTTAGAGTTTGACTGTGGGGGCTCTGTTTGACTCTGTTTTGAGAGAAGCTCTTCATGCTTCCTCTCCATGGTGACAGAGGGATATCCTTGAGCCTTAAACACAAAGGATTTTTCATTCACTTGAATGATCAATTCACCTCTATCAACATCAATCACAGCCTTTGCTGTGGCTAGGAAGGGTCTGCCAAGGATGATGGATTCATCCATGCACTTCCCAGTCTCTAGGACTATGAAATCAGCAGGGATATAATGGTCTTCAATCTTCACCAAAACATCCTCTACAAGTCCATAAGCTTGTTTTCTTGAATTGTCTGCCATCTCTAGTGAGATTCTTGCAGCTTGTACCTCAAAGATCCCAAGCTTCTCCATTACAGAGAAAGGCATGAGGTTTACACTTGACCCTAAGTCACACAGAGCCTTTTTGAAGGTCATGGTGCCTATGGTACAAGGTATTGAAAACTTCCCAGGATCTTGTCTCTTTTGAGGTAAATTCTGCCTAGACAAGTCATCCAGTTCTTTGGTGAGCAAAGGAGGTTCGTTCTCCCAAGTCTCATTTCCAAATAACTTGTCATTTAGCTTCATGATTGCTCCAAGGTATTTAGCAACTTGCTCTTCAGTGACATACTCATTCTCTTCAGAGGAAGAATACTCATCAGAGCTCATGAATGGCAGAAGTAGATTCATTGGAATCTCTATGGTCTCATTTTGAGCCTCAGATTCCCATGGTTCCTCATTAGGGAACTCATTGGAGGTCAGTGCACGCCCATTGAGGTCTTCCTCAGTGCCGTTCACTTCCTCTCCTTCCTCTCCAAATTCAGCCATGTTGATGGCCTTACACTCTCCTTTTGGATTTTCTTCTGTGTTGCTTGGAAGAGTACTAGGAGGGAGTTCAGTAATTTTCTTGCTCAGCTATCCCACTTGTGCCTCCAAATTCCTAATGGAGGACCTTGTTTCAGTCATGAAACTTTGAGTGGTTTTGATTAGATCAAAGACCATGGTTGCTAAGTCAGAGTGGCCCTGTTTAGAATTCTCTGTCTGTTGCTGAGAAGATGATGGAAAAGGCTTGCCATTGCTAAACCTATTTCTTCCACTATTATTGTTGTTGAAACCTTGTTGAGGTCTCTGTTGATCCTTCCATGAGAGATTTGGATGATTTCTCCATGAAGAATTATAGGTGTTTCCATAGGGTTCTCCTAGGTAATTCACCTCTTCCATTGAAGGGTTCTCAGGATCATAAGCTTCTTCTTCAGATGAAGCATCCTTAGTACTGCCTGGTGCATTTTGCATTCCAGACAGACTTTGAGAAATCAAATTGGCTTGCTGAGTCAATATTTTGTTCTGAGCCAGTATGGCATTCAGAGTATCAATCTCAAGAACTCCTTTCTTCTGATTTGTCCCATTGTTTACAGGATTCCTTTCAGAAGTGTACATGAATTGGTTATTTACAACCATTTCAATTAGCTCTTGAGCTTCTGTAGGCGTCTTCTTCAGATGAAGAGATCCTCCAGCAGAGCTATCCAAAGACATCTTGGACAGTTCAGAGAGACCATCATAGAAAATACCTATGATGCTCCATTCAGAAAGCATGTCAGAGGGACACTTTCTGATCAGTTGTTTGTATCTTTCCCAGGCTTCATAGAGGGATTCTCCTTCCTTCTGTCTGAAGGTTTGGACTTCCACTCTAAGCTTACTCAATTTTTGAGGTGGAAAGAACTTTGCCAAGAAGGCATTGACTAGCTTTTCTCAAGAGTTCAGGCTTTCTTTAGGTTGTGAGTCCAACCATGTCCTAGCTCTGTCTCTTACAACAAAAGGGAATAGCATAAGTCTGTAGACCTCAGGGTCAACCCCATTAGTCTTGACAGTGTCACAGATTTGCAAGAATTCAGCTAAGAACTGATGAGGATCTTCCAATGGAAGTCCATGGAACTTGCAATTCTGTTGCATTAGAGAAACTAATTGAGGCTTAAGCTCAAAGTTGTTTGCTCCAATGGCAGGGATAGAGATGCTTCTCCCATAGAAGTTGGGAGTAGGTGCAGTAAAGTCACCCAGCATCTTCCTTGCATTGTTGGCATTGTTGTTGTTTTCGGCTGCCATGGGTTCTTCTTCTTTGAAGATTTCTGTTAGGTCCTCTACAGAGAGTTGTGCCTTAGCTTCTCTTAGCTTTCGCTTCAAGGTCCTTTCAGGTTCAGGATCAGTCTCAACAAGAATGCTTTTGTCTTTGTTCCTGCTCATATGAAAGAGAAGAGAACAAGAAAATATGGAATCCTCTATGTCACAGTATAGAGATTCCTTGAGGTGTCAGAGGAAAAGAAAAATAGAAGGAAGAAGTAGAGAATTCGAACTTATCAAGAAAGATGGAGTTCGAATTGTGCATTAAGGAATAGTGTTAGTCCATAAATAGAAGGATGTGAGAAGAAGGGAAGAAATTTTCGAAAATTAAGTAAAAGATTTTAAAAACATTTTGAAAAACTTTAATTTGATTTTCGAAAATCAAGAGTAAGAAAGAGATCAAGTAATTTTTGAAAAAGATTTTGAAATTAGAATTTAAAAAGATATGATTGAAAACTATTTTGAAAAAGATGTGATTAAAAAGATATGTTTGAAAAATTATGGTTTTAAAAAGATATGATTGAAAAGATATGATTTGAAAAACAATTAAAAAAAGATTTGATTTTAAAAATTAATGACTTGCCTAACAAGAAAAGATATGATTCAAACATTAAACCTTTCTCAACAGAAAAGGCAACATACTTGAAATGTTGAATCAAATCATTAATTGATAGTAAGTATTTTTGAAAAAGGTAAGAAATTGATTTTGAAAGCATTTGATTGAAAAGATTTGATTTGAAAAAGATTTGATTTTGAAAAACTTTGAAAACTTGAAAAAAAAATTGATTTGAAAACAAAATCCTCCCTCTTGTGCCATCTTGGCGTTAAACGCCCAGAATGGTGCACATTCTGGCGTTTAACGCCCAAAGCACTACCCTTTTGGGCGTTAAACGCCCAGCCAGGCACCCTGGCTGGCGTTTAAACGCCAGTCTGCCTTCCTTACTGGGCATTTTGAACGCCCAGCCTTTTTCTGTGTAATTCCTCTGCAGTATGTTCTGAATCTTCAATTCTCTGTATTATTGACTTGAAAAGACACAAATTAAAAATATTTTTGGATTTTTTTTAAATAATGAGGAATAATCAGAATGCAACTAAAATCAAATAACAATGCATGCAAGACACCAAACTTAGTAGTTTGTATACTACTGACACTAACAAAATGAGAATGTATATGGAAAATAACAAAACACTCAAGTCAAGAGAATTTAAAGATCAGAGTAAGGAAATCATCAAGAACAACTTGAAGATTAATGAAGACATATGAATGAATGCAAGAAGAACAGAAACATGCAATTCACACCAAACTTAACATGAGACATTAGACTCAACAAGAAACATGAGAATATTTTTGGTTTTTTATGATTTTGCAAATTTTTTTTAGATTTTTCGAAAATTAAGTGAAAAGGAAAATAAAGGTATCAAAATTCATAATGAGAATTCCAGGAATCATGCAATGTTAGTCTAAAGCTTCAGTCTAAAAGAATTAGACATGGCTAGCCAAGCTTCAGCAGGACATTGCATTCAAGAGCTAAATTGATGAGAACCAATCAGCTTTGGTGATGATAAGAACATCACCTTGAAACACTAGAATTCATTCTTAAGAACTCTGAAGATAAATACCTAATCTAAGCAACAAGATGAACCGTCAGTTGTCCATACTCGAAACAATCCCCGGCAACGGTGCCAAAAACTTGGTGCACGAAATTGTGATCATCAATGGCGCCATCAACATGGTACGCTCATTGCAATCTGAACTCTTTATCACAACTTCGCACAACTAACCAGCAAGTGCACTGGGTCGTCCAAGTAATAAACCTTACGCGAGTAAGGGTCGATCCCACGGAGATTGTTGGTATGAAGCAAGCTATGGTCACCTTGTAAATCTTAGTCAGGCAGACTCAAATGGGTATGGGTGATGAATGAAACATAAAGATAAAGATAGAGATACTTATGTATATCGTTGGTGAGAGCTTCAGATAAGCGTATGAAGATGCTTTGTCCCTTCCGTCTCTCTGCTTTCCTACTGTCTTCATCCAATCCTTCTTACTCCTTTCCATGGCAAGCTTATGCAAGGGTTTCACCGTTGTCAGTGGCTACCTCCCATCCTCTCAGTGGAAATGTTCAACGCACCCTGTCACGGCACGGCTATCCATCTGTCGGTTCTCAATCAGGCCGGAATAGAATCCAGTGATTCTTTTGCGTCTGTCACTAACGCCCCGCCCTCAGGAGTTTGAAGCACGTCACAGTCATTCAATCATTGAATCCTACTCAGAATACCACAGACAAGGTTAGACCTTCCGGATTCTCTTGAATGCCGCCATCAGTTCTTGCCTATACCACGAAGACTCTGATCTCACGGAATGGCTGGCTCGTTTGTCAGGCGAGCGCTCGGTTGTCAGGCGATCAACCATGCATCGTGTATCAGGAATCCAAGAGATATTCACTCAATCTAAGGTAGAACGGAGGTGGTTGTCAGTCACACGTTCATAGGTGAGAATGATGATGAGTGTCACGGATCATCACATTCATCAAGTTGGAGAACAAGTGATATCTTGGAACAAGAACAAGCTGAATTGAATAGAAGAACAATAGTAATTGCATTAATACTCGAGGTACAGCAGAGCTCCACACCTTAATCTATGGTGTGTAGAAACTCCACTGTTGAAAATACATAAGAACAAGGTCTAGGCATGGCCGTGAGGCCAGCCCCCAAATGATCTAAGAACTAGATGTCCAAAGATGATCTAGAGATCTAAAGTGATCAAAAGATGAAAATACAATAGTAAGAGGTCCTATTTATAGGGAACTAGTAGCTTAAGAATTACAAAGATGAGTAAATGACATAAAAATCCACTTCCGGGCCCACTTGGTGTGTGCTTGGGCTGAGCATTGAAGAATTTTCGTGTAGAGACTTCTCTTGGAGTTAAACGCCAGCTTTTATGCCAGTTTGGGCGTTTAACTCCCACTTTGGTGCCAGTTCCGGCGTTTAACGCTGGGAATTTTGAAGGTGACTTTGAACGCCGGTTTGGGCCATCAAAACTTGGGCAAAGTATGGACTATCATATATTGCTGGAAAGCCCAGGATGTCTACTTTCCATCGCCATTGAGAGCGCGCCAATTGGGCTTCTGTAGCTCCAGAAAATCCACTTCAAGTGCAGGGAGGTCAGAATCCAACAGCATCTGCAGTCCTTTTCAATCTCTGAATCAGATTTTTGCTCAGGTCCCTCAATTTCAGCCAGAAAATACCTGAAATCACAGAAAAACACACAAACTCATAGTAAAGTCCAGAAAAGTGAATTTTAACTAAAAACTAATAAAAATATACTAAAAACTAACTAGATCATACTAAAAACATACTAAAAACAATGCCAAAAAGTGTATAAATTATCCGCTTATCAGTATTCTTTCTGGATTAACTTTTCTTACTGTCTACTTCAATAACGAATGATTCATTCAATGGCAACCGTATGTGATTAACTCATGTTTTCTCATCAAGCTAATCTCTTCTAAACCAAAGCAGTCCACCATATCCGAGCAACTCATGTCCTCTCATCAAGTTAACTCATGGCTTCCCACTATGGCCGAAGGTGAAGACCTAATGAATCCACTCTCCTTCATGATCCTACTTAAAATGCCATAGACAAGGTCGGATCTTCCGGATCAGGGAATGCTACTTCTCTGACTCTAGCCTTAATGCTACAGAGACTTCAATAACCCACGGTCAACGGGATTTTATGTCACTTATCCGAATTCGCCCTAGTACGCTCTTGGAATCCGTAGTGCACTCTCTAACTGTGGTTCAATGCTATCCGGGTCAGGACTCACACGGAATCCATGCAAAATAAGGATGAATGTCACAGTTCATCCTCAATTCATGAGATGAAGACCAAAAATGCACAAGAGTATGGAATCAAATGTGTATTGAGATAGAAATAGTAATATTATTAATCCATGAGAATCAGCAGAGCTCTTAACCCTAACTTAGGAGGTTTAGTTCCTCAGAGCTTACAGAAAATAATATTAAAATGTGCAAAAGGGAAAAGATTCCTAACAGTGGTGATCTTTGTTCTATTTATACTAATCTAATAATGAAAAGAATACAAAAATATGATAGGCTAGACTAAAGGTGCGAAAGTCCACTCTTAGGCCCACTATGGTTGAGTACTTGGGCTGAGCTTGGCGTCCAACTTGAGGGATGGGCATTGAACACCCATTAGGGAGTTGATCCACACTGCCTTATGCTTCTTGGTGGGCGTTGAATGCCCTAAAGGGGGTGTTTGGGCGTTCAATGCTGGCTTGAGTTCCTTTGGGGCATTGAACGCTAGAAAGAGGTAGTTCTTGGGCGTTCAATGTCTAATATGGGCAGGCTCCTTCGAAAAAAAGTATAAACTATTATATATTGTTGGAAAGCTCTGGTAGTTAGCTTTCCAACGCCGTTGAGAAAGCATCATTTGGATCTCTATTGCGCCAAAAATACTTGTTTGAGTGCATGGAGGTCAGAATCTGACAACATCTGCTACGCTTTCCTTGCCTCTAAATCAGACTTTGCCAAAACTCCTCAATTCCAGTCAGAAATTACCTAACATCATTAGAAAACACAAATCAAAGTAGAATACAAAAATGTGAATTTTTCACTAAAATCTATGAAAATATAATGAAACTTAAATAAAACATAACTAAAACAATATGAAAATGATGCCAAAAAGCGTATAAAATATCCGCTCATCAGAACACCAAACTTAAACTGTTGCTTGCCCCCAAGCAACCAAAAACAAAGTAAGATAAAAAAGAAGAGAAGGATACAATAAATCTCAGAGTTTTCAATGAAGCTCATCAGTTCCAATTGATGAGCCGGTCTAGTAACCATTTACTTTTGAACAGTTTTGGCATCTCACTATCCTTTGAAGCTCAGAAGTGTTGGCGTCTTTAGGAATTCAGAATCCGGATGATATTATTGACTCTCTTAGTTTAGTTCTTTTTTATTCTTGAACACGGCTTTTTTTTAGCCTGGCTATGACCCTAAGCGCTTTGTTTTTCCGTATTACCACCGGATACATAAACGCCAAAGGCACTTAACTGGGTGAATCCAATTGGATTGTGATTTAGCTTTGCTAGAATCCCCAGACAGTGGTACCCAGAGTTCTTAGTCACACTCTTTTGCTTTTGGGATCACGACTTTAACTGCTCAGTCTTAAGGTTTTCACTTGACAACTTCACACCACAAGCATTTAGCTAGGGAAAGGAGCTCATTTGAACTTTTTAGGCCAAGAGTTTGTTTCTTTTAGACCCTCCTAACCATTGATGCTCAAAGCCTTGGATCATTGCTCTTGCCTTTTGGTTTTAAGAGCTATTGGCTTTTTCTTTTTCTCTCTTTTTTTCGTTTTCTTTCTCTCTCTTTTTTTTCGCTTTTTCTTTCTCTTTCTCTTTCTTTTTCTTGCTGCTTTTTCTTGCTTCAAGAATAAATTTTTTTTTTGGATTTTTCATATTACCAATAATTATTTACCTTTTTCGTTACTCTTTCAAGAGCCAACACACTTAACTTCAACATCAAATATGCACTGTTAATTCATTCATTCAAAAGGTAAAAGTAATGCCACAACATCACATAATTAGACTATTCTTATTATATAACTTGAGTTTATGTATCTCATTTTTCTTTTTCAAATAAATTTTTCTTTTAAGTATGGTGAAAGATACATGGGATATTTCATAGCCTTAAGACATAAACAAAGATGATCATGCACTAGAAACAGGAAACAAATAATAAAACACAATGGAAAGCAGAAAAATAACACAGGCAAGGGAATGGAACGTGACCACCTTAGTGACGGCGGCTACTACTTCCTCTAGTGGATCCAATGGAGCGTTTAAGCTCCTCTATATCTCGTCCTTGTCTTTGTTGCTCTTCCCTCATAGCTCTTTGATCTTCTCTTATTTCCTGGAGGATGGTGGACTGTTCCTGGTGTTCCATCCTCAACTGATCCATGTTGGAGCTCAATTCCCCTAGAGAAGTATTCAGTTGATCCCAATAATTTTGCGGAGGAAAATGCATCCCTTGAGGCATCTCAGAGATTTCTTGTTGAGGCAGCTCCACATCTCTTGCTATGGTCCATGTGCCGGCTCTCTAACATGCTCCATCATTCTTTTAGTGATGGGCTTGTCCTCTTCAATGGGGATGTCTCCTTCTATGACAATTCCAGATGAATTGCATAAGTGACAGATAAGATGTGGGAATGCCAACCTTGCTTGGGTGGAGGGCTTTTCTACCACCTTGTACAGTTCTTGAGGTATCACCTCATGTACCTCCACCTCATTCCCAAGCATGATGCAATGAATGATGATGGCTCGGTCGATAGTCACTTTGGACCGGTTATTAGTAGGGATGATAGAGCGTTGCATGAATTCCAACCATCCTCTAGCTACGGGCTTGAGGTCAAGCCTTCTTAGTTGGACAGACTTGCCTTGAGCATCCTTCTTCCACTGAGCGCCTTCCACACAAATGTTTGAAAGGACTTGGTCCAGCCTCTAATCGAAATTGACTCTTCTAGTGTAAGGGTGTGAATCTCCTTGCATTAATGGTAACTGGAGCGCCAACCTTACACTTTCCGGGCTGAAATCCAAGAGACGCTCTTGGACCATGGTGCGCCAATTTTTGGGATTTGGGTTCATACCAGTGTCATACGTTTTGGTGACCCAAGCATTGGCATAAAACTCTTGCACCATTAAGATCCCAACTTCCGGGATAGGATTGGTCAGAACTTCCCAACCTCTTCTCCAGATTTCTTATTGGATCTTCAGGTACTCATCTTTTTTTAATTCGAATTTGGCCCCGGGATCACTGTCCTCTTACACATTATTTTATAATAATGTTCTTCATGCTTCTTGGTGTAGAATCTGTAAGGATTAAAAACAGCTATTGGTGTTGGTAGGTCGTCTTCTTTCTTACTTTTTGAAGTGGGTCTTCCACTCTTTGGAGCCATGGAGTTCGATTGAAGGATAAAGCAAGGCTCTTCCCACACCAAACTTAAAAGTATTACTCGTCCCCGAGCAAAAAGAAGAAGAAGAAGACGAAGAAGAGGAGAAGAATTGGAATGGAGGATGGATGAGGGAGTTAGTGTGGTATGAATGGTATATATAGGGAGGGTGGGGTGGGTTTCGAAAATTAAATAGATAAAAGATAGTAAAGATATGATTCAAACCTTGGTGAAAGTTAAGAAAGATAAGTTTTAAAATTGTTAAAGCATTAAAGATATGAAAAAGATAAAACAAAAGATAAGATATAAAGTATTGAAGATATGAACAAGATTTGAAAGTTTAACAAAAGATATGAAAAAGAATTGAAAAAGATTTGAAATTTTGAAAAAATATTTAAGAAAGAATTAAGAAAGATTTGAAAAGATTTTAAGCTTTGAAAAGAAATTAAAATTAAAAGATAATGTTTGAAAGATTCTTGTTTAAAAGAGAGGATTAAAAAGATAAATTTGGAAAAGATATGGGTTGAAAAAGTCAAAATTTCCTAACTTTGTTGGGGCGTCGAACGCCCAGAAAACTCTTATTCTGGCGTTCAACGCCAAGGTTATGCTCCACATGGGCGTTGAACACCTAGCCAGTGCTCCGTGGCTGGCGTTCAACGCCAGCTTTCCATCCCCCTTAGGGTGTTGAACGCCCTGCCATTGCTCCCTGGCTAGCGTTCGAGACCAACTTCTTGCACCAAGTAGGGCGTTAGACGCCCCAAAGGGGGTCCTTCCCTAGCGTTCAACGCCATCAATGCTGCTCCCTCTTGGGTGTTGAACACCCATCCTTCCCTTAATTTTTATACTCTAACCCACCCTCACTCTTCTCCCAGCACCACAACCCTCATTCCCCAAACCCAACACTTAGCAGCTTTAGAAAACAAAAGAAAGAAATAAAGGAAAGAAGAGAGAACGCAAAAGACAGAGAAGTGAAGAGAGGAAGGGACGCACTAGCGCTGGTGGGCCTCGCGATTGCTGTCACTGTCGAACCAACCGAGAGAGAGAGAGAGAGAGAGAGAACCAGAAGAAAGGAAGAACGGCGTTGTTCAGCCATTCTTTGTCGCGGCTTAAGCTCGTTGCCGCCGCCACTGCTGTCCGCTATCGTCCATGGGTGAAGCCAGAGAGAGAGAGAGAGAGAGAGAGAGCGAGAGACGATGCAACGCGAGGAAGGAGGCGAAGCTGTCGCGTCACTGTAGCCAAGTTTCGTCGCCGTCATCGTCGTGAGTGGCATCGCCATTATTGTTGAGTCCTGCCGTTATCGGAGCTCCATTTCTGCTATTGGAGATGCAGTCACCGAGCCTTTGTCACCAGAAAACGGCGCTACCATCGATGAGAACCACTGCCAGTAATGGTCTTGTTTCTAGTTTTTGTTCTTTTAAAATCTGAAAACATTATCGTCACTGCATGGTTGTTACAGTTGCCGTCACCAGAGCTTTTGGTCACCATTGTCGCTTGAGATAGTTGTCGAAGCCGCTGCCAAATTAGTTCAAAGGTCACTGCAACTTTTTTCTTTTGTTGCAGTAAGTTTTTCTGCTTAACTACCCTCGTCGTTAGTGTTCTGTTATGGGTTATTAAGAATTTTGCAACATTGATGTTTTAGGATTGAGTTATCAAAGTTGCATGTTGAAGTAAAAGTTGTTTCTGTTGTTGCGGAAGTAAGAGGAGCGGTGGATACAACTGCTGCTGTTACGGGCCGAGGGAAAAAGGATTTGTCGCGTTAAAATTACTACGGGCTTGATTCCTTGAGGTAAGGGTTTGTTTTAAAATAAAAAATTTTTGGGTTTTGAATACCTAACAAGTTTAGTATATTAATGCAAATAGATGAATGTTTGTGATGTAAATGATTTTCTACTACGATTAAAAGGTTATGTTTGTTGGTGACTGGTCAGTTTCTGAATTTATGGTAGAAAAATCGATTGAATACGTTGATTTTGGATTTTGGATTGAAAATGATAATGAATAGTTTTGAATGACGGATTTGGAAACGTTAAATTGAAAGACTGGTTTTGTTGTGTTGAAGTTGAAAAGAGGGAACCCATGATGGGTGGCAATCTCTGGTTTTTAAGGGATGTGCTTGGTGCGGTATTTTACAACCCACTAACTTACCGGCAAGTGCACCGGGTCGTACCAAGTAATACCTTACGTGAGTAAGGGTCGATCCCACGAGGATTGATGGATTAAGCAACAATAGCGTTTGATAGGATTAGTTAAACAAGTAGAAAATAGTGTTTGGAAGTTCAAAAGCATTAACAGTAAATTCAGAATATTAAAGACAGGCAGATAAATAAGTTGGGAATAAAATATTGAGAAAACAGTTAAGGTTTCAGAGATATCTATTTTTCGGATTGATTTTTCTTACTAACTAATTTAATCATGCAAGATTTAATTCATGGCAAACTATATGTGACTAGACCCTAATTCCTTAGACCTTCCTAGTCTCCTCTAAAATTCATTAACTGCCAATTCCTTGGTCAATTAATTCCAATTAGAAGGTGAAGTTCAAATTTCAATTTATATGCCACAAAAATCCTAATTATCCAAAAATAAGGGGATTATATGTCACGTATCCTGTTAAATACAAACAATTAGAAATTTAGGATAATATGTTTTCAAGCTGTTGTTCAAGTAAAGAGCTTTTCCAAGTTTTACAAGAACTCAATTAGAACATGGGTCATACTTTCGTTCCACCCAAATTCATAAAATAAAGAGCGAAAACAATTATTGAAAAATAAATCAAAACATGGATTAAATTAGAAAGATCAAACGAATAAATCCATACAAACAGACAGAGCTCCTAACCTTAACAATAAAGGATTAGTTGCTCATGGTTCAGAGAAGAAAAATAAGGGTTCTGGTAAAAATGTACTATCTTTTTTTTTTCTTTTCTGATGGCATCAGATCCCTTTTTATAACAAATCCTAATAAATTTAAAATCTAATTATATAAAATTAAAAATAATATCTTTTCCTAAAAATAAGATTTGAATTTAAATTTGAATTAATTAACAAGTCTTCAGCTGATGGGTGGGGACAACTTGATTTATCTATTCTGCAGCTTCTAATCTATGTTTTCTGGGCTGGAAACTGGGTCAAAACAGCCCAGAAATCACCCCCAGCATTTTTCTGTGTTTTTCTGCATGTGGCGCATGTCATGCGTACGCGTCGATGGTCTTTTCTGCGAGTCACGCGGGCGCGTCGGTCACGCGGACGCGTCGCTAAGCAAATCTTCAAATCACGCGTACGCGTCAGTCACACGTATGTGTCGCCATGAATACTTCCAGATCACGTGCACGCGTCAGGCACGTGTGCGCGTCGCTCCTCGCAGCCATCTCCTTTGATTCTCGTTCTGCAGAAACTCCACCAAATTCTGCCGAATGCTACCTAAAATAAACAAAATTGCAAAAGACTCAAAGTAGCATCCATATTTGCTAAAAGATAATTAATTCTTTACTAAACTCAACAATTTAAGTGCAAATTCACTTGGAAAAGATAGGAAAGATGCTCACGCATCACAACATCAAACTTAAACTGTTGCTTGTTGGTGGACGAAATTGTATCTCTTTATAGAATATGATAATAGAGCCTGGTCCAAGATCAACTTCGTTCAACTAACCAGCAAGTGCACTGGGTCGTCCAAGTAATACCTTACGTGAGTAAGGGTCGATCCCACGGAGATTATTGGCTTGAAGCAATCAATGTTATTTTATTAATCTTAGTCAGGAGGCTAATGAAGTTATTGGGATTTATTTGTAAGAGGCCAAACTACAAACTACTTAAAATTGTAAGTTAAAATAATAGGGAATAATAGAGTTACTTGTTTATAAAGGATTATGGGATATGTTGGAGTTTTGGAGATGCTTTGTCCTTTGACTTCAACTCTTCCTTGAAATCCTCTTCTCACACGCAGGTTCCTTCCATGGCAAGCTCTCTGTAGGGTGTCACCGTTGTCAATGGCTACCTCCCATCCTCTCAGTGAAAACGTTCCTATGCTCTGTCACAGCACGGCTAGTCATCTGTCGGTTCTCAATCAGGTTGGAATAGAATCCCTTGATTCTTTTGCGTCTGTCACTAACGCCCAGCCCTCAGGAGTTTGAAGCACGTCACAGTCATTCAATCCCAGAATCCTACTCGGAATACCACAGACAAGGTTTAGACTTTCCGGATTCTCATGAATGCCGCCATCAATCCGGCCTATACCACGAAGATTCTGTTGGGGAATCTAAGAGATATTCATTCAGTCTGATGTAGAACGGAGGTGGTTGTCAGGCACACGTTCATGGATTGAGGAAGGTGATGAGTGTCACGGATCATCACCTTCTTCACAATTAAGCGCGAATAAACATCTTAGATAAGAACAAGCGTGTTTGAATGGAAAACAAAGGAATTGTATTAAATCATCGAGACGCTGCAGAGCTCCTCACCCCCAACAATGGAGTTTAGAGACTCATGCCGTCACAAAGTATGTAAATCAGATCTGAAAATGTCATGAGGTACAAGGAATGTCTGTAAAAGTTGTTTAAATAGTAAACTAGTAACCTAGGTTTACAGAAAAATGAATAAACTAAGATAATTGGTGCAGAAATCCACTTCTGGGGCCCACTTGGTGTGTGCTGGGGCTGAGACTAAAGCTTTCCACGTGTAAAGGCCTTTCTTGGCGTCAAACTTCAGATTATGACGTGTTTTGGGCGTTCAACTCCGGATCATGACGTTTTTCTGGCGTTTAACTCCAGACAGCAACATGAACTTGGCGTTCAACGCCAAGTTACATCGTCAATCTTCGCGCAAAGTATGGACTATTATATATTGCTGGAAAGCCCTGGATGTCTACTTTCCAACGCCGTTGAGAGCGCATCAATTGGACTTTTGTAGCTCTAGAATTTCGAGTGCAGGGAGGTCAGGATCCAACAGCATCAGCAGTCCTTTTTCAGCCTAACTCAGATTTTTGCTCAGCTTCCTCAATTTCAGCCAGAAAATACCTGAAATCACAGAAAAATACACACACTCATAGTAAAGTCCAGAAATATGAATTTTGCCTAAAAACTAATAATATTTAACTAAAAACCAATCAAAATATGCTAAAATCTACATGAAATTACCCCCAAAAAGTGTATAAAATATCCGCTCATCACTTGTCCTTAAGCAACCAAAACTAATATAAGCTTAGGATGAGAATTTGCATGAGAATGAGAATTCGATTAAGCTCATGTCTCTTTTTATAGTGGGGTTTATAACTGTAATCCTGAATAGGTTTGGCATCTCACTCTCCTTTGAACCAGGAGGATGTCATTGTCATTCGGAAAAAATTGACTTTAATTTATTTTTTTCTTTGGTGCTTTGCACCTTGAGCCTAGCCGTGACTTTAAATATTGTCTCAAGAGTTACTTGACACAGAAGCACCACAAGCACTTAACTGGAGAACTCTCTTTGAGTTCTGATTTTTCTTTCAGTTACTCCTAGACAGTGGTGCTCAAAGCCTTTGGCATACTCTGTTAAGCGCACTTGGTCTTGACTCTAAGTGTTCTGTCTCAAGGATTACTTGACGCAATCACACCACAAGCATATAACTAGGGAAACAACTCTTTGAGCTTTTAATCATGTCTGACCTCCCTAGTCATTGATGCTCAAAGCCTTGGACCTTGCTTTTATTTATTAATTTTTTTTCTTTTGCTGTTTTTGCTTCAAGGAATAAATTTTTGTTTATTTCAGAGAAGTCATAATAATTCTCTAAATTCCTGCTCCTTATACATCAATATCCCTTGATTCAAATTCAAATATGCACTGTTATATCATGCATTCAAATTACAATTAATACCACCACATTTAAGTAAATAAGACTACTCTTAAAATTAACTCAATTTCTCATGCAATACATCACTTCTGTATTTTTTTTATTGAATTCAAGCTCAGTGGGTAATACATGAGACATATTTTTAGAATTAAAGCATTTAAGGGAAAACTAAACTTGACCTAGGATTCTCACTAATAAAGGATCATGCAATAGACAAAGAAAATTAACAGAAAACCGAACATAACATAGAAGAAGAGGGAAGGAATAAAAATGAAAGGAACTCAACCACCTAGTTATCCTAGAAGTCGCTTTATTCTTCAGGTTGTGCTCCTCCGTGAAGATGATTCACCTCCCTTTTGTGCCAGAAAACCCATAAGCGCAGCGTCAACACTAAACTTAAAGGTTTGCTTATCCTCAAGTAAAGAAGAACTGAAAATAAAAACAAATAGTGAGAGGAAAGAAAAATATAAAGATAAAAGAACAAGACAGAATTAAGAGTGGGAGAGAGAGAAAGAAAAGTGAAAACTGTGCGGCGAACAAGTGTAATTGTGCGGCGAAAGAGACGCGTACGCGTGGGTCGCGAATTTTCTTTAATGACGCGTTAGCATCAGGCACGCGTCCGCGTGCCATGGATTTTTGTGCGATTCGCGTGAAGCCAGCCGCACGCACGCACAACTCTCTGTTCGCATGGCTAGGGAACCAATATTGGCATATGATGAGCGGATAATTTGTATACTTTTTGGCATTGTTTTTAGTATGTTTTTGATATCTTTTAGTTAGATTTTAGTATATTTTTATTAGTTTTTATTTAAAATTCACTTTTCTGGACTTTACTATGAGTTTGTGTATTTTTCTGTGATTTCAGGTATTTTCTGGCTGAAATTGAGGGACTTGAGCAAAAATCTGATTCAGAGACCAAAAAGGACTGCAGATGCTGTTGGATTCTGACCTCCCTGCACTCGAAGTGGATTTTCTGGAGCTACAGAAGCCCAATTGGCGCGCTCTCAACGGTTGGAAAGTAGACATCCAGGGCTTTCCCGCAATATAATAGTCCATACTTTGTCCAAGATTTGATGGCCCAAACCCGCGAAGCAATCCGGCCCTCAGAAATTCCAGCGTTAAACGCCGGAAAGAAATAAAAGTTGGAGTTAAACGCCCAAACTGGCATGGGGGCTGGCGTTTAACTCCAGAAAAGGTCTCTACACGAATTTCCTTGATTGCTCAGCCCAAGCACACACCAAGTGGGCCCGGAAGTGGATTTATGTCATTTACTCACTTATGTAGTTTTCTATAAATAGGACCTTTTACTATTGTATTAGAGAGCCTTTTGATCATGTTTTTATGATTGAACTCACTTTGGAGGCTGGCCATTCGGCCATGCCTAGACTATGTTCTTATGTATTTCAACGGTGGAGTTTCTACACCATAGATTAAGGGTGTGGAGCTCTGCTGTACCTCAGTATTAATGCAATTACTATTGTTCTCCATTCAAATTCCACTTGTTCTTTATCTAAGATATCACTCGTTCTTCAACCTATGAACAAGGTGACTGACAACCATTCTTGTTCTACAAGCATTCGAGGCTTAGTGAATATCTCTTGGATTTCTGATTGCATGATGCATGGTTAATCGCCTGACAACCGAGTGCTCGCCTGACAAACGAGCCACCATTCCATGAGATCAGAGTCTTCGTGGTATAGCAAGAACTGATGGCGGCATTCAAAGAAATCCGGAAGGTCTAACCTTGTCTGTGGTATTCTGAGTAGGATTCAATGATTGAATGACTGTGACGTGCTTCAAACCTGTAACCTACTGGGCGTTAGTGACAGACGCAAGTGATTCTATTCCGGTAGGGGAGGAACCCAAACCGGTGATTGGCGGCACTGTGACAGAGTGCTCTGCATTAGCTTTCACTGCGCGGATGGGAGGTAGCTGCTGACAACAGTGAGACCCTACACAAGTTTGCCATGGAAAGGAGTAAGAAGGATTGGATGAAGACTGTAGGAAAGCAGAGAGACGGAAGGCATCTTCATACACTTGTCTGAAGCTCATACACCAATGATATACATAAGTATCTCTATCTTTACCTTTTATGTTATTTTCGTTCATCATCATCATATACATCTGAGTTTGCCTGACTAAGATTTACAAGATGACCATAGCTTGCTTCAATACTAACAATCTCCGTGGGATCGACCCTTACTCACGTAAGGTTTTATTACTTGGACACCCAGTACACTTGCTGGTTAGTTGTGCGAAGTTGTGTAATGCCATGGTATTAGGCGCACCAAGTTCTTGGAGCCATTACCGGGGATTATTTGAGTTGTGAAAAGTATGTTCACAATTTCGCGCACCAAGTTTTTGGCGCCGTTGCCGGGGATTGTTCATGTTTTGAGCAAGCTTGTGGTAACATCAGATGCCAAGATCCGGCAACAACATCAAGTTCTTGGTGTTATTGCCCGGGATTGTTTAGGCTGGACAACTGACGGTTCATCTTGTTGCTTAGATTAGGTATTTTTTTTTTTTCGAAATTCTTGAAGGTGAATTCTAGAGTTTCATGATGATTTGTTGAAATCTGGCTGGCTGAGAAGCCATGTCTAATCTGATTGGACCGAGGTTTCAACTTATCACCACAAGAGCTTGTTGATTTCGTATCAATCTTGCTCTTGGAGCAGTGATTTGCTAAGATTTGGCTGACCTTTGGTCATGTCTAGTGTTTTGGACCGAAGCTTTCCTTGGAAGCTTGGCTGGCTGTGAAGCCATGTCTAATTCCTGGACCGGAGTCTTAGACTAGCATTGCACTGATTCCTGGAATTCTCATTAAGAATTTTGATGCCTTTTTCCACTTAATTTTCGAAAACACAAAAAATTTATAAAACCATAAAAAGACCAAAAAGATTTTATGTTTCTTGTTTGAGTCTAGAGTCTCATCTTAAGTTTAGTGTCAAATGCATGTTTTTGTTATAATTTTCGAATTCATGCATATATTCTTGTTTTGATCTTTGAATTCTATTGACTTGAAGTATTTTGTGTGTCTCATATGCATTCTCATATTGTTAGTGTCAGTAGTGCACAAACTGCTAAGTTTGGTGTCTTGCATGCATTGTTATTTGATTCTTGTTGCATTTTGATTAATAGAAAAATCCAAAAAATATTTTTAATTTGAGTCTTTTCAAGTCAATGATACAAGGAATTGAAGATTCAGAACCAACTGCAGAGGAATTATACAGAAAAAGCTGAGCATTCAAAAATGCCCAGTGAAGAAGGGAGACTGGCGTTTAAACGCCAGCCAGGGCACCTGGTTGGGCGTTTAACGCCCAAAAGGGGTGCATTTTGGGCGTTAAACGCCAGAATGTATACCATTCTGGGCGTTTAACGCCAGGATGGGCCAGGGGGAAGATTTTGTTTTCAAAATCAATTTTTCTTAGTTTTTCAAATCAAATCTTTTTCAAATCAAATCTTTTCATCAAATGTTTTCAAATTCAATTTCTTTCCTTTTAAAAAGATACTTACCAACAATTAATGATTTGATTGAACATCACAAGATTGTTGCCTTTTCTGTTGAGAGAGGTTTAAATGTTTCAATCATATCTTTTCTTGTTAGGCAAGTCATCAATTTTCAAAATCATATCTTTTCAAATTGTTTTCAAATCATATCTTTTAAAATGTTTTCAAATCATATCTTCTCAATCACATCTTTTTAAACCCATAACTTTTCAATTAAATCTTTTTAACCACATCTTTTTCAAAATAGTTCTCAATCAAATCTTTTTAATTTCTAATTTCAAAATCTTTTTCAAAAATCACTTTATCTCTTTTCCACTTTGATTTTCGAAAATCAATTAACATTTTTCAAAATGTTTTCAAATTTTTTAATTGAATTTTCGAAAATTCTCTTCCCTCCTTCCCACATCCTTCTATTTATGGAGTACTACTCCTTCTAAATGCACAATTCGAATTTTATCTATTAAAATTCGAATTCTCCTTCTCCTTCTTCTTACTATTTCTCTTTTCCTCTGACATTTCAAGGAATCTCTATACTGTGACATAGAGGATTCCACATTCTCTTCTTCTTTTTCTATTTCTTATGAGCAGAAGCAGAGACAAAGGCATTCTTGTTGAAGCTGATCCTGAACCTGAAAGGACCTTGAAGAGAAAGCTAAGAGAAGCCAAAGCACAACTCTCTTTAGAGGGCTTGACCGAATTCTTCAAGGGAGAAGACATGGCAGCCGAAAACAACAACAATGCCAACAATGCAAGGAAGGTGCTTGGTGACTTTACTGCACCTACTCCTGATTTCTATGGGAGAAGCATCTCTATCCCTGCCATTGGAGCAAACAACTTTGAGCTAAAGCCTCAATTAGTTTCTCTAATGCAACAGAATTGCAAGTTCCATGGACTTCCAATGGAAGATCCTCATCAGTTTTTAGCTGAGTTCTTGCAAATCTGTGACACAGTCAGACTACGGGGTTAACCCTGAGGTCTATAGGCTGATGCTATTCCCTTTTGCTGTAAGAGACAGGCTAGAATATGGTTGGATTCTCAACCTAAGAAAGCCTGGACTCTTGGGAAAAGCTAGTCAATGCCTTCTTGGCAAAATTCTTTCCACCACAAAGATGGAGTAAGCTTAGAGTGGAAGTCCAAACCTTCAGACAGAAGGATGGAGAATCCCTCTATGAAGCTTGGGAAAGATACAAACAATTAATCAGAAGATGTCCATCATCTTTCTGAATGGAGCATCATAGGTATTTTCTATGATGGTCTCTCTGAACTATCCAAGATGTCTTGGATAGCTCTGCAGGAGGATCTCTTCATTTGAAGAAGACGCCTGCAGAAGCTCAAGAACTGATTGAAATGGTTGCAAATAACCAATTCATGTACACTTCTGAGAGGAATCCTGTGAACAATGGGACTGGTCAGAAGAAAGGAGTTCTTGAGATTGATGCTCTGAATGCCATATTGGCTCAGAACAAAATATTGACTCAACAAGTCAATTTGATTTCTCAAAGTCTGTCTGGAATGCAAAATGCACCAAACAGTACTAAGGATGCTTCATCTGAGGAAGAAGCCTATGATCCTGAGAACCCTTCCATGGAAGAGGTGAATTACCTAGGAGAACCCTATGGTAATACCTATAATTCTTCATGGAGAAATCACCCAAACCTCTCATAGAAGAATCAAGAGAGACCTCAACAAGGTTTCAATAATAATGGTGGAAGAAACAGGCTTAGCAATAGCAAGCCTTTTCCATCATCTTCTCAGCAACAGACAGAGAGTTCTAAGCAGAATACCTCTGACTTAGCAACAATGGTCTCTGATCTAATAAAGACCACTCAAAGTTTCATGACTGAAACTAGATCTTCCATTAGGAACTTGGAAGGACAAGTGGGTCAGCTGAGCAAGAAAATTACTGAACTTCCTCCAAGCACTCTCCCAAGTAACACTGAAGAAAATCCAAAAGGAGAGTGCAAAGCCATCAATATGGCCGAATTCTGGGAGGAAGAAGAGGCAGTGAACGCCACTAAGGAAGACCTCAATGGGCGTGCACTGGCCTCCAGTGAGTTCCCCAATGAGGAACCTTGGGAATCTGAGGCTCAAACTGAGACCATAGAGATTCCCTTGGACTTACTACTGCCTTTCATGAGCTCTGATGAGTATTCTTCCTCTGAAGAGGATGAGTATGTCACTGAAGAGCAAGTTGCTAAATACCTTGGAGCAATCATGGAGCTAAATGACAAGTTATTTGGAAATGAGACTTGGGAAGATGAACCTCCCTTGCTCACCAAAGAACTGGATAACTTGTCTAGGCAGAAACTGCCTCAAAAGAGGCAGGATCCTGGGAAGTTTTCTATACCTTGTACCATAGGCACCATGACCTTCAAGAAGGCCTTGTGTGACTTAGGGTCAAGTGTGAACCTCATGCCCCTCTCTGTAATGGAGAAATTAGGGATCTTTGAGGTGCAAGCTGCAAAAATCTCACTAGAGATGGCAGACAACTCAAGAAAACAAGCCTATGGACTTGTAGAGGATGTTCTGGTTAAGGTTGAAGACCATTACATCCCTACTGATTTCATAATCCTAGAGACTGGGAAGTGCATGGATGAATCCATCATCCTTGGCAGACCATTCCTAGCCACAGCAAAGGCTGTGATTGATGTTGATGGAGGAGAGTTGATCATTCAAGTGAATGAAGAATCCATGGTGTTTAAGGCCCAAGGATATCCCTCTATCATCATGGAGAAGAAGCATGAAGAGCTTCTCTCAAAACAGAGCCAAGCAGAGCCCCCACAGTCAAACTCTAAGTTTGGTGTTGGGAGGCCACAACCAAACTCTAAGTTTGGTGTTGAACCCCCACATTCAAACTCTAAGTTTGGTGTTGGGAAGGTCCAACACGGTTCTGAGCATTTCTGAGGCTCCATGAGAGACCTCTGTCAAGCTAGTGACAGTAAAGAAGCGCTTGTTGGGAGGCAACCCAATGTTTTATAATTATTTTCTTTTGTTATTTTATCTTTTTTGTAGGTTGATGATCATAAGAAGTCATAAAAATAATGAAAAAAGCAAAAACAGAATGAAAAACAGGAAGAAAAACAGCACACCCCTGGAGGAAGATGCTGCTGGCGTTCAAACGCCAGTCAGCCTAGCAGATGGGCGTTTAACGCCCAGTCTGGCACCTTTCTGGGCGTTTAACGCCAGAAAGGGGCACCAAACTGGCGTTAAACGCCAGTAAAGGTATAAAACCTGGCGTTAAACGCCAGGAATGGGCATCAGCCCGGCGTTTAACGCCAGGATTGGCCCAAAACGTGGATTTTGGTGCCAATTGGTGCAAGGATGCCTTTTCCTTGACACTACAGGATCTGTGGACCCCACAGGACCCTACTACAGGATCTGTGGACCCCACAGGACCCTACCATCACTCTCTCTCTTCTTCCCCCATTCACCAATCACCTCAACACCTCTTCCCCAAAAACCCCACCAACCTCACACTTCAAATTCAAACCACTTTCCCTCCCAAACCCACCCTCAAATGACCGAACTTTCATCCCCCTCTCCTATATAAACCCCTCTTTACACCCTTCATTTCCACACAACCTAAACACCACTTCTCTCCCCCTTTGGCCGAATACACCTCCATCTCCCTCTTCCTCATTTCTTCTTCTTCTACTCCCTTCTTTCTTCTTTTGCTCGAGGACGAGCAAACATTTTAAGTTTGGTGTGGTAAAAGCGTTGCTTTTTCGTTTTTCCATAACCATTATGGCACCAAAGGCCGGAGAAACCTCTAAAAAGAGGAAAGGGAAGGCAAAGGCTTCCACCTCCGAGTCATGGGAGATGGATAGATTCCTCTCAAAGGTGCATCAAGACCACTTCTATGAAGTTGTGGCCTTGAAGAAGGTGATCCCCGAAGTCCCTTTTTCACTCAAAAAGGGTGAATATCCGGAGATCTGCCATGAGATCCGAAGAAGAGGTTGGGAAGTACTTACCAACCCCATTCAACAAGTCAGAATCTTGATGGTTCAAGAGTTCTATGCCAATGCATGGATCACCAAGAACCATGACCAAAGTGTGAACCCGAATCCAAAGAATTATCTTACTATGGTTCGGGGGAAATACTTGGATTTCAGTCCGGAGAGTGTGAGGATGGCGTTCAACTTGCCCATGATGCAAGGAGATGAGCATCCTTACACTAGAAGGGTCAACTTTGATCAAAGGTTGGACCAAGTCCTCACAGTCATATGTGAAGAGGGCGCACAATGGAGGCAAGACTCAAGAGGAAAGCCGGTTCAATTAAGAAGGCATGACCTCAAGCCCGTGGCTAGAGGATGGTTAGAGTTCATACAACGCTCAATCATTCCTACTAGCAACCGGTCCGAAGTGACCATAGACCGGGCCATCATGATCCATAGTATCATGATTGGAGAAGAAATAGAGGTTCATGAGGTTATAGCTCAAGAACTCTATAAAGTGGCGGACAAGACCTCCACTGTGGCAAGGTTAGCCTTTCCTCATCTCATTTGTCACCTCTGTTATTCAGTAGGAGTTGACATAGAGGGAGACACCCCCATTGATGAGGACAAGCCCATCACTAAACAAAGGATGGAGTACACAAGAGAGCCTTCTCACCATGAGATCCCTGAGATACCTCAAGGGATGCACTTTCCTCCACACCACTATTGGGAGCAACTAAACACCTCCCTAGGAGAATTGAGTTCCAACATGGGACAACTAAGGGTGGAGCACCAAGAACACTCCATCATCCTTCATGAGATTAGAGAAGATCAAAGAATCATGAGGGAGGAACAACAAAGACAAGGAAGAGACATTGAGGAGCTCAAGCACTCCATAGGACCTTCAAAAGCAAGGAAGAGCCGCCATCACTAAGGTGGACCCATTCCTTGATTTCCTTGTTCTTTATCTCTCTGTT
Organism: Arachis stenosperma; assembly: GCF_014773155.1. Taxonomy (NCBI): domain Eukaryota; kingdom Viridiplantae; phylum Streptophyta; class Magnoliopsida; order Fabales; family Fabaceae; genus Arachis; species Arachis stenosperma. Next base: position 134,672,438 of record NC_080385.1, read on the forward strand.
TTTCGAATTCTATGCTTTATGTTATCCATGTTTGTGTCTTATGATCATTAGTGTCTTAGTGTCTATGCCTTAAAGTTATGAATGTCCTATGAATCCATCACCTTTCTTGAATAAAAATGTGCTTAATTGAAAAAGGAAGAATTGCATGAATTTTGAATTTTATAATAGTTTAATTATTTTGATGTGGTGGCAATATTTTGTTCTCTGAATGTATGCTTAAACAGTGCATATGTATCTTGAATTTGTGGTTCATGAATGTTGGCTCTTGAAAGAATGATGAAAAAGGAGACATGTTACTGAGGATCTGAAAAATCAATAAAATGATTCTTGAAGCAAGAAAAAGCTATTCAAAAAAAAAAAAAAAAATCGAAAAAAAAAAAGAAAGAAAAAGAAAGAATAAGAGTTGTGATCCAAGGTAAATAAGAGTGTGCTTAAGAACCCTGGACACCTCTAATTGGGGACTTTAGCAAAGCTGAGTCACAATCTGAAAAGGTTCACCCAATTATGTGTCTGTGGCATGTATGTATCCGGTGGTAATACTGGAAGACAGAGTGCTTTGGGCCACAGCCAAGACTCAATAAATAGCTATGTTCAAGAATCATCATACTTCACTAGGAGAATCATTAACACTATCTGGACTCTGAGTTCCTAAAGAAGCCAACCATTCTGGATTTCAAAGGATAGATTGAGATGCCAAAACTGTTCAGAGGCAAAAAGTTAAAAGCACCCGCTCATCTAATTAATACTAATCTTCACAGATGTTTTTGGAATTCATTGTATATTCTCTTCTTTTTATCTTATTTGATTTTCAGTTGCTTGGGGACAAGCAACAATTTAAGTTTGGTGTTGTGATGAGCGGATAATTTGTATACTTTTTGGCATTGTTTTTAGTAGGTTTTTGATATCTTTTAGTTAGATTTTAGTATATTTTTATTAGTTTTTATTTAAAATTCACTTTTCTGGACTTTACTATGAGTTTGTGTGTTTTTCTGTGATTTCAGGTATTTTCTGGCTGAAATTGAGGGACTTGAGCAAAAATCTGATTCAGAGACCAAAAAGGACTGCAGATGCTGTTGGATTCTGACCTCCCTGCACTCGAAGTGGATTTTCTGGAGCTACAGAAGCCCAATTGGCGCGCTCTCAACGGCGTTGGAAAGTAGACATCCAGGGCTTTCCAGCAATATACAATAGTCCATACTTTATCCAAGATTTGATGGCCCAAACCCGCGAAGCAATCCGGCCTCAGAAATTCCAGCGTTAAACGCCGGAACAGGATTAAAAGTTGGAGTTAAACGCCCAAACTGGCATGGGAGCTGGCGTTTAACTCCAGAAATGTCTCTACACGAATTTCCTTGATTGCTCAGCCCAAGCACACACCAAGTGGGCCCGGAAGTGGATTTTTATGTCATTTACTCATCTATGTAATAGTTTTCTATAAGTAGGACCTTTTACTATTGTATGACAGAGTCTGGAGACGACATCTGAGTAGCTATCTTTGTTTTATGCTATCTTAGACCCTTGGGAGGCTGGCCATTCGGCCATGCCTAACCTTTGTTCTTATGTATTTTCAACGGTGGAGTTTCTACACACCATAGATTAAGGGTGTGGAGCTCTGCTGTACCTCGAGTATTAATGCAATTACTATTGTTCTTCCATTCAACTCCGCTTGTTCTTTATCTAAGATATCACTTGTTCTTCAACCTATGAACAAGATGACTGACAACCATTCTTGTTCTACAAGCATTCAAGGCTTTAGTGAATATCTCTTGGATTTCTGATTGCATGATGCATGGTTGATCGCCTGACAACCGAGTGCTCGTCTGACAAACGAGCCAGCCATTCCATGAGATCAGAATCTTCGTGGTATAGGCAAGAACTGATGGCGGCATTCAAGAGAATCCGGAAGGTCTAACCTTGTCTGTGGTGTTCTGAGTAGGATTCAATGACTGAATGACTGTGACGTGCTTCAAACCTGTAACCTACTGGGCGTTAGTGACAGACGCAAAAGAGTGATTCTATTCCGGTAGGGGAGGGAACCAAACCGGTGATTGGCGGCACTGTGACAGAGTGCTCTGCATTAGCTTTCACTGCGCGGATGGGAGGTAGCTGCTGACAACAGTGAGACCCTACACAAGTTTGCCATGGAAAGGAGTAAGAAGGATTGGATGAAGACTGTAGGAAAGCAGAGAGACGGAAGGGAAGGCATCTTCATACACTTGTCTGAAGCTCATACACCAATGATATACATAAGTATCTCTATCTTTACCTTTTATGTTATTTTCGTTCATCATCATCATATACATCTGAGTTTGCCTGACTAAGATTTACAAGATGACCATAGCTTGCTTCAATACTAACAATCTCCGTGGGATCGACCCTTACTCACGTAAGGTTTTATTACTTGGACGACCCAGTACACTTGCTGGTTAGTTGTGCGAAGTTGTGTAATGCCATGGTATTAGGCGCACCAAGTTCTTGGAGCCATTACCGGGGATTATTTGAGTTGTGAAAAAGTATTGTTCACAATTTCGCGCACCAAGGCACAAGTGGGCCAGCTGAGTAAGAAAGTCGTTGAAACTCCTGCCAGTATTCTCCCAAGCAATACAGAAGAGAATCCAAAAGGAGAGTGCAAAGCCATTGACATAGTAAATATGGCCGAATGCACAAGGGAGGAGGAGGACGAAAATCCTAGTGAGGAAGACCTCCTGGGACGACCCTCAAGCAAGAAGGAGTTTCCTATTAAGGATCCAAAGGAATCTGCGGCTCACATAGAGACCATAGAGATTCCATTAAATCTCCTTCTGCCATTCATGAGCTCTGAAGACTATTCTTCCTCTGAAGAGGATGAAGATGTGACCGGAGAGCAAGTTGCTCAATATTTAGGAGCTATCATGAAGCTGAATGCCAAGTTGTTTGGTAATGAGACTTGGGAAAGTGAACCTCCCTTGCTCATTAGTGATCTGGATACCTGGATTCAGCAAATTTTACCTCAAAAGAAACAAGATCCTGGCAAGTTCTTAATACCTTGTACCATAGGCACCATGAGCTTTGAAAAAGCTTTGTGTGATCTGGGGTCAGGGATAAATCTTATGCCACTCTCTGTAATGGAGAAGCTGGGGATCATTGAGGTACAACCTGCCTTGTTCTCATTACAATTGGCAGACAAGTCAATGAGACAAGCTTATGGAATAGTGGAGGACGTGTTAGTAAAGGTTGAAGGCCTTTACATCCCTGCTGATTTCATAATCTTAGACACTAGGAAGGAAGAGGATGAATGTATCATCCTTGGAAGACCTTTCCTAGCCACAGCAGGAGCTGTGATAGATGTCAACAGAGGTGAATTAGTCCTTCAATTGAATGAGGACTACCTTGTGTTTAAGGCACATGGCCATCCCTCTGTGACAGAAGAGAGTAAGCATGAAGAGCTTCTCTCAGTTCAGAGTCAAGAAGAGCCCACACAGTCAAACTCTAAGTTTGGTATTGTGAGGCCACAACCAAACTCTAAGTTTGGTGTCAAGACCCCATATCCAAACTCTAAGTTTGGTGTTGGGACTATATAACATTGACCTGATCACCTTGTGGCTCCATGAGAGCCACTGTCAAGCTATTGACATTAAAGAAGCGCTTGTTGGGAGGCAACCCAATTTTATTTATCTAATTTTTATTTTATTCTATATTATTGTTATTTTGTGTTTTATTAGGTACATGATCATGAGGAGTCACGAAAAAAATCATAAAAATTAAAAACAGAGTCAAAAACAGCAGAAAAAAATTTGCACCCTGGAGGAAGCACAGGCTGGCGTTCAACGCCAGTAAGATGCATCTGGCCGGCGTTCAATGCCAGAACAGAGCATCATTCTGGCGTTGAACGCCAGAAACAAGCAACATTCTGGCGCTGAACGCCAGGAATGTGCCCAGAGAAGAAAAGCTGGCGCTGAACGCCAGTAACAAGCATGAAACTGGCGTTCAACGCCAGAAACATGCTTTACATGGGCGTTGAACGCCCAGAATGTGCACCACACGGCGTTTAAACGCCAGAATGGTGTGCAAAGGCAATTTACATGCCTATTTGGTGCAGGGATGGATTTCCTTGACACCTCAGGACCTGTGGACCCCACAGGATCACCTCAGGATCTGTGGACCCCACAGGATCCCCACCCACCATATTCCCACCTTACCTCCTAATCCTAGTTTCTGTGATTACTCTTCCCCATGTCACACTTCCCAACACTCTTCACCAATCACCTCAATTCCTCTTCCCAATTACCCCATTCACCACTCACATCCATCCACTCTTCCCCATAAACCCCACCTACCTTCAAAAATTCAAAACCAATTTCCCACCCATTCCCACCCAAAATGGCCAAACATACACTCCCCCTCTCCCTATAAATACCCTTCCATTCTCCTTCATTTTCACACAACACAAACCCCCCTTCTCCCACTTAGCCGAACCTACCTCTCTCCCTCTCTACCATATTTTCTTCTTCTTCTTCTTCTCTTCTTTCTTCTCTTGCTCGAGGGCGAGCAATATTTTAAGTTTGGTGTGGTAAAAGCATAAGCTTTTTATTTTTCCATTACCATCAATGGCACCTAAGGCCGGAGTATCCTCTAGAAAAGGAAAAAGGAAGACAAAAGCTTCCACCTCCGAGTCATGGGAGATGGAAAGATTCATCTCCAAGAGCCATCAAGACCACTTCTATGATGTTGTGGCAAAGAAGAAGGTGATCCTTGAGGTCCCTTTCAAGCTCAAGAAAAATGATTATCCGGAGATCCGACATGAAATCCGAAGGAGAGGTTGGGAAGTCCTAACCAACCCCATGCAACAAGTCAGAATCTTAATGGTTCAAGAGTTCTATGCCAATGCATGGATCACTAGAAACCATGATCAAAGTATGAACCCGAGTCCAAAGAATTATCTCACAATGGTTCGGGGGAAATACTTAGATTTTAGTCCGAAAAATGTGAGGTTGGCATTTCACTTGCCCATGATGCAAGGAGATGAACGCCCCTACACTAGAAGGGTCAACTTTAATCAAAGGTTGGACCAAGTCCTTATGGACATATGTGTGGAAGGAGCTCAATGGAAGAGAGACTCCAAAGGCAAGCCAGTTCAATTAAGGGTGGAACATCATGAGCACTCCATCATTCTCCATGAAATAAGAGAAGACCAAAGAGCAATGAGGGAGGAGCAACAAAAGCAAGGAAGGGACATAGAAGAGCTTAAGAACATCATTGGTCCTTCAAGAAGAAGACGCCACTAAAGGTGGATTCATTCCTTGTTCTTTATTTCTTTCTGTTTTCGGTTTTTAATGTTGTGTTTATCTATGTTTTGTGTCTTTACTTCATGATCATTAGTATGTAACCATGTCTTAAAGCTATGAATAAAATCCATTAATCCTTCACCTCTCTTAAATGAAATATGTTTTAATTCAAAAGAACAAGAAGTACATGAATTTCGAATTTATCCTTAAATTTAGTTTAATTATATTGATGTTGTGACAATACTTTTTGTTTTCTGAATGAATGCTTGAACAGTGCATAATTTTGATCTTGTTGTTTATGAATGTTAAAATTGTTGGCTCTTGAAAGAATGATGAACAAGAGAAATGTTATTGATGATCTGAAAAATCATGAAATTGATTCTTGAAGCAAGAAAAAGCAGTGAAAAAGAAAGCTTTCAAAAAAAAAATATTTGGCGAAAAAAAAATAGAAAGAAAAAGAAAAAGCAAGAAGAAAAAGCCAATGGCCCTTAAAAACAAAAGGCAAGGGTAAAAAGGATCCAAGGCTTTGAGCATCAATGGATAGGAGGGCCCAAGGAAATAAAATCCAGGCCTAAGCGGCTAAACCAAGCTGTCCCTAACCATGTGCTTGTGTCATGAAGGTCCAAGTGAAAGGCTTGAGACTAAGTGGTTAAAGTCGTGATCCAAAGCAAAAGAGTGTGCTTAAGAGCTCTGGACACCACTAACTGGGGACTCTAGCAAAGCTGAGTCACAATCTGAAAAGGTTCACCCAGTCATGTGTCTGTGGCATTTATGTATCCGGTGGTAATACTGGAAAACAAAGTGCTTAGGGCCACGGCCAAGACTCATAAGTAGCTATGTTCAAGAATCAAACATGCCTAACTAGGAAAGTCAATAACACTATCCACAAAATTCTAAGTTCCTAAAGAAGCCAATCATTCAGAACTTCAAAGGAAAAAATGAGATGCCAAAACTATTCAGAAGCAAAAAGCTACAAGTCCCGCTCATCTAATTATAATTAATATTCATTGATATTTTGGAATTTATAGTATATTCTCTTCTTTTTATCCTATTTGATTTTCAGTTGCTTGGGGACAAGCAACAATTTAAGTTTGGTGTTGTGATGAGCGGATAATTTATACGCTTTTTGGCATTATTTTTAGGTAGCTTTTAGTAAGTTCAAGCTACTTTTAGGAATGTTTTCATTAGTTTTTATGTTAAATTCACATTTCTGGACTTTACTATGAGTTTGTGTGTTTTTCTGTGATTTCAGGTAATTTCTGGCTGAAATTGAGGGACTTGAGCAAAACTCTGAAAAAGGCTGACAAAAGGACTGCTGATACTGTTGGAATCTGACCTCCCTGCACTCGAAATAGATTTTCTGGAGTTACAGAACTCCAATTGGTGCGCTCTCAACGGCGTTGGAAAGTAGACATCCAGAGCTTTCCAGCAATATATAATAGTTCATACTTCATTCGGAAATTGACGATGTAACTTGGCGTTGAACGCCAAGTACATGCTGCTGTCTGGAGTTAAACGCCAGAAAAACGTCATGATCCGGAGTTGAACGCCCAAAACACGTCATAACTTGGAGTTCAACTCCAAGAAAAGCCTCAGCTCGTGGATTGATCAAGCTCAGCCCAAGCATACACCAAGTGGGCCCCGGAAGTGGATTTATGCATCAATTACTTACTCATGTAAACCCTAGTAGCTAGTTTATTATAAATAGAACATTTAACTATTGTATTAGACGTCTTTTGACCACGTTTCATCTTTGGTCTCAGTTTTGTTTTATCATTCATCTTAGGAGGCCATTGAGCATGTTTTAGGGGGCTGGCCATTCGGCCATGCCTGAACCTTTCACTTATGTATTTTCAACGGTGGAGTTTCTGCACACCATAGATTAAGGGTGTGAAGCTCTGCTGTACCTCAAGTTTCAATACAATTACTATTACTTTTTATTCAATTCTCTTTTATTCTTATTCCAAGATATACGTTGCACAACACTTTGATGAATGTGATGATCCGTGACACTCATCATCATTCTCACCTATGAACGCACGTGACTGACAACCACTTCCGTTCTACCTTAGGCCGGGCGCATATCTCTTAGATTCCCCAACAGAATCTTCGTGGTATAAGCTAGATAGATGGCGGCATTCATGGGGATCCAGAAAGTCTAACCTTGTCTGTGGTATTCCGAGTAGGATCCTGGGAATCCGGAAAGTCTAACCTTGTCTGTGGTATTCCGAGTAGGATTCCGGTATTGAATGACTGTGACGAGCTTCAAACTCCTGAAGGCTGGGTGTGATGACAAACGCAAAAGAATCAATGGATTCTATTCCAATCTGATTGAGAACCGACAGATGATTAGCCGTGCTGTGACAGAGCATTTGGACCATTTTCACTGAGAGGATGGGATGTAGCTATCAACCAAGGGTGATGCCTCCAGACGATTAGCCGTGCAGTGACAGCGCATAGGACCATTTTCCCGAGAGGATTGAAAGTAGCCATTGATGATGGTGATGCCCTACAAACAGCTTGCCATGGAAAGGAGTAAGAAGGATTGAAGGGAGAGTGAGTAGTGAAGTAGAGTTTCAAGAGGAACACAGCATCTCTATACACCTATCTGAAATTCCCACTATTGATTTACATAAGTATTTCTATCCCTTTTTATTTTCTATTTATTATAATTATTTTTGAAATCCAAAATCAATTTAATCTGCCTAACTGAGATTTACAAGGTGACCATAGCTTGCTTCATACCAACAATCTCCGTGGGATCGACCCTTACTCACGTAAGGTATTACTTGGATGACCCAGTGCACTTGTTGGTTAAGTTAAACGAAGTTGTGTCCACACATAGCAAAGAGCCACAAGAATAATTCCATATAAAATAAAGAATACAATATTGTGAGTATCACAATTTCGTCCACCATCCCTCAATTTCAGCTAGAAAATACCTGAAATCACAGAAAAACACACAAACTCATAGTAAAGTCCAGAAATATAAATTTTGCTTAAAAAATAATAAAAATATACTAAAAAGTAGCTAGATCCGACTAAAAACTACCTAAAAACAATGCCAAAAAGCGTATAAATTATCCGCTCATCTCCTTCTGATTTTGCCTGACTAAGACATGCAAGACAACCATAGCTTGCTTCAAGCCACAATCCTCATTGGATCGACCCTGACTCGCTCAGGTATTACTTGGACAACACAGTGCACTTGCTGGTACTGCTGCTGTTATACGAAATAGTGTGGGTTTTGTGTACACATGCACCATTCATATATTTTAATTATTATTTTTTTTTATATTATATATCATTGTTTCTACTTTAAAATAATTTATTTTGGTATAATTATTATATAATATTTATTAAATGTAATCTTTAAAAGTATGATTTTATTAGTTTGTTATATAAAATTTATAAAATTGTATATATTAATTATGCTCCACATTTCCAATTTATTTTAGACAAATTGAAGAACGAATTTGAGTATTCAAAATAGACATGATAAAATATTTGAATTAATTTCAAACCTAACACTACAAGAAAGTATTAGAATAGCGACCGATATAGAATTTCTAGGACCAAAAAGTATTGGTCGCTAAATCGGTCACTAAATTACATTTAGCGACTGATTTTAGCATCCGATAAAGTTTTAATACAGTCAGAATAAAGTTGCCCCCTAAAATCGGTCGCTATTTTTAAATGTAGCGACCGATTTGGCAACTGATCAATAAGTAAATAAATAAAAATTGGTTGGTTACTAATTCGGTCACTGTTAGCGACCGTCGACCAATTTTATAAACTAACCAGTTACAAAATCGGTCGCTAATTTAAAAAAAATATTATGTGAGTTACCCTCGTTAGTATCACCTCCCTTGTTTTATTCCAATTCACCTATTACATTTTATCTCAGAAATCAAACCCTAATTCGTGCCTTCTTCATTTCTCCTCAGTTCACTCCACGGCCACCGTGCCGTCTTCGCTCTACTGCCGCCACGCTGTCTTCGCTCTACTATCACCGCACCGTCGTCACTCCACTACTACCGCGTCTGTTGTCTCTCCATCACACTCGTGTCGTCATTGCACCGTCACACTCGCGTCGCCGTTGCACCGTCACACTCGCATTGCCGTATCTTTGTCCTTCAGTTACTCTCTCTTTCTCTTTGTTCATTTTCATTCTTCAACTTTAAAACCTCCATTGATGATTGACCTAAAACTCAATTTCAGATTTCAGTGCCATCTTTCAAACTTCACAGATGAACCACAACTGAGTTTAACTTCTCATTGTTGCATTATGAAGAGGCTCTTCTGCTGATTTGGTATGTGGAGATTTTTCATCGAAGCTCTTTTTGTTGCAAATTGTTCTTTATTTTGTGGTTACTGAAATATATAATGCAACAATTCAGAAGGTCTGTGACTACCATGGACTTTGTTATTTTGTGCAGGTGAACCAGTAGACAATTCAGAAGGTCTGTGACATAGTCAAGAAGCAATTGGCACTACCAGAGGGTTCAAGTGTCACTGGGGAGTCTAAGTTTGCTGCCCTTGGAGCTGATTCTCTTTACACAATACTTTCACATTTTCTTAAACTTCATTTCTGAATTTATAATAATTGCCATTCTTGATTGTATCTTTCATCTATGCATATCTTTGTTGAAAATTTTATATGTTATCAGTCCTTTTCATGGTACTCTCTCTCATTATGGAGGGATGAGAGATTCTTTAAAATGAGTAACCAGTGATGGATTGATTGAGAATAAGAAGGGTTTTTGAGTTCTTTAAAATGAGTGAAGACAGCTTGTTCAAAACAACATCAAAAAAGGAAGAGAGATAAGCTCTACCCCCCATTTTTGCAGCCATGATTGAGACTCAAGTTCAGGAGATGATGAGATCACAGCAACGAAAAGAAAGAAAGAAAAGTTTAGGATTATATATTTTATAACATAAGCAATAAGCAATACAATCAACAATTCAGCCCCTTGTAAAAAATTATATGTGATTCCTTTTTTCTTTTTTAATTTTTGCTTCATTCTATAAGGTTTCCTAATCATATGGATTGAGATATTTCTTTTTTGCTGAGTCAATTACATATATGAGCTGGGATTTTATTTCTAAGTAGTTTTGAGTACTTTTCAACTAATTATTTTATACACGTATAGCTCGAGGTGCCAAAGGAACTAGTACAACCATCCCAACTAGAAGACTTAAAAAAGGAGCGCAAGCCAGCCTTTATTTCTGTAAGTTTTGAAACAGATGTTACAAAGCTTCATGTTGAGGAAACTGGGATCACTCAATGTCGTCTTACAAATGGAATTCCTGTTAACTATAAGGTATACTATGCAAGTTTGTTATGTAGCTACTACCTTCTTTTCCTTTTACACACTAATGTAATCAATTCATGGGTTCCTAATGCTATGACTTTATGGTGTTGCATCATTTTGTTCTTTCCTTCAATAATAATTATATGAAGAAAAAAGAGTTTTTAGTTTTTCATTAGGTTTGTACTGCCATTCAATTTTCAACTGATATATAGACATAGTAATATCGAGTGTTTTGAGATTACCATGAGAACTCGGGTTTTATACTGCTTAAAAGGACTGATTTTTTAGAATTAATTAATTAATACTTTCTGTAACACCCTAATTAGCCTAAGCTTTACCTCGCGTCGTAAAGCAAAGTTTAATCAGAGATTACGACAGTTCTAAGCTCATACATATAATATATAGAAAGAATTAATATAATCTAGAAGCCCGATGAAGGATATAGCTCAAAAATAGGATTTAAAAAATGTAAAACGTACTAACAAAGCTACTATCTTAAAGCACAAGATATGGATATAACATAACAAAAGATAAGTATATGACAGTATAAGAATCTAGCCACTGCTCGCGGAGTTTGAGCTGGCTAGCCACAAATACAGAAAAAATAGAATCTAAAGTTTAAAAAAAATAGCTTATACAAGTTTTTCTCTCTCAATACAAGCCTCTAGGCAGAATCAAAATACAAAAGATGAAAGAAGTAACAAAATAGACAAAAGACTCCAAAATATGATTAGGATCCTCCCCTTCTGCCACCATCAAAGCAACTCTGAGGTGGGTTGCGACCTGCATCTAAAAAATAACAATAGAATATGGAATGAGAACCGGAGGTTCTCAGTATGGTAACAGTGCCCAGTGATGTAAGATATAAGACCTCGGGACGCCAAAGGCAATCCTAGACCTCATATCCATCATAAGATTTATCTTAAAGCATACTAAAACCTTGAAACATAATTTAAAATCATAATATAATAACAGGGTCATCTAACTTAGGGAATTACTAACTAAACTAGCCACTGCTGTCCCACAACCTTCGCCAACCTACCCTCCGTGCGATCCCGTCGCCATCGCCTACCTAACCTCCTCAACACTAGACAAACACAAATATTGCAAGCAAAAAAAACACATGTAATATTCAAATATATAACAAGTAATTCAAGAAGCAAGTAGACATATTATACAATTAGGCAAACTCAAGTAATCAAAGCAAACAAGCACATAAGAAATGCATATGATGAATGTCTATCCTATTGGCTCGTGATATCACTTGTCGGTTCATGAATGCCAACCCGACACATCCTTCCGGATGTAGCCTTTTCTGCCACGCCAGGGATATAGTGCCATGCACACTCATACAGCAGTGAATCTGCTACGCCAGAGATATAGTGCCCTTCACACTCACGTAGTAGGGAGTCTACTACGCCAGGGATATAGGCCCTGCACACTTCATGCAGCAGAGAAGGAAATATCAACAATAAATCATGCAGTAGAAAAATCTTCCATGCCAGGGATATAGGTTCTGCACACTCTCAACCATATTTACTCATACAGCAGAAAAATCTACTACGCCAGGAATATAGGCCCTGCACACTCTCAATAACAACTGGTCATGCAGCAGAAAAATCTGCTACACCGGGGATATATGTCCCGCACACTCTCAACAACATTTACTCATGTAGCAGAGAAATCTGCTACGCTAGGGATATAGGCCTTGCAAACTCTCAACAACAACTGGTCATGCAGCAGAGAAATCTGCTACGCTGAGGATATAGGCCACGTATACTCTCAATAATCCAATAACTTCTTCGTCCTCAAATCATCACCAGACATCACAATTTTCCATCTCAAATCACTTTCAATTATCAATTATCAACATTCCCAGGATATAGTGCCTGGCATACTTTCCTCCCATATCCATCAAGCTCATAATAACCATCATCAGTTCTTAATTCTATTCCGAACTCATTAATCCGTTAATTTCTCAATTCATACATCATTTTTCCTTCTCACTCCACCAAACCCATCCTCAATACATCAGAATCTTAAGCCTCCGTCCTCTAACTTTCCAAAGAATTACCAAATAAAATCCTCCTAGGACCTTTCTCATATCCGATTCCCAAAAATAAGCCCAAGAGTCTTAAAATGGGGTCACAGAAGCTTAAAAGCTTGTGGGAAGGTGAAATAGTTGAAAACAAAGTTTAATTTTGAGAAATAGGGCGTGTGCGTACGCACAGGGGTGTGCATACACACAGGTACAAAATTTCACAATTATGTTCACTCGCACAACTTGTGCTAGCGCCCTCAACAGACTGTCCTTCCCAAAAGCTGTGCACAGGTTACAAATCCTCATTGGGTATGTGCGCGCACAAGCTGTGCTATCGCTCAAAACAGGAAGCCTTCCCTTGCGTGTGCGTACGCAAGGTCTGTGCATGCGCACAGGTTTAAAATTTTGCAAGGTTGTGTGTGCGCACAAGGCTGTGCATGCGCACATACCAGAAATCACAAAATTTTGCAACTCTGCAGAATTTTAGATTTTGATACCAGACTTTGAATGATCATAACTTCCTCTACAAAAATCCAAATTTTACAAACTTTATATCGATTTGAAGAGTTTTAAATGGACTTTAATTCTAAATAAATTTTAACAGATTTTGAAAACTGAGACATGAGTTATGATCAGACAAATTTCACCAAAATTTCCTTTTTACCAAGTTCCACAAGTACTCAATTTTCCAAGTCCTCAAACCACATCCAACCAAAACAATACCAAGCTTCCATTTACAATACAATCTACCCTCTTGGTTCACAATTCACCATTAATACAACTTTTCCATCACATTTCACTATCCTCAATCATCAACATCAAATACATATAACATTAAAATTAATCCTCCACCAACACATTCACCAATCATCAATCTATCACTATCATTTCTCATCATCAACCTCATTCATGCTTAAGTCATCAACATCATATCTCAACATCATTATTTACCAACATAGCAATATTAATTCATCATACATCATCAACAACCACATAAATCCAAACCTATCCTATGGGGCACTAGTTTAAGTGTCCATGAATATTATATACTACATAGAGGAAACCGAAACCATACCTTGGCCAATTTCTAATATGTACCAAAACCCCAATGAGCACATGCTAAGCTTTCAACCTCAATCCAAGCCACCAATCACTCCAACAAGCATCAACAATCACCAACAAGCTCCAATATTCAAGCTAATATCACACATGTTCCATAAATCAAACCTAGGGTTTCATATATACACAAAACCATAAGAGATCAAGTATGCTCACCTTACCAAAAGAGGATTGGGTTAAAACCCAATGGGAATCAAGTGCTAGAGTATACCTAAACACCCAAAATCACAAGATTTCACTCAAAACCAAACCAAAAACTCAAAATTCACAAGGCCACGAAAACTGGGCAAGGAATCCCGAGAAACTTACCACAAGGCTTAGCTAGAAGTGACGGACTTGGCAAGAACTTCGCGTAGCCACTGACGGCACGCGAATCGGGAGCACTGTAGCTCGAGATATCACAGATTGAAGTTGTAGGTGAATAGTGATCTTCTCTCTTCTCCCTCTTCTCTTTCTCAGCTGGTTTGTGTGAGTTATGAGAGTGGTGTGTTGAATGGGTTCATTTAATGAACCCTTATATATGTTAGGCTTGGGCCCAACTTGTGTCTGGTCCAATCCGTTAGCGTTTTTAGCCCGTTTGGCCCAATTTTGGGTCAAACCTTTAAAATTAATGCTCGGTTTTCTATTTCTAATATTTTCTAAGTTTTTTTACTTATTTTACTTTGTCTCGCATAGTACCGGGTAGACTTGAACCGGTCTAACCGGTTCAACTACCGATTTACGGTTTTTCTCAGTTTTTCGTAGAAAATACATTTTTTGACTCAAAAGAAGCCACTGAGTCCAAAAATCATATTTAAATCTCCAAATTCTCATTCTAACTTTCTGGAACCTAGTTTTGGCATTTAAATTATTCTATTCTAGTTAAACAATTTTTTGTGAAAACTCCGGTTCATACACTTTCTATTGTCACATATATCAAAAACAGAAACACAAAGTGGGGTGATGCGGTTGATTATCGGGGGAGTATGAGCCGCTGAGAGTTTCGATTCAAGAGGATCCGTGATTCTGGGTGTTAGGACACTTAGTGAGGGAAGTCGTGTTGGTAATTTCTCAAGGGAGCAAGTAAATATCTGAACTAACTTATATCTATGAACTTTAATGTCTGGAATATATTTCTATTTTGACATGAATCACAAGAAAGCTGCATGTGTCCTCATTAAACAAGCAATTTTATCCTTTGTTATTCTCATCTATCTTGTTACTTCTCGCGACTCTTCGTAAGTTTGTTAACGTTTTCTTTAATTAGTTATTTTTATTCTTTCTTTTGAACTTTGTTAATATATATTGTTATATTATTTAACCTAATAGGTAATTGTTCATCAAGAGAGTGGCTTGTACTTAATTTTATTTTCTCCATTTGCCTTTTATTATTTTACCTATTTCTTATTGGAGCAGTACCTAGTGAAGTGGTTTTCACCCAGACTTCGTAGTGGCAGGCTAATTGAGGAGCAGTATTCGCAGCTTCATAGGCCACTTCTGCACTGTATTAATGTGAAAAAGAAAAATTAAGGTCAAGAGTAACTGTGATTGAATACATTTATCCATAGGGTTAGTGTTTCTTAGCACACTTTTGATTTAAGTCCAATCACTATATATTATAAAAAATAAGCGAGAATTAACATCAACCACCAACTGAAGTAAACAAGAAGCATGAATGAAATCTGAGGCAAGCTATGACACTTGAATTCTTAATCTGGAATATTGTTTTGTTAGGTAAAGATGCTGAAACTGAATGATGAACCGAGGCTGAGGTGCTCTGCATGAAACTCTACCACATACAGAAGATACATGGCATAGGGAAGAAGAAGATGAAGAGTGTAATTAGCAGAGTGTTGCAGTGGCCATTGTAAGATAAAATATTTGCAAGAAAATTATCTAAGAAGAAGGGTCACATTGTAACTTGGACTCAAGAGGTAAAAACTTATTCTCCTTATTACATTTTTTCCTTATTGTTTAATAATAGTTCTTTCTATGCTTATGAATTCATTTGCATTTGAATATTGTCTTATGCTTGGTTAAGTGAGTTTCAGAAAGATGATATACTGAGAATGCAGATTGGTATCCATAGAACTGAAAAGAACTCATTCTTCCTCTCTTGGGTTTATCAACTAAATTTACAAAAGGGGTAGAAGAATTTATTTCCTTTGCTGAGAGATTTTCATGCTAGCTAAGATTTTCCATGTGTGAAAATGTTGTGTTAAATTTCTTGTTAATTTACAGCCGAATTGTATCAACTTTATTCTGAATATTTTCTTCTTGCAGCTGTTGATTCATTAGAGAAAATGAGGGAGGAGAGCAAAAAAGTATACCAATTTTTGACGTGGTGCCCTTGAAAGAGGCTCGAGTTATACCAGAGTGTACAAGTTGAAATAGATACAGATGCTTGGTGTAAGTAGATATTGAATAGAGTATAGTTATGTTGTTCATGAATTATTTTTACCATGTTTTAGTTTAGATTGTGGATCATAAATTTGATGTATTTGGGAATTTTCAATAATTTAAATTCTATATTTCTACGTAGACAATGTGAATGTTTTGATATTTATTTGAAAATTTAATCTATGCTTGATTCTTTTTATATTTTGTGGAAATATAATTATTTAAGAAAATTAAGTTTTAATAGTGGTAAATGTAAAATTATTAAAAATCTATAAATATAAAATTAGGGAGAACAACCAATTTAGTGACCGATTTAGATTTTTAGTTCAGGAATTAGTGACCAATTTAACGACCGATTTTAGATTTTCAAATCCGGTATTGGCGACCGATTTAGCGACCGATTTTATGGCGACCGATTTAGCGACCGAAAAGTTGGTCACCATTTAGCGACCGATTTACTCAGCGACCAATTTAGCGACTGAAAATTTGGTCACCGTTTAGCGACCGATTATGTTAGCGACCGATTTAACGACCAATACTCTTTGGTGAAGGTTTGGTGGCCTTATTCGAAAATTGGTTGCTAAAATCGATCGCTAATGATTAGCGACCGAGGTTGATCGCTATTTTCTAATTAGCGACCAAGGTTTTAGCAACCACCAGAATTGGTCACTAACGCTAAATCAGTCGCTATTCCAGTAATTTCTTGTAGACCAAACTATGTGCACCCCTACTATCTCATTAGCAGCGATATTATCTTCTTGTATATGCACCAACATTATAGCAAAAATACCAAGACATACCCAAATATACTTCACTACTACTCACTGACGAATCTAAAGGGGGCAAATATAAGCCTTACTCCTTGCTTTTTGATAAAGTAAAAATAGTAATAGTAGTAATTTGGTGTGTTTGTGATGCGATTAGGTTCGATTTTAAGAGAAAAAGTCGTCCAATTGTGAGGTGCGATTTGAATTGAAAGAACTTTTTTTAAAAATTCGATCTGATCTGATTACAGACGGTTTGGATCGGTTTGAATTTGTAATTATTTAAATATAAAATAATAACTTAGTTTATAAAATTAATGTTGTTGACATAGCATAAATGCACACTACTAAAGTACTAATAATCTCATAAATATTATAAAGTAACATGTCCAACAATTCAACATAATAATAAAACATAAATTCCATAAACATTATAAAGTAACCTGTACAGCAATCTAACAAATTCAACATGTCTTGATAAAATAATGATTCTTCAGCATAAAAACAAGTCTCAACAAATTCAACAAACCTTGATAACATGTACAGTAAGACAAAGATAGTTTAGATTTTGTACAGAAGTCTAATAATCAGTGGTCAAACACACACTTTGATTTGAGTTTATAAAGACACTCTTCAACTTATATTTTTTATTCATGAACAAGTTTCAACAATCCTTAGCAACTGAAATCCTTCCTGAAATACGGAGTTTTGGCTACAAAACACTCATGAAATAACGAAACCCTTCCCCTTCGACAAATCTAAAAGACAACTCATCTACGATTATCATTCTAGCAAAGGCTTGCCTACATAAAGCAGATCAAATGATATAGCAGTCAAACAATTATCCAACTCATTTTCTTCTTCTTTTTTAAGTAGCAGCATAACAAGTGTTTTTTGTATGGGATCAAGTGAATCTCTTGAAAATTATATATACTGATTCAACAAGTTACTTTTAAAATTGTTGGTACCATTTTTATGTAAATAAGCTGCATAAGATGCTCCATACGACTTACATATAGTTCTAGATTTGGGACCACTTTCATCTTTTTAAAATACTCCCAAGTCCAAGATTTAGGTCTAATAGATTTTTTAGTGTTCCTGGTTCCTTAGACTGGTAAGTATTATATGACTCATCAGCAATATTTGCTTTGCCTTTGTTCCTCTTAAATCTAGTTCCTTCATTGTTCCGATCACTGCACGGTGGCAGCAATGACGACTGTATAACAATCTAAGTTTTTGAAAATGAAATAATAAATTATTCATGATTTATTAGTTGATTTAAAAAATTATTTTTTTAAAAGTAATTAAAATTAAATTTTATGATACTTTGAGTTTAAAATTTATTAAAAATTTTTTAAATAATTTTTATTATGATAAGATATTTCGAAAAAAAAGAATCATCATCATCATCATCATCATCATCATCATCATCATCATCATCATCATCATCATCATCATCATCATCATCATCATCATCATCATCATCATCATCGATCTTTTTCCTTGGCGGAAGGCCGTTATATATACATATATGTCATTATATATCCATTATATATAAATAATAAAGAAAGAAAGCCAACGTGGCTTGAACTCATATATGCATATATATACATATATAATGTGACACAGACCCCCTTTATATTTATTAATCATCATCATTCATCTTCATCAATGAGAGGAACTTGATGACAAGTCATCATATACCCATTTTTCAAGCTAATTTCACTTGTTTTGTTAGCATTTATGCACTTTCTTGCATCCTAAGTAAGTGATTTGGAGTGAAAATGCATAACTTCTTTAAATCAAACAACCACCATGAAATTAATGTTAACTCATAAGGTTTAAGCTAAATTTAATTGATTTTTAATTGATTTATAAGCCTTGTGAATTTAGTGATACTTGGAGTGGTTGTTTTGGTTTATTGTAGGTGAAGAAAAGAAAAAAAAGGAAAAGCGTGGCCTAAGGAAATGTGGCCCAAGGAAAAGAAAGTGTGGTCAAAGAGAGAAGAAGTGTGGCGCACAACATGAGGAAGGCAAGCATTGCCCTCCACAAGGGCACACTGCCCTCTAGGAGGGCAACATAAGGGAACCAAGCATAAAAGGTAACTCTGCCCTGCCCACTACAAGGGCAGAGCACAAATCTGTGCCTTGGAATCAAGAAGAAGAAAATGTTGCCCTGCCCTCCACAAGGGCAGTATCGGGCTCACAAGGGGAGAAAATCAAAGGAAAATGTCTCCAAATGCTTGCCACAAGAGTTGAACACGGGACCATGAGGAAGCAAGAAACTAAGTGCCATCACCGTGCCAAGAAAGCCAAGGAAATTAAGTAGCGTGTGTTTCGGCCATGATTCGAACTTGGGTCATCAAAGTGAAAACACTGCCCTGCCCTCCGCGAGGGCAGGGCAGCATTTTGTGTGGCATGACTCTGGCGCACCAAGGAATGAATCTGGCAGCACCAGCGGGCACCACAGCACAATTTCTGGCGCACTAATTTTTTTCTGCCCTGCCCTCCGCGTGGGCAGGGCAGCGTTCTGCGCACCAAGCCGCACCATGCACGCACCAAGCACCATTTTCTGCCCTGCCCTCCACAAGGGCAGGGCAGCCTCCTGGAAGCAACTTCTCATGGGCCAAAAATTGAATTGAAAATCCAATTTAATTCAATTCTTCACCAAATCAAAAGCCCATCCAAATCCCAAGATCCAAGAATAGAAAGTGTATAAATAGGAGTTAGTTTGATGTAAAGAGAACTTTTACTTTTCACTTTTGAATTTTTGACATTTACCTTTTACTTGATTTTGAATTCTGCAACTTCTCTTGGTGACTTCACTAAGATTTCAGAGAATTGGGGAGGAGAATTGATCTCTCTTCTTCCTCGTTCTTGCTGGAGCACTTTTATTTTTCTTGTTTTGAGTTTTGGGTGTGAAGAGTTGAGGAAATTCTGTCTCAACCTCCATTCAAAATCTCTTTAATTCCTTTCTGCACAATTAAATTTAATTTCACTGTCCTTTACTGCTTCTTCTTCTATTTCTTGTTAATTGCTTTGAGCACTTGGATCTAGGAAGGTAATTGAGATCTAGGCTCTGCTACCTAGTCTATTGAGCCCTGAGATCCCAATTTACTTTTGGTTCTTCTGTGAACCTTACTGCACTTTAATTTCAATTTCTGTTTGAATCCTCATTGCTTCCAAATCAATTTCTGTTCTATTAATTGTAGCACTTCAATTTCTCTTGTTTAAATTCTGCAATCCCTGTCCTCAAATCCCTTTTACATTCAAGCAATTTATATTCCTTGCAATTTAAGTTATTGCAATTTACATTTCTTGCACTTTAAGTTTCAGTCATTTACTTTCTTGTTCTTTAAGATTCAGTCCTTTTACTTTCAGTTTCTTTTAATTTCTGCAATTTTACCCTTCTCCCTTTACATTTACTGTCATTTACTTCCTGTTAAACACAAATCACTCAACCAATACTTGATTCGCTTGACTAAATCAACCACTAAACTAAAATTGCTCAATCCTTCAATCCCTGTGGGATCGACCTCACTCATGTGAGTTATTATTACTTGATGCGACCCGGTACACTTGCCGGTGAGTTTTGTGTCGGATCGTTTTCCGCACATCAAGTTTTTGGCGCCGTTGCCCTTGTGGAGGGCAATGCTTGCCTTCCTCATGTTGTGCGCCACACTTCTTCTCTCTTTGACCACACTTTCTTTTCCTTGGGCCACATTTCCTTAGGCCATGCTTTTCCTTTTTTTTTCTTTTCTTCACCTACAATAAACCAAAACAACCACTCCAAGTATCACTAAATTCACAAGGCTTATAAATCAATTAAAAATCAACTAAATTTAGCTTAAACCTTATGAGTTAACATTAATTTCATGGTGGTTGTTTGATTTAAAGAAGTTATGCATTTTCACTCCAAATCACTTACTTAGGATGCAAGAAAGTGCATAAATGCTAACAAAACAAGTGAAATTAGCTTGAAAAATGGGTATATGATGACTTGTCATCACAACACCAAACTTAAATCTTGCTTGTCCCCAAGCAAGCATCAAAACTAAGAGAAATTGAAATGAACAAGAAAAGACACATATCCTTATTAGGCATATAGCAGAACTTGATCTATGGGGTCTTTATGCAGACAATGATAACTCAAGTTATTGTTTGCTGTTACATAATACACATTTTTCATCAAAGGTTTGCTAAACTTGCTGTTATAAGACTTACTCTTTACTCACTCCCTTGCTAACTTTTCTTTCTTATAATGCTTAACAAGCTTATTCTTTTGGAGGTTTGGTGTCAAATGTTGCAGTAGTAGCCTTTGGCTTTATTGTTTTCTTTCTTTTACTCAACATCTTTCCACTACAAACACATGGCTCACTAATTCTTCCTAGGATCATTGATGCCCAGCATCTCTTTGGATAACTAAATGTTCTGCATCTAAGTTGCTCTTTATTGTGGACTTTCAATTGGCCATCCCAAATCAGTTGATCTAAGTGACCGGGTTTTAAAATACCCCTTAGAATTTACTTATCCAAGCATATCTTAGTACAAAAACACCACAGGCATATGTCCTAGGGTCCAAGCTATTGGTGTCCAACCTTTATTCTTTGTTTTTCTTGCCATTTTGGCTTTTTCTTCTCACTTTTCTTTCTGTTTTTGTTCTCAAGGGCTGTTTATTCATTGGTAAGGGTCTTGATAACAGCAAGCTAACTCACACTTGAATGAGAATGATATTATGCAACAATTATTTCATGAGTTATGCATTTAATCAAACATATATACCACCATTAACTTCCATTCTACTTATGCAACATTGGATATTTCACTTTTCAATTCAAACCAAATCTCTTTTATTCAAGCATATGGGAAACAAAACAAAATTAAAGCTAAGTGATGGATAACAAGCATTATGCAGATTTGGCATTTTTAACAAACAATTTCACTTGCAACTAGATACACACTTTAGCAAGATATATAATGGTTTCCATGTTCAAAACAATTCACAGCAGTAAGGATTAAGTTTAGATACAACCTTTGAAGTTGCAGACCTTAGATTCTTCCTTCTGTTGTGTTTTCTTTGAGTTAGGATGCACAATATCTTCAATTGTTGACTTATGTCCTGCATATTTCTCAAATTTTCTTGCTTCTCAAGCCCTTAAGTGTATGGTTAGTATACATAAATTGAGTGTGGCTCTTGGAATTATTTTGGTGTGTGAACACCAAACTTAATTGATTGCCACTGTCTCAGATGCAACAAATCAACCATATGTGAAACCTTGTGTCCTTGCTAAAGGTTATGGAATTAAAGCTAAAAAGCAGTTAAATAGTTGAATAATTTGTCTGATTGCTTAGAGCTAGCATTATGCAAGAGGTGAGAATGTGTTTTTAAATGAGATTTTTGGTGGAACACCAAACTTAGAATCTTTCATTCTCCCTTAAATTGTTTTGGTGTGCAACACCAAACTTAGCTTCTTGCAATACATACCAATTATTCAACATTTTTATTGAAAAAGCTATGAAAAGAAAGCTACCTCAGGTTGGGTTGCCTCCCAACAAGCGCTCTTTTATTGTCACTAGCTTGACATCTTCTGTTCGTACTTCAAGAAGGATTTAGGTTCTGAACCTCTTTTTCCTTGTTCCATTGTCCTCCTAGGTATGGTTTTGCTCTGTGGCCATTTGCTATGAACCGACTCTTTGTTGCTTCATCTAGCAATTCAATACTCCCATAAGGAAAGACCTTAGTTACCAAATATGGACCAGTCCACTTAGACTTAAGCTTGCCAGGGAATATCTTGAGTCTTGAGTTGTACAAGAGTACTTGTTGTCCGGGTTTGAATTCTTTCTTCAGAATCTTCCTGTCATGCCATCTCTTTGCTTTTTCCTTGTATATCTTGGTATTTTCATAGGCTTCTAGCCTAAACTCATCCAGCTCATTCAGCTGTAACAACCTTTTCTCTCCTGCTGCTTCAGAATCAAGGTTTAGAAGTTTAGTAGCCCAAAAGGCTTTGTGTTCAAGCTCTACAGGGAGATGACAAGATTTGCCATATAACAGCTGAAAGGGGGATTTCCCAATGGGGGTTTTGAAAGCTGTCCTGTATGCCCAAAGTGCATCTTCCAACTTCCTAGCCCAATCCTTTCTTGTGCTACCTACTGTTTTCTCTAGGATTTTCTTCAATTCTCTGTTTGCTAATTCAGCCTGCCAATTGGTCTGAGGGTGGTATGGTGTGGCCACTTTATGGATGACTCCATATTTGTGAAGAAGTTTCTCCATTTGTTTGTTACAAAAATGACCACCACCATCACTGATAAGACCCTTGGGTACTCCATATCTAGTAAAGATATGCTTCTTTAGGAATTGAAGGACAATTTGTGCATCACAGGTAGTTGTGGCTATGGCTTCCACCCACTTTGAAACATACTCCACTGCTACCAAGATATATTTGAAAGAATGAGAAGGGGGAAAGGGTCCCATGAAATCAATGCCCCATAGATCAAACAATTCTACTTCTAGAATGAAGTTCTGTGGCATCTCATTCCTTCTTGTCAATCCTCCTGCTCTCTGACATTCATTACATTGGTGGACAAATTCTCTGGCATCTTTGAAGATAGTTGGCCAATAGAAACCACTTTGCAATATCTTAGAAGCTGTTCTTTCTGGACCAAAGTGTCCACCATACGCCGAGCCATGGCAATGCCATAATATATCCCGCATTTCACTCTCAGGGACACATCTTCTAATTATTCCACCAGAACATCTTTTGAACAGATAAGGTTCATCCCAAAAGAACTTCCTTGCTTCATTGATTAGCCTCTTCACTTGTTGCTTAGTGAATTCTTGAGGTATCTTCCTCCCCACTTTGTAGTTAGCTATATCAGCAAACCATGGTGTTTGTTGGATTGTTTCTTGTGGCAACCTTGACAAATGGTCAGCAACTCGGTTCTCAGTGCATTTCCTGTCCCTTACCTCAATGTCAAACTCCTGTAGAAGTAGTATCCACCTGATAAGTCTTGGTTTAGCAGAACTTCCAAGAAAAGAAGAAAGAGAGACCGAGAGTGTGGGTGAGGAGAATCGCGAAACCTCCGAGATTTTGGCTTTAATTTTTTGCGATTCGTAACTCCAATAAAAAATCTAATTTGATAAAAGTATTTGTATCTTCTTCTTCTACACATTGGTGTCACTTTTGTTCAGTAGAATTTGATGATAACGTAGTTTTTCTTCCTCTTGAGTTCGGCCAATTGGAGTTCCAGGAGGCACAGACGATTTTTGACTTTTTTTCTTTGGCAACTCGATCAAAAAGTTATTTCGAAACTTCCATTATTTTGATTTCATACGGAGGTAGGGTTTGATAATTTTATAATAATTAAATGTGAATTTGATAAGTGAATGTTGGTTTGATTGATTATTGTTTGAGGTTGATAAAGTTTATGTTGAAATCTTGTTGAATTATTGTTGTTGCTTGTGATTTGTTGGTTCGACTATAAGGAACAGCTCAGCTGGGGTTATTTTGATGATTTTGAAACTGTTGTGATGTGGTGATTTGAGAAAATTAATGAGATTTGGTGGTTAGAAGATTGAATGAAAAACTGTGAAAAATCAGTAAATGTAAGCTAAAAAACGGACTTAAAAATCAAACAGAAAACTTGAAGAATTTTGGGAATAGGGTTCAATCCTTTGATAAAGCTATAATCATGGAAACAAAATTTATATTTGATATTGAAATAGTAATTTAATAAAAACTTGAACTTAGTTTTATAATTATATACGTTTTGGGGGTATTTTGAGTGATAAATAAAGTACAGGGATAAAAATGAGTATTTTGTAAAAGATCAGGGTTACTTTTATAAATATTGAGACAAGCGAGGTTTCAAATATAATTTTATAAAATTATTGGGTTAAAAATAAAATATTTAAAAGTTGAGGTTTAAAACATAGATAACAAGAGTTTAAGAATAAAAGCTTTACGAAACTAAGTTTTTAAGAATAGATATAAATATTATTTATTTACCATTTAAAATATCTCATTTATATTATTGTTATTATTATTTTATTAAGAATAGAGTAAACTACTATTTCTACCCATAAAAGTTGAAAACGCTGACATATCTATCCATAAAAAACGAAAATTACCATTTATACCCATAAAAAAATGGTTTTTACAAGCAAAATTATCCAAACCCTAAAAAATTAAATAAAATTCCTAAACTACCCTTCACTCCACCACTACCACTATCATCTCCTCCCCCCTCCTCTCTCTCTCTCTCTCAATGTTCTCAGTCACCCAATCCCAACATCAACCATACTACCGTCTCACCCTCCTCCTCAACCGTCACCCGAACCCTTTCAGCCGCACACTCCACCATCGGTGTTGATTGCGACTCAACAGCACTACCACCACCATCACCATCAGCCATCACTGCCGTTAACTTCACCACCTGAATGGATTGGGTTTTCTCTGCACACACATTCAAAGACTGTGACTTTTTTAAGGGTTAATCGAAAATACTCATCAACAAGGTTCAGATATATGACTCTAACCCTGAATCCTCCAAGCTTTCTCCAACACTGCTATTGATTTCATTGTCTCCCTCGAGAACTCCTGCGTCACCAACATCAGCTCCGACATCTCCACTGCGCACTCCTGGCTCTCCATCCGCATCCTCCCCTTCCTGCACGCCATCTCCATTATCGCCATCACCATCGGCAACGAGTACCTCACCACCACCATTGACACGAGTATGGCGGCGCCGGTGCTAACGGAGCATTTGAGTGGCTGCGCGAAGTAAGGATCGTCGATGGGGTCCATGGAGGCACACTTGTGTTTGAGGGTGGAGTTCCAGTGGTTCTTAATGGCATTGTCAGTTCTGCCGAAAAGAAGTCAGGCTATGGTAGCCCACTTGTTGCCGAACCGAGCGTGAGCTCTGACTATGGTGTCGTCCTCTTCGGGGGTGAAAGATCGATGCTCTACCTGTAGGGGAGCCTGCAAGACTTGCCCTAGCAGAACATTGAGAGAGAGAAAGAGAGAGATTGAGGAAGAGAGAGAGAGAGAGAGAGAGAGAGGAGGGAGGAAATGATAGTGGTAGTGGTGGAGAGAAGGGTAGTTTTGGAATTTTATTTAATTTTTTAGGATTTGAATAATTTTGCTTGTAAAAATCATTTTTTATGGGTACAAATGGTAATTTTTGTTTTCTATGGGTAGATATGTCAGCATTTTCAACTTTTATGGGTAGAAATGGTAGTTTACTCTTAAGGAAAAGCCAAAGAAATAGCTTAACTAGCCCCCTGACTCAGCCTGCGAAGCTAAGGCTGGCCGGAAGATGTATATATACATATAAACATATATAGATATCCCCAAAATACATCAAAATATCAAAATAAACTCCTAACTCTCCCTCAACCTCTAAGAGGAGCAGCATACATAAGTTACTTTGAGAGTAAGCTAGACATATATATACATATATACAACCAGAAACCAAAATACACCTGATGACAAGTCATCATATACCCATTTTTCAAGCTAATTTCACTTGTTTTGTTAGCATTTATGCACTTTCTTGCATCCTAAGTTAGTGATTTGGAGTGAAAATGCATAACTTCTCTAAATCAAGCAACCACTATGAAATTAATGATAAATCATGAGGTTTAAGCTAATTTTAATTGCATTTTAATTTATTTATAAGCCTCTTGAATTTAGTGATGCTTTGAGTGGTTGTTTGGTTTATTTTAGGTGAAGAAAAGAAAAGAAAATGGAAAGCGTGGCCTAAGAAGCGTGGCCAAAGAAGGGAGAAGCGTGCCGCATCACCATGGGAGAAGCAACCTTGCCCTCCACAAGGGCAGAATGCCCTCTAGGAGGGCAGCATTAAGTGACCGAACCAAGACAAGGCAACCTTGCCCTGCCCACTCCAAGGGCAGAGCACAAAATGGTGCCTTGGAGCCAAGAGAAGCAAATTCTGCCCTGCCCTTGTGGAGAGCAGGATCGGGCACATCAAGGAAAGAAATCCAAGGAAAAATAGCTCCTATGCAAGCCACAAGTTTCGAACAAGGGAGCATGAAGAAGCCAAGCTCTAACACCCACTAGCGTGCCAAGAAATCCAAAGAAAAACTAGCGTGTTTGCTTCCTCCCAGAGTCGAACCCGAGGCGTGCAATATGGCAACCTTGCCCTGCCCTTGGCGCGGGCAGGGCAGCATTCAAAAGCTGGCGCACCAAATTTGTTCCCTGGCGCACCAACCGCGCGCAACATTCCCTTCTTGGCGCATCAACACATTCCTGCCCTGCCCTTGGCGCGGGCAGGGAGCATCCGCGCATCAGCGTGCAGCACGCGCACGCGCGCTCCTCAAACATGGCGCACCAAGCGCGCGCATCAGCCTTCCCGCCCTGCCCTTGGCGCGGGCAGGGCAGCCTCTGGCGCACCAACCTCCTACCAGACGCGCACAAATTTGCACCACAAGCACCAAGGCCGCACCAACTCCAAGCACCAAGCATCAATTTTCTGCCCTGCCCTCCACAAGGGCAGGGCAGCCTCCTGGGAGTGGTTTTTGGGCCAAGATTCAAATTAAAAATTGATTTGAATTCATTTCTTCACCAATCTAAAAGCCCATCCAAATCCCATCATCCAAGAATAGGAAGTGTATAAATAGGACTTAGTTTGATGTAATTAGGACTTTTAGTTACCTTTACTTTGGAGCTTTGCATTTTTGGCTTTCATTTTTGAATTTTTGAACTTC
Source organism: Arachis stenosperma (assembly GCF_014773155.1). NCBI lineage: Eukaryota > Viridiplantae > Streptophyta > Magnoliopsida > Fabales > Fabaceae > Arachis > Arachis stenosperma. Next base: position 134,700,042 of record NC_080385.1, read on the forward strand.
CTTTCTGAGCTTTCTTGAGAGATTTGTCCGAGCACCAAGAGGATCAAAGGAGAATTGCTTGATCTCCTTCCTCATTTCCCTTGGGCAATTCTACTTACTGTTTTCTGAGTATTGGGTGTGTGAAATTGGGGAAATTCTGTCCCAATTCCCATTCAAACTCTTTGCATTTTATTTTCTGCATAATTCAATCCAAATTCTGTTCTTCTACTGCTTCATCTTTAATTTTCTGTCAATTACTTAGTAACTTCAGATCTGGGAAGGAAATTGGGTTTTAGGCTCTGCTACCTAAGCCCTTGGGATCCTGAGATCACTTTTGGTTCCTCTGTGAACCTTTACTGCACTTTAAATTCCCTACTGTTTAAATTTCTGTTTGCATCCAATTCTATTTCTGCTATCTTCTTTACTGCAATTTACTTCTTCTTTGTTTAGATCTTGCAATCCCATTCCTTAATTCCCTTTTATCTTCTAGCAATTTATCTTTCTTGTCATTTAAGCTACTGCAATTTACCTTTCTTGCACTTTAAGTTTCAGTCATTTAATTTCTTGTTCCTTAAGTTTCTGCACTTTTACAATTCTGTTCTTAAATTTACTGCCCATTTCCCTTTCCCCCTTTACATTTACTGTCATTTACTTTCTGTTAAACACAAATCACCCAACCAACACTTGATTCGCTTGACTAAATCACCCACTGAACTAAAATTGCTCAATCCTTCAATCCCTGTGGGATCGACCTCACTCTTGTGAGTTATTATTACTTGATGCGACCCGGTACACTTGCCGGTGAGTTTTGTGTTGGATCGCTTTCCACACATCAAGTTTTTGGCGCCGTTGCCGGGGATTGAAATAGATTGACAATGATTAAGTGAAGTGGAGGTCTAGATTAAGCACTTTTTCTTTTCTGTTATTCTAACTCCTAATAATACACTAACTGTTTGAATTTTTGCTTAAACTAACCAAAACCTCATTCTAGCAGTAGATTGAAGTTTTGTTAACTCTCTGGGTTTGTGTGTTTGTTGCTGTGTGTTTGTATGTCAGGTATAGGGAGATCCTCTCCTATCATTTCTGAAATTGATCCAAGGACTCTTCGGAGAATAAGAAGAGCAGAAAGAGGGAAGAATATTGTTGGAGAAGAAGAAGAATCTGAGGAGGAATTCCAAGATATGGAAGGAGATACCAGTCAGCCAGGAGGAGGAGCCAACAATGACCAACAGAGAAGAGTCTTGGCTTCATACACATTTGCTAATGCCAAACATTGTGGGAGTAGCATTCTTCCTCCCAATGTCAATACCAACAACTTTGAACTCAAGCCACAACTCATAACTCTGGTGCAAAACAATTGTTCTTTCGGAGGAGGACCTTTGGAGGATCCAAACCAACATTTGTCCACCTTTTTGAGAATCTGTGATACAGTGAAGACAAATGGTGTACCTCCTGATAGCTATAAGTTGCTTCTCTTCCCATTCTCTCTTAGAGATAAAGCAACTCAATGGCTAGAGACCTTTCCAAAAGAAAGCATCAACACTTGGGATGACTTGGTGAGCAAGTTCCTTGCCAAATTCTATCCACCTCAAAGAGTCCTAAGGTTGAAGACAGAGGTTCAAACCTTCACTCAATTGGAGGCCGAGAGCTTATATGAAGCATGGGAGAGATACAAGGCTCTATTGAGGAAGTGTCCACCAGAGATGTTCACTGAGTGGGACAAGCTACAAAACTTCTATGAAGGCCTCACTCTTAAAGCTCAAGAAGCTCTTGATCACTCTGCCGGAGGCTCTCTACAACTCATGAAAACCACAGAGGAAGCTCGAAACCTCATTGATATGGTGGCCAACAACCAATATTTCTTTGCTCATCAAAGACAACGCCAACCATCACAGAGAAGAGGAGTCATGGAGTTAGAAGGAGTTGATTCAATCTTAGCTCAAAACAAGATGATGCAGCAGCAAATCCAACAACAATTTGAGCAAATGGCTAAGAGGATTGATGGCTTGCAAGTGGCAGCAGTGAGCACCACAAGCCAACCTCCAAACACTTGGGTACAAAATGAAGAAACTCAAGAGGAGCAACAACAAGAGCAGGTTCAATACTTGCACAACCAGAATCAGGGAACAAATGAAGTTTATGGAGAGACTTACAATCCATCTTGGAAGAATCATCCAAACCTCAGATGGGGAGACAATCACAATCAAAACCAACAACCATGGCAAAGAAACACAGGCCAAAACAATTGGAAAAACACAAACCACAACCCCCAGCCAACCACTAACCAAAATTCATACAGAAAACCACAAAACAACTACCCAAATTCTAACCAATACCCACCCAATAACCACCCAACTAACCAAAACACTTATCCTCACCCATCAACACCCCAAAATCAACCCACCTCATAAGATTCACAGAGAATCACCAATCTAGAAGTACTCCTGGAGAAACTAATGAAGAGCCAAGAATTGACAAACAAAAATCAAGAAGCTACCATGAAGAACCTAGAGAGGCAGATTGGCCAAATCTCTAAGAAGATCTCTGTTGAGAAGCCATCAAGTTCACTACCTAGTGATACCATTCCCAACCCAAAAGAAGAATGCAAGGTGGTGCAACTGAGAAGTGGAAGGGTGTTAACAGATGGCAACCAAGGAGCAACCAAAGAGCTCATGGGAGATATCACTGAGCCAACAAAGAAGGATGAAGCCATTAACAAGGATAAGATAAGCAAGAATGCTCCAGAAAAACTCACAGAAGAAGATAACAAGCCACAGAATCTGAAGAAAGGAAAGAAGATCATGGAGGAACCAATTCCAGAACAGCATCAAGTGGTGAAGAGCTCAACACCACCACTACCTTACCCACAAAGATTTCACAAGGAAAGAAAGGATCAGCACTTCCACAAATTTCTTGAGACTTTCAAGAAGTTGGAAATCAACATACCTTTGGCAGAGGCTTTGGAGCAAATGCCCCTGTACGCTAAGTTTCTAAAGGAGCTCATTAACAAGAAAAGGGATTGGAATGAGAAGGAAACAGTGAGGCTTAGTGAAGAATGCAGTGCACTCATTAGAAAGGGACTCCCTCCCAAGCTTGAGGACCCTGGAGGTTTCTTCTTGCCATGCACTATCGGAAACCTGTTCATTAACAAAGGGATGTGCGATCTAGGAGCAAGCATAAATCTAAACCCATATTCTCTAGTGAAAAAGCTTGGCATAAAAGAGGTGAAACCAACAGAGATGACTTTGGAATTGGTGGATCAATCAATAGTCCATCCTAAGGGGTTGATTGAGAACCTTTTAGTTAAGGTTGACAAATTCATTTATCCGGCAGATTTTGTGATTCTGGATTCTTCAGAAAATGGAAATGACTCCATAATACTTGGTCGACCATTTTTTGCCACTGCTAGAGCCATTGTGGACATAGAGCAAGGAGAATTAACTCTTAGGATGCATGAGGAGAGCATCATCCTGAAAGTTTTCCCAGAATTACAAATGGATGAAGAAAAAAGCAAAATGAGTGATGATCTCCCCCCAAAGCAATCAACTGAAAAGGAAGTGGAACAGATAAACAAACAGACACAAGAAGAAAAGGGGATTCACAAGGAAGCAGGGGTGATTAGCAGAAAGGAAGGCATCACAACTCAAGTAACTGCCAAGAAGGGAAGATCAACAAGCAAGAAAAAGGTGAAGAATAAGAAAAAGGCTCACAAAGGGTGGAAGAACAAGAAAATCCCAACTGAAGGATTTTCTAAGGGTGATAAGGTGCAGTTAATATACCAACAGCAGGGAGCAGAAGATTATTACACTGTCAACCAAATTCTTTCTTTTGAGCATATGGAGATTGAACATCAAGGCACTCAGAGAAAGCTGACAGTGAGGGGTGACAAATTGAGACACCACCAATTTCAGCCACCTTAAAGGGAGTTCAATGTCAAGCTAATGACAATAAAAGAGCGCTTCATGGGAGGCAACCCATGGCTTAAGATTTCTATTTTTTTATTCAATAAGCTATGATTTCTTGAAGTATGATTCTGAACTTTCATATTTGGTAAATGCACATTTTAGAGCATAAGTCAGAATTCTAAGTTTGGTGTCCCTTAAGGTACACTAAATTTTAGCTTTTCAAAAAAAGAAAGGGGGCCATTCTTAGAATATATGCATAATTCATTTGAATAAAGCATATGACCAAACACTAAGTTTGGTGTCTGCAAGGGCAATAAAATTCAGAAGATCATTTACCATCTATGGAATCAACAGCATGCAAACAAGATCATGCATCACAATTATTTTTAAAGAAAATGTCAATTGTGAAGAATGGTTGATAGTTGTTCGGCCATCCCCTTAATAAAAGATAAGTTTGGTGTTCACCAACTTTCAACATCTTTAATTAAGGGGCATAATTGACCAAAAAAATTTATATATTCTTATAATAATAAGCAAAACAAAACAATCCTTTCTCTTTAATACGAATTAATTGCCAACAACCTTATTAATGAGCTAAGGCTAGCTGTTTTGATTCATGCAGAAAAAAATAGGACAAGCTCAAGCAATGAAGGCCACGGTTAGGAGGATCTATGTGAGGGAGGTCACATGTGCCTAGGAGAACGTGCTCATAGGGAACAAAATTTGCATGCATGCATCCTTGGACACTTAACTACATGCAACCAATGGGAGGAGGATCCTCGTCAAGCCTCAACCATGCATGCAAGCCGTTCATCTCATGCATTCTTTGAATAAGCAAACCAATCTCGGCCCTTCATGAACACTCACGGTCCCTTCTTCACTCATTCATTGTGGTTTTGTTGAAAAGCTTGGAAAATGGCCTATAAATAGCCGTTGCACCAACACGGCCTACACACTCTCTTTCAAAACACTTTCATGTGAAATCAACATATTTCTTCCTTACCTCACACATCAAAACCGAACCAAAGTTCACCCCAAACACAACACATATTTCTTCTACTCTTACTTCCTCTTACTTTTCACTTCAATCTTCAATGGCCTCCTCAAGCTCAACAAGAAGGCCCGGAAAAGAACCTATGGTAGCCGAACCTATGGCAACCGAACCCCCATCATTTGATGCAAGAAGGTTTAGATCCCAATTCCATGAAGGGAGATATCATAGGTTCATGGAAGGGAAGAATGTCATCTATGAGAAAGGCTTTGATTTGAGGGAAGGAGAATACCCCATCATGAAGCAAATTACAAGAGAAAGAAGGTGGGAACTCTTGTGTTCTCCTCTGACTGACATCAGTGCAGTGATGATTAGGGAGTTCTATGCCAATGCTGCCAAAGAAAACAAAAATAGTGCTCCCTACACAAGCTATGTCAGAGGGGTTGAAGTAAGTTTTAGTCCTGCTGCTATCACAAGAGCTCTCAAGTTGAGAACCATCACCTATCCAGAGCTTAGCTATGAGGATAGATTGCAACGGGAAAACAACCCCGATGAGATCCTGCAAGGAATATGCATGGAAAATACAGATTGGGAAAGAGATTCAAAGGGGGTTCCAAGTCACATAAGAAGAATCAATCTTACTCCTGTGGCTAAAGGATGGTTTGAAATAGTGAGGAGATCCATTCTTCCTACTGGAAATGCCTCTTGGGTCACAATCAAACGAGCTCTCATGACACACTGCATCTTGCATGGGGGTGAGATCAATGTTGCACAACTCATAGCCGACAGCATTCAAGAAATGGCAGATAGCACAAGCAAGTCAAAAAGCCTTGGACATCCAAGCACCATCCAAAGGCTATGCAACAGAGCTAATGTCATTTTTGAAGATGAGAACATGACAAAAGTAAAGGTAGGAAAATGGATTACCAAGAAGAGCATGGAAGGAATCAATGAAGAAGAAGATCAAGAAGGGGTAGTAGCTCCTAGACAAAGGAGATCACAAAGAGAGGAAGGACGAAATCAGGCTTATGAAGCCACAGACATGAGCCAATTGCAAAGATCAATTGAAGAGTTAACTCAGCAACTCATGCAGGCTCAACAAGGTCAGAATCAACTCATGCAGATCCAACAAGGCCGAAATCAAGAAGGCCAAGTGCAATATCTAGAGCCACAAGGCCAAAATCAGGAGGGCCAAGAGAAATATCTAGAGCCCCATCCTGAATTTATGGAGCAATTCTTGAAAGAAAAGGAAGAACGAGAAGCTTGGCAGCATCAAATGGAAGAGAAACAAGAGAAATGGCAGCAACAAATGTTGACTCAGCAGCAAGAATTTCAAGCACAGATCCTTGAAGGGCAAAAAGAACAATACAAAGAATTCAAGGAATCATATGATAAGCTGTATTTCAGTCAAGCTAAAGCGTCGGAATATAGTCACAACCTGTATCAATGGAAGAATGTTCATCATACCATAGGTGAAGTTAGACACGTACAAAGAATGGAATATGATGAAAACATGCAAGCAAGGTTGGAGTACTTGACCCACAATTTGCCAACACTCAATCCTGAGATCAAGCCATTTGATCAATGCCCTGAATTCTTAGCCAAACAACAAGCAAAATCTCGTCAATACACTGAGTCAACCTTTAGCACATTGGAAACTTATGGGCTCAAAGGACTCTTAGATTCTGTTTGGGGTAGAAGGTGTCCTAGTGAAGAGATCCGAGACTACTCCAAGACAGGGAAGAGAAAGAAGAAGAAGGGAGAATCAAGCAGCAGCCATGACCATTAGAAGGTGGCAAAGTTCTTTCATACTTCCTCTTTCATGTCTTTAATAAGGAGATGCATGTCTGAAACATGATATGCCTTCACCATTTATTTTCTTTATGCATTTCATGTTCATTGCTTTTCATTTTAGTTAGTTAATAATTAGCTAGAAAAATGATGAGTCTGCATAATGCTTGTATCCATCACTTAGCTTTAAATATTGTCTTGTTTCCCATATGCTTGAATAAAAGAGTTTGGTTTGAATTGAAAAGAGAAAAAAATCCAATGTTGCATGAGTATGAATGGAAGATTAGTGGTGGCACATGTGTTTGATTAAATGCATAACTCATGGAATAAGTGTTGCATAATATCATTCTCATTCAATTGAAAGTTAGCTTGCTGTTACAAAGACTTTATCAATAATGAAGCACCCTTGGTAACAAAAACAGAAAGAAGAAGGAAAGAAAAAGCCAAAATGGCAAGAAAAAAACAAAGAATAAAGGTTGGACACCAATGGTTTGGACCCTAGGACAAATGCCTGTGGTGTTCTTGTACTGAGATCTGCTTGGATGAGTAAATTCTAAGGGGTATTTTGAAACCCGGTCACTTAGATCAACTGATTTGGGATGGCCAATTGAAAATCCACAATAAAGAGCAACTTAGATACAAAGCACTTAGTGATCCAAAGAGATGCTGGGCATCAATGATCCTAGGAAGAATTAGTGAGCTAAGTGTCTGTGGTGGAAAGATGTTGAGCAAAATAAAAGAAAATGAAGCCAAAGGCTAAGCTGCAACATTTAACACCAAACCTCTTAAAGAATAAAAGCTTGTTAAAGCATTGTAAACCAAGAAAAGTTACCAAGGGAGTGATCAAAAGGAGAGTCTTATAACAGCAAGTTTAGCAAACCTTGGATGCAAAATGTGTATTATGCAGCAGCAACAATAAGTGAGTATCATTGTCTGCATAAATGCCCCATGAATTGAAGTTCTGCTATCTGCATAATAAGGATTTGTGTTCTTTTCTTATTCATATCATTTACTCTTAGTTTTGATGCTTGCTTGGGGACAAGCAAGGTTTAAGTTTGGTGTTGTGATGACAAGTCATCATATACCCATTTTTCAAGCTAATTTCACTTGTTTTGTTAGCATTTATGCACTTTCTTGCATCCTAAGTTAGTGATTTGGAGTGAAAATGCATAACTTCTCTAAATCAAGCAACCACTATGAAATTAATGATAAATCATGAGGTTTAAGCTAATTTTAATTGCATTTTAATTGATTTATAAGCCTCTTGAATTTAGTGATGCTTTGAGTGGTTGTTTGGTTTATTTTAGGTGAAGAAAAGAAAAGAAAATGGAAAGCGTGGCCTAAGAAGCGTGGCCAAAGAAGGGAGAAGCGTGCCGCATCACCATGGGAGAAGCAACCTTGCCCTCCACAAGGGCAGAATGCCCTCTAGGAGGGCAGCATTAAGTGACCGAACCAAGACAAGGCAACTGGTGCACGAAATTGCAATAACACTTTTGCAATCCCGCACAACTAACCAGCAAGTGCACTGGGTCGTCCAAGTAATACCTTGCGTGAGCAAGGGTCGATCCCACGGAGATTGTCGGCTTGAATCAAGCTATGGTTATCTTGTAAATCTTAGTCAGGATATCAGAAATTATCAGGATTGATTGTGAAAAGCAAAAGAACATGAAATGGTTACTTGTTTTGCAGTAATGGAGAATAGGTTGAGGTTTGGAGATGCTCCATCTTCTGAATCTCTGCTTTCCTACTGTCTTCTTCATCAAACACGCAAGTCTCCTTCCATGGCAAGCTGTGTGTAGGGTTTCACCATTGTCAGTGGCTACCTCCCATCCTCTCATTGGAACGATTCCTAATGCCCTGTCACGGCACGGCATTCCATCTGTCGGTTCTCAATCAGACCGGAGTAGAATCCAGTGATTCTTTTGGCGTCTGTCACTAACGCCCCGCCTTCAGGAGATTGAAGCACGTCACAGTCATTCAGTCATTGAATCCTACTCAGAATACCACAGACAAGGTTTAGACCTTCCGGATTCTCTTGAATGCCGCCATCAGTCTAGCTTATACCACGAAGATTCCGATAAAAGAATCCAAGAGATAACTACTTAGTCTAAGGTAGAACAGAGGTGGTTGTCAGGCACATGTTCATAATTGAGAATGATAATGATTGTCACTGATCATCACATTCATCCGGATTAAGAACAAGTATTATCTTAGAATGGAAGCAAGCATGATTGAATGAGAAACAGTAGTAATTGCATTAATCCATCAAGACACAGCAGAGCTCCTCACCCCCAACCATGGGGTTTAGAGACTCATGCTGTGGAAGAAAACGTGTACAATGTCATAAGGTCGCATTCCGTTCCGATTACAAAGTCAAAAGGTCCTATATGTAGTAAACTAGTATCCTAAGGTTTACAGAAATGAGTAAATGACAGAAAAATCCACTTCCGGGCCCACTTGGTGTGTGCTTGGGCTGAGCATTGAAGCTTTTATGTGTAGAGACGTTTTCTGGAGTTAAACGCCAGTTCTCATGCCAGTTTGGGCGTTTAACTCCAAGTTTTATGCCAGTTCCGGCGTTTAACGCTGGAATTTCTGAGGCCGGATTGCTACGCAGGTTTGGGCCATCAAATCTTGGGCAAAGTATGGACTATTATATATTGCTGGAAAGCCCTGGATGTCTACTTTCCAATGCCGTTGAGAGCGCGCCAATTGGGCTTCTGTAGCTCCAGAAAATCCACTTCGAGTGCAGGGAGGTCAGAATCCAACAGCATCTGCAGTCCTTTTCAGTCTCTGGATCAGATTTTTGCTCAGAACCTTCAATTTCAGTCAGAAAATACCTGAAATCACAGAAAAACACACAAACTCATAGTAAAGTCCAGAAAAGTAAATTTTAACTAAAAACTAATAAAAATATAATAAAAACTCAACTAAAACTACCAAAAACATACTAAAAACAATGCCAAAAAGCATATAAATTATCCGCTCATCACAACACCAAACTTAAATTGTTGCTTGTCCCCAAGCAACTGAAAATCAAAATAGGATGAAAAGAAGAGAATATACTATAGACTCCAAAATATCAAAGAAACATAGTTCCAATTAGATGAGCGGGACTAGTAGCTTTTTGCCTCCGAACAGTTTTGGCATCTCACTCTATCCTTTGAAGTTCAGAATGATTAGCATCTATAAGAACTCAGAACTCAGATAGTGTTATTGATTCTCCTAGTTAAGTATGTTGATTCTTGATCATAGCCAGTGTATGAGTCTTGGCTGTGGCCCAAAGCACTCTGTCTTCCAGTATTACCACCGGATACATACATGCCACAGACACATAATTGGGTGAACCTTTTTAGATTGTGACTCAGCTTTGCTAAAGTCCCCAATTAGAGGTGTCCAGGGTTCTTAAGCACACTCTTTTGCCTTGAATCACAACTTTATTTCCTTCTCTTTTTTTTTTCTTTTTTTTTCGAAATTTTTTTTTTCACTGCTTTTCTTGCTTCAAGAATCAATTTGATGATTTTTCAGATCCTCAATAACAGTTCTCTTTCTCCTCATTCTTTCAAGAGCCAACAAATTTAGCATTCTTAAAAACAACAAATTCAAGAGACATATGCACTGTTCAAGCATTCATTCAGAAAACAAAAAGTATTGTCACCACATCAAACTAATTCAACTAGTTTCAAAGATAAATTTCGAAATCCTGTACTTCTTGTTCTTTTGTGATTAAAGCATTTTTTCTTTTAAGAGAGGTGATGGATTCATAGGACATTCATAACTTTAAGGCATAACTTTAATTTTATTAATTATGAATTAAAAACAAGACTCAAAAATAGATATAGAATGAGACTAGAAAAACGAAAAATAAAAACAAAATAAAGGAAAATAAAAAAAAACGAAAAACAGAGGCTCCTAATGATAGAGGTTTTCACAGAGTTAGGACTCAACAACCTTGATTTTGAGAAGTGGATGCTCCCTCAGCTTGAGAGGAGAGCTTTTGGCATTTAACCTCTTGGAGTTCACGCCCCTGCTTCTCTTGTTCCTTTAGCAATTTGCAGAGCATGAAGTTCTGATTCTGCTGTTCTTCCTTCAGTTGCTCCATAGTCTCTTGCAGCTTGTTAATATATGCTTCTAGGCTGGACCAGTAGTCAATTCTTGGGAATTCAGGGAGGAATTCCTGCGCCCTCCTCTTGATGGAGTTGTCTTGCACTTGTCCTTCCATTGACTTCTTGGTGATTGGGTGTTCAATGGGTATGAACTCATCTACTCCCATCTTCACCCCAGCCTCTTTACAGAGCAAGGAAATCAAGCTTGGGTAAGCCAGTTTGGCCTCAGTGGAATTCTTATTTGCAATGGTGTAGATCTCACAAGCAATCACATGATGAACCTCCACTTCTTTTCCAAGCATAATGCAATGAATCATCACTGCTCTCTTGATGGTGACCTCAGAACGGTTGCTAGTGGGCAATATGGAACGCCCAATAAAGTCTAGCCAACCTCTTGCAATTGGCTTGAGGTCTCCCCTCTTGAGTTGGTTTGGGACACCCTTTATCTACTCTCACCATCTTCCTATTGAAGGAATCAGGATCATCTTGTAGTTGAGGTAGTTTGAAGATTTCTCTTATTTTGTCCAGATGGAAGTACATAACTTTCCCTCTGACCATGGTTCTGTGGGTATGGTAAGCGGTTCCAGTCATTCTTTGCTTATCTGTTAGCCACAGATTTGAGTAGAATTCCTGAACCATGTTCCTTCCAACCTTTGTCTCAGGATTGGTCAGAACTTCCCAACCTCTGTTTCGAATTTGCTCTTGGATCTCCGGATATTCATCTTCTTTCAGATCAAATTTAACTTCCGGGATCACTGACCTCAGACCCATTATTTTGTGATAATGGTCTTCATGTTCTTTGGTTAAGAACTTCTCTTCATTCCAAAGATTCTTTGGATTAGTCTCTTTCTTTCCTCTTGAGTTGGTTTGTTTTCCCTTGGGAGCCATGATCTTAATAGATTTTGGCTTAGTGATCACGGAAAAGCACACCAAACTTAGAGGTTTTGCTTGTCCTCAAGCAAAAAGAAAAGAAAGAAGAGAAGAGAGAGAAAGAGAGAGAGGAAATTCGAATGGTGTGAGGAAGGAGGGGTGAGGAACGTTCATTTATAGAGTGGGGGGATTAGAATTTTGAAAACAAAAGAGAGATTTGAAAGGAAATTTGAAAAGATTTTAAAAAAATTTGAGAAAAGGGTGAGTTTTTGAAGAAGATTTGAGATTATTTTGAAATAGATTTGAAGAATGGTTTTGATTTGTGAAGATTTGAAAGTGAATGATGAAAGGTTGAAGTGCATTTATGTAGAAGATTATGGGTAAAAAGAGGAAAGTTTAAAAAAATTTGAGTTGAAAACAAAAATGTGGTCCCCCCACCTTTCTGGCGTTAAACGCCCAGAATGGCACCCATTCTGGCGTTTAACGCCCACTTGTCACCCTTTTTGGGCGTTTAACGCCCAGCCAGGTACCCTGGCTGGCGTTAAACGCCAAAAAACCTTCTTCACTGGGCGTTTTTCTGAACGCCCAGTGATACTGCACACCTGGCGTTAAACGCCCAGAATGGTACCCATTCTGGCGTTTAACGCCCAAAATGGTACCATTACTGGCGTTAAACGCCCAGAATGGTACCCATTCTGGCGTTTAACGCCCAAAATGCACCTTACTGGCGTTTTTTCGCCAGTAAGCTCATTTTCTCTGCTTTTTGAGCTGAATCCTTTTGTAACTCTGTGAATTCCTTCATTTTTTGATATTTGCCTCTGTAAGAACAATTCATACAACCTACTAATGACTGGGTTGCCTCCCAGTAAGCGCTTCTTTACTGTCTTTAGCTGGACTTTCACTGAGAATCACTCTAGTCTCAGTTTTGAGCACTCCTGCTCAAAGTTTCCTTCAAGATAGTGTTTGATTCTCTGTCCATTAACAATGAACTTCTTATCAGAATCAATATCCTGAAGCTCAACATATCCATATGGTGACACTCCTGTAATCACATATGGACCCCTCCATCGGGATTTGAGTTTTCCTGGAAACAGTTTGAGCCTGGAGTTGAAGAGCAGAACTTTTTGTCCTGGCTCAAAGACTCTGGTTGACAATCTCTTGTCATGCCACTTCTTTGCCTTTTCCTTATAAATTTTTGCATTTTCGAAGGCATTGAGTCTGAACTCCTCTAGCTCATTTAGCTGGAGCAGTCTTTTCTCACCAGCTAACTGTGCATCCATGTTTAGGAATCTGGTTGCCCAGTAGGCTTTGTGTTCCAGTTCCACAGGCAAATGACAGGCCTTCCCATACACCAATTGGTATGGGGAGGTACCTATAGGAGTCTTGAATGCTGTTCTGTATGCCCACAGAGCATCATCCAAGCTCCTTGCCCAATCCTTTCTTCGGGACATTACAGTCCGTTCTAGGATTCTTTTTAGCTCTCTGTTAGAGACTTCTGCTTGCCCATTTTTCTGTGGATGATACGGAGTTGCCACTTTGTGGCTAATTCCATATCTAACCATAGCAGAGTATAGCTGTTTATTGCAGAAATGAGTGCCCCCATCACTGATTAGCACTCTGGGGACGCCAAATCTGCTGAAAATGTTCTTCTGGAGGAATTTCAGTACGGTCTTAGTATCATTAGTGGGTGTAGCAATTGCTTCTACCCACTTAGATACATAGTCCACTGCCACCAGAATGTAAGTGTTTGAGTATGATGGTGGGAATGGCCCCATGAAGTCAATTCCCCATACATCAAACAGCTCTATCTCTAATATCCCTTGTTGAGGCATGGCATATCCATGAGGCAGGTTACCAGCTCTTTGGCAACTGTCACAGTTACGCACAAACTCTCGGGAATCTTTATAGAGAGTAGGCCAGTAGAAGCCACATTGGAGGACTTTAGTGGCTGTTCGCTCACTTCCAAAATGTCCTCCATACTGTGATCCATGGCAGTGCCATAGGATCCTCTGTGCTTCTTCTCTGGGTACACACCTGCGGATCACTCCGTCAGCACATCTCTTAAAGAGATATGGTTCATCCCAAAGGTAGTACTTGGCATCTGCAATTAATTTCTTTTTCTGCATGTAACTGTACTCTTTGGGTATGAACCTCACAGCTTTATAGTTTGCAATGTCTGCAAACCATGGAGCTTCCTGAATGGCAAATAATTGCTCATCTGGGAAAGTCTCAGAAATCTCAGTAGAAGGGAGGGACGCCCCAACTACTGGCTCTATTCTGGACAGATGGTCAGCTACCTGATTCTCTGTCCCTTTTCTGTCTCTTATTTCTATATCAAACTCTTGCAGAAGCAACACCCATCTGATAAGCCTGGGTTTTGAATCCTGCTTTGTGAGTAAGTATTTAAGAGCAGCATGGTCAGTGTACACAATCACTTTGGATCCTACTAGGTAGGATCTAAACTTGTCAATGGCATAAACCACTGCAAGTAATTCTTTTTCTGTGGTTGTGTAATTCTTCTGTGCATCATTTAGAACACGGCTGGCATAATAAATGACATGCAGAAGTTTGTTATACCTCTGTCCCAACACTGCACCAATGGCATGATCACTGGCATCACACATTAATTCAAATGGTAATGCCCAATCTGGTGCAGAGATAACTGGTGCTGTGACCAGCTTAGCTTTCAGGGTCTCAAATGCCTGTAGACACTCATTATCAAAGATAAATGGAGTGTCAGCAGCTAGCAGATTACTCAGAGGTTTGGCAATTTTCGAAAAATCCTTGATAAACCTTCTGTAAAATCCTGCATGTCCCAGAAAGCTTCTGATTGCCTTAACATTGGCAGGTGGTGGTAATTTTTCAATTACCTCTACCTTTGCCTTATCCACCTCTATTCCCCTGCTTGAAATTTTGTGCCCAAGGACAATTCCTTCAGTCACCATAAAGTGACATTTCTCCCAGTTTAAAACCAGGTTAGTCTCTTGGCATCTTTTCAGGACAAGTGATAGGTGGTTAAGACAGGAGCTGAATGAGTCTCCATATACTGAAAAGTCATCCATGAAGACTTCCAGAAATTTCTCTACCATATCTGAGAAGATAGAGAGCATGCACCTCTGAAAGGTTGCAGGTGCATTGCACAGACCAAAAGGCATTCTCCTATAGGCAAACACGCCTGAAGGGCAGGTGAATGCTATTTTCTCTTGGTCCTGAGGGTCTACTGCAATTTGGTTGTAGCCTGAATAGCCATCCAAAAAGCAGTAATAATCATGGCCAGCTAGTCTTTCTAGCATTTGGTCTATGAATGGTAAAGGAAAATGATCCTTTCTGGTGGCTGTATTGAGCCTTCTGTAGTCAATACACATGCGCCACCCTGTGACTGTCCTGGTGGGAACCAGTTCATTTTTTTCATTATGAACCACTGTCATGCCTCCCTTTTTGGGAACAACTTGGACAGGGCTCACCCAGGGGCTATCAGAAATAGGATAAATGATCCCAGCCTCTAGTAATTTAGTGACCTCTTTCTGCACCACTTCCTTCATGGCAGGATTTAGCCTCCTCTGTGGTTGAACCACTGGTTTGGCATTATCCTCCAACAGGATCTTGTGCATGCATCTAGCTGGGCTAATGCCCTTAAGATCACTTATGGACCACCCAAGAGCTGTCTTGTGTGTCCTTAGCACTTGAATCAGTGCTTCCTCTTCCTGTGAATTTAAAGCAGAGCTTATAATCACTGGAAAAGTGTCACCCTCTCCCAGAAATGCATATTTCAAGGATGATGGTAATGGTTTGAGTTCAGGCTTGGGAGGCTTATCCTCCTCCTGAGGAATTTTCGAAAATTCCTTTACTTCCTCTAGTTCTTCTTGATCAGGTTGAGCATCTTTGAAGATGTCCTCAAGCTCTGATTCTAGGCTTTCAGCCATATTGATCTCTTCTACCAGAGAATCAATAATGTCAACGTCCATGCAGTCTTCTGGTGTGTCTGGATGCTGCATGGCTTTCACAGCATTCAACTTGAACTCATCCTCATTGACTCTCAGGGTTACTTCCCCTTTATGTACATCAATGAGAGTTCGTCCAGTTGCTAGGAAAGGTCTTCCTAGAATGAGAGTTGCACTTTTGTGCTCCTCCATTTCCAGCACCACAAAGTCAGTTGGAAAGGCAAATGGCCCAACCTTGACAATCATGTCCTCTATTATGCCTGATTGGTGTTTAATGGAACCATCAGCAAGTTGGAGGCATATCCTGGTTGGTTTGACTTCTCCAGTCAACCCAAGCTTTCTGATAGTGGATGCAGGTATTAGATTGATGCTTGCTCCAAGATCACATAGGGCTATCTTGGTGCAGGCGCCTTCTAATGTGCAGGGTATCATAAAGCTTCCAGGATCTTGAAGCTTTTCTGGTAAGCTTTCAAAATGACTGCACTGCATTCTTCAGTGAGAAACACTTTTTCAGTTTCTCTCCAATTCTTCTTATGGCTTAAGATCTCTTTCATGAACTTAGCATAAGAGGGTATTTGCTCAAGTGCCTCTGCAAACGGAATCTTTATTTCAAGAGTCCTTAGATAGTCTGCAAAGCGGGCAAATTGCTTATCCTGTTCCGCTTTGCGGAGTTTCTGAGGATAAGGCATCTTGGCTTGATATTCTTCAACCTTAGATGCTGCAGGTTTATTCCTTACAGAAATGGTTGAAGAGGCCTTGTTAGGGGGATAATCATCAGAACTCTCAGGTGCCTGATTCTCCTTGGGCGTTTGAACGCCAGGAGTGGATGAAGTTTGGGCGTTAAACGCCAACTTCTCCCCCTTTTCTGGCGTTTGAACGCCAGAACTGGGCAGGGAATGGGCGTTTAACGCCAGCTTTCCTCCCTGTTCTGGCGTTTGAACGCCAGTATTGGGCAAGGAATGGGCGTTTAACGCCAACTTTCCTTCCCTTTCTGGCGTTTGAACGCCAATAATATTCCTCTCTGGGCTCTTACTGTCCTCAGAGGGATTTTGAACAGTGGCTTGGTTATCCTCTGTCAACTGTTCCTTAATTGACTTCTTGCTCTTTTGAGCAGTGGCATTCAGTGTTTTCCCACTCCTCAGTTGAACTGCTTGACACTCCTCTGTTATTTGTTTAGATATTTGCTGTTTTGCTTGATTCAACTGTAGTTCTATGCTCTTATTAGCAACTTTAGTTTCATGGAGCATCTCTTTGAATTCTGCTAACTGTTCTGTCATCAGGAGCAATTGTTGTTTAAGCTCATTCATCTGTTCTTGAGGATCAGGATCATTGACTACTGCCATGACCTCTTCTTGTGGAACGAATTCCTTGCTAGAATATAAGTATTGGTTTCTAGCAACAATGTCTATAAGCTCTTGAGCTTCTTCAATTGTCTTTCTCATGTGTATAGATCCACCAGCTGAGTGGTCTAAAGACATCTGAGCTTTTCTGTAAGCCCATAGTAGAAGATGTCTAACTGTACCCACTCTGAAAACATTTCAGAGGGGCATTTTCTGAGCATACCTCTATACCTCTCCCAGGCATCATAAAGGGATTCATTATCCTCTTGTTTAAAGCCTTGGATGTCCAGCCTTAGCTGTGTCATCCTTTTTGGAGGGTAAAAATGATTCAGGAATTTTTCTGATAACTGTTTCCATGTCTTTATGCTTGCTGTAGGTTGGTTGTTCAACCACCTTTTTGCTTGATCTTTTACAGCAAATGGAAACAATAACAGTCTGTAGACATCCTGATCTACCTCTTTATCATGTATTGTGTCAGCAATTTGTAAGAACTGTGCCAGAAACTCAGTAGGTTCTTCCTCTGGAAGACCGGAATACTGGCAATTTTGCTGCACTATGATAATGAGTTGAGGGTTTAGCTCAAAGCTGCTTGCTTTGATGGGAGGTACACAAATGCTACTTCCATATGCAGCTGTACTGGGGTTGGCATAGGACCCCAGAGTCCTTCTAGACTGATTAATTCCACTTAAGTCCATAATGGACAAAAGGGAAATGATGATAATTGCAAAGAGATAAATTTTGTTTATTTTTATATTTTTTTTTTGAATAACCGAAAAAAATTAAAATAAAAGGAGATAAAAATAAAAAAATTTCGAAAATAGAAAAGAAAATAAAATCAAAGCAAATTGAGAACTGAATCAATTAAGTAAGTAAAAAGATTTTGAAAACAGCAATTAAAAAGATATGATTGAAAAATTTTTATGAAAAAAAGATTTGATTTTTAAAAAGAGGAAAGAGAAAAACACAAAAAGACACCAAACTTAAAATTTTAGAAAATCAAACACACAGTTTTCGAAAATTTTAAAGGAAAAACATAAAGAGGACACCAAACTTAGAATTTTTATGAATCAAAAAGGGACTAAGAACATGCAAAAACGAAAATTTTAAAAGAAAAATAAAAGCATGCAATTGACACCAAACTTAAAATATGAAACTAGACTCAACTAAAAGAC
This sequence comes from Arachis stenosperma, assembly GCF_014773155.1. NCBI lineage: Eukaryota > Viridiplantae > Streptophyta > Magnoliopsida > Fabales > Fabaceae > Arachis > Arachis stenosperma. Next base: position 134,718,134 of record NC_080385.1, read on the forward strand.
TCTAAACCAACAAAAATAAAACAGTCCTAATCTAAGCAACAAGATAAGCCGTCAGTTGTCCAAACTCGAACAATCCCCGGCAACGGCGCCAAAAACTTGGTGCACGAAATTGCAATAACACTTTTGCAATCCCACACAACTAACCAGCAAGTGCACTGGGTCGTCCAAGTAATACCTTGCGTGAGCAAGGGTCGATCCCACGGAGATTGTCGGCTTGAATCAAGCTATGGTTATCTTGTAAATCTTAGTCAGGATATCAGAAATTATCAGGATTGATTGTGAAAAGCAAAAGAACATGAAATGGTTACTTGTTTTGCAGTAATGGAGAATAGGTTGAGGTTTGGAGATGCTCCATCTTCTGAATCTCTGCTTTCCTACTGTCTTCTTCATCAAACACGCAAGTCTCCTTCCATGGCAAGCTGTGTGTAGGGTTTCACCATTGTCAGTGGCTACCTCCCATCCTCTCATTGGAACGATTCCTAATGCCCTGTCACGGCACGGCATTCCATCTGTCGGTTCTCAATCAGACCGGAGTAGAATCCAGTGATTCTTTTGGCGTCTGTCACTAACGCCCCGCCTTCAGGAGATTGAAGCACGTCACAGTCATTCAGTCATTGAATCCTACTCAGAATACCACAGACAAGGTTTAGACCTTCCGGATTCTCTTGAATGCCGCCATCAGTCTAGCTTATACCACGAAGATTCCGATAAAAGAATCCAAGAGATAACTACTTAGTCTAAGGTAGAACAGAGGTGGTTGTCAGGCACATGTTCATAATTGAGAATGATGATGATTGTCACTGATCATCACATTCATCCGGATTAAGAACAAGTATTATCTTAGAATGGAAGCAAGCATGATTGAATGAGAAACAGTAGTAATTGCATTAATCCATCAAGACACAGCAGAGCTCCTCACCCCCAACCATGGGGTTTAGAGACTCATGCTGTGGAAGAAAACGTGTACAATGTCATAAGGTCGCATTCCGTTCCGATTACAAAGTCAAAAGGTCCTATATGTAGTAAACTAGTATCCTAAGATTTACAGAAATGAGTAAATGACAGAAAAATCCACTTCCGGGCCCACTTGGTGTGTGCTTGGGCTGAGCATTGAAGCTTTTATGTGTAGAGACATTTTCTGGAGTTAAACGCCAGTTCTCATGCCAGTTTGGGCGTTTAACTCCAAGTTTTATGCCAGTTCCGGCGTTTAACGCTGGAATTTCTGAGGCCGGATTGCTACGCAGGTTTGGGCCATCAAATCTTGGGCAAAGTATGGACTATTATATATTGCTGGAAAGCCCTGGATGTCTACTTTCCAATGCCGTTGAGAGCGCGCCAATTGGGCTTCTGTAGCTCCAGAAAATCCACTTCGAGTGCAGGGAGGTCAGAATCCAACAGCATCTGCAGTCCTTTTCAGTCTCTGGATCAGATTTTTGCTCAGAACCTTCAATTTCAGTCAAAAAATACCTGAAATCACAGAAAAATACACAAACTCATAGTAAAGTCCAGAAAAGTAAATTTTAACTAAAAACTAATAAAAATATAATAAAAACTCAACTAAAACTACCAAAAACATACTAAAAACAATGCCAAAAAGCATATAAATTATCCGCTCATCAGCAACCTTGCCCTGCCCACTCCAAGGGCAGAGCACAAAATGGTGCCTTGGAGCCAAGAGAAGCAAATTCTGCCCTGCCCTTGTGGAGAGCAGGATCGGGCACATCAAGGAAAGAAATCCAAGGAAAAATAGCTCCTATGCAAGCCACAAGTTTCGAACAAGGGAGCATGAAGAAGCCAAGCTCTAACACCCACTAGCGTGCCAAGAAATCCAAAGAAAAACTAGCGTGTTTGCTTCCTCCCAGAGTCGAACCCGAGGCGTGCAATATGGCAACCTTGCCCTGCCCTTGGCGCGGGCAGGGCAGCATTCAAAAGCTGGCGCACCAAATTTGTTCCCTGGCGCACCAACCGCGCGCAACATTCCCTTCTTGGCGCATCAACACATTCCTGCCCTGCCCTTGGCGCGGGCAGGGAGCATCCGCGCATCAGCGTGCAGCACGCGCATGCGCGCTCCTCAAACATGGCGCACCAAGCGCGCGCATCAGCCTTCCCGCCCTGCCCTTGGCGCGGGCAGGGCAGCCTCTGGCGCACCAACCTCCTACCAGACGCGCACAAATTTGCACCACAAGCACCAAGGCCGCACCAACTCCAAGCACCAAGCATCAATTTTCTGCCCTGCCCTCCACAAGGGCAGGGCAGCCTCCTGGGAGTGGTTTTTGGGCCAAGATTCAAATTAAAAATTGATTTGAATTCATTTCTTCACCAATCCAAAAGCCCATCCAAATCCCATCATCCAAGAATAGGAAGTGTATAAATAGGACTTAGTTTGATGTAATTAGGACTTTTAGTTACCTTTACTTTGGAGCTTTGCATTTTTGGCTTTCATTTTTGAATTTTTGAACTTCCTTTCTGAGCTTTCTTGAGAGATTTGTCCGAGCACCAAGAGGATCAAAGGAGAATTGCTTGATCTCCTTCCTCATTTCCCTTGGGCAATTCTACTTACTGTTTTCTGAGTATTGGGTGTGTGAAATTGGGGAAATTCTGTCCCAATTCCCATTCAAACTCTTTGCATTTTATTTTCTGCATAATTCAATCCAAATTCTGTTCTTCTACTGCTTCATCTTTAATTTTCTGTCAATTGCTTAGTAACTTCAAATCTGGGAAGGAAATTGGGTTTTAGGCTCTGCTACCTAAGCCCTTGGGATCCTGAGATCACTTTTGGTTCCTCTGTGAACCTTTACTGCACTTTAAATTCCCTACTGTTTAAATTTCTGTTTGCATCCAATTCTATTTCTGCTATCTTCTTTACTGCAATTTACTTCTTCTTTGTTTAGATCTTGCAATCCCATTCCTTAATTCCCTTTTATCTTCTAGCAATTTATCTTTCTTGTCATTTAAGCTACTGCAATTTACCTTTCTTGCACTTTAAGTTTCAGTCATTTAATTTCTTGTTCCTTAAGTTTCTGCACTTTTACAATTCTGTTCTTAAATTTACTGCCCATTTCCCTTTCCCCCTTTACATTTACTGTCATTTACTTTCTGTTAAACACAAATCACCCAACCAACACTTGATTCGCTTGACTAAATCACCCACTGAACTAAAATTGCTCAATCCTTCAATCCCTGTGGGATCGACCTCACTCTTGTGAGTTATTATTACTTGATGCGACCCGGTACACTTGCCGGTGAGTTTTGTGTTGGATCGCTTTCCACACATCAACACCCAAGGACTACTTCGCTTTCCAGAATTCAGACGCCTAGCGAGGAGCCTCTCGACCTGCATCTGAAAAACAACAGTACAATATGGAATGAGAACTGGAGGTTCTCAGCATGGTAAAAGTGCCACGTACATAATAAATAAGGTCCTGAAAATGCCATAGGCAATCCTAGAACTCCATTATATAATTATCCAACTTAATACTAAACAGAAGCTATAAATAGGGGTAGGTATTCTAAATCTATCTAACTTACTCAATTTCAATCATAATCTAACACCAAACCATTTCTCTATTTCCTCCTTTTCCTCCATTAATCATAATGCAACAGAAACAAGCAACCAAACAAGTTCACGCACAAGTAATGAGCAGATAGTACAAATAGCAAGTATAACAGATAGCAGGTGATATATATCAATTAGGCATACCCAGAAAATGTATAGTAATCAAAACAAACAAATGCATATGATGCATACCTGTCCTATGGTTGATGGGGCCCATCTGTCCATTATCCAGCCAACCCGACAAGTCCGAAAACCTTAGACTGTCCCCCGTCGCGCATCCCCAAGAGTCTATGCATAGAGTTCACATTCAATTATCATATAAATCATTCAATGGGAGTTATCCATACCCGGGAATTTATACGTGCCCAGTCACCCTTACGACGTAGGGTTAACAGAGTATCGAGAATTAACCTGGAACACGTGGTGGCGAGCCACGGTTTTTACCCAGGAAAATTCGTATCTCAGATATCATTATTCATAAGCCATTTCATAGTCGCAATCATTATTTAATCATTCATCATGGCATGTTAACTCCTTTTATTAACAACCTCCCTTTCACATTTTTCATCATCATTCCCTTATAATTTATCTTGATTACCCTTTCCAGGTCCTGACCAAACTATTTATCAAACTCTTCTCAACCTTCTTAATATCGAAAAATCTTAAAATCAACCCAACTCTAACATTAAATCAATCACATCACACAAAGATTAAACTTTAACTTATCAAACCCATGACTATCACTAAGACATCCTCGACACTCTATTTTCTTTTCTGTTTTTAATATAACAAATGAACTCAGAATTGCGCAAACTTTATGTCCAAGTGTTTATCTTGAAATAAGCTTTCTAACAAATCAAAGATCATAATTTTTTAATTTTTCTAGCCTCGGGAATAAAGGAAAAACCGTGACTGCTCTGTAGTGCATAAAACCAGAAAAACAGCAGCAGCATGTGATATTCAAAATTCAATATAAAATCCAAGTTAAATTCAATGACTTTAAAAATTAATGTAGTTAAACTTTACTCATCCAGGTTTCTTTCTCAATTAGTTTTGAGTTAATACCATTTTTAATGAAGAAGTTACATTACCTGGGAGTTAAGTAAAAATGAGTCAAAATCTGATTTAGAAACCAACAAGCTTAGTAACTTTCAATTTGAATAACTTTTATTACAAAACTCCAATTAAGCTATATTTTGGTTTGGAAACTCCTAGATCATCCAGAAACAAGTGTGTCTTGGTTGCAACCCAATTGCTATTCAATTCTAAGAGTTACAAGCATTGGAAGTTGATGCATAGCTTGCTGAAATCTGTTTCTTTTCAGCTTTGACCACCAATATTAAAAAATTCACAACTCCCAATCCTCAACTCTTAAAATTCTGAAGTTTTAGAAAAATAAAGAAAGTTAATCAAATTTTATAACAAAATTGGTTTCGCTCCAAAACTCAACTCGTAGAAGTCGCAGCAAGACAAACAAGTTACTGCCCTATCCTTTTCTGCTGCAGGACAGATTTAACAACCTAACTTTAAAAATTTTCCATAAATTGTATATTTAACAAAAAGGTCATAAATTTTCCAATTTAGTTCCTTATATTCCCAAGTTTTGCCCAAACTTGGTCTCATGCAATTCTGATCATTACATAATTAGTTACAGCATATGCAATACCACCACAACACAACTCTACATCCTTATTAACAAACACCAATCCTAATCCATCATAAATAAATATAAGAGCACACCATTAATAACTTCCACACCTCATACTTCCAATATATATCCACCAACAAATTTATTCCAACAACATTACAAGGCTAATCATTAAATACAACAAACAATTCAACTTATCCTATGGTTCCTCTAACCTAAGTTTTCACAACACCATAAATATTAAACGTGCGAAACTTAAATCATACCTTGGCCGATCACTTAATTCACCCAAGGCAGCCTCTCAACACAAAATCACAGCCCCTCCAAGCTCAATCAAACAGCCCCAAAGCAAGCCTTGTCACCAACAATGCTCCAAGTAATCCAAATTCAAGTCCAATGCATAAACACCCTCTTAAACTACACCTAATACACATATATATGTTCCAATTCAGTTTTCTATTACCAAAAACAAGATTGAGCTAGGGTTAGAGTGTTCTTACCATACCCATATGCTTAATAGCTTGAGCCCACAAGTTTTGGAAGCTAACTTGAACCTAGAACATAGAATTTGGAAAAGATTCACCATAGGTTTTCAAGTTTACCAAAGAAAGAGGGATAGGGATTCTGAACTTAATAGAAGGCTTACCAGTGAAATTGTTCGGATAGAAAGGTAGAGCTCGACGCGCTGAGCGCGTGGACGGTGCGGCGATCGGAGCCTAGACGGAGGAGTTATGGTGGTGAGAAGGAAAGGTGAGGGTTAGGTTTCTTCTCCTCCCCCCTTGCTGTGTGTTTCGTTGCTTTTGTGAAATGGAGAAGATGAAGCTACTGCTTCATTTATGTTATGGGTCCGATTGGACCAACAAGCTCGGTTTGGGCCCCGGTTCTACCGGTTCGGCCCTTCCGATCCAATTTTGGGCCAAATTTTCGAAATTGGTATCAAAATTTTCGTTTCGACGAGCTCTATCCTATTTTGATATTATTTTTGCATTTTTAGCTTTCCTAATAAAAATTCAATATATTAGCTAATAATTTACCGATTTTAGCGGGGTTTACATCCTACCCACCTAATTAAGAATTTTGTCCTCAAAATTCAGAGTGAGCTACCTGAAAAGAGGTGTGGGTAGTCCTTTCACATCTCTGATTCAAGCTCCCAGGTATGTTCTTCAATACCAGACCGACTCCAAGCTACTTTCACCAAAGAAAATTCCTTTCCACGGAGACGTTTGGTGCTGGTATTGATAAACCCATATTTGATTGTATAATTTGTGCTGAATTTGAATGTTTTATTCAACCCTTCACCCACTTATGCATGTGAAATTGCATGTTTTTACCTTCACTTCCTTATTATGAGATGTATGTGAAAAACATATTTTATAGGCTTTAAAAATATTAATTTTAATTATCTTTTATTGCCATTCGATGCCGTGATTTGTGTGTTGAGTAATTTCAGATCTTCTAAGGCAGGAATGACTTAAAGGATGAAAGGGAAACATACAAAAATGGAAGGAAAGCATAAAATGGAATTTTTGAAGAAACGGACAATGATGCGTCCGCATGGACGACGCGGCCGCGTGCTAGAGCGAAATGGCAATGACACGATCGTGCGCCACAAGCGAAACGCATATGACGCGGACGCATGCTTGAAGCGACCGCGTGACACAGAAAACTCCAGACGACGCGACCGCGTGACCCACGCAGATGCGTGACAGAGGCCACGCACCAGAAATTACAAAAATCGATCCCAGTGATATCTGAAGCCCTTTTTGGCCCAAATTCAAGTCCAAAAAGCATAGACCAGAGGTTATGAAGTGGAGGAATGCATCCGAAAGAAGGAAGCTAGCCAATTAGTTATTTTTCATAGTTTAGATGTAGTTTTAGTGAGAGAGGTTCTCTCCTCTCTCTTAGGATTTAGGATTAGGATTCTTAGAAATTAGGGATTTATCTCATCTTCATATCAGGTTCAATATTCCTTTATTTTGACTTCTCTTCTACTTTGAGATACTTTAATACTTTTATTTGTGTTTGATTTATGTTGCCCAATTAGCTTATGAACTTTTCCATGTTAGATTTTACTGCTTTGAATGAATGTTACTTGAGGTATTCCAGATATTTATGATTTCAATTTAGCTTTCCACATTATTGGCTTTAATTGATTAACTGGAAGCTCTTGAGTTATCAACTATTCATGATTGATTGTTATGTCGGCTAATTAACTGGAATTCCACTAACTCTAGTCTTTCCTTAGGATTTGGCTAGGACTTGGGAAATCTAACCAATTGGTTCACTTGACTTTCCCTTGCTTATGCAAAGGTTAACTAAGTGAGATTAACTTCCATTCTCATAGGAGTAACTGGGATAGGACTTCCAAATTTTCATATCTTGCCAAGAGTTTATTTTATAGTTAATTATTTATTTTATTTGTCATTTAACTTACTTGTTCCTCACTTTCAAAACCCCAATTTACAAAACCTATACCCAATAATAAGAACATACCTCCCTGCAATTCCTTGAGAAGACGATCCGAGGTTTGAATACTCGGTTATCAATTTTAAAAGGGTTTGTTACTTATGACAACTAAAACGTTTGTAAGAAAGGTTGATTGCTTGGTTTAGTAACTATACTTACAACGAGAGTTTACTATAACTTCTAAACCGTCAATCTTCAGTTCTTCAAAATGGCGCCGTTGTCGGAAAATTGCAAACTTGTGCCTTATTATTGGTTATTGTAAATATTTTTCAAAAAAAATTTCTCTTACTTGTTTATTTGTTTTCTCTCTTCCCTCTTATTTATGATATCTATTATGAATTCTTACCCCTCTCGCTTTGAGTTTGGTTCTAATTTTGTTGCAAGGAATGGAAGCTATAACAGGACTATGCCTCAAGGTCTAAGCAATCAAAGATGGATGGAGCCACAAGGATCCGATCAACCCTTTAGGCAACAACATCATCCTAGATATCATGGACAAAGACCATTCTACAATGCATACCCAACTGATAGATTCGGTGGACTGCCTTGTAACTACCAACAAGCCCCACCCTGTGCTCAGAGACCATCCCCTCGACATAACTTCGAACCACCACACTCACAAGCTTCTTTTTCACCATTCACTACCACATGATCTTTACCCACCCCAACGCCAATCCAATTACTCCCAAGAACCACCACTCCCCTATACACCATGTCCATATCCATCAAGCCCAGAATCACAGGTTCGCCTCGAAGAATCAGTAAAACAATTTAATGCAACCCTTCATCAACTGGAGCAAGCAATAAATCAATTATCTTCCAGACGTTTAGCCCCTCAACAAACTCCCATGGTTTTATGTGGAGAATCCAATGAAGAATGCAGCACAAAGAAGACGCTAGAAGCTCCAGTGGACAACATAGAGCATAACTTCGTACTGGAACAAATAGAGGAAGCTGTCATGGTAGAAGAAGAAGAGTTGGTTGAAGATTTAGGAGATGCCAAACCGCCACCTGAATCCAGAGTTATGGAGAATTCCGTCAAGGATGTTACAATTGATGCTAAAGAGGATGTTGCGCAGCCTCCAATGCAGATATCTTATGAAGAACTGGACGGAATAACCCAAGAAGCAAGTTTCCTTGATAACGATGATCACGAGTCGAGTTCTCTTAGTAACAAACTTGCATCCGCAACTGAATTCTTTGAGACTGAAGAATCTTCCCCAACTGAATACGAAGATGATGCAGAGGTCGACTTTTCTCAACCTCCTATTTACGACTCAAGCGATGAGGAAGATATCAATGACTTTGATCAAGACATGGGTGAAGTTGAAGAAATTTGCAAAGAAGTGGAGGAATTTACAGAAGACCACAAGGGAGTAGAGCTTGCAGAACTACTGAAAACACTAACCCCAAGGCCACTACCACCCAACACAAACTTCAAGTGGGTAAAATCCTTAACTTTCATCTTCAATTTCCCACTTGAATATGGTTTGCTTGAAATAGATGGCCAGCTTAGAGCTCTTTGTGGCTTTAAGAGAAAAAGGGAAATGACTCACACTCAACGCTGGTATGCAAGATTCAATGAGGTTTCGCACTTCAATTTGAGGTGCAGGAATTGGTGTCAAGCTCAATTTAAAGGATCTCGGAAGCTGTTTGGTCACTGCAGTGAGAATTCGGATTACTCATCACCCGACTGGAAAGATGTAGATCAAGACAAAGACGGGTGTAGAAGAAAAGTTTGGGATCCTGGAGTCTATTCTGACATTTAACACTCCAGGAGCCTGCAAGCCTGTTTGAACTCACACAAGGGCTTTACGTACTTTGTTTGGGACCCCGGAGGATGTTGGCATTCCAAATACTGGTGGAGATTCCTGGACGAATTCAAGCACAAGCCACCCTAGCAGGAAGCTCATCGAATGTCCAACTTAAGGACTTTAACTAAAAGTGCTAGGTGGGAGACAACCCACCATGGTATGGTCATTTCTTTTTCACTTTTATTTCGTGTTATTTATTTTTATTCTTTTTTTTCAATTGAACCTGAATATTATTCATTAGCATTGCATACTGCATAATTGCATAATTGCATAATAATAAAAAAATAAATAAATAAATAAATAAGTGAGAGGAGAGAGCACCCGACGCGACCGCATCGCTGATGCGTCCGCGTCACAAGTGCAGTAAAAAGAAAAGAAAGTGATCAGAGAGTTATGCTGAAGCACGGCTTGAAGTATGCCTTTGGCTCAAAATTGTTCCACGCGACCGCGTGCCCCACGCGATCGCGTCATTTGCGGAGAATACTTCCCACGCGTCCGCGTTATTCACGCGAACGCGTGATCTGGATATCAGCGTAAAGATCCAACGCCCAGAAAGTTGGGCTGGAATCGTGCGGCTAGTGTGCGATTAGCACAAAACAACCCACGCGTATGCGTCCTTGACGCGAACGCGTCACTTACCCAACCCCCATCCCACGCGAAAGCGTGCGCAACACGATCGCGTCGCGCGGATTTTATGACCCCCTTTTATCAAACAGAGAGTTGCGCTAAAACGACGCTGGAATCGTGCGTCTAGCACAAATTCTAGCGACGCGATCACGTGCTTCACGCGGCTGCGTCACCAATCTCATACCCAACCCACCCGATTGCGTCAACCCTATTTCACCTTAGTCACGCGATCGCGCGACCCACGCGTTCGCGTGGATTCACGATCACTAACCCCATGTCACGCGAACCATCCCCCGTCGCGCCCCAAACCCTAACCCCCTTCCCTCTCAATCTCTGCAACTCCCTCTCTCAGCCACCATCTCACCACCAACCACCACCGCGCCGCCGCCATCCACTCTCACCCACCCAGACACCACCGCAACCACCACCCTTCTTCTCTCTTCTCTTCTTTCTCTTCCCCCTCTCCCTCTCTCTCTCTCTTCCGCCACCATTCCACCACCGCAGCCCACTTCCAACCGGCACTGCCCCCTCCATCGACCACCATCCCGAACCGCCCCTCCCCTCTCATCAATCCCCACCAATCTCGCCGCCCTCCGCCAGCCACCCCCAACCACCTCCGACGACCGAATCCGCACTGCCGTTCACCCAGCGCCGCCGTGCCTCCCTCCCGGTACCGCCACATCGCCACTACCTTCCCTCTGTCCTACCCCTTACTCTTTGCACACTAGGTTCTGCCATACGACGATCCATCCCTGCGACTCTTTCGTTCGTTTTTCAATTTCTGTTCCGAATAGGCTAGGTAGAGATGCATGTTTGTAATGGATTCTAGGTGGTTAGGTAGTTTAGGATTTGGATAGAGGATTTAGGCCTGATTAATTGCGCTGTTCGTGCTTCTTGTTTTATAATTTTTGTAATTCTGTTATTGTTGTGATGATAGTATTGTTCATATGCTGTTCTTACTGTTCATGCTGCTTTTGCGAATGTTCTTTCTTGTTCATACCTAATTGCAGTTTGTTCTATTTTATATGAACTATTCTGATTGCTGTTTATTTTTCGAGAACATCCAATTTTTAGCCGGAATGCTGCCCAATTTTCTGTAGACTATTTTGTTTCCTTTCATGTCTTGGTTTTGGCACTTGAACTCTGCTTTACTTTGCTTTTACCAAATTCATTCATGAATACCAGGGCACGCTTTCTTTATTCTTTTTTATTTCCTGGTTCACAATCTGTATTTTTGATGTTTAGATTCCAATTTTTGCTATTTCTATGTCTATCTGAATCTTCATCAACCTAATTTCCCTGTTTGGATATGAGTCCACTGTAGCTTTTATTTGTGAATGCTTGTTACTTAGAAAATGAATTCTAATACATTTTGGATTGTGAATTTTTCTTCTCGGACTTTTAACTCTTATACAATCCTTAATGCACATTCTTTAACTCATTTTCCTTACTTTGCTACCCCTTTGCCACTATGTGCTTATTTTGTTATTTGCCTACCTGCTTTCCTATTTCCATTATATCCTTGATTTTTGTTTCTCAGGATGTCTGACACCCAACGAAAGGGAAAAGGAAAGGCAACAACTGGCAAATAAAAAAGAGGAGAATCCTTTATGTCTCTCCTGGAACTTTTGCATGATGAATCCTGGCGGGACAAGCACTTTACCACGCAGGAGAAGGCTGATCAGCTCCTCCCTGCCAATGATCCAATTAAGTTTGCAAACCGGTACTGTGAGCTGAAGTTTCCTAAGTTTGCTACCTCCAGAAATCTGTACCTGGAGAGGACTTTGAAAATTCCAGAAGAACTACAGCAGTACACCTCCGATCAGATCAAACAGAGAGGCTAGTTCTTCCTAGAGCAAAACTTGACTGAGGTAAATGCTTCCTGGGTAAGAGAGTTTTACTGCAATTACTTCAAGACTTCCCTGGATGCAGTGCACCTCAGAGGGAAACAGATACTGGTCACTGAAGAGGTCATTGAGGATATTCTGCACCTTCCACCTAAGTCCGATCAGCCTGACGGTTACCAAAAGGCTGAGGAGGACATGCGCTTTCTGAGACTTGACTGGGATGCTGTCAAGGAGAGGATAGTCCTTGACCCTACTGTCCCTTGGGTCATGGGTACAGACACCACCATGCCTAAAGAAATCAAGCAGAAATACTTGAATGATGAGGCTCGGCTCTGGCATCAGATCTTGAGTAACTTTATTATGCCAAGCACTCATGAGACAGAGTTACCTACTACCATGATCACCCTCCTCTGGTGTGTGATGGAGGGTAAGGACCTGTACCTATCGCGATTCATATGGCACTATATGGCTAGGGTACATATCAGAGGCACCCTCCCCTTCCCTTATCTGGTTACCCAACTAGGCCGTCAGGCTGACGTGCCTTGGGAGGACGCTGATGAGAGGCCACCTGCTGCTGAGTGCAGGAAGATCATTCCTTACAGCAGGAACTTTCTGGCCTTGGGCTACAGACCTGACTTCCTTACTCCTTCCAATGAGACAGCCACACCTTCAGCTGCCCCCTCTTCTTCCACTGCTGCACCTGCCCCACCCACTACACCTCCAGCTGCCCATGAGCCTATCTACCATTTGGTGCATCGACTGTTCGCACACTTGGACCGTATGGAGCGTCGCAACAAGCGACGCTATGAGCATCTCAAGTTGTTGATCCGGTCCGGCGGCGACATTCCCTCCGAGCCTGACACCCTTTCTGATACATCGGAGGCGGAGGCGTACGATCATGAGGAGCAGGCACCCACTCAGGCTGAGTAGAGAGGACCGGAGCCTGCACCACACATTGAGCCACCACACCAGATACAGGCCACAGATCCTGAGATTCCTATCCAGTCAGACCCTCTGATGAGCGGATAATTTGTATACTTTTTGGCATTGTTTTTAGTATGTTTTTGATATGATATAGTTAGTTTTTAGTATATTTTTATTAGTTTTTAATTAAAATTCACTTTTCTGGACTTTACTATGAGTTTGTGTATTTTTCTGTGATTTCAGGTATTTTCTGGCTGAAATTGAGGGACCTGAGCAAAAATCTGATTCTGAGACCAAAAAGGACTGCAGATGCTGTTGGATTCTGACCTCCCTGCATTCGAAGCGGATTTTCTGGAGCTACAGAAGCCCAATTGGCGCGCTCTCAACGGCGTTGGAAAGTAGACATCCTGGGCTTTCCAGCAATATATAATAGTCCATACTTTGCCCAAGATTTGATGGCCCAAACCGGCGTTCAAAGTCACCTCAAGGAATCCCAGCGTTAAACGCTGGAACTGGCACCCAAATGGGAGTTAAACGCCCAAACTGGCACCAAAACTGGCGTTTAACTCCAAGAAGAGTCTCTACACGAAATTGCTTCATTGCTCAGCCCAAGCACACACCAAGTGGGCCCGGAAGAGGATTTTTATGTCATTTACTCATTTCTGTACACCCTAGGCTACTAGTTTCTTATAAGTAGGACCTTTTACTATTGTATAGAAATCTTTTGATCACTTTTAGATCTCTAGATCATCTTTGGACATTTTAGTTCTTAGATCATTGGGAGGCTGGCCATTCGGCCATGCCTAGACCTTATGCTTATGTATTTTCAACGGTGGAGTTTCTACACACCATAGATTAAGGTGTGGAGCTCTGCTGTACCTCGAGTATTAATGCAATTACTATTGTTCTTCCATTCAAATTCTGCTTGTTCTTTATCCAAGATATCACTTGTTCTTCAACATGATGAAGGTGATGATTGACGCCCATCACCATTCTCACCCATGAACAAGGTGACTGACAACCATTCTTGTTCTACAAGCATTTGAGGCTTAGTGAATATCTCTTGGATTCCTGATTGCACGATGCATGGTTGATCGCCTGACAACCGAGTGCTCGCCTGACAAACGAGCCAGCCATTCCGTGAGATCAGAGTCTTCGTGGTATAGGCAAGAACTGATGGCAGCATTCAAGAGAATCCGGAAGGTCTAACCTTGTCTGTGGTATTCTGAGTAGGATTCAATGACTGAATGACTGTGACGTGCTTCAAACCTGTAACCTACTGGGCGTTAGTGACAGACGCAAAAGAGTTATTCTATTCCGGTAGGGGAGGGAACCGAACCGGTGATTGGCCGTACTGTGACAGAGTATTGAGCATTAGCTTTCACTGCGAGGATGGGAGGTAGCTGCTGACAACAGTGAGACCCTATACGAGCTTGCCATGGAAAGGAGTAAGAAGGGTTGGATGAAGACAGTAGGAAAGCAGAGAGACGGAAGGAAAGGCATCTTCATGCGCTTATCTGAAGTTCCTACCAATGAATTACATAAGTATCACTATCTTTATCTTTTATGTTATTTTCGTTCATCACCATATATATCTGAGTTTGCCTGACTAAGATTTACAAGATGACCATAGCTTGCTTCAATACTAACAATCTCCGTGGGATCGACCCTTACTCACGTAAGGTTTATTACTTGGACGACCCAGTGCACTTGCTGGTTAGTTGTGCGAAGTTGTGTAATGCCATGGTATTGGGCTACCACGTTCTTGGAGCCATTACCAGGGATTATGAGAGTTGTGAAAAAGTATAGTTCACAATTTCGCGCACCAAGTTTTTGGCGCCGTTGCCGGGGATTGTTCAAGTTTTGAGCAAGCTTTTGGTAACATCAGTGCCAAGATCCGGCAACAACATCAAATTTTTGGTGTTATTGCCCGGGATTGTTTAGGCTGGACAACTGACGGTTCATCTTGTTGCTTAGATTAGGTATTTTTTTTTTTTCGAAATTCTTGAAGATGAATTCTAGAGTTTCATGATGATTTGTTGAAATCTGGCTGGCTGAGAAGCCATGTCTAATCTGATTGGACCGAGGTTTCAACTTATCACCACAAGAGCTTGTTGATTTCGTATCAATCTTGCTTTTGGAGCAGTGATCTGCTAAGGCTTGGCTGACCTTTGGTCATGTCTAGTGTTTTGGACCGAAGCTTTCTTTGGAAGCTTGGCTGGCTGTGAAGCCATGTCTAATTCCTGGACCGAAGTCTTAGACTAGCATTGCACTGATTCCTGGAATTCTCATTAAGAATTTTGATACCTTTTTCCACTTAATTTTCGAAAAACACAAAAAAAAAATTTTAAAAAATTTACAAAATCATAAAAACCAAAAATATTTGATGTTTCCTGCTTAAGTCTAGTGTCTCATCTTAAGTTTGGTGTCAATTGCATGCATTCATTCATGTGTCTTAGGGATCCTCAAGTAATTCTTGATGATTTTTGTGTTCTAACCTTTGAATTCTATTGACTTGAAGTATTTTGTGTGTCTCATATGCATTCTCATATTGTTAGTGTCAGTAGTATACAAACTGCTAAGTTTGGTGTCTTGCATGCATTGTTATTTGATTCTTGTTGCATTTTAATTATTAAAAATCCAAAAATATTTTTAATTTGTGTCTTTTCAAGTCAATGATACAAGGGATTGAAGATTCAGAACACACTGCAGAGGAATTATACAGAAAAAGCTGAGCATTCAAAAATGCCCAGTGAAGAAGGCAGACTGGCGTTTAAACGCCAGCCAGGGCACCTGGTTGGGCGTTTAACGCCCAAAGAGGTAGCATTTTGGGCGTTAAACGCCAGAATGTATACCATTCTGGGCGTTTAATGCCAGGATGGTGCTAGGGGGAAGATTTTGTTTTCAAATCAATTTTTTTCAAGTTTTTCAAAACCAAATCTTTTTCAAATCATATCTTTTCAATTACATCTTTTTAAAACCAATCATATCTTCTTAACCACATCTTTTTCAAAATAGTTTTCAATCAAATCTTTTTAATTTCTAATTTCAAAATCTTTTTCAAAAATCACTTGATTTCTCTTCCACTTTCAATTTTCGAAAATTATCAATCAAATTTTCAAAATGTTTTCAAAATCTTTTAATTGAATTTTCGAAAATCCTCTTCCCTCCTTCTCACATCCTTCTATTTATGGAGTACCACTCCTTCTAAATGCACAATTCGAACCTTATCTAATTAAAGTTCGAATTCTTCTTCTCCTTCTTCTTTCTATTTCTCTTTTCCTCTGACACTTCAAGGAATCTCTATACTGTGACATAGAGGATTCCACATTTTTCTTGTTCTCTTCTCTTTCATATGAGCAGGAGCAGAGACAAAGGCATTCTTGTTGAAGCTGACCCTGAACCTGAAAGGACCTTGAAGAGAAAGCTAAGAGAAGCCAAGGCACAACTCTCTTTAGAGGACCTGACCGAATTCTTCAAAGAAGAAGAACCCATGGCAGCCGAAAACAACAACAATGCCAACAATGCAAGGAAGGTGCTGGGTGACTTTACTGCACCTACTCCCGACTTCTATGGGAGAAGCATCTCTATCCCTGCCATTGGAGCAAACAACTTTGAGCTTAAGCCTCAATTAGTTTCTCTAATGCAACAGAATTGCAAGTTCCATGGACTTCCAATGGAAGATCCTCATCAGTTTTTAGCTGAATTCTTGCAAATCTGTGACACAGTCAAGACTAATGGGGTTAACCCTGAGGTCTATAGACTGATGCTATTCCCTTTTGCTGTAAGAGACAGAGCTAGAATATGGTTGGATTCTCAACCTAAAGAAAGCCTGGACTCTTGGGAAAAGCTAGTCAATGCCTTCTTGGCAAAGTTCTTTCCACCACAAAGATGGAGTAAGCTTAGAGTGGAAGTCCAAACCTTCAGACAGAAGGATGGAGAATCCCTCTATGAAGCTTGGGAAAGATACAAACAATTAATCAGAAGATGTCCTTCAGACATGCTTTCTGAATGGAGCATCATAGGTATTTTCTATGATGGTCTCTCTGAACTATCTAAGATGTCCTTGGATAGCTCTGCTGGAGGGTCTCTTCATCTGAAGAAGATGCCTGCAGAAGCTCAAGAATTGATTGAAATGGTTGCAAATAACCAATTCATGTACACTTCTGAAAGGAATCCTGTGAACAATGGGACTAGTCAGAAGAAAGGAGTTCTTGAGATTGACACTCTGAATGCCATATTGGCTCAGAACAAGATATTGACTCAACAAGTCAATTTGATTTCTCAAGGTCTGTCTGGAATGCAAAATGCACCAAACAGTACAAAGGATGCTTCATCTGAGGAAGAAGCTTATGATCCTGAGAACCCTTCCATGGAAGAGGTGAATTACCTAGGAGAACCCTATGGAAATACCTACAATTCTTCATGGAGAAATCACCCAAATCTCTCATGGAAGAATCAAGAGAGATCTCAACAAGGTTTCAATAACAATAATGGTGGAAGAAACAGTTTAGCAATGGCAAGCCTTTTCCATCATCTTCTCAGCAACAGACAGAGAGTTCTAAGCAGAATACTTCTGACTTAGCAACAATGGTCTCTGATCTAATAAAGACCACTCAAAGTTTCATGAATGAAACAAGGTCCTCCATCAGAAATTTGGAAGGACAAGTGGGTCAGCTGAGCAAGAAAGTTACTGAACTCCCTCCTAGTACTCTCCCAAGTAATACAGAAGAAAATCCAAAAGGAGAGTGCAAGGCCATCAACATGGCCGAATATGGAGAGGAAAGAGAGGAGGAGGACGCCACTGAGGAAGACCTCAGTGGGCGTGTAGCAACCTCCTCTGAGTTCCTCAATAAGGAACAATGGGAATCTGAGGCTCAAAATGAGACCATAGAGATCCCATTGGACTTGCTTCTGCCATTCATGAGTTCTGATGAGTATTCTTCCTCTGAAGAGGATGAGTATGTTACTGAAGAACAAGTTGCTAAATACCTTGGAGCAATCATGAAACTAAATGACAAGTTATTTGGAAATGAGACTTGGGAGGATGAACCTCCCTTGCTCACCAAAGAACTGGATGACTTATCTAGGCAGAAATTGCCTCAAAAGAGGCAGGATCCTGGGAAGTTTTCTATACCTTGTACCATAGGCACCATGACCTTCAAGAAGGCCTTGTGTGACTTAGGGTCAAGTGTGAACCTCATGCCCCTCT
This sequence comes from Arachis stenosperma, assembly GCF_014773155.1. Taxonomy (NCBI): domain Eukaryota; kingdom Viridiplantae; phylum Streptophyta; class Magnoliopsida; order Fabales; family Fabaceae; genus Arachis; species Arachis stenosperma. The sequence continues at coordinate 134,736,228 of NC_080385.1, forward strand.
CTGTAATGGAGAAATTAGGGATCTTAGAGGTGCAAGCTGCAAGAATCTCATTAGAGATGGCAGACAACTCAAGAAAACAAGCCCATGGACTTGTAGAGGATGTTCTGGTTAAAGTTGAAGACCAGTACATTCCTACTGATTTCATAGTCCTAGAGACTGGGAAGTGCATGGATGAATCCATCATCCTTGGCAGACCCTTCCTAGCCACAGCAAAGGTTGTAATTGATGTTGACAGAGGAGAGTTAATCATTCAAGTGAATGAAAAATTCTTGGTGTTTAAGGCCCAAGGATATCCCTCTGTCATCATGGAGAGGAAGCATGAAGAGCTTCTCTCAAAACAGAGCCAAACAGAGCCCCCACAGTCAAACTCTAAGTTTGGTGTTGGGAGGCTACAACCAAACTCTAAGTTTGGTGTTGAAACCCCACATTCAAACTCTAAGTCTGGTGTTGGGAGGTTTCAACACGGTTCTGAGCATTTCTGAGGCTCCATGAGAGCCCTCTGTCAAGCTAATGACATTAAAGAAGCGCTTGTTGGGAGGCAACCCAATGTTTTATAATTAATTATTTTCTTTTGTTATTTTATCTTTTTTGTAGGTTGATGATCATAAGAAGTCACAAAAACAATGAAAAAAGCAAAAACAGAATGAAAAACAGGAAGAAAAACAGCACACCCTGGAGGAAGAAGCTGCTGGCGTTTAAACGCCAGTAAGCCTAGCAGTTGGGCGTTTAACGCCCAGTCTGGCACCATTCTGGGCGTTTAACGCCAGAAAGGGGCACCAGACTGGCGTTAAACGCCAGAAAAGGGCAACAACCTGGCGTTAAACGCCAGGAATGGGCACCAGCCCGGCGTTTAACGCCAGAAATGGCTCAAAACGTGATTTTGAGCAACATTTGGTGCAGGGATGACTTTTCCTTGACACCACAGGATCTGTGGACCCCACAGGACCCTACCATCACTCTCTCTCTTCTTCCCCCATTCACCAAACACCTCAATACCTCTTCCCCAAAAACCCTTCACCTATCAAATCCCATCTCTCTCTTCACCACTCACCTCTATAAAACCCCACTTACCTCACCATCCAAATTCAAACCACTACTTCTTCCCTTTTTGGCCTAACCACAAAGCCATCTCCCTCCCCTCCATTTCTTCTTCTTCTACTCTCTTCTTTCTTCTTTTGCTCGAGGACGAGCAAACCTTTTAAGTTTGGTGTGGTAAAAGCATTGCTTTTTGTTTTTCCATAACCATTTATGGCATCCAAAGCCGGTTCAACTGAGAAGGCATGACCTCAAGCCCATCACTAAGAAGAAGATGGAGCAAACAAGAGACCCCTCTCATCATGAGATCCCTGAGATACCTCAAGGGATGCACTTTCCTCCACAAGACTACTGGGAGCAACTGAACACCTCCCTAGGAGAATTAAGTTCCAACATGGGACAACTAAGGGTGGAGCACCAAGAACACTCCATCATCCTCCATGAAATTAGAGAAGATCAAAGAATCATGAGAGAGGAGCAACAAAGACAAGGAAGAGACATTGAGGAGCTCAAGCACTCCATAGGATCTTCAAGAGAAAGAAAGAGCTGCCATCACTAAGGTGGACCCGTTCCTTGATTTCCTTGTTCTTTATTCTTCTGTTTTTCGATTTTTATGCTTTATGTTTATCCATGTTTGTGTCTTGTGATCATTAGTGTCTTAGTGTCTATGCCTTAAAGTTATGAATGTCCTATGAATCCATCACCTTTCTTCAATAAAAACGTGCCTAATTGATAAAAGAAAGAATTGCATGAATTTTGAATTTTATAATAGTTTAATTATTTTGATGTGGTGGCAATATTTTTGTTCTCTGAATGTATGCTTAAACAGTGCATATGTCTTTTGAATTTGTGGTTCATGAATGTTGGCTCTTGAAAGAATGATGAAAAAGGAGACATGTTACTGAGGATCTGAAAAAATCAATAAAATGATTCTTGAAGCAAGAAAAGCATTTCAAAAAAAAAACGAAAAAAAAAACCGAAAAAAGAAAGAAAAAAAAAAGAAAGAAAGAATAAAGTTGTGATCCAAGGCAAATAAGAGTGTGCTTAAGAACCCTGGACACCTCTAATTGGGGACTTTAGCAAAGCTGAGTCACAATCTGAAAAGGTTCACCCAATTATGTGTCTGTGGCATGTATGTATCCGGTGGTAATACTGGAAGACAGAGTGCTTTGGGCCACAGCCAAGACTCAATAAATAGCTATGTTCAAGAATCATCATACTTTACTAAGAGAATCATTAACACTATCTGGATTCTAAGTTCCTAAAGAAGCCAACCATTCTGGATTTCAAAGGATAGAGTGAGATGCCAAAACTGTTCGGAGGCAAAAAGTTAAAAGCCCCGCTCATCTGATTAATACTGATCTTCACAGATGTTTTTGGAATTCATTGCATATTCTCTTCTTTTTATCTTATTTGATTTTCAGTTGCTTGGGGACAAGCAACAATTTAAGTTTGGTGTTGTGATGAGCGGATAATTTGTATACTTTTTGGCATTGTTTTTAGTATATTTTTGATATGATATAGATAGTTTTTAGTATATTTTTATTAGTTTTTAATTAAAATTCACTTTTCTGGACTTTACTATGAGTTTGTGTGTTTTTCTGTGATTTCAGGTATTTTCTGGCTGAAATTGAGGGACCTGAGCAAAAATCTGATTCTGAGACCAAAAAGGACTGCAGATGCTGTTGGATTCTGACCTCCCTGCATTCGAAGCGGATTTTCTGGAGCTACAGAAGCCCAATTGGCGCGCTCTCAACGGCGTTGGAAAGTAGACATCCTGGGCTTTCCAGCAATATATAATAGTCCATACTTTGCCCAAGATTTGATGGCCCAAACCGGCGTTCAAAGTCACCTCAAGGAATCCCAGCGTTAAACGCTGGAACTGGCACCCAAATGGGAGTTAAACGCCCAAACTGGCACCAAAACTGGCGTTTAACTCCAAGAAGAGTCTCTACACGAAATTGCTTCATTGCTCAGCCCAAGCACACACCAAGTGGGCCCGGAAGAGGATTTTTATGTCATTTACTCATTTCTGTACACCCTAGGCTACTAGTTTCTTATAAGTAGGACCTTTTACTATTGTATAGAAATCTTTTGATCACTTTTAGATCTCTAGATCATCTTTGGACATTTTAGTTCTTAGATCATTGGGAGGCTGGCCATTCGGCCATGCCTAGACCTTATGCTTATGTATTTTCAACGGTGGAGTTTCTACACACCATAGATTAAGGTGTGGAGCTCTGCTGTACCTCGAGTATTAATGCAATTACTATTGTTCTTCCATTCAAATTCCGCTTGTTCTTTATCCAAGATATCACTTGTTCTTCAACATGATGAAGGTGATGATTGACGCCCATCACCATTCTCACCCATGAACAAGGTGACTGACAACCATTCTTGTTCTACAAGCATTTGAGGCTTAGTGAATATCTCTTGGATTCCTGATTGCACGATGCATGGTTGATCGCCTGACAACCGAGTGCTCGCCTGACAAACGAGCCAGCCATTCCGTGAGATCAGAGTCTTCGTGGTATAGGCAAGAACTGATGGTAGCATTCAAGAGAATCCGGAAGGTCTAACCTTGTCTGTGGTATTCTGAGTAGGATTCAATGACTGAATGACTGTGACGTGCTTCAAACCTGTAACCTACTGGGCGTTAGTGACAGACGCAAAAGAGTTATTCTATTCCGGTAGGGGAGGGAACCGAACCGGTGATTGGCCGTACTGTGACAGAGTATTGAGCATTAGCTTTCACTGCGAGGATGGGAGGTAGCTGCTGACAACAGTGAGACCCTATACGAGCTTGCCATGGAAAGGAGTAAGAAGGGTTGGATGAAGACAGTAGGAAAGCAGAGAGACGGAAGGGAAGGCATCTCCATGCGCTTATCTGAAGTTCCTACCAATGAATTACATAAGTATCACTATCTTTATCTTTTATGTTATTTTCGTTCATCACCATATATATCTGAGTTTGCCTGACTAAGATTTACAAGATGACCATAGCTTGCTTCAATACTAACAATCTCCGTGGGATCGACCCTTACTCACGTAAGGTTTATTACTTGGACGACCCAGTGCACTTGCTGGTTAGTTGTGCGAAGTTGTGTAATGCCATGGTATTGGGCTACCACGTTCTTGGAGCCATTACCAGGGATTATGAGAGTTGTGAAAAAGTATAGTTCACAATTTCGCGCACCACCCTCCTCTACAGTAGACCGAGCCTTCTACCCTCATCCAGTCCGCAGATCCTCAGACCACCACCGTGACACCAGCAGCCCATCCTTCCGGAGATGACACTTCGTCACACCCTGCTTGAGTGAGCACCGAGGACGATGCTATTATTTAAGTGTGGGGAGGTTGCCATCTCTGGCATATATTTATTTTGGTGAACCACTACAGACTCTCTTCTTATTTTGTTCATTTTTTGTATTTTTGCATATTGTTCTCTTTTTGCTATTTATTGTATTTTCGCATTATGCACTCTGAGCTATATGTATACTATCTTGGATATTTTAGCTTGAGTTGCACATTAGTTTACTAGTCATATTTTAAGTGGATTAATTAGTATAGTTTACCCTTTTTAGCATATGATAGTTGATTAGATTGAAAATAAAAAGGAAATAAGCTAGAGACTTTAACAGAATAGAAACAATCCACACCCCTTGTATATATAGCATTACATGTTAGTTAGTTAACAACATTTCATCAAGGAGGAACATTAAAACTTTAAAGCCATCCAATATATTTTACATTGAGAATAATGGGAACTCTTGATTTCTACTTGCATGACATATATAAATGATATATGCTTTATGAGTTTGAGAACACACAACCTGTGAGTTTTGAGCTTAATTGTATGGTTACATTTAAACTATAATATTTTATTCCTGTGTGTTCCGCCCTTCTTATTTATTCTGGTGTTCTTTACTTTGTTTTAATCTATATGTCCGATTATAGAATATAGATACATACCAAGAAAGTGATTGAGGCCATTATTTGACTCTAGCTCACCACTCCCAAATTAGCCTACCTTTTACATCACCCTTGTTAGCCCCCTTGAGCCTTTTAATCCCCTTCTTCCCTATAACCACATTACTAGCCTTAAGCAGAGAAACAAAATAAAAATCCCAAGTTGAATCCTTAGTTAGCTTAAGATAGATTTTGTGTGAAATTTAAGTGTAGGGAATTTTATGGGAACATGGGATGATAGAAAAGTAGGAAATTTAATTAATTAAGTTATGTGAGAATAATTTGGGAAGCATGCTCAAGTGAAGTCAAAATAAATTAATTACCATGTGTAAAAAAAATCACAATATGAGCATGTAATATAAAAATGGGAGAATTATAGGAAAATAGGTGAAGAAGCTTTGCTGTACAAAATACATGTGTTAGGTGAGATCTTAGACTAATCAAGGATTCACTTAATTAGCTCACTTAGCCTTATACATATATCCTTGCCTTTACCTTGGCTCTATTACAACCTTAATCAAAGACCTCATGATTTTTGTATACCTATATTCTATAATTGTTGATTGGTTAGATGAAGAACAAAGTTATGGAAAACAAGAATAAAAAGAAGAATAGAGTGATTAACCCAAAAAACACTGAGTGACTAGAGAGTAAACACAAGATCCAGTAAGGGTTCAATAGCTCATCACCATATATCTCTACTTCTATTATTAATTGTCTTGCAAGTTTGAAAAATATTTTATTTACCCATCTTAATTGTAAAAGTGCCTTAACATTATCTAAGGTTGGCTATGCATATATGATTCTTTGAGAATGTGAATTAATTTAACTACATGTAAGGTTTTATATATAAGTGGATAATAACTAGATTTACATGACTTATTTAGGTAGATGCATTTAGAATAGATTGCATTGCATGAGATTCCACCACTTCACCTTACTCTTTATCTTGGATTTAGCATGAGGACATGCTATTGTTTAAGTGTGGGGAGGTTGATAAACCCATATTTGATTGTATAATTTTTGCTGAATTTAAATGTTTTATTCAACCCTTCACCCACTTATGCATGTGAAATTGCATGTTTTTACCTTCCCTTCCTTATTATGAGATGTATGTGAAAAACATGTTTTCTAGGCTTTAAAAATATTAATTTTAATTATCTTTTATTGCCATTCGATGCCGTGATTCGTGTGTTGAGTAATTTCAGATCTTCTAAGGCAGGAATGACTTAAAGGATGAAAAGGAAACATACAAAAATGGAAGGAAAGCATAAAATGGAGTTTTTGAAGAAACGGACAGTGACGCATCCGCATGGACGATGCGGCCGCGTGCCAGAGCGAAATGGCAATGACGCGATTGCATGATCGACGCAATCGCGCGCTACAAGCGAAACGCATATGACGCGGACGCATGCTTGAAGTGACCGCGTGACACGGAAAACTCCAGACGACGCGAGTAGATCCTTATATTCCCAAGTTTAGCCCAAACTTGGTCTCATGCAATTCTGATCATTACATAATTAGTTACAGCATATGCAATACCACCACAACACAACTCTACATCCTTATTAACAAACACCAATCCTAATCCATCATAAATAAATATAAGAGCACACCATTAATAACTTTCACACCTCATACTTCCAATATATATCCACCAACAAATCTATTCCAACAATATTACAAGGCTAATCATTAAATACAATAAACAATTCAACTTATCCTATGGTTCCTCTAACCTAAGTTTTCACAACACCGTAAATATTAAACGTGCGAAACTTAAACCATACCTTGGTCGATCACTTAATTCACCCAAGGCAGCCTCTCAACACAAAATCACAACCCCTCCAAGCTCAATCAAACAGCCCCAAAGCAAGCCTTGTCACCAACAATGCTCCAAGTAATCCAAATTCAAGTCCATTGCATAAACACCCTCTTAAACTACACCTAATACACATATATATCTTCCAATTCAGTTTTCTATTACCAAAAATAAGATTGAGCTAGGGTTAGGATGTTCTTACCATACCCATATGCTCAATAGCTTGAGCCCACAAATTCCGGAAGCTAACTTGAACCTAGAACATAGAATTTAGACAAAATTCACCATAGGTTTTCAAGTTTACCAAAGAAAGAGGGATATGGATTCTGAACTTAATAGGAGGCTTACCAGTGAAATTGTTCGGATAGAAAGGTAGAGCTCGACGCGCTGAGCGCGTGGACGGTGCGGCAATCAGAGCCTAGACGGAAGAGTTATGGTAGTGAGAAGGAAAGGAGAGGGTTAGGTTTCTTCTCCTCCCCCCTTGCTGTGTGTTTCATTGCTTTTGTGAAATGGAGAAGATGAAGCTGCTGCTTTATTTATGTTATGGGTCTGGTTGGACCAACGGGCCCAGTTTGTGTCCCGATTCAACCGGTTCGGCCCTTCTGGTCCGATTTTGGGCCAAATTTTCGAAATTGGTATCAAAATTTTCGTTTCGACGAGCTCTATTCTATTTTGATATTAGTTTTGCATTTTTAGATTTTCTAATAAAAATTTAATATATTAGCTAATAATTTACCCATTTTAATGGGGTTTACAGATTCCTTCTGAGGGTGCAATTTAACTCTCTTTTTAACGAATTTTGTATTTTATGCACTCCTGTTTGATTTTGATTCTACCCATATTTTTTAATTCTTGTAACTATTATCTGTAATGTCCAACTTTTTCCTTTCTAAATTTTGAATTTCTTTGTTCAAATTTAAGCTTATTTGTTAAAATTATGGATAAGTATGATTTTGGTTCGTAACGTAGAGGCTGAAAATTTATTTCGTCCCCAACCTTTTTTTCGTTCCAAAATGGTCCCCAAGGTTTTAGTTTATTTTAAAATCGTCCTTTGGACAAAAATACCCTTCTCCCTTCACCCCAAAATTAACCAAAATCAACCACCACCACCACCACCAAAACAGAACCACCACCACCACCAGAACCAACCACCACCACCACATTATCATCATGGTCATTATCATCATCATCATCATCATCATCATCATAACAGAACCACTACCACCAGAACAGAACCACCACCACCACCAAAACCCACCACCACCACCACATTATCATCATGGTCATCATCATCATCAGAAATCTACAACAAATTTTAACAACAACAATATTTCACAATAAATTTTACAAAAAATCCATAAATTTCACAAATAAATCCAGTTCACAGAAGAAGAAGAAGAAAGAAGAAAGAAGAAGAATTGGTGGTGCGGTGGTGTGGCAGAAGAAGAAGAAGAAGAAGAAGAAGGTGGTGGTGGTGCGGTGGTGCGGCGGGGGTGCGGCGGAAGAAGAAGAAGAAGAAGAAGGTGGTGGTGCAATGCGGTGCGGTGGTGCGGCGGTGCGGCGGGGGTGCAATGCGGTGGTGCGGCAGAGCGGCATGGCGGTGGTGCGGCAGAAGAAGAAGAAGAAGAAGAAGAAGAAGAAGAAGAAAGTGGTGGTGGTGTGGTGCGGTGGTGCAGCGGGGCGGTGGTGCGATGGTCCCCCTTCTCTCCCCCCTCATTCCCCCCTGTTCTCGCGCTTACCCCCTCTCCCCTTTCTTTCTCTCCCCACCCCGGCCCCTTCTCGTATCCCTTTCTTTCTTCTTTTTATTTTTTAATTTATTTTATATTTATTTTATTTTACAATTTTTTTAATGAAGGGTAATTTGGTAATAAAAAATAAAATTGGTAAAAAGGACGATTTTAAAACAAACTGAAACCTTTGGGACTATTTTATAGCGAAAAAATAGCCAGGGACGAAATAAATTTTCAGTCTCTACGTTGGGGACCAAAATCATACTTATCCCTTAAAATTACAAATTCTCATATTCTAAGTTTAATTTGCATTAAACCTTTTATACAACTTCTGCACCACACTACACTTTTTCAATCGTTTTCACACGATATTATTTTCTTTATATTTGAAAACTGAACATATCAAATCTTTCTGTTTTTCTTTGACATGTTTGAAAGGGAAGTTAGTATGAATCTTTTTCATCTTATATCAATTTTCGAGGGTGAAAATTTTTACAAGGTGGGTAGGATATAACAATCCAAGTTTTTAAAAATTAAATAATGAGTTATTCATGATTTATTACTTTATTTAAAGAAAATTATTTTTCTAAAAGTAATTAAAATTAAATTTTATGATACTTTAAATTTAAAATATATTAAATTTTTTTTAAATAATTTTTAGGGATAAGTATTGTTTTGGTCCCTAACGTTGAGGGTCAGAATCGAAACCGTCCCCAACGTAATTTTGGATTTAAAATCATCCTTAATATTTTTTTTCGTATTAAAATTGTCCTTTTAATAAAATAATTTTTTAAAAGACAACAATACCCCAACCCCAACTGCATTCCACATTTTGCATTCCCTGCCACCACCGTTCTTTCTACATTCTCCACCATCACCACCCCCTTATTTCCACTATCAGCCATCCGATCATTTTGCATTCTCCACCACCACTGTTCATTATGCATTCTCCACCACCGTCACTGCCCCTATTTCCACTATAGCCATTTCTTTCAACAACAACAATAACAGAACATACATTCATATTCAAGAATCCATTATCAACAATAACAGAACATTCAAATCAATAATAACACAAACATTCAACATTAAAAAAAATTCAAATGAACATAGAAATCAACACAAGCAGAGACACAAGCAGAAGCAGAAAGCAGAAAAAATTAACACAAGCAGAAGGCAGAAGCAGAAAGCAGAAACTGAAGCAGAAACAGATGCATAAAGCAGAAAGCAGAAACTGAAGCAGAAACAGATGCATAAGTTCAAGCACAAAGCCAAATCAACAAGTAGAAGCACAAATTCAATAAGTAGCAGAAGCAGAAGCTCAAGCAAAAGCAGCAAGTAGAGGCCAAAGCAAGAACCACCGGCAGCACGTGGGCGACGGAGCGACGGCGACTGGGCATATTGGCGGTGGCAGGAACCCAACTCAGCCTCAAATTCCTCTCTCTCCACGCGCCGCCCTCCTTGTGTCGGGCTCCTCTTCCCGGCGATGCACTCCACGGTAGTGGCAGAAGCATGCATGAACGGCGGCGACATTTTTGGTAGCAGCTCGTGGGCGGACCGGCGACGATGTAGGTGTCGCGATGGTGGCGGTGGCTATGGTAGCAGCCTCCTCCCCTCCACCGATGCTCCCTCTCTCTTTTCAGATCTCCTCTCTCACTGCTCGTGCTCGGTGGCGAAGGACCCAACGGTGGCGGCGATGGAGGCCTCCTCCCTTTGCGCCCCACCCCCAAAAACGTGTTTCCTTCCCCCCCCCCCCCAAAACGCATTGCTTTCTTTTATTTTTTTACAAATTTTATAATTTTTTTATTAAAATAGGAGTAGTTTAGGAGTTAAATTAAAAATTTTATTAAAAAGGACGATTTTAATACAAAAAAAAAACATTAAGGATGATTTTAAATCCAAAATTACATTGGAGACGATTTCGATTCTGACCCTCAACGTTAGAGACCAAAATAATATTTATCCCTAATTTTTATTATGATAAGATATTTCAAAAAATAAAATATTATTATTATTATTATTATTATTATTATTATTATTATTATTATTATTATTATTATTATTATTATATGTACAATATGCGGTTCGGTTCGATTGTGTAGAGTAGAATCACAAATTAAACCGAACTACAATAAGACCAATTCAAAATCCAAAAAACATTTAAAATTAAACGATTTGTTTTGGTTTTTAGTTTAAATCGATACAGTTTTATAATTTTTTTTGGATCAATTTAAATCTGAACATCCCTAATAATAATAAATGTAAATGTATTGTAATTATGTATATACAAAGATTGTTATATATTATATAACTTTTGTTTTGTATTTTAAAATTATTCTTATGCTAAAAATTAAATCGTTAAATACATTTAATGTCCAACTTAATATAAATAAAAACTCAATTTAAATAGTATCTTTTTTTTTTTGAGTAACCGGGGCTTAATTAAATCTAAGAAACAAAAGAACTACACACCTACAGCTCCATGATACCCCTACCTACAAGAGCATTGGCCCACTACAAAAATAATCACTTTTAGCGGCCATTTATTTTGCTTTTAGCGGCAATAAAAATAGCTGCTAATACATTTACCGGTAGTTTGACATTAGCCGTCTTATGCTTCGTCGCTAAAAGGTTTTAGTAGCCATTATAACATTTTCCGGTAAAGACTGTTTTAATGGCCGCAAAAAGTATATAACTTTTAGCGGCCATTTTCTTGGCAATTTATATGGCCATTAAAAGTAATTCTAAGATTGCAACATTGTTCACTTTTAGTTGCCATTACTATTGCCGCTAAAATCCATGTTACCGGCAATTTATATGGCCGCTAAAAAAATTCTAAAATTATAATATTATTCATTTTTAGCTGCCATTACTATTACCGCTAAAATCTTAAAGACTTTTTTTTTAATTACACTCACTTTATTATAACTAACAACCTATAATTTTTTCTATAATAATAATAATAATAATGATAATTTGCATTTGAATTTTGATCAAGAAAATTTAAAACAAGCTTTCTATTAAAATGCTCTTTTTAACAAACTAGAGTATTAAAAGCAATATTTATCAATACATAATAGAGGTTTCTTTATCATTTTATTGACTTTTAATACATTTTGCAAAAAATAAAAAAAAAAGCCAAAATATGCTAATTCTTCTAGGCTAACAGTGCAACAAAGCCACCAACTATGAGTCCCACAGCAGTTATAGTGATGCCAATTCCTATAACACCATCTGCATATATAACATTGAAATTTCAGTTCAGTTAATGTTCCAATACTTATTTTAAAATTCATAAAACTATAAATATCATCCAAATATAAATTAAATTTGAAAAACAAGTCATACAATGTCAAAAGAAATATATATATATATATATATATATATATATATATATATATATAGGCAGAGGGCGCACACTCAAAACTGAAGCAATGATTGAATTATATCTGAGTGAAGTAAACTAATAGTTAGATCTACTCGACTTTCAAAAGTGAAAACAGTAAACATTCTCTTGAGTATAGTAAGTATATCAACAGCTCTCGAAAACAGGGTAACACTAGAGAAATTAAATGAAATCCACTCATACAAAAACACACTAAAACATGCACTCTTAAACCAAAACTAAGTCACGCATTAATAAATATATAAAACCAAGCTTCACACCCAAATATAAACAGTGATAAGAAAAAGCATCCTATCCAAATTTCATCAATTCGCACCTACAACATAACCTTTAACGCATGAAAATCCTTAGAAAATGTGATACTTATTCTAAACAACATATCCACTTCAAATGGATAACTATGAAGATCTTCCTTACATCAAACGAACTCATGTTCGGTAAAATACAACATATGTTTGCTAGGAACTAATATTATAAGTAAGCTACTGTTTTAACTAGGAAGTAATCAACTAAGCTATGTTTTAACCATTAAAAAATCAATAATAAATGCTTTATTTGGTGTGTCCAACTTAAGATTTCAACTATAATAAAGTACATTTTAGCACTACTATATTTTGTTTCATTTAGATAGATCAGATATTAATTTTTTTGGTATACCAATATTATGAATATAACAACTATATATTCCATAATAGTTTAACTACTTATGCTTATATTTTGAATCAAGTTATAAACCTTTGTTTCAATAATCTAAAGGGAATAAGAACAAAAATCATTGACCTCTTTTTTATGTGTTGCCAAAATACTGAAACAGCATATCTTAATAAGCAGTTGGTATTAGTTAATTAGTGATGGATTCAAATAATAATAGATAAAGATATAATCTTTCAAAAAAATAACTATTAGCATCGAATCTGATTTTAAGTGCTAGATGGTGCTAACTCATGACCACTATTAGCATCAGGAACCTAATAAATGCAGTAATGTCAAATTAAAAAAAAAAGCTCACAAGAAAAAATTTTAAATTTCAAAAATTACCTGCATAAAAGAATTTTCATTGAAATTTTGAGTCATAGATGAACCTGTTGAAACAAGCTTACACAAAACTTGTCTCATAAAAGATAATTCAGCAAACATTTTATTTTGATTTTCTTTCATCAACTTCATTTCTTCTTCATGTTTCTCCTTTAGCACCTTTATTTCTTGTTGTAATTTTTGAGCAACCTCATTAGCTAAAGCATCTGAAACAAATTTACCATAAGTTGATTTATTACCCCACAATAAAGAAGGTGTTGGACCAAGTCCTAAACCACGTACGTAACCACTTCTATCACTTCCCAATACTTGAGAATAAATATCTCCTTCCCAAACAACACCATTAATAGATTCTTCATTAGATAGCTCGCCATTATTCAACTTCTCTTCAATTAGTTCCTATATAGAAAAAACTAAATGTTACAATTGAGTGAAGCTAAAAAGGAGGATACATGTATGTTTCTATTTTAGAATTAAATGCATGATTTAGTTCCTTTATACTTTTCAATCACAGCAACAAGAAGATACAAATTCATAAATTTTACCACTGCTTTTGCAGACTCCTCATCCAATGGTCTACCATCCAAATTACATGGTTAGGACAAAAGTAAAGGTTCCAATTGGCTCACTAATTCTCAAGCTTACTTCTTATTTTATAGAAAATAAAAACTCAATAGAAACTTATTTAATTTTTATTTATCGTATTAAGGATCATTATCACTAAATATGAACATTATAAAAAGAGATTTGTTTGAAAAATAGTTAAACAAAGAGACTAAATTAGCTTGCTTGGTGAGACAACCAACTAACCTTGTTCAGGGACCGCACACCACTTGTGTTTTCTTTTTTGGTTCGGAAATGGCAGCTAATTAACTTTGTAGGTTGTGGTTGAGATGTTGAGATGTTGTTTATTATTCTATGACAATTACAACTAAATTAAAAGAAAACAAATACCAAAAAAGAAAACAAATACCATTAACAAATATCTTCTTAAAGATAAGGTATCTTCTTTTTGCCACGAATAACATTAACAAATTAAAAGATACATATATTCAACCAGGATAATTCCAAGAATTGGAAAATGCACAAAGCTCTGTGAAGAAAGTTTACCAAATAACCATATGGATAATACAAGATATCAAAATGAGAGGTTCTACACTGTTATTTTTAGTACTGACAATGCTATATATGCAAGAACACAATTTATAAAAATTAGACATGCACCCATTACAAAAGTAGTGCTTATCACAAACTCTACTAATTGAACGGAATCTCATCAGTATTAATTCCAGCCTCACCAATGTTTGGCAGCGTGTCAATAGTCTCCAAGACTGTGAGACTATTTAATTCATATATGTATATGCCTTGTCTTGTAAAATGAGAACAAGTCTGCAATGAAAAGAAACAGAAGTGAGATGGGAGTATTCTTCACAAGGAAAGAATTATGCTTATTGGCCCATTCATTATCTAGTACGAATGGTGCTTGATGAGCGGATATTTTATACGCTTTTTGAGGGTAATTTCATGTAGATTTTAGCATGTTTTAATTAGTTTTTAGTTAAATATTATTAGTTTTTAGGCAAAAATCATATTTCTGGACTTTACTATGAGTGTGTGTATTTTTCTGTGATTTCAGGTATTTTCTGGCTGAAATTGAGGGAGCTGAGCAAAAATCTGACTTAGGCTGAAAAAGGACTGCTGATGCTGTTGGATCCTGAACTCCCTACACTCAAAATGGATTTTCTGGAGCTACAGGAGTCCAATTGGCGCGTTCTCAACGGCGTTGGAAAGTAGACATCCAGAGCTTTCCAGCAATATATAGGAGTCCATACTTTGCGCGAAGATAGACGACGTAACTTGGCGTTGAACGCCAAGTACATGCTGTTGTCTGGAGTTAAACGCCAGAAAAACGTTATGATCCGGAGTTGAACGCCCAAAACACGTCATAACTTGGAGTTTAACTCCAAGAAAAGCCTCTACTCGTGGATAGCTTTAGTCTCAGCCCCAGCACACACCAAGTGGGCCCCAAAAGTGGATTTCTGCACCAATTATCTTAGTTTACTCATATTCTGTAAACCTAGGATACTAGTTTACTATTTAAACAACTTTTAGAGAATTATTCTGTACCTCATGACATTTTCAGATCTGAATTACATACTTTTTGACGGCATGAGTCACTAAACTCCATTATTGGGGGTGAGGAGCTCTGCAGCGTCTCGATGAATTAATACAATTACTTTGTTTTCCATTCAAACACGCTTGTTCTTATCTAAGATGTTCATTCGCGCTTAATTATGGAGAAGGTGATGATCCGTGACACTCATCACCTTCCTCAATCCATGAACGTGTGCCTGACAACCACCTCCGTTCTACATCAGATTGAATGAGTATCTCTTAGATTCCTTAATCAGAATCTTCGTGGTATAAGCCGGATTGATGGCGGCATTCATGAGAATCCGGAAAGTCTAAACCTTGTCTGTGGTATTCCGAGTAGGATTCTGGGATTGAATGACTGTGATGAGCTTCAAACTCCTGAAGGCTGGGCGTTAGTGACAGACGCAAAAGAATCAATGGATTCTACTCCAACCTGATTGAGAACCGACAGATGATTAGCCGTGCTGTGACAGAGCATAGGAACGTTTTCACTGAGAGGATGGGAAGTAGCCATTGACAACGGTGACACCCTACATAGAGCTTGCGATGGAATGAGCCTTGCGTGTGTTGAAGGATTTCAAGGAAGAGTTGAAGTTCAAAGGACGAAAGCATCTCTAAAACTCCAACATATTCCCCATTACTGCACAACAAGTAACAACTATTTATTTTATGCCCTTTTTACTTTATACGGGCTAAAGAACTCTATTGGTATCCTGATTAAGATTAATAAAATAAACATAGCTTGCTTCAAACCAATAATCTCCGTGGGATCGACCCTTACTCACGTAAGGTATTACTTGGACGACCCAGTGCACTTGCTGGTTAGTTGTACGGATTGCAGATTCGTGCACCAAGTTTTTGGCGCCGTTGCCGGGGATTATTTGAGTTTGAACAACTAAAGGTTTATTTTATTTCTTAGATTAGGAATAATTTATTTTTATTATTTTTATTGTTATAGAGTCATCAAATTCTGATAAGATAGTTTCTTTTCAAAAATTTCTTTTCAAAAATATTATTTTTCTTTATTAATTGTTAATTTTTCGTGAGTTTAGTGTCTTGTTCTAAGTTTGGTGTTAATTGCATATTTTATATTTTCTTTAAAAAAAATTTTCGTGTTAGTGTTCTAGGTTCTTCCTTGATCTTCAAGTTGTTCTTGTTCACTTTTCTTGGTTGATCTTTAATTTTTCTTGTTCTGTGTCTTTTCTTGTTTTTCTTATACTAATCCAAAGCATTAGTCTTCCAAAAGGAATATACCTATTCAGAACAATTGTTACCTTTTCTACCCAATTGGCTAAAGTATTGGTTTATATTCTTGATGAGGGAGCACCAATACTTTTGAAAATCTTTTTCAAAAATAATTTTTCTTTGATTGAATCTTGTGCCAAACTCCAAGTTTGGTGTTTTCTTGTTAATCTTTCTTTAATTTTCGAAAATTTGTCTTGGTTTTCTAAAAATTTTAAGTTTGGTGTTCTTTCTTTTGTTCTTGGTGTTCTTGTGAATCTTCAAAGTGTTCTTGAGTTTTTCTTGTGTCTTGATCTTAAAATTTTTAAGTTTGGTGTTCTTTGGTGTTTTTCCTCCAAAAATTTTCGAAAATAAGGAGCATTAGATCTAAAAATTTTAAGTCTTGTGTCTTTTGTGTGTTTTTCTCTTTCATCATAAAATTCAAAATTCAAAAAAAATATATTTTCTAACTAATTTTGAACTACTTTTTTTCGAAAATTTTATAAAAAAAAATTTCAAATTTCAATTTCAAAATATTTCCAATTTCTTTTATTTATTTCGGTTTTTTTATTTTATTTTATAAAAATTAATTCAAAAAACAAAAATTTAATATCAACATATAAATTATCCCTTGTATTCCATCATGGAAGCAAGTAGGAATGAACATTCCAAGAGGACTCTGGGGTCATATGCTAACCCCACTACTGCTTCATATGGGAGTAGTATCTGTGTACCCTCCATTGGAGTTAGTAGCTTTGAGTTGAATCCTCAACTCATTATCATGGTGCAGCAAAACTGTCAGTATTCTGGTCTTCCACATGAAGAACCTACAGAATTTCTGGCACGATTTTTGCAAATTGCTGACACAGTACATGATAAGGAAGTGGATCAGGATGTCTACAGATTATTACTGTTTCCATTTGCTGTAAAAGATCAAGCTAAGAGGTGGTTAAATAACCAGCCTAAGAACAGCATAAAAACATGGAAGCAGCTGTCAGAAAAATTCCTGAATCACTATTTCCCTCCAAAACGGATGACACAGCTAAGGCTAAGCATCCAAGGCTTCAAACAAGGAGATAATGAATCTCTTTATGATGCCTGGGAGAGATACAGAGAGATGCTAAGAAAATGCCCCTCTGAAATGTTTTCAGAATGGGTGCAATTAGACATCTTCTACTATGGGCTTACAGAAAAAGCTCAGATTTCTCTAGACCACTCAGCTGGTGGATCTATACATATGAGAAAAACAATTGAAGAAGCTCAAGAGCTTATTGATACAGTTGCCAGGAATCAACATCTGTACCTAAGCAGTGAATCTTCCATGAAAGAAGAAGCTAAAACAGTAACTGCTGAGCTCAGTCCGGTGGATCAGGCTAATGAATTCAATCAGCAATTAGACTTTCTAACTCAGCAGCTAGCCGAATTCAAGGAAATATTACAGGAAACAAGAATGGCTAACAGGAATATGGAAGTACAATTAAAGCAGACAGAAAAGCAACTGTCAAAACAAATAGTAGAAGAATGTCAAGCAGTTCAATTAAGAAGTGGGAAAACATTAAATACCTCACTTCAAAGCAGCAGGAAACCAAGAAATGAACAAATGGCTAATCAAAATCCCTCTGAGGACAGTCAGAGCCTAGAGAGGAATAAAGCTAGCGCTGAACGCCCAGACCATGCTCATTCCTGGCGTTCAACGCCAGAAACAAGCATGAATCCGGCGTTGAACGCCCAAAGGGAGCATGGTTCTGGCGTTCAAACGCCAGTAACAAAGAAGGAGGTGGCGTCTAACGCCACTCCAGCTTCCACCCCTGGCATTCAAATGCCAGTAGGGGATCAGTCACATACAAGTGCTGATGACAACCCTTCTAAAAAGGCTTCCCAACCCACTTCTATAGGTAATAAACCTGCAGCAACTAAGGTTGAGGAATACAAAGCCAAAATGCCTTATCCTCAAAAATTCCGCCAAGCGGAACAGGATAAGCAATTTGCCCGCTTTGCATACTATCTCAGGACTTTTGAAATAAAGATTCCGTTTGCAGAAGCACTTGAGCAAATACCCTCTTATGCTAAGTTCATGAAAGAGATCTTAAGTCATAAGAAGGATTGGAGGGAAACTGAAAAAGTTTACCTCACTGAAGAATGCAGTGCAGTCATTCTGAAAAGCTTACCTGAGAAGCTTAAAGATCCTGGGAGCTTTATGATACCATGCACATTAGAGGGTACTTGTACCAAGCAAGCTTTATGTGATCTTGGGGCAAGTATCAACCTAATACCTGCATCTACTATCAGAAAGCTTGGTTTAACTGAAGAAATCAAACCAACCAGGATATGTCTTCAACTTGTTGATGGCTCCATTAAATACCCATCAGGCGTGATTGAGGACATGATTGTCAAGGTTGGGCCATTTGCCTTTCCTACTGACTTTGTGGTGCTGGAAATGGAGGAGCACAAGAGTGCAACTCTTATTCTAGGAAGGCCTTTCCTAGCAACTGGCCGAACCCTCATTGACGTCCAAAAAGGGGAAGTAACCTTGAGAGTCAATGAGGAAGAGTTCAAGTTGAATGTTGTCAAAGCCATGCAACATCCAGACACCCCAAATGACTGCATAAGTGTTGATATTATTGACTCTCTGGTAAGAGAGGTCAATATGGCTGAGAGTCTCGAATCAGAGCTAGAGGACATCTTTAAAGACGTCCAGCCTGATCTGGAGGAGTCAGAGAGAATAGTAGAACCTCTGAAAATCCCTCAGGAAGAGGAGAAACCTCCTAAACCCGAGCTCAAACCATTACCACCTTCCCTAAAATATGCATTCCTGGGAGAAGGTGATACCTTTCCTGTAATCATAAGCTCCACCTTAGAGCCACAGGAAGAGGAAGCACTACTTCAAGTGCTAAGGACACACAAGACAGCTCTTGGGTGGTCCATCAGTGATCTTAAGGGCATTAGCCCAGCTAGATGCATGCACAAGATCTTACTGGAGGGTGACGCCAAGCCAGTGGTTCAACCACAAAGGCGGCTGAACCCAGCCATGAAGGAAGTAGTGCAGAAAGAGGTCACTAAGTTACTAGAGGCTGGGATTATTTATCCTATTTCTGACAGCCCCTGGGTGAGCCATGTCCAAGTCGTCCCTAAGAAAGGTGGCATGACAGTGGTTCATAATGAAAAAAATGAACTGGTTCCTACAAGAACAGTTACTGGGTGGCGTATGTGTATTGATTACAGAAGGCTCAATACAGCCACCAGAAAGGATCATTTTCCTTTACCATTCATAGACCAAATGCTAGAAAGACTAGCAGGTCATGAATACTACTGCTTCCTGGATGGATATTCAGGTTATAATCAAATTGCAGTAGATCCCCAGGATCAGGAGAAAACGGCATTCACATGCCCATCTGGAGTATTTGCATACAGAAGGATGCCATTTGGCCTGTGCAATGCACCTGCAACCTTTCAGAGGTGCATGCTCTCAATTTTCTCTGATATGGTGGAAAATTTTCTGGAAGTCTTCATGGATGACTTTTCAGTGTTTGGAGACTCATTTAGCTCCTGCCTTAACCATTTAGCACTTGTTCTAAAGAGATGCCAAGAGACTAACCTGGTTTTAAACTGGGAGAAGTGTCACTTTATGGTGACTGAAGGAATTGTCCTTGGGCACAAAATCTCGAACAAGGGGATAGAGGTGGATCAAGCTAAGGTAGAGGTAATTGAAAAACTACCATCACCTGCCAATGTTAAGGCAATCAGAAGCTTTCTGGGGCATGCAGGATTCTACAGGAGGTTTATAAAGGATTTTTCAAAAATTGCCAAACCTCTGAGCAACCTGCTAGCTGCTGACACGCCATTTATCTTTGATAAAGAGTGTCTGCAAGCATTTGAGACTCTGAAAGCTAAATTGGTTACAGCACCAATCATCTCTGCACCAGACTGGACATTACCATTTGAATTAATGTGTGATGCCAGTGACCATGCCATTGGTGCAGTGTTGGGACAAAGGCATGACAAGCTTCTGCACGTCATTTACTATGCCAGCCGTGTTTTAAATGACGCACAGAAGAATTACACAACCACAGAAAAAGAGCTACTTGCAGTGGTTTACGCCATTGACAAATTCAGATCCTATTTAGTAGGATCAAAAGTGATTGTGTATACAGATCATGCTGCTCTTAAATATCTACTCACAAAGCAGGATTCAAAACCCAGACTTATAAGATGGGTGCTGCTTCTGCAAGAGTTTGATATGGAAATAAGAGATAGAAACGGAACAGAGAATCAAGTAGCAGATCACCTGTCCCGAATAGAACCAGTAGAAGGGGCGTCCCTCCCTCTCACTGAGATCTCTGAAATCTTTCCGGATGAGCAACTCTTTGCCATCCAGGAAGTGCCATGGTTTGTAGACATTGCAAACTACAAGGCAGTGAGATTTATACCCAAAGAGTACAGTAGACAGCAAATAAAGAAGCTGATCACGGATGCAAAGTATTATCTTTGGGATGAGCCGTATCTCTTTAAGAGATGTGCAGACGGAGTAATCCGTAGATGTGTGCCTAAGGAAGAAGCACAGAAGATCCTATGGCACTGCCATGGATCACAGTATGGAGGACATTTTGGAAGTGAGCAAACAGCCACAAGAGTCTTCCAATGTGGCTTCTACTGGCCTACTCTCTATAAAGACTCCCGAGTGTATGTACTTAATTGTGACAGTTGCCAAAGATCTGGCAATCTACCTCACAGTTACGCCATGCCTCAACAAGGGATCTTGGAGATTGAGTTGTTTGATGTATGGGGCATTAACTTCATGGGACCTTTCCCACCATCATACTCAAACACTTATATTCTGGTGGCAGTGGATTATGTATCCAAATGGGTGGAAGCTATTGCAACACCCACCAATGACACTAAAACAGTGTTAAAATTCCTCCAGAAATACATCTTCAGCAGATTTGGCATCCCTAGAGTGTTAATCAGTGATGGGGGCACTCATTTCTGCAATAAACAGCTTTACTCTGCTCTGGTTCGTTATGGAGTTAGCCACAGGGTAGCTACTCCATATCACCCACAAACTAATGGGCAAGCTGAAGTCTCAAATAGAAAACTCAAAAGAATCCTGGAACGGACTGTAATTAACCGTAGAAGGGATTGGGCAAGAAGCTTGGATGATGCTCTGTGGGCATACAGAACAGCATTCAAGACCCCTATAGGGACCTCTCCATACCAGCTTGTGTATGGAAAGGCATGTCACTTGCCAGTGGAACTGGAACACAAGGCCTACTGGGCAACCAGATTCCTAAACCTTGATGCCAAGTTAGCTGGAGAAAAACGATTGCTCCAATTAAATGAGCTAGAGGAATTTAGACTCAATGCTTTCGAGAATGCAAAGATTTACAAAGAGAAAGCGAAAAGATGGCATGATAAGAAATTGTCATCCAGAGTCTTTGAGCCAGGGCAGAAAGTTCTGCTATTTAATTCTAGGCTCAAATTATTCCCCGGGAAATTAAAATCCCGGTGGAGAGGTCCATATGTAATTACAAGTGTATCACCATATGGATACGTAGAGCTTCAGGATAATGACTCTAACAAAAAGTTCATTGTTAATGGACAGAGAATTAAACATTATCTTGAAAGTAACTTCGAGCAAGAATGCTCAAAACTGAGACTTGATTAGAGCTCAGTGGTAGTCCAGCTAAAGACAATAAAGAAGCGCTTGCTGGGAGGCAACCCAGCCATTTACAAAGTTTATTTACTAATTAAATAAATTTCCTTTTTTTACAGGTATGTGTCCAAGTATCTTCAAAGGGTAAAAATAGCAATTGATTGAATTCACAGAGTTATAGGGAAATTTGGAAGCTCACTGGCGTGAAAAAGCCAGTAAGAAACATTTTGGGCGTTGAACGCCCAAAAGAAGCACCCACTGGGCGTTCAACGCCAGTAAGGGTAGCCATCTGGGCGTTAAACGCCAGAAAGGAGCATCTTCTGGGCATTGAACGCCCAGGAGAAGCAACATTTGGGCGTTAAACGCCCAAAACATGCAGCGTTTGGGCGTTTAACGCCAGGATGGTGGGGAGGAGGTAAAATTCATTTTCTTTTCAATTTTTCTAAATTTTTATGTTTCAATTCATGATTTCTTGCATAAACATGCTTCAAAATGTCATCCTTCAAAATCAAATTAGTTTTCTAAAAACCCTGATTTCTAAAATCCCTTTTTCAAAAATATCAAATGTATCTTAATTCATAAACACAAATCTTTTTCCAATCCAATTCTTTTTAATTTCTTCTCATATCTTTTTCAACTCATCTTATCTTTTTTTCGAAACTGCCTCTCCTTCTACTCCTCTCTTTTCCTTTCTTTTGCTTGAGGACAAGCAAACCTCTAAGTTTGGTGTGATTTGCCATGATCACTGAGCTAAAACTCATTAAGATCATGGCACCTAAGGGAACAGGAAGAGCAAGGATGTGAACTTAAGGGAGCTGAAGCGTCAGAAATTAATTCTTGAAGACACCCCACAGACTAGAGGAACATCCACTTCCCAAAATACAGGTTGTTAAGTTCTAATTCTAGCTTTAACTCTGTGATAGTATTATTATAGGATTTTACCTTAGAAGTTATATAGGAGTAGTAGTAATTAGTATATCTATTTTGGCTTTATTTCCAATTAAGTTATAACTTATTTTTCTCATCATCATCAAACATGAATAAAATAGTAGATTTGTAGAATAAAGAGGCAATTTAATTTTTTCGAGTTCTTAATAAGGAAAATTCTAATTATTTATATGTGGTGGCAATACTTTTTGTCTTCTGAATGAATGCTTGAACAGTGCATATTTTTTATATTGAATTTTATGAATGTTAAAATTGTTGGCTCCTGAAAGAATGAGGAACACGAAAAATATTATTGATGATCTGAAAAATCATGAAATTGATTCTTGAAGCAAGAAAAAGCAGTCAAAAAAAAAAAGAAGGAGCAGTAGAAAAAGCCAATAGCCCTTAAAACCAAAAGGCAAGGGTAAAAAGGATCCAAGGCTTTGAGCATTAATGGATAGGAGGGCCCAAGGAAATAAATCCAGGCCTAAGCGGCTAAATCAAGCTGTCCCTAACCATGTGCTTGTGGCATGCAGGTCCAAGTGAAAAGCTTGAGACTGAGTGGTTAAAGTCGTGATCCAAAGCAAAAGAGTGTGCTTAAGAACTCTGGACACCTCTAATTGGGGACTCTAGCAAAGCTGAGTCACAATCTGAAAAGGTTCACCCAATTATGTGTCTGTGGCATTTATGTATCCGGTGGTAATACTGGAAAACAAAGTGCTTAGGGCCACGGCCAAGACTCATAAAGTAGCTGTGTTCAAGAATCAACATACTAAACTAGGAGAATCAATAATACTATCTGAATTCTGAGTTCTTATGGATGCCAACCATTCTGAATTTCAAAGGATAAAGTGAGATGTCAAAACTGTTCAGAAGCAAAAAGCTACTAGTCCCGCTCATCTAATTAGAATCTGAGCTTCACTTGAAACTCTGAGATATTATTGTTTCTTAATTTCTTTTCATCCTATTTTATTTATCTAGTTGCTTGAGGACAAGCAACAGTTTAAGTTTGGTGTTGTGATGAGCGGATATTTTATACGCTTTTTGGGGGTAATTTCATGTAGATTTTAGCATGTTTTAATTAGTTTTTAGTTAAATATTATTAGTTTTTAGGCAAAAATCATATTTCTGGACTTTACTATGAGTGTGTGTATTTTTTTGTGATTTCAGGTATTTTCTGGCTGAAATTGAGGGAGCTGAGCAAAAATCTGACTTAGGCTGAAAAAGGACTGCTGATGCTGTTGGATCCTGACCTCCCTGCACTCGAAATGGATTTTCTGGAGCTACAGGAGTCTAATTGGCGCGCTCTCAATGGCGTTGGAAAGTAGACATCCAGGGCTTTCCAGCAATATATAATAGTTCATACTTTGCGCGAATATAGACGACGTAACTTGGCGTTGAACGCCAAGTACATGCTGCTATCTGGAGTTAAACGCCAGAAAAACGTCATGATCCGGAGTTGAACGCCCAAAACACGTCATAACTTGGAGTTTAACTCCAAGAAAAGCCTCTACTCGTGGATAGCTTTAGTCTCAGCCCCAGCACACACCAAGTGGGCCCCATAAGTGGATTTCTGCACCAATTATCTTAGTTTACTCATATTCTGTAAACATAGGATACTAGTTTACTATTTAAACAACTTTTAGAGAATTATTCTGTACCTCATGACATTTTCAGATCTGAATTACATACTTTTTGACGGCATGAGTCTCTAAACTCCATTGTTGGGGGTGAGGAGCTCTGCAGCGTCTCGATGAATTAATACAATTACTTTGTTTTCCATTCAAACACGTTTGTTCTTATCTAAGATGTTCATTCGCGCTTAATTATGGAGAAGGTGATGATCCGTGACACTCATCACCTTCCTCAATCCATGAACGTGTGCCTGACAACCACCTCCGTTCTACATCAGATTGAATGAGTATCTCTTAGATTCCTTAATCAGAATCTTCGTGGTATAAGCCGGATTGATGGCGGCATTCATGAGAATCCGGAAAGTCTAAACCTTGTCTGTGGTATTCCGAGTAGGATTCTGGGATTAAATGACTGTGACGAGCTTCAAACTCCTGAAGGCTGGGCGTTAGTGACAGACGCAAAAGAATCAATGGATTCTACTCCAACCTGATTGAGAACCGACAGATGATTAGCCGTGCTGTGACAGAGCATAGGAACGTTTTCACTGAGAGGATGGGAAGTAGCCATTGACAACGGTGACACCCTACATAGAGCTTGCCATGGAAGGAGCCTTGCGTGTGTTGAAGGATTTCAAGGAAGAGTTGAAGTTCAAAGGACGAAAGCATCTCCAAAACTCCAACATATTCCCCATTACTGCACAACAAGTAACAACTATTTATTTTATGCCCTTTTTACTTTATACGAGGCTAAAGAACTCTATTGGTATCCTGATTAAGATTAATAAAATAAACATAGCTTGCTTCAAACCAATAATCTCCGTGGGATCGACCCTTACTCACGTAAGGTATTACTTGGACGACCCAGTGCACTTGCTGGTTAGTTGTACGGATTGCAAATTCGTGCACTAGTGCTCTTACCATTCCAATTATCTAATATAGTAAATTAGTAATTGGAAAAAATGGAATCATTTTATTTGATGATTGATGTGCAGTTCATACATATACACACGCCAAATGATAGGAGTGCAACTATTAAGTATAGCTACTATACAGTGACATACAAAATTGCAAAATACACAAGAAAAGTTGGAAAATCATGAGCGCACACAGTAAATCATGAGCGCACACAAAACAAATCATCACAAAATAGGAGAAAAGTTGGAAAAGTTGAGATTTTTAGCTTTCTGTATTCATACAAACAGCAAGTATTGAAGTTAGAAAGTTTAATTCCCAAAGAGCAACAGAAGTGATTGAATTAAACAAACAAAGGCGTTTTGGGAAAAGAAGATAGCTGTATCACTCAGAACAATGAAGACAATCAGATCATAGAGAAAGCCCAATCAAAACTCACACACAAGACAACGAAGAAAAGCAACTACCTTATCACCAACTCCAACAATAGCAAGAAGACTTGAGCTGAACAACATCTCAACAATAATAAACCCAAGTTAATTTAGTTGTAATTGTCACAGAATAATAAACAACACATTTTAAAAGAAAAAATGGCAAGCGACAAATACTCAAATATCAATATGCAAAAAAATACACAGAATGATTCCTAGTCAATGCATAAGAATAAATAAATATAAACTATAAAACAGCAGTAAGAGAAAGCTTGAAAACAACAAGAGAGTAGTTTTTATTTTTCTAAGGTAGAGACAGAGAAAGGAAAGAAAGGGGGGTATTCCAATAAACATAAATAATAGTGTTGTAATAGGGAAAAGGACATGACAAGAACAAGTAGTTTACAAAACAAGTGGGTAAATAGCTACAAAATTATAACAAAAAAAAATGAACCACGCCTTCCAATAAAATAGCAAAATAAAACCCCCAACCATTAGCAGTTTCCAGAAAATGGGACCATGCTCCCACTGCCACCGTAACAGAAAACCAACCTAACATCTTCATAACAGTACCTCGGACTAAAGCGAACAACTCTAAACCCAAAATTTAAGGAAACAAAAGCCTAGAACCTAAGATCTTAGTTTACGCGACAGTGACAAAAATTAAATTAAAAACAAAGAAGAAAACACAGTTCTTAAGTTCAAGACTAAATTAAAAATAAAGACTAAAACCTGAATCTGGCTTTAGAGTTGACCCAGCTTGAATTCCTGGTAACCAAACCAAATTAGAATGACATATTACAGGACAGTCACTTGAACAAAACTCATTTCTAGATGTTCAGAATTCAGATCCCCTGTTTCTATGAGATAGTCACTTGAACAAAACCCATTTGATCCCAAACGATTGTCTAATTTTAGTTACACACATAAATTTGAAAAATAATAACAAATCAAAGGCACATAAATCAGGCATCATCCAAATTCCAGATTCCTTTATCATCTCACATCTTAAATTGAAAATAAAAATAAACCAAACGATAGTTCATTTGACTACACATAGCTTTAGTTGCCCGAACAAGAATTAACATTAATAGCAGAAAACTAAATTCAAAGCTTAAGAACTGGAACCGCAAGATCTAAATCAGTGAAAATAATGAGTAAGGCAAACGCGAAGATCTAACTTAGAAGAGAATGAAATGAAGGAGTTGTAAGAGAGAGCACAGTAAATCGAAGCTGCGAATGAGTTGACTCGGCGATACCTGAAGGAGCAGATCGGAGCTGCAAGAAGGATCTGAGTCAGAGCGAGTTCGTGAGCCCTAAATTGAAAATGAGAGAGAAAGATAGAAAGCTATAGGCATGAGCCTTTCTCTTCTCTGAACAACATAGAAAGGGATAGAAGAATCTGAATCAAAGAGCACAGTTGCTTGATCTGAACTGTAGCAGCAAGGGCGGCGGCAACCGCTACGGTGAGCTTGGCGGTGAGGTTAGGCTCTCTTCTCTAACACGTCTTTCTTTGGTTTTTTTGAATCCCTTATTTGAGTCATTTCTTTAGTTTAGATACAAGATTATTTTACTAAAACTAATACTAGCCATAATTTTATGGCCACTAAAAATATTTTATTAAAAAGGTAATGAGAGTAATAATAATAATTGTTATTACACTATAATTTTAATAAGAATAATACTGGCCATAATTTTATAGCCACTAAAATTTTTTCACCAAAAAATATTTTAATGATAATAATATTAGTCATAACTCTATGGCAAATATATTAGTGGCAATAAAGATAATTACCACAATAAGATACAGTAACAACGGTAAATATATAATTGCCACAAAAGCATAATTTAAATAAAAAAATAACGACCATTGTATTATTGTCGCTAAAAGTTTGTCGTTAAAACTAATTATTCTTGTAGTGGCCGTTCGGGTCTCTCTAACATCACTATTAATCACTTTAACCAGCTTCATAGGAGAAGTATCTAAGAAGAGGAAGTGATCTTGGTAGTACGTACTTGATACTGTCCTTGGCAATTCAATCAGCACACATATGAAGATCAAATAAAAAATATTAAATTAATTTAAAACTATGATACGTGTGAGATAATTTGACATATGCAATAATACATAATTTGAAATTAACTAATTAAGTAATATTAATCGTACAAAGTCGTTAATGGTCAAGTAGTTTGTCTAACCTATACATCATGCTTTTATTTACTCATGTAAGTGTGTAAGTAAAATACCCACAACTTACTTGGCCCTAGGATTACTCACTCATATAAATGATGCTATCATATTTTTCATCTCTCAAACTCACTAACACTCATAAAACAAGGGAGAGAATTTTTACATTTCAAAACATACACATTTCATTATGGACACACATATACAATACACAAGGCATATGTGCCTTTATATAGGCAATGCTTCCAACTAAAATAATAATTTGTGAATCAAAAATCAATTTTGTAATGACTACCATGCTATGAGTTGTCTTCATGAATCTTCCTTCAATTTGCATTCATGTAGTTTCCACAATCTTCTAATTTAGATTGCTTGTCCTCCAATTTCAATTCAATTTGATTTTGAATTTCTTCAATGTTGTAGAATGTTGTAGTTATACTACTCTCTTGAATGTTCTTGGTTATTCTCCAAATTTCCAACATCTTCTAGTAAATTAATGATTATTGTTTTCAACTCAAACTTTTCTTCTTCAATTCTTTAACCATGTTTCATGAAGATTCTAGTCCATGCAAGTTGATTTAAAATTTTAATCAACATTGCCTCCCTTAAATCAAACTTGCAGAATTAAGCATTTTCTTCAATTTGTAAAATAACTCGATCTTCAATGGCTTTATAAATATATCAGCAACTTGTTCTTCAGTTGGACAATACTCGATCACTGGTTTTTGTTTGTATCCTTTTGCAACTAATCTTGCTTTGAAACGATCAACTTTACCATTGGGTTTGTACTTAGTCTTGTAAACCCACTTTACTCCAATCGGCTTCTTATCTGTTGGTAAATCTTTCAGCTCCCATGTGTCATTCTTTTCAATGGCATGAATCTCCTCATCCATTGCTTTCTTCCAATTGTTGTCTTTAAAGGCTTCTTCAAAGTTCAACGGCTCACAATCTGAAAATAGAGCAAAATTTATGATTTCTTCATCGGACAGATCGTTGTCATTGCCAACTTCATAATCTGCTAATCTAGCAGGTAGTCTCCGCTCTCTTTGAGGTCTTCTAGATGATTCAGGTTGTTCGGTTGCATCTGGTTGTCTTTCTTCTTCATCATCACATGTATTTGAAATTACAATCGGATGCTTTTTTGTCTTTGTGTTCCAGTTTCACATGTCTTTCTCGTCGAACGTCACGTCTCTGCTGATGATTACTTTCTTTGTTTCTGGATTGTACAACTTGTATGCTTTTGAGTATGTGCTATAGCCAATAAAGATACACTTCTCGCCTTTGTCATCTAACTTCTTCCTTAATTGATCTGGTACGTGGGCATAAGCAATACACCCAAAGACTCTGAAATGATGAATGGAAGGCCGCTTTCCACTCCAAGCTTCCTCTGGAGTTTTATCAAGAACACTTTTTGTTGGACACCTGTTTAAAATATGAACTGCTGTTGCGACTGCTTCTGCCCAAAACTCTTTAGGCATTTGTTTTGACTTGAGCATGCATCTGACCATATCCATGATGGTTCTGTTCTTTCTTTCAGCAACTCCATTTTGTTGAGGAGTGTATCTAGTTGTTAGTTGGTGTTGAATTCCGTGTTGCTTAAAGTATTCTGAACACGTAAGATATTCTGTTCCTCTGTCTGTTCTGAGAATTTTGATTTTACAGCCACTCTGTTTTTCGACAAACGCCTTGAATGTCTTAAAGACATCACATGCTTCTGATTTCTGCTTCAGAAAGTATACCCATGTATATCTACTAAAATCATCAATAAAAGTGATAAAGTACCTGCTACCACCATTACTTGGAACTTCTACAGAACAAAGATCTGAATGCACAATTTCAAGTAATCTTCTAGCTCTCCAAGACTTTCCTGTAGGGAATGGATCTCTGTGCTTCTTTCCCAGTTGACAAATCTCACAAATACAATTGGAAATATGAATCCGTGGTAGACCAGAAACAAGTCCTTTTCTTGACAGGTAGTTTAGGCCAGAAAAATGAAAGTGCCCAAACCGCATATGCCACAACCAGTTATCATCAAGTATCACAGAACTCATGCAAGAGGGATTAACATGTTGAATTTTTAACGGAAACATTCTGTTTGAAGTTATCTTTGCTTTATCAATGAACCTTCCATTCTTGTCAAATACAGTCCAATATCCATGATAAGTTATCATCTTATATCCCTTCTCAGATAATTGCCCCATACTCAGTAAATTGTAATCAAGTTCAGGAGCATAGAAAACATCAGAAATATAACTCAGAGAACCATCTTTCAATCTGATTGGTATGTGCCCTTTTCCTTCAATAGGGATCTTTGTACTATTACCAAACTTCAATAATAGTTTAACTGAATCATCTAATGAAGAAAATAACTCCTTTCTACCAGACATATGATTACTGCAAGCATTATCCAAGTACCATATATTTTCATCTTCAGCACATGAATTACTTGTAAAAAATAAAGTTTGAGTACCCGGATTATCATTAGTATTTTGATGCTGATTTTCTGCAACGTGTGCTTGATTATTATTCATCACTTTGAATCTGCAATCTGCTGCTTTGTGTCCATACTTTCCACAATGTAAACAGTTGAAATTGGTTCTTTCTTGATAAAAATTGCCTCGACCTTTTCCTCGGTTGACAGGCCTGAAATTCGTTCCACCTCTTCCTTGATTAAGTGGTGTAAAATTGTTGTAACTTTCTTGGTTGTAATTGCCACGACCTCTACCTCTAAAACTTCCTCTGCCTCTACTGTTCTGCAACGTTGTTGAAATTCACTCGGCTTTTCAGGACTTCCTCAGTTGATTTTTCTGACTTCTCTAGTATTCTACTGATGTGGCTTTCCATAGTTCCTTGCAACTCTGCAATCGTCATAGTATCCATATCGTGGGACTCTAGTATCGTAGTCACCACATGGTCATACTTCATCGGCATGGTGCGAAGAATTTTCTCCACTACTTTGCTATCGGGCATATCTTCTCCATAGACTCTCATCTTATTGACAAGATTTGTAACACGAGTAAAATATTGCTCAATAGTTTCTGAGCTCGACATCTCGTACCTTTCATATTCTCTTCTTAAAGACTGTAGCTTTGCTTTCTGAGCTTTATCTACGCCTTTGTATGACAGCTTCAACGTGTTCCATGCTTCCTGTGCACTTTTGGCATTTGCTATTTTGCCAAACACCGTATAATCTACTCCTTGATGAATTTGAGATAGCGCCAATTGATCTCTCCTTTGTTGGGCAGCATCTGCTCCTTCTTGCAAACCCGGTTCAATGAAATTCCACAAGTTCTGGGCCTTCAAATGGGTAGACATCAAAGTCTCCCAATAACTATAATCAAGTTTTCCATCTAACTTGGGACCGGACCACACAATATTGAAAGTGTTTGCCATACCGACTCTATGAATCAACAACTATGTGAGAACTCTCCCACACCTCGCAAACTCTCAAACACCAGGCGCTGGATTAACCAGCTCTGATACCAAATGTAAGTAAAATACCCATAACTTACTTGGCCCTAGGATCACTCACTCATATAAATGATGCTATCATATTTTTCATCTCTCAAACTCACTAACACTCATAAAACAAGGGAGAGAATTTTTACATTTCAAAACATACACATTTCGTTATGGACACACATATACAATACACAAGGCATATGTGCCTTTATATAGGCAATGCTTCCTACTAAAATAATAATTTGTGAATCAAAAATCAATTTTGTAATGACTACCATGCTATGAGTTGTCTTCATGAATCTTCCTTCAATTTGCATTCATGTAGTTTCCACAATCTTCTAATTTAGATTGCTTGTCCTCCAATTTCAATTCAATTTGATTTTGAATTTCTTCAATGTTGTAGAATGTTGTAGTTATACTACTCTTTTGAATGTTCTTGGTTATTCTCCAAATTTCCAACATCTTCTAGTAAATTAATGATTATTGTTTTCAACTCAAACTTTTCTTCTTCAATTCTTTAACCATATTTCATGAAGATTCTAGTCCATGCAAGTTGATTTAAAATTTTAATCAACAAAATGCGAATAGCAAGGAGAACCAGAATATTGAAAAGTAACGAAGAATAAATCACCAAGAAGACCAAAGCAACAAAAAGCATATATAGTATTTAGGAAGATTAGCTCTCACCAAAATTTAGGAATATGGTATTGGTTTCTTTATGTCTCTCTTTTTTTTTTGGGAAAAATCTCACTTTTTTTAATACTAAAGACTCGAGTAATTTTTGTATATTTTATCAATGAAAGTTATCTTAAAAAAAAAAAAAGCATATATAACAAAGAAGTATTAGTTGCACGCTTTATTTATTAAAACAGAAATATATAATAATGCTAATTTTATTCAATTCAATAATAACAAACAAGATAAAGCTAAGCCGTTACTTATTTTCTACCCATTCTCCAAAAGGGGTACGTCAAGTTATTGTATGGCACCAAACACTCATCTTGTCTCAACTTAAACACAAACATAGAAACTAAATAGAAAATTACAATAACCATATATAAAGTTTTAATTTGTCCAATATCAAACTCATAGAGGAATTTGAAGATTCAGATCTTGGCAGTCACACTAAGCTGAAGCATCACGGTGGCAACACTTGTAATTAACAGAAGTGACCTCCATGACCCGACCACAAGTGGGATTTGGGCATGTTATGGTAGCTATGACATTTGCATTATAGTCATCAACATTGACAACCGAACATGGCTGAAGAGCTTCAAACTCTTTGAGCTTAATATCATAGTACTCTTTGAAAGCAATGTCAAATCCTTCTTTTTGAAGCACTTTGTCTTGCCACTTGTCAAACTCCTCCACAGTTTTATACATGGGTTCGCCATGACCCAAAACCTTCACATTATACCCTTTGGTGAGAATAACCCATCCTTGTGGATCTTGTTTGAGGCAGAGCAAGCTCTTCACTATCCTTTGTATCTCACAATCTAAGGCACCCTCGTGCTTCTTCAGTTTCTTGCTTTCTATTTCAATCCAAAAACGAGGAACCACCTTTGGATCTGTCTTTCCCAATTGGTAGTGCTCTATTATAGCATCTATGCCTGTGATAGTTTCGTGCTTTCTCAACTTATCCAATGCAAATGTGAAGTTATTCATCCACTTGCTATCACCACCACCATAGATGAAAATATACCTGTCCCCTTTCACCTCCTAAAATTAAATCACATGTAATGCACACCTATTTAGTAATTATACATGTCTCTATTATTTAATCCAATTTAACTAGATAATACCGATGTATGTTCATGGATATAAACTAACATAAAAAAATACAATTTATTACTTAAAATTTATTTAACAAAAATACTATGCGCATACTAAATAGTTATCAAATAAGCTATCAGATATTCTATATATAAATTATTTATGTTGTTTTATTTATTTTTAATATTTATTTTATATTTTAACATATATTTTATATAAATAGATAAATAATTAATTTAGTTGTTGATTATATATACATGTAACATGATTATTATTTTGAAAATTATTTAACATAAAATTTGTTGAGATAAAAATACATAAATAATTATATATTTAAGACAGCTCATTAAATAAAAAGCATTATATGATAAAACTACGTAGTTATCTAAAAAAATTATCATATAGAAGTATATAAATTACTATATAGTATATATCGAACAGACAAGACATAGTCGAAAATGATAAATTACAAATTTCTCTTAAATAATCAATATGAGCTATTACCTGAATTCCAAGGTTGACTTTCCTTGTAACATCCCAGAACCACTTCCATTTCTTAACAAGTTCATCACCATCTTCTTTCCTGAATGGGAATGCATCAATCCCCCATTGAAAGATCAAGTCCATTGCATCTTCATTAAGTATGTGACCAGAAGAATCAAACACCGTGACAATAGGTTTTCCCCGGTAATTCAATCTCTCTCTAATTAAGCCAGCATCTGCTAAGGTGGTGGATTGTTCCAATGCATACCATTTGATGTTATGGTTTTTCAGGCGGGTGAATTTATTGTTGAGCACATCGTCCCACTCTCTCACAATTGGGACCCATAAAATCTTGAAATCACCTTTCCTAAAGGTTTTTACTACATCATTTGGATGCGATTCCAGTCTAAGATACAGAGAATTCAAAAGCTGAATCTCATCTTCAATCTTGTCCAAACTTGAAATAAATAGTAGCACATTGTTACCCCTCAAGATATCAATATCCTGTGTGAATGAAGACATAATGATTAGTTAATATGTACTTATGTTTCTTTGCGCCCCACCCAAGATCATAGTTATCAATACCGACAATAATTAAATCGGTTATATTATTGGATTCGATTGTACTAAATATATTAAAATCAATCACTAAAATTGACTACTAACAGTATAAAATATATGTTAGAATATAAATACATATCAAAAATAAATTAAATCATACATATATTTATATATAAATATATTAGTGATTAATTTTAGTAATTAATAATTATGGTGTATGAATAATATTTTTATATTACATTATTGAATCATTTAATTATTAATTTAATCCTTAGATCACACATGCATTAAATTTACTGGTTCAATTATAATTAAATAATTATATATTTTTATGTTTATAATTAATATTATTTTTATTTTATTTTATTATATTAAATTAATTATTATTTTTAGATTTTAACAATTCATTAATTAATTTATATATTTACTATGTCCTTTAAGTATTTATAAAAAAGAGAATAAAATTTATAATCATAAAAATAAAAAATATATTGTAATTAATAAAATGAAATAAAAAATATACGATTAGGTACATTTAAAAATTTCTTAAACTACTTTTTTCCTATTATTTTTCTTCTTTTGTATTCTCTATTTATTGAAACCTTTTCAACTCATTTAATATTTTTGCAAT
The DNA here is from genome assembly GCF_014773155.1 of Arachis stenosperma. Classification (NCBI taxonomy): domain Eukaryota; kingdom Viridiplantae; phylum Streptophyta; class Magnoliopsida; order Fabales; family Fabaceae; genus Arachis; species Arachis stenosperma. Next base: position 134,771,252 of record NC_080385.1, read on the forward strand.
TGAAAGAGAGAGAAGCAATATTTGACATTACGCCATTAAATTTAACTAGTGTATCATTACTGGTTTCTTAAGTTTTTTTCTACTTTATATAAACACAATCAGAGATAAGAAACAAAGGGAAAATAATAGAAAAAATCTCATTTCCCTTCTTACGAGATATTAAAATGACGCTTCTCTCCTTTTTATTTATAAAATATATATTTTTTTTTTTATAACTTTTAAAAAATCTCTTCTTTAATCCATTTTAAATTTTGTCTTTAACTAATGTTAACTTTATCTATTTTTTAAAAAAAATAAATTATTTTTTTACAAAAATATCTTTTAGCAAAAATTTTATTTTTTTATCATTAAATTTTGCTTACCAAAATATCTTTTAATAAATTATTTTTTTATTAATTAAATTGTATTTTTACTAAAATATTTTTAAAAAAATTAATAATTAAATTATTTTTTTTAAAATATTCTTCAATAATTTTTTAATTATTAAATTATGATTTTACCAAAATTTTTGTTAATAATTTTTTTGCTTACTAAAATAATTTATTAAAAGGTATTTATTTGGTAAGTAAAATTTAATGATAAAAAAATAAAATTTTTGTTAAAGGGTATTTTTATAAAAAATAATTTTTTTTTGAAAAATAGATAAAGTAGTTAACATTAGTTAACACAATTTAAAATAGATTAAAAATGAGATTTTTTAAAAGTTATAAGAGAAGGGAATATACATTTTATAAATAAAAAGGAGAAGAGTGTCATTTTAACATTTGGTAGAGAAAGAAATGGTATTTTCTCAAAATAATAACGAAGCATATAAATGGTTTAGTGCGGGTGGGAGTTAATTAGTGGTGCTTACGAATTTGGTTTTGGTGGTGCCATCAAATAATTGTGGAAGCGGCGTTCCAGTGCGGTGGACGAGAAGCTTCAAGAGTTCCACGACATCTTTAGGATTGTAAAATCTCTTCCAACGCCTCTGGTAATCATCAAGGGCAGCTGCAACATGTAGCAAGTCGATATATCATTACTTATTATTAGTCCCAAATTAATAAATGTTCTAATAGTTCGTTATACATCAAAGTATTAGTTAGTTAAGGACTGCACCAATTTCCTCCCGGCTCGATGTCAGATGTCGATTCAGACTTTCATCAAATGAATAAAGCTTTTCTGTGAATTTTGACAATGCATAGTCCCTGAAACAAAATGTCCAATTGCAGTTATCTAACTCTACATTAATTCAATTTTGATAATGTATACAAATGTAATAATACTATCTCTCTTAAAAAGATACATTGTTATATTGCATAACTGCACTATTTTTGGAATGAAAAAGTTATCAGAATTCTAACTTATTTTTTAATTATTTTCTTAATTATCTTCTTAATTTTTAAATTAAGAACTTTATTTTTATTTTTTATTATTCTTAAAAAATATAATATATATTTCAATTTCAACAAAATAATTAAAAAAAATTAAAACTCTCAATTATTTAAAAAAATATCTAAAAACAGTATCATATGAGATAATATATTAAAATTTAATTTGTCTTAGTATTAGTATGAGAGATATAATCAATTATATATCTTTTTCTATTCGTTTAAATTTAAAAAAAAAATAGTTGATGACATGATATCTTATGTTTGTTAAGAGAAACTTTTGTCTTTAATTTCAAAACTAATGAATATTTATTTTGAAATATTAAGTTAACTATAAAAATTATTCAAACCATATTAGATATTATATATCTAAAAAAAGGAGAATAATAAGGGGAAAAAAAAAACTTACGAGGCAACAACAATGTTGGCAGTACAGGCAACAAGGGAAGCAATTGTCCAATAGACAATAAATGGGATCTCTTGCAATGCACGAGACAAAGAAGGAACATCCTCAGTGTCATAGCCATTAGAAGACCATTTTGCCCATTCTATCACGTGATGAAGTGCTTCCAGAACCACACTCACCAACTTGGTAGCTTCATTACTCACACTCCTGCTTTCCACTTGGTTTAGTTGCTTCAGTGAGTTTGCAACCTGGTCCACGCTGCTTTGATTTATCTCTTTAAGGTACACAAGATTCCCATACTCCAAAGCAAATGCAGCCACAGTTATTACTGCCTTTGCGTCCCATGAATACGCCTTCAGTTGCTGCAATATCCACATTGTTGTTTGGTGCACATACTTCTCTTCACCAGGAGTTTTTATCATCTGTATTGTTATTCATATACAAATAAGAGTTTAATTTTAACCTACTCAAGGTGTAAAATGTATTGTATGGTCGTTTAATTATATCCATTATTTTAAACAATGATTCACGTATTTAACATAAAAAATAGTTATTCTTATTGATATGAGGAAAGTTATATATTTAATTGAATGCAATTGTAAATACATTATATTTTAAGTTAGATATATGTTTTCTTTTAATCTAATTATCTTCCATCAAATAAATTAATTAACCTGACAAGAAATCAGCTTGAGTGTCCGAAAATCTGGTTGTTGAAAACCAGTCACAGGAGCAGCTCTGCCATTCTGCCATAATAACCAATAATAATATTAGTGCTACACTATTGTAATCTATAGAACTCTTCATAGTATAAATTAAATGAATTACGAAGTTATAACTAATTCATTAAAGGAAGTAACTAACGAATAATAATTTACCTTAGTAAGAACATTGGTAACAATGTTGTAAAGACTTCCAGTATCACAACTTTTATCATCATGAAGGTGGGTGATGTAAACTTTTTCAAGTATTTGAGAGTCATCATGGTCAAAGGGGCCTCGAAGCTGAGATTTGATCAGATGAGTGGCACCTGAAGCTCCAATGGTTTGTGCCATGGTGACGATGGATCTTGCTTAAGGCTATACTACAATAGCAAATGCTCCCTAGCTAGTCCTTAACCCCTTTAGTTTTTGGCAATGCAATGCATGGATCTTGTAATTATTTATAGGATCCATATAGTGAATATTAGTGTTCACAATTGGCATATTTTTTTTTACATGCTGATGAGTGTCCAACACTAAAGCTTATAACTATGCTCTTCAATTTACACTTTAGTATTCTTGAAGCTCATATATAACAAATTAACAACATATATTACTTTCGTGAATTAAGAGAAAAACTAAAGAGATACAGTTATAAAGAGAATATTTTTATACCAACTTTGCTTCTGCTGCGTCTTTAATTTTATTTTGGCGTGAAACGTGCTACTCTCGTTTGATCGATTTGATTTTCACAAAATATCCCTTACGGAGTTAGTGAGATATGTGAGATGATGGATTAGGGTTATAATTGTCATTTCGGTTGGAGAATAGTGAAACTTCAATAGCAAAGGGTAATTGTAAAGGACATCTATACCTATGGCTAATATAAACGTTCAAGGAAAGAACATTATATATTCGTCAATTTTCTTTTTGGTTTACAATATCATAGGCAAATTTACTGTTGATCAAGAAAGATGTTCTACCGTATAAGTTTAATTTCAAAGACGTTTCTAGATTTGACATTTTTGTGTAAACCACTCATTATTTGTACACATAATAACGAATAAATAAATTGTTATTTCTAATTCTAAAAGATTTGCGTATTGATAGCCGTTAAAAATTGAGCTAATTTAATAAAATTATCCAAAATAACAATTCATTCGACATTATTTTTGTTAAATGTTTTAGATAGGTTTTATCATTCTAACTCAATCTTTGAGAATGTCAAGTTAGTTTATTCGTTTATGATTAATATTAACCTAAACATAAATGAATGATAAACATGCATTTTCAACAAATGTAGTATAAGAAATTTATGGATCCTTTTTTATCTTTATGACGACATGGGTGTATTTAAAATGAAATATTATGCTTAATCTTTGTATATGCAAATAACTTTTCTATTAGATACTATTATGAAACTACTTTTTTATAAAACGTAACGGATAAGAGGAGGTGTATGAATAATAATTATATATTTAATATGTTTCTTTAAATAAAAGTTTTTTTTAATATTTTAAATTTGTGTATAAGTTTTTTTTAATTGTTGTTTGATGCTAATTTTTTTTAGAATTCAACAAAGATTAAATTTTAGATTTTTCACGTAATCATAAAAATTCTGACATGAAATTATTTTTTTTCCAAACTTATTAAATTTTTCGTTACACAATTTCAACCTAAATTCTTTATTTTACATCGACAAAATTATCATCCACTTACTCAATATTATATATATATATATATATATAAGCATATAATCTCTCATTTATCACCAACTCATCAATTAACATATTATTACCAATATATATATATATATATATATATATATATATATATATATATATATAATCTCTCATTTATCACCAACTCATCAATTAACATATTATTACCAATATAAACAACAATCATCCAATACATATTTAATTCACATAATATTCATCATTAAAAGTACTAACCATTGAACATTTTTAAACATTTCAATCTATTCTATGATCATCTATTTTAAGTTTTTACAGAACATTATATATTAAATACGTAAAATCTAAACCATATCTTGACCAATTTCCACATATTATCAAGACAAATCACCAAAACTAACTCAGCCTCCATATATATAAATAATTATATCTCTAAGGATACACATCAACTTTGATTCAAAGTATTGATTTCATGTCTTTCGGTTGAGCATTATTATATATGATATTATATATTTATCAATCTTGTAATAATCATTTATTAGATTATTATATCTAAAATTATTTCTAACAGAATGTAGATATGGAAGCTTCATTATAAAGAATTGAATTAATTTTCACACTTAGACAGAAATTTTTACTAAGGGTCCATACGCTGCACTCTATCTGATCGCTCAATGTGAAATATTGGTCTCGTGTTGAAAATTTTTGGAGTATAATAAATTAAGTTGATGATAGCACTGAAACACAGTCAGTGTTTGATCAATGAAAGAAGAAAACGAAAGGATAATAAAGGAGAGAAATAAGTTGTCACGAGGAAGCCTCACCATTCTTTTTCTTTCTTGTATAACTTTTTCTTTATTATGATTAGCACTGAATCACATTGGGATATTTCATGATAAGCATGTTTCTCCTTTATATGTAGTATTTAGTGTTCAACAAGTCATTGATCAGCTTCGTCACTATTTTTCGCTCTATCACTCTCCGCAAACATAAATTAATCTAACAAAAGCATGTAAAATGGTAGGTACAAAAAGTGATGCCATTTTGGATTTATACTCTCCCTTGAGTGCTGTACAGGATGTTACCTGTACCCGATGAGGGTGAGAATCGGGAACCCGTTTGGATCGGCAATTCGGCACTGGATCTTTCGACTTCTTAGAACAGAATAAGAAAGATAAGAGTAAAATATTAGGATTAAGATGATCATACCGGAGAAATGATGATATTCTCTTTTATATGTGTATTTGACATCTTATCTCAAGAGATATCTTATTCTTTTGAGTTCAAAAGTAGTTAGAATAAGAAATATTTGGTGGATAGAGGATGTTTCGAAATGGTTAAGTTTGTTTGGACCTGCTTGAATCGATCCAAATTGGAGCGTAAGATTTTTTCGAAAGAGTGTCACCGGACTTTTTATCAAATTTTCATCATACAAATAGGGAGTTCTTTTTTAATATTTAAATTTTAAAATTTAGATATAATATGAGTACATATCCATTTTCAATAATGAAAGATTCGGATGCCAATAAAATTAACCACGAAAGAATTAAATACATTTTATACTAATAAAAAATAAATTATATTCAACAAAAAAATCTAATATTAAATTTTTGTTAAACTTCATTTAATAAACATGTTAAATTCTAAAATTAACTCCACCACTAACCATCTTTAATTTTCAACCCTCTTTAATATTCTTCTACCAGTATTTTTTTACAAAATTATTCACCAAATACGAATTTTTCTAACCCAACAATCTGCCCTTTTCTCTCATTCAAGCAAAGCCCCACGTAATCCAAAAATCATAATCATCACAAAAAAAAAAATTATTGATTCTCAATTTTTACCTTCTTACATAACAAACAACAACTAGCAATTGAAGCAGAAATCGCAGCTCAAAACTCCAAAAGAAAAAAAAAGTATTTGCTACAGTATGATAATAAATTCATACGTACCAATATATTTAAAATACGGACAAGTAATAACAAGTCACGTAGAATTTATTTTTCACATTAGTATTTATTTTTTTTAAATATATATTATATCACCACTTTTATTAATACACCCCTTTAATTAAATTAAAATAAAAATATATTTTTTATTTAATTTTATAAAAAGTCTTAAACATCCTTCTTTTATTTGATTAGACAAAAATACTTTTTTAAATTAATCAAATTTTAAAATTTAATTAATTCTAATTTTATAATTTAAAATAATTGAAACAACAAAACAAAAACATATTAAAAAAACAAAAATCAAAATTGTTCTTCATCTGGGTTAAACATATTAAAGAAACAAAAAATCAAAATTGTTCTTCATCTAGGTTCAGAAACCCCCCACTTCACGCCTCTGAAGGTTTCAGTATTCTTCATCTTCTTCTCTCCTCTTCCTATCCTCTCTCTCTGTCTCTCTCTACTCGATCTCTCTCATCTGTCTCACTGTGCGTCGCACGCAAGATCTCTCCCTCTCTCCTCTCTTGTCTCACAATCGAGGTCATCATCGCGTCATAGAGCATTACCATCTTGCGCGTTCCAGAGAGCGTCGCCTTCCTCCTGGTTCCAAAGAGCGTTGCCTTCCTCTTGGTTCCGTCTTCGTCGCCGTCTTCTTTGCCATCTTCCTCATTCTTCATCACTGTTATCAGCCTCTCCCTTCCGGTAATTCCCTCCCTATGATTTCTGTGAATTGGTGTGATTTTTGTAATTAGGGTAATTTGGTTTGATTTATGTGATTTGATATTAGTTGTTAATAAAGGTGTTCGCGGTGCGGTTTGGTTCGGTTTTTGAGGGAAAAGCCATCCGATCCGATCGTCTAATTAAAGTGCGGTTCGGTTTGGTTCGGTTTTTTTGTCAAGATCATCCGAACCAAACCAAACCAATTAAAATCGGTTTGGTTTGGTTCGGTTTGTTCGGTTTTTTTAATCAAATCAAAAAAAATTCTACCATACTATTATGCAAAGTCGTAACATTGAAATCGACAAACCAAAATACACTATAGCTACCAAAGTCTTCATCTAATGAAATTTAACGACAATAGAATTCAAATATGGCACCTAAAGTTTCGATGAGGAGTTATCAACGGGAGCTTCTTCAACAGCCCGCCTTTTCCCTCGGCCTCTACTAGCAAGCTTCCTTGTGTTTCGATGAGGAGCTGGGACAGGAGACAATGCAGTCGGAGATCTGATGCTTGTTGATTCATTCGGAAGAGGAACTGGCGGCAGTCCGGATTCACCCATATTCTCATTTGAATTGACGTCAAACTACATAAATAAATACAATAAATCAAGGCTAGAAACACAACATTACAATAAACCAGCAGCAATCCAGCAATACCATAAACCAGCAGCAATCCAGCAATACAATAAACCAGCAGCAATCCATCAATACCAATTACCAAGTTATCAACATTCAACAATAAATCAATAACCAGCAGCATCAAGCAATAAACTGAAAAATAAATCTATAACCAACAATCCAGCAATACCAATTAAAAAGCAAATTAAATAGCAACCATAAACAGCAATAAAACAGCAATGGAATATGGGCTAGTGGCGGTGGTTTACCACCCTCCATACCCATCATTACCCTGCACCTCCACCATGTACCGCACACTTTTCTGATCCTACATTTATATGCGTACCAAGTGCCACTCCTCCTTTCTTTTTCCTTTTTTAATCAACTATAAAATTAATCTATCTTTCACTAGCTTTTATTTCTTTTTCTTCCCCAAAAAACATGCAAAAATTTGTTCAGATTTCAGAATAATCCAAAAATTCTGTTTATATATGAAAAAATGTAAACCTTCTTATTATAAAAGAAACAAAATAAAATAGCTAAAGTTACAAACCTTTAAGTGGTGTTTTGACTTTTGAGATATTAAGTTTCCTTCGGCCAATGATGAGCCGATGGACGTGGTAATAAAAATATCTAATTAAGTTCACAACAAAGAAAAAGAAAATATGGAATTCTACCATGACACACAAATTTTTTAGGGTTTTTTTTGAACCGGTTCGGTTCGGTTCGGTTAGGATTTTCAGATTCAAAACCGAAAACCGAACCGAACCGCACAAAAAACAGCAAAATAGGTTTTTTTCGGTTTTTTCGGTTTTCGGTTATTTCGGTTCTCGGTTATTTCAGTTCGGTTCATCGGTTTAGCTCGGTCCGGATCGGTTTTGAACACCCCTAGTTGTTAATTTTGACAAATTGTTGAATTCTTATTTTATCTGCGTATGTTTCCAAAACTGTGAATGTAATTTTTTTAATAGAAAACTTAATTTACATCACAATAGTTTTATTTTTCATATGCTGCATAGTGTCTTAATGCACATCTAATTTTATTAGAAACAAATCCTTGATTAGCTTTTGATGACAGAAAAACAATTGGGTTGGTAGACCTTCTGATTGGATATATCTTCTAGACTTCTAGTTGAATACTATCAAGTCACATGGTGCATTCTTATGGTAAAAAAAATGAACAGATGAAACTTGCTTTCTAAACCGACATAGAATGCATAAAGCTTTCAATCATATGGACAAGATGACAGCCAAAACTTGTTACTAGAGATACAAACGAATCAAGCTTATCTACACATTAATTCGATTAAGTTTCAGAAACTGTATTGAGGTTGGGATTAAAATGGAGCAGTGACCAATGCTTCATTCTATAATTAAATGAAAATGAAGAGATGAATTCAAAAGCCTTAAATACATCATAAAATAATCCGAATTCTACTCGGTCATAAAGTTAAAATGAGTCCAAGAAGATAATATTAAATTTCACATTGAAAAAAATGATAAACATGTTTATATCAATTGCCTTGTTGGACCCTGAAGCTTTCTTCTTTCTCTTATTCATTTTCTTTTGAGCTTTGAGCCTGTGGTCCTTATTATGAGAGTCTTCATTTGCTTCATTGGTACCTGCAGCTTCACTTTGTCTCAAAGAATTCTGGGAATCAGGAGTTTTGGATTGGTTTTGACTTTAGAAAAGTCACATAATGCGATTGATGTGAATGTGATGCTATTGATATGTTTCTTTTCATGGAGTTTTGCGATTGATGTGAATGTGAATGAGATTGAATATTTTTTTATAGATCTATGTACTTATATAGTGATATTATTGCTAATTGTTAATGAATTAAACTTAACTTTTTTCTTATTATACATCACAAAGATTGTAATGAAGTCAAACTAATTTCCATTCTAAGATTCGAACTAGCCCTGCTTGAGCATTTTCTTTGGATGGTAAATGACTAGTTTTGTTTATCAGTTTATAAGAGTTTGATGAAGCTAATCTGGTTTAAATTCTACTGATGTAATTCAACTTGTGAAATGCCTTTTATTCTGTACCCTAAACCCCTAAAGAATTTGAATAGATCAATCTGTCAAATTTGTGGTGAAACTGTTGGATTAACAGACAGCGGTGATGCCTTTGTTGCTTGCAATGAATGTGCATTTCTAGTTTGTCGTCCTTGTTATGAATACGAGTAAAAGGATATACCAGTGTTGCCTCCAGTGCAAGACTAGATACAAAAGGCACAAAGGTAGTTTACTTTGTACATATGTGTTTTCTTTTTTTTCTGTTTTGGACTCTGATGATCCTTTGTCTTAACTTTGAATTGAATTGAAGGAATCATCTTTGGATTTCAGGGAGTCCTCGAGTGGATGGAAATGAAGATGTGGATGATGTTGATGATTTGGCGAATGAGTTCAATTATGACCAAGGAAAGAGTCCTAATAATGCAATCTCTCAGAGTAGAGTATCGTAAATTCATAACTCTTAATTCCATTGATAAATTTTCGGTTTCTGATTGATTATGTCACTCATGGAAGGTCTAGGCACAGCATGGAATGTTGCTAATGTGACAAAAGGACCAACTGTGGTGATATTTGGTCTCAGAACTGTTGGCCTTTCTGTAAGTGCAGGGAACAACTCTGTCTGTCTTAACTTTTCAATTCTCAATTGATTACTAATTATCATTTCCAAACTACAAGATAATTTATGAATTCTCCTTTAATTAGGTTGCACAAGGTGCAAAACTAAGGGGAGCATCTCGAATAATTGGCGTGGGTAAGAATCCACATAAATGTGAAAAAGGTGCCAAAATCAGTCCTGAAATCAATCTGAATATTGTTTTTTCACCTAGCACAATCCTTGGTTCATTATTTGTTATTGTTTGTTGTTGCCGTAGCAAAAGCTTTTGGATTTACAGAAGTTGTTGACCCGAGTTCCTACCAGGAACCTATTGCTCAGGTTGTTGTTTATCTCATCAGAAAATATCCAATTTAACCTTTCAGATAGTATATATATGGTCATATATCATATCAAATAGCTGCTGCTAGGTTAAGACTTACATGTCTGTGAAACAAGTTTATTTGTAACAATCGTTTATATGTTGAAAATTTTCAGGTTATTAAGCGCATTACTGATGGCGGAGCAGATTTTTCTTTCGAATGTGTAGGCGACACTGACATGATAACCACTGCATTGCAGTCTTGTTGTTATGTAATACTCATTGTAGACAAAACTCTCCTTGTGAAATTTAAAGGCTTTTATTTAATAGACTTGAATTTTATTCTGCATTTTCCCCCCCTTTTTTCTCCTAGGGATGGGGTTTGATAGTAACACTTGGTGTGCCAAAGGTGAAGCCTGAGATGTCAGCTCACTATGGACTATTCTTAATGGGAAGAACACTCAAGGGATCTCTGTAACGACCCAATTTCTGGTACTTCATGATCATACTAGAAATTGAGCGCTACCAACTTGTCTACCTAATTATTATCTATTATTTATTATATGAGCCTGATTCGTTGTTAAAAGCGTAGTTATTTTACGAGGTACTTTTTTTTTAAAACAACATTTGGATTAATAAACAGAATCATTCATAATCAATTCACAGATAATAATAGATAAAACAGTTATAAACAACCACACATAAATACATCTCAAGTAGTTGATAACATTCCGTGATCCAGCTTTGTTAGAACATAGACTGTTAGTTAAAACACCCCTAGATATAGCTAAATAATAACTATATACATATATATACATACAACATCCCAGGTCCTGACCTGTTCAAGAGGTCTCTAAGCTGGCACCCAGGCTAGCCTAGACTCTATACTCACCTAGTCCCTCTAAACTACTAAAGCGAGGGAAAGTACGTTCTAAGTCTTCAAAACTCAAGTCAGGTGGAACGTCACCAAAAGGTAGAACATCGTCTGCTGCTCCTCTGCAGGATCAGACATTGCCATAGAACGTCTCTTTGGTACCACATCAAGTAGCCACACAACAGGAGTCTTGTACACGGGTTTTAGGTTAAGGTGCGCATACTCGAAAATCAGGGTTGTTACATTCTACCCTCCTAAAAAAAAATTTTGCCCTCAAAATTTCAGCCGTATGCAAGAATCCATCTTCAAGCAGTCTATTTCCTTCAAGCCATCCTGACGAAGATATTAGTTCGTTCCTTACAGCATCTAAATATCACATAGCCATGGCCATGGAGATCATAACAGCTATAAGAATAGTTGTGCCTGACACGAATTTGTCGTTCGGAACTCGATTAAACCATGCCTATTCACAGTCATTGAGGTCTTCTCCGCACCAAACGATCAATATTAAGGTGATCAGTCTTAATATCTCAAGTTAAGTACGAACATTCCCAAAATGAGCACTCATAGACATTCATGCCAAATGTATCTTAAAGATACCCTAACAGCATGAGACACACAAGCAGAGTATGCAATGAAGCATAGTCAGTCCACTCCCCAGGCTCTACTGGGAACGAACTGCTCTGATACCAAATTGTAACGACCCAATTTCTGGTACGTCATGATCATACTAGAAATTGAGCGCTACCAACTTGTCTACCTAATTATTATCTATTATTTATTATATGAGCCTGATTCGTTGTTAAAAGCGTAGTTATTTTACGAGGTACTTTTTTTTTTAAAACAACATTTGGATTAATAAACATAATCATTCATAATCAATTCACAGATAATAATAGATAAAACAGTTATAAACAACCACACATAAATACATCTCAAGCAGTTGATAACATTCCGTGATCCAGCTTTGTTAGAACATAGACTGTTAGTTAAAACACCCCTAGATATAGCTAAATAATAACTATATACATATATATACATACAACATCCCAGGTCCTGACCTGTTCAAGAGGTCTCTAAGCTGGCACCCAGGCTAGCCTAGACTCTATACTCACCTAGTCCCTCTAAACTACTAAAGCGAGGGAAAGTACGTTCTAAGTCTTCAAAACTCAAGTCAGGTGGAACGTCACCAAAAGGTAGAACATCGTCTGCTGCTCCTCTGCAGGATCAGACATTGCCATAAAACGTCTCTTTGGTACCACATCAAGTAGCCACACAACAGGAGTCTTGTACACGGGTTTTAGGTTAAGGTGCGCATACTCGAAAATCAGGGTTGTTACAATCTCTATTTGAAGGATGAAAACCTAAATCTGATATTCCTTTATTAGTAGAGAAGTATGTGAACAAGGTAATAGCAAGAGTATTGTGATAATTTTGTTTGATCATTGCTTTGTCTATATTTATTTTCATGTGGAACATGCAAGTCTTCACTTCAAGGACTCACTCTCTCATAACTTTTAAGTTCCAAACTCCAACCTACTTTTAGTTTGATATTTCAGCAAGAAATATGAACTAATATGATGTTTAATATGCAAGATATTCAAATTGATGACTACATAACACACAATTTGCCGTTTGATGACATTAACAATGCTTTTGATCTCATGAAGGAAGAAAAGTGTCTGCATTGTGTTATTCACATGCCAAGATAATTCCTGTGGATTTCTATTAGTATTTTCTTTCAAGGAAAAAGGTCCAAAATCCAATCATTGTAGAAGGAACTAATATAAGAGCTATTATGCTATTATAAGAGTTATTCTCCTTAATTTTTTTTAAAAAAAATTGAATTGTAATTCTTTAAAAAGATAATTTCTAGAATACCTTTTTTGGAATATGAAATATTTTATCTTTCTTTTAAGGAATATAGAAACTTTATCTAGCGGTTATAAAAAGTTACACGTCAATCTTTTAGCATGGCATAACTTGGTACTTAGCATTAGCACCAAAAGGATGTAAAATGGCAACAACTCATTGCACAATAAAAATTAGGGAGACTGAACTATAACTATATGTATTTCAACCAAAAAGTATATAGGTTGTCTCCTTTAAAAAGAACACTAACAGTATTTTCATAAGTCAGAGTTAGATAAAGAAGATCAACATAGAGCAGCAACATTACATTATTTTCATCTATTGTTCAATTGAATTGAGCTAAAGGTTGTAATCACAAAAAGATGAAATTACAAAAACACCCTTTTTAATATTTATGATAGATAATCAAAGATAGGATCCCCAGTGTAGAGGTGGAAGCACCTTGATTCCATGACCACCAATAGCTCCCCTGGTAGTTTTCAAGGGACACGGTATGAGTTCATATCATCCTCCATTACTAAAAATCTATGCCAATACACTTAAAGAAGTTGCTTTTACAAGTGTACTTTTTCCTTGTTGAATCCATTACCTAATCTTTAGTCAAATCTTCCCAACTTCTAAACTGATAGCACAGGATAAGTAATCTTAGACTAACTTTTCACATGACAATGCAGAGTTTGTTGTGAAGTCCAAAGCATACAACCTAGATACAAATATTTACAGTGAGAAAGGACCAAGACTGATACAAAAATACTGGACTATGTGAAAGGTCTATGCCACAGTTTTTTCAAGATCATCAGAATAATAAAGTGGTAAATGTGTCCTTCACTAGACAAGTACAGTCTGCAAGCACCTTGAAGATCCCACTGCTGGTTACAACAGCAGACAGGAGACATTCCATTTAAGTCCCCCCAATAGACATCAAGCTTGAGAGGTTGGAACTGAGGAAAGAAAGCATTGGTTGAATTTTTATCAGTGGTAATGAAAAATTCCTTTTCAGTTGGCATTATGCTCTGAATATTATCCTATAGTTGCAAAATTTCATGTTGTTTCCAAGATTTAGACTTCTCTGAACAATAAATAGCTTTATTATTACCAAACTAATAATGATAAAAATAAATAGCTATATTAACAGTTCTTTAAAAAATTGGTTGTGTTTTTAATTATTATTTATTTTTACATTTACAGATAAGCTATTCTTTCTGTGTAATACTCATTTAAGGAAAGTATAAAACTATGTATAAATAGCGGCAAGCTAAAAATTTAGTTTACAAATTAAAATGTAGTTATAGTTACTTGAGCTCAAGTATCTTTATGCGACACTTCAGCTAAGCCTAAGTTTTTATTATCTTAATGCTTATGTATTTGTTATAAACATCTTGCAAGCAGATGCCAATTACCGAAGTCTCATCATTCTACATTGAACCAATTGAAATTGAAAAGTACCCTTCACCAGAAATTGGTTTCAAAAGAACAATTTGATAATGGAATGGAATAGATTTAGAAAAAGATAATTTCGTAAGTTTCTTTTCTCTTGCCCATTTTATGTGTCATTGACAAGATAACACTGTTACCTGGTTTTCTATGTAAGAATGAATGCCTCAAAATTTGTCAAGAATTCATGAAACTAGTCACCAGTTAAGGACCTTGGTTTGTGCTCAATAGTATAAAGTGACATCCCTGTTTGTGAAATTGCTCTGACAAATGTCATATTTGCAATTAAAGTGGGAGCATGCCAATGATCACCAGTGCTAAAGACAATTTTATTTTTCAATGCCAGCTTCCTTGTGGTTGGGAGGCTCATCATGCGTTCTAAAGGTGTATCAGGAACAACCCTGTGGTGATCCTCTAGTTTGTTATTGCAAATATTATGTTAAGGATTATCAATTAAAAAAAAAAAGAAAAGATAATCAATAAAGAAACTTTTAAGGGTGAACTTTGCAACAAATAAAAGGTTAGGAAAAAATTTCCTTAAAAGTGCAACTGCATAAGTATGTTCAAACACGCCTAATAATTTCATAAAACAGATGATGTATTCATGATTAGAAAACTAATACATACTAAAAAAAAATAATTTTCCATTGAATTTTTTTTCTTTTCCAAATATTAAACTGGGTGAGATGAAGATACTATAGCTCATTAAACTGACCTAAGGCAATTTATTAGCTTCTCAGCTGAGTTTCTCATTGGGCCCTCCACACATCAATACCAACTCCTTAAATTCAGTATTAACACTCTGACAAATTATTCCTGTCTTCCCATATAAAATTTTACCAAATTGTACATGGATTGGACTTTCAAGTTCGGACATTACCTAACAATAAAATTGGGCAATGATTTAGCCAATTCACTTGATGTCGATAAAAGCCAGAATAGTTTATGAAGCTATATAAAATGCACATGTTTACTACATGAAATTCCAGTCCCTAATTCTTTACCGAAGGCGAATAGGTGATCAACAAGATATTCATAAAAACCACAACCTCCAACAATTGATAATATTTCCAACACATATTAGCCTAGCATCTTATGTAATATCAGTACTAGGTGCTAATACCGCATATCCGAAACAAAGTTCAAACACTTTGCCGTATCCTCATTCCTTATTCACAAATTAATCCTTAAAAAACCATTCATTACCATTATTAACATATTACCATAACAAGACAGCTATTAGCACTAAGACATCAACCAAATGCCACAACCTTCTCAGATCTCAATAGTAACCACCACTTAAAAAAATGACAATGCTCCCCTATCCAACAAAGTGCTACACATTCTTGTAAATACAGTTAGTTAAAATAATCCAAAGACATTGCAAAAACCAAAAAATACTGAAAATATTTACCTTGCCACGCATCTTATGACAGGAGATTGGTTTGAAGAAGAGGTGTGCCTGATCCGGATCGAGAGTTCGGAACCTGCTCTCTCGAATGTTCTGGAAGAAATATCACTTACTGGCGTATTTTCCAGTGAGCTTCCTAGGTGTTTGATAAATTGTCTTAGGATCTCCATCAGGATATATACAAACCTTGAACTTCATCATCTCCGTGTATTTCAGCTTGAAGACCCGGGGTGAGTGGTATATATCAAACAATTCTTCACCTCATTCTTCTTCATCGTTGCATTCCTTCACTTCAGGATCCACTAGCTTCATTACAGAGATCTTCGAGACCAAAAAATTAAAATTTTTTTATCAATTTTTTTTTATGAAAAAAAGAAAGAAAAAATTGTAGAAATTAAAAGGAAGAAGAAAAAACCGAGCATTCAGCAACCAGAGCAAAATTAAAAGTAGGGCCACTAACTTTCGATGGAGACACAGTGGCAACCGGCGACACGACAGCGAGAGCAGAGATGACGGCAAGCGGTGACCCAATGGCGAGCTGCTCCAAGCCACGGACAGAGAAGCCAGCGAGGATGGGGACGACGTGCCGAGCTACCTGGGTTCTGAATAGAGGGAAGAGGAAGAAGCGGAAGCGCTGAGCCTGGGGATGCCAGCGGCAAAGAACCTAGGGTTAAGGTTTTGCCATTTTGGTGTGCTTCAGAGGAGAGGGGGAGGGGGCACGAATGATATTAGGGGAATTGGAGAAGATGAAGAACATATTAATTTTTTATTTTTTTGATATGTTTTGCTTTGCTTCAGAGGGGGCACGAATGATTAGGGGAATTAGAGAAGACGAAAAACGATTGATTTTTGTTTTTTTATATATTTTTATTTTGTTGTTTAAATTAATTGAAACTATAAAATTAGGATTAATTGAATTCTAAAATTTGATTAATTTAAAAGGGTATTTTTATCTAATCAAATAAAGTAAGGACGTTTAAGACTTTTTATAAAATTAAATAAAAAATATATTTTTATTTTTATTTAATTAAAGGGGTATATTAGTAAAAATGGTGATATAATATATATTTAAAAAAGAAAAAATTAAATGCTGATGTGGAAAATAAATTTCACGCCTTGTTACTATTTGTCCATATTTTTAACGTATCGGTACGTATGAATTTATCATCGTATCGTAGCAAACACCAAAAAAGAAAAGCACGCTGCATCTCAAACTGCACAAGTTATCTTGTGTCAACTTTAATGAAACCATGGACACCATTCTCTGAAGCATCTGGAAGACCTGCAAAACTGGTCTTTGTGGCGTTGATAAGTCAAAATTGCAGCCCCTCCTTTACCTCTCTTTTTCCTTACAACTCGGACCTGTAATGCAAAAATTCACAATTTCAACTCCATCATTCTTCAATTTGTTTATTTATATGCATTTTTGTTTTCAAAGGTTTAATCTTTATTTCCTATTTATTTGCTTGTATGGGGTTGTTTCTAGTGGATTTCGTTTTACAAAATTAAAATGAAAGAAAGTGAAGGAATTTCGAAGAGTGTTTGAAGTCCAATCAGCGTTGAACAATGATGGACAAAAAGGGTAAATTTTTGGGTCGAAAAAATTTGCATTTGATGAATAATTTCATAAAAAATAGTAAAAAATATCAAGGGGTTGAAGGTTAAAAATGATTGGTGATAAGGTTAATTTTAGAATTTAATGTGTTTTTAAACAGAGTCAATAAAACTTTAATGATTAATATTTTTATCGAACATAATTTATCTTTTATGGATATAAAATTTATTTAGTTTTTGTATGGTTAATTTTCTCAGCATTCAAATCTTTTATGGTTAGAAATGACTATTTACTCAATATAATATTATATAATTGAAGTTGTTAGATATTAATAAGGATTTAGCTTTTATTTTTATTGACAAGGTTATTAGATATAAATATAAAGAGATTATTATAAATTATAACTTATTTGTTTAGATTATTATTTTTTAAATTTTAAATATTAACAAAAATTTAGTTTTTGAAGTTATTAAAAATTACTATAACTTTATTTAAAATTTGAAAATTTAGATATAATAATATACCATTGAGGTTATTAAATATACGGTGGAGTCTATGGTATAGAATTCTTTTAAGTTCTTCATGTGTAGAACTGACATGGGTAGATGGGTAAACTGTTACAAAGACACATGTCTTTCTAAACATCAGGGCTATTTTCAAGCAACAATTTAAAACACTTAGAAAAGGAATTTGGATCTTCTAAATTTTGAATTTTCATTTTAGAGAATAAATTGTGATCTCTCACCCTTAAACAATTTTTTTCTAATATTTTTTCTTATTCCTACCTATGAAATAAATGATAAAAAATTATATTTTACTCTTTAAAGTGAAATTCAAAATTTAAAAAATCTAAATCATTAGAAAAGAGTGCTAGTCAAGTGATTAACAGATGCTATGTACAATAATTATATAATTTATAAAGGTATTTTTTTAATAAATAAAATTTAGAAAGTAAAAACATTATTTGTTTTAGTTTTGGAAAATATTATATTTTTTTCGAAAAAAAATAGTAAATATATTCATGTGAAGGACGTTCTATAACGAGAACGGCGTTTGGTTTCTCCCAACCCAGTGTGCTTGATAACGGCAAAATCAAAGGTGGTGATTTGAGAGATGTCCTCAATTGCAATAATTTGGGTAAATCTTTGGTTTTTTGGTGCATGTATTTTATTGTTCTTCTAGATGGCGATAGGAGAGAAGGGAGGCTCGCCGAGAGTCAACCACCACGATTGATTTAAGTTGCGGTTTGGCAGAGAATACGAAGGTTGAGCACCACGACCTGTCAGCACTGAAGGTGGTTACGAAGATGGATGCAGCAGTTGTGAGCAAGACAGAGGTGAAGATGACAGAGGCAGCATCCGACTTTAGCATGCTGTCCGGCGTCAGCGATAATAGTAATTCCGATGAAGATAAGGGGGCAATGGAGTAGGCAGCCATAGTGAACTACCGGGGTTATTGGCTCCCCTCTCTACTCTCTTCCTATTTTATGGGTGTTGGTAACAATAGTGCAAGGTGATAGTAGTCATGTGGTGGTGGTGGCCGACTACTCTCTACAAAATGTTTGGCAACTTTTTGTGTGGCGTTTTTAAATGAGGCCAATGGTTAAGATGATGCACGAATGTTTAGTATTAAAATTTTATTTTCTCTGGTTCTTAAATTTTAACTCATTGATGTTTTGTTGTTAAAACGTGAATGAATTCATTAAAATATGTGTTAGATATTTAAACGTTAAATCTATTTATCCTTTGCTTGAAGTTTTTTAATCTTTTCATTTTAAAAAGGTTAATATTATTTTATAATTTATTTTTTTTCTTTTGAAAAGAATATGTACATCAACGTAATTTCTTACAGTAATAATCTCAAAGTATAATTAACTTACTATAATGAGTTTTAAAAAATCTGTAAAAATGATCATTATCTGCGCACTCTATTATTATCTGACAAAAATTATAGCTTTCAGATAGACACATGTCTTTATAAAGAGAGATTTACATCAATTCTACATATGAGAAACTTTAACAAATTTTACACTATAAAATTCACTTATACACATTATACACATTGTTTGGATGGGAGGAATATGAGTGAAAAGAAAATATAAAAAAAATAGATGAAAAATAAAATTTGTTGTTATTTAGTTTAGAAAAAAAATAGAAAAAAAAGTAATGTGGGACCATATAACTCTTTTTTCTTCATTTATAAGATGAAAATAGATAAAAAAAATATACCAACAATGTTAAATTGACAGTTCTATCCTTTATTTAATAGACATAGTAAAATTTTTAAATTTATTTTTTTAAAATTTCAAAACATATCTCTCTTGTTATTTAATTTTAAAAAAATATTTTTGTTAATAAAAATAATATTAACATTTTAAAAACTAATTTAGATGATTTTTTTTTTTAAAATGACTTAAATATATTAATAAATTATAATTTATATATAATATAAATAAGGATATTAATGTAATTTTATTTTATTATAATTTTTTCTCCTCTTTTTTTTTTCATTCATCCAAACAAAAAAAAAAATTATTTTTTTATTTATTTTTTCTTCATTCAAACAATAAACAAATAAACTTATTTTCTTTTCATTTTCTTTTCTCTCATTTTCTTTCTTCTAATTTTCTTTTCTTTGATTTTCCATGTGTTAGGAAAACGTTTAATAGATGAAAGAAAGAAAATGCAAATTTCAATATATGAGATAGATGATGATTGGACCAATCCTCTATGATACTATGAAATTGTACAGCGAAGGAAAATCTGTTGAATTTCTTGGGATAATATAATTCATATAGCTATAATTTTATTGAATTGTGAAATTCAGTAACAAAAAGATAACATGTTGACCACACCATATTGTTTATTTAGGTTCTACCCATTGGTGAAGGGCGAACAAGGTTCAGACACAAGAACTAGCTGAAGCATGCAGTATATATTCAAATATATAATTGGCTGTTCCACAGATCAGTAACCGCAGTAGTTTGAATCATTATTATCACGGTGGCAGCACTTGTAATTGACGGATGTAACCTCCATTACACGGCCACAAGTGGGATTTGGGCACGTTATAGTTGCAATGACGCTTGAGCCATAGTTACTACTATCAACATTGACAATTGAGCAAGGCTGACGATCAGCTATTTCCTTCACCTTAACATCATAGTATTCCTTGAATGCAATGTCAAACCCTTCTTTCTCAAACACCTTGTCCTTCCAGCTCTGAAACTCGGCCAGAGTTCGATACATGGCTTCGCCGTGGCCGAGAAGCTTGATGTTCTGCCCTTTGGTAAGAATTGCCCAGCCCTCTGGATCTCTTTTGAGGCAGAACAAGCTCTTCGCGATCCCTTGGATCTCGCAATCAACCGCCTCTTGGTGCTTCTTGTTCTGCCTCATTCTTTCTATTCCAATCCAGAAGCTTGGAACACTGCTTCCTAGTTCATACTTGTCTATTATCACGTCTGCACGCTTCACGCTCTCGTGTCTCTTCACTTTCTCCACTTCAAGTGTGAAGTCTTGGATCCACTTCTTGTTGCTGCCACCAAAGATGAATAAGTATCTGTCCCCTTGCACCTGCATTAATGGAAAAGTACAAGTATACAATGAAAATACTAAACAATGTGAACAATAATAAGATATTCAATTTATTAGTTGTGCGAATGGTTATCCTAGTATTAAAATTTAAGTGAGTAATTTAAGAAATGTAGTGTGTTTTTATTTTATTGGACCAATTTTAAAACTTATGTTCATATTATTTACAAAAATTATTGTCTACTTAATAAAATACGTACAATTATAATGTTCTAGTATTGAGAGATAACATGCCATGCATAAAATGAGATCTAATCGTACACATAAAAATTGGAAAATGTTTGATAACTAAAAAATATTAGTAAAAAATTATCAAAATTTATTATTTTTTATTTTATTTAATGCATCTTGTAATAAATAAATAATAAATAAAATAAATTTGGGCTGATTGTTTTTGTTTTTTTAGTATTATCATTTTTTTTAAATTTAAATATAAAAATTTATATTCAAAGTAGTTTATAAATTAAGTTATTTTATATTTAATTTTTTAATTATGAAAATGTTTATTTTTGAAAAGAGAATGATAAAAAAATATTTTATTATAAGAGAAGTCATTTATTTAATTTTTTGATAAACACTTTAAACAACTTGTTAAAAAATCACAAATTAATTTTAAAAAGCATACCAAATATTAATACGGTAAATTTTTATGGTTATACTACGATAAAAACTTTATAATTGTCTTTATGTGAAAATATTTCTTTTTGACTTTTGGATGATGGATTGTATAGTTAGATTTTGATATTTATAAAAATGTTATCTTTGTTTAAAGTATGGCTAAATAAATAAGTCACACTTTTAAATAAAATATTTTTATAAAAAGATATTTTTGTCATCTTCATTTGATTAGTTGCCAATTTTTATAAGTTAAAAAAAAATCACTTGTACACCTATCCAAATTGGTCCTTATATTAGTTATTACTTTTTGTAAAATACATAATTTTTCTATTTAAATACTTTTAAATTTTTTATTGGTCATAGAAAAGAAAAAAATTTTGATGGAGAGAGAAATTCATTTTTATGATAGAGTTCGACTACGTTATTTTAATTTATTTATATAATTTACTCCATCTAATGAGAATAAAGTCTTTGTTGTTGATGATGGTTGTTGTTGTTGTCCATTGTTGTCGTCTTCAAAATGAGAAATTTAGTTTGGATAATTTTTACTTCGTCAATTGAATAAAAATTTTGATTATTTTGCATAATAAATTGAACTAACTAATGTTTGAACTTCAAAAGTTTGTATATTTATAACAATTTAATTTTAATACACTAATTAAATATATAATTATCTAATTAAATTTATGTATTTAAATAATTTTTTATTATTTGATGATATCATAAATAATTGGTCATTTGTGTAAAAATCTTTTTTCTATTGATGTCATATGAAATTAAATTAATTTTAAAGTTTAAAAGTTTATTTAACTACTAAAAAAAGTGAAATATAACTGATTTAAGAGGCAAAATGAGAAGGTACCTGCAGTCCGGGAGCAACTTTTCTTATGATGTCCCAAAGCCACTTCCATTTGAGAATAAGATCAGCAGCATCAGTTTTCCTGAAAGGGAATGCGTCGATCCCCCATTGAAAGATCAAACCCATTGCATCTTCATTTGCTTTGTAACCTTGAGGATTGTACACAGGCAGAATAGGCTTACCCATGTAATTCAACCCTTCAGGCTCACTTATTATCCTGCCACCTGGCAACTCCGAGAAGCACTCCACTGCATACCACTTGATGCTGTTCTTCCATGTCTTGAACTGTTCCCTTTTGGCTTCGTCCCACTCCACAATTGGGATCCACAGAATCTTGAAATCTTCTTTCTTAAACCCTTTCCATTCCTTTGGACTTTCCTGCAGCCTATCGTGGAGACAATTCAACAGCATGATCTCGTCTCCTATGCTGTACAGGCTCGAAATGAAGAGTAACACATGTTTCTCCTTGAACACTTCAAGACCCTGTATATATTTAATTATATTGAGGAGTTCTTTGTTAAAATTGTTGGCAAAACTAATAATTAAATTAACCTGTTTGATTTGGATGCTGCCTTGATATATTTGGGGAACTTGAGCTCCATTATTTGGGAGGATCAAAGCCTTCAAAAGATCTACTATATCTTTAGGCTTCTCAAAGATTCTTCTACGGCTCAAGTAATCGTCTATGTACCCTGCAACAAATTCAACGGATAGATCAGAACCCAACATCATCATCATGAGCATTTTCAGATAACTAAAGGATTGAAACAAATAATTAATTCATTAATATATTAACCAATTTCGAGCTTGCAAATTTCCAAATGATCCGCCAACTTCTTTACAACAGCCGCAAGCCTCTCTCTGAATTCCGATAAGCTATATTCTCTGAAGTAAACAATACAATGTTAGTTAGTTCTAATTTTGCTTCAAGTTTTTCATAAAATGCTTAAACATTTACAGCCTTCGGAAAGTGTATTAAAATTAAATTTGAGAAGTTAGTAATTACGTGAAGGCGAGGAGGTTGCCTGTGGAAGCAACAATGGAAGCAATAGTCCAGTAAACAACAAGAGGGACCTCTTGCAAGGCTTCAGTCAAGGTAGGGACCTCCTCAGGATCATAGCCTTCAGAAGACCAGGTTGCCCACACTTTGATGTGGTGAAAGGCTTTCACTATGTAACTCAGCAGCTCTGTTATCTCACTTGAAACCTTCCTCTCTTGGATTTGATTCAGCTGTCTCAGTGAGCTTCCAACTATGTCTTGTGTTGGAGTCCTAGAAAGCAGAATGAAATTCCCATACTCCAAAGAAAACGCCGCCAGAGTTATCAACGCCTTTGCATCCCAAGAATAGCACCTTAGGTGTTGGAGAATCCATAGTGCTGTTTGGTGCACGCATTGGGGTCCATCTTTTGTGCCTATCATCTTGGTAACATCATCCAACTTTTAGTTAGTAACTGCCATTTTTATTATTCTAAAGATTAATCATGCTATTTGTATACAAAAAGTGGTACTAAATCAATTATCTCATATATACAAATATATGATGACTTAACTTTCACGTTTATGTACTACTTTGGTTTTGTGATTAAATTTCAAAAGCAATCTGGAGACAATATAATAAAGATGTCTCCAAACATAGTAAACATTTTGCTACATCAATATTTTTTGTTAATGAAAACATGATTATTTGACAGTTGGATTCTTTAATTTTGTCTTCTTATTCTTTTATAATCTCATTTATCAACATTAAAATATTGCAAGTACTGTTCTAATACTTTACTATGCTTTTACTAAAAGTTATTCCATGACTTTGCATTTGTTAAGGTAGTACTTCTTAATTATATTAATATATAGAAGCATATACTATTGGTTCATCAATTATGTTTGAATTTAATTTGCATGCAACAATACATAATCATTGAGGTGGATGTCATGCAATTGCAAAATATATACACGTACAAAAGAAGTTACCTGACAAGAAACCAGCTTCAGGGTAGGAAATTCTGGTTTGAAACTGACCGTGGATATTGTTGAATAACTACCCTATATGTAGAACAATTATAAACAAGTCATAATTTTTGAAGTTTCGTTGTTTTCTCAGCATGATCCATCACTTTGCACATAACATTTCGTATTTATAAGACACAGAGGTGGATGGGGTATATAGTGTTTATCTTAAATTAGCAACCAATTAAGACATTTAGTCAATAATAGCCGATGCTAATGCAATAAAAATATTCTACTAAAAAAAAATAATAATGCAATAACAATAATACAGATTCATAAGCAATTGATGTTAAAAAAATCTAAAGATACTCAGAAATCACTTTCCTTCTTTATTATTCGACCTGAAATGACAAAGTACTTAGAAATTTGACCATATTAATTATTATTATAAAAGATTCTCAAGGTGGATGGTAGAATATTATTGAATGTGAGTTGATGAATGACCTGAAGTATAAGATTGGACACAAGACCAAAGAGGATACTGGTATTGCAGATTTCATCATCATTGACATGGGTGAGGTAAACTCTGTCCAGGATCTGAGAGTCAGTGAGATCAAAAGGGTTGGGAAGATGAATTTTCTGTTGGCCTCCCAAGTTAGTAGTAGCACTCTGTTGTTGGATAGAAGTAATAGCAGTACTGCCACCTTGGGATGATGAGATCAAAGTAGTGGTGCCACTTGAATCTGCGTTGGACATTGCCATGATATAGGATACAGAATTTAAGTATCTTCTAATAAGGTTTGTGTTTGAATTTTGAAAGAATACGTAGCTTTGTCTTGTGATTTCTAGATTGTTATGTTCAACCTATTTATAGGCTTTTGCCACTGCCTGAGAGAGTTTGAAGTAGTTGCCATGCCATGAATAATGATAGTAATCTATTTATATATATAAAAAGAAAATAGTTAAGTGATATTCAAAAATATCATGTGTACACTAAATTCAGTCATTATATATTTATGTCTAAAGTATATAATATATGTATTATTTAATTATTTTTTAATATATATTTTATATTTTAACATGTATTTTATATTAATTATTAATTTTAGTGATTGATTTTGGTTTACACATAATTGAATAATATTATTTAACCAATTATTTATTTTAAATAAATTTGTCAAACTAACTGAATCTTTAATAAATATTAAATTAGTCTATAATATATTTCATAGTTAGAATTAACAACAATTTTTCACAGTTAGAAATGCTAATCTGATACTATACTACTTATTTATTTTCTATCTAGTTTGACAATATTGCAAATGATATATGTTATAATTTGTGAAAAGTACAACAATTATATATGAAATTTAAATTATATGATACTTTAATGAAATACCATATTAATCTTTTATAAACATAACAAACTAAAAAATAGTAAAATATCCTTCAATCTTATATAAGACGTTCTCTAACTTATCAATAGTGGAGGGGGGCAAAAACAAAAAAAAAAACAAAAAAAAAAGATGGGAAGAAAGATTATAAGAGACATAAAGAATATATAGAATAATATAACCGTTTAAATAAAAGAGGGTGAGACATAATTAAAGTAGCTTCCAATGTATCATCAAAATATAAACAAATAGAAAGAAGCTTCAAATGTGATAGCTAGTGATCCCTTGCATGGTGTGAAACATGCTGCTCCGAAATTTTGTTCACCATATAACCCTAGAAGTTCATAACTACTCAGCGCAGAAAAATAAGGGCATAGTTGCCATTTTAGCGGAATTTTACATTTTACACTAGCTAATATTGATCCTTATTTTCTTAGACTTTTACTGTGTATGTCCCACGAATAATATTGCCATGGCCGAGCTTTTGCTTTTTAGAAGATATGTCACGGGCAAAAAGAGGAAAATAGACTACTTTCCCTTTATTTTGGTCTATGGTATATCTACTATCAAATGTTCAAGGCAATGATGTCACACACAGGATATTATTAAAAAGAAAAAAAAAAGTAACATCCCAAGGTATTTTATTCCCTATTTTTATATGATTTTTACATGGGTAACTATTCTCGATTACAAAATCGGTACGAGTGAAAAAATGGTATAGTGAAGATGTGGGGCTGATTTTTTTGGAGTAAATCTCGGTAGTGGTCCTCGAGATTGACGCCGTGCATTAAAATCGTCCCTGAGATTTCAATTGCACCAATTACGTTTTTTAGATTGGAAAAATTGCACCATAGTAATCCCTGACCCGTTTTCCATTAACGACGTGCTGATGTGGACCTTTGGTGACACGTGTTACCTCATAGTTTGGTCACGTGTAACGGTATGATGACGTGTCGGTCAACGACACGTGGCATGCTGACGTGGATGAATATGCCACGTGTCACAATGCTATTTTGCCACGTGTCAGATTATGCCACGTGTTGCAATGCTATTTGTCCACGTGTCATCCACTATGTCATCGTTACATGTGCACCAAATTGGTCCCTTACTTTACATCAAATGACTTATTTTAGTCCCTGAAATTGAATGTCGTGCACCAAATTAGTCCCTTCATCAGTTTTTTTCTCATTTTTTATAAATTTAAAATTTTCAATCTTTTTTTACATACTAATTTTTATTATATTTTTTATTATACATATTTTATAATAAATTTTTTAATTAATAATGTTAACTTGTATCATTAGAGTACATGTTAACTAAAACCAAAACTTTATTATTGCCTCTTGTGTTTATTTGTATATGTTTTAATACCGTTCAAGTCATGGTTACAATAAGCATTTATATTGATTAATAGTGTAATATATGAAAAAGCCGCCTAACTAAGTTATAAATAAAATGAATTATTATAATCAACAGTATAAATCTATCTTATTAAATTAGTAAGAAGTTAATTATATGGGAAATCGGACATTCTTAAAATGGATGGGAATAATGAATTTATATTAGTTAATAAGTGCCTTATCAAGTATTTCTAAAATATTTATTAAAGTGTTAAATATTAAAAAAAATTGTATTAAGGAATATTATTATACTCTTAACTTACACTCTTTATTAAATCAATATCAATATGTCACATAATTCTTTTAATAAAATATTATAGAAAAAATTGTATAATTAAAACTAATATTTTAAAAATATTTTATAAAAATACTAGTAATTAAAGAACTTGTGAAAAGATAAAATTAAAATTAGTGTATTCGAAGAATATATAATAAGAATTTTAAATTTATAAAAAAATGAGAAAAAACTGATGAAGGGACTAATTTGGTGCATGACATTCAATTTCAGGGACTAAAATAAGTCATTTGATGCAAAGTAATGGACCAATTTGGTGCACATGTAACGATGACATAGTGGATGACACGTGGACAAATAGCATTGTGACACGTGGCATAATCTAACACGTGGCAAAATAGAATTGTGACACGTGACATATCCATCCACGTCAGCATGCCACGTGTTGTTGGCCAACACGTCGTCATGCTGTTATATGTGGCCAAACCATGAGGTGACATGTGTCACCAAGGGTCCACGTCATCAAGTCACGTCAGCGCGTTGTCAACGAAAAACGGGTCAGGACTAGTATGGTACAATTTTTCCAATCTCAGGGACGTAATTAGTGCAATTGAAATCTCAGGGACGATTTTAGTGCATGGTGTCAATCTCGGGGACCACTATGGAGATTTACTCGATTTTTTTGGTGTAACACAATGAAATAGTGTGCATTAAAATTTTTTACTGTTATAGTATCAGGCCAAATCGCAAGCTACGTTTTATCTTTTTATTTTGTTTTTATTTCTTTTTGTGTATGAAAATAATCAAACGTAGCCTGCGTTTTACTTAGTGTCGGCTTTTTCATTTTTTTTGTTTTGTTATTAGTCCAAACACAAGCTGAGTTTGTGGGCTGTTTTTTTCGTTATAGAAAGTATTAACGTGTAATACCATGAAATGGAGGGAAGAAAAAAATTATACTGTTATGGGTCAGATATAAAACGCAAGGTGCGTTTTGTACTTGTTTATTTTTATTTAATTTTGAAATACCTTAAACGTAGGTTACGTTTTGGCATTTTTATTTTTTTTATTTCATTTTAGGCTAAACGCTGGTTGCATTTTTTTAAGCTAGAAAATTCAAAATTTTTTTGAAGCTCACAAAACGCAGGTTGCGTTTTGTTAGTGTTAGAAACTTTTTCTTAGAAGCCCCAAAACGCAGGTTGCGTACCTGCATTTTATACACAAAATAATATTTAAATCCACAGGTTTGCCTATAAATACGAAGTCTAGTTTCATTCATCTTCATCTTCACTTCTCCTCTTACTCTTTCTTGCATAAAATCCTTAGTGGTGTGCTTTTTTGGCAGATAACTGTGTCAAAAATAGAGTTAGTTGAGGCTGAAGTTATGGAAGGTGTTGCAAATTTGCGAGTATATTATAACGGTGAGGTTATACCAAACACACATGAAGGAGTGACTTTTGTTTGTGAATGTCCGTTGTCATTTGCTATTCCATGTACCATGAGTTTTGTCGAGTTGCAAAATGGTCTTTGTAATAACATTCAAAGCCACATTTTGAAAAGGGTGAGCAATCCTTTATACAGAAGTCCTGTGCAACTATTTGGTGAGCTAATACAGTTTTAAATAATATCCATCACTGGCGATGCCAGTATGCAACAGATGTTGTATATTTATCAACAAATCCGATCTCACGTGCCGATGATAGAGTTGTACGTTGAGTTTGAACAGCAGTCGGGGATGGTACGGTCAGCGACGAGGTCAATGTTGATGAGCTCGGGAATATAGATTGGGAAGAAGATAATAATGACAGCGAAGAGAAATTCGAAGCTAACTACGAAGTCGATGACGAAAACGATAGCGGAGACTTGACAGGCAATCCGGCGGTGTAAAATGAAGCAAATGCGATTGTAAGCCAACACCCGTTTGGTTTCCATCTTTTATGCGGACTCTATAATAAATTTCTAACAATAACAATAATAAATTTGAAATATAAAAAAAAATTTAAAACTAAACTTACATAATCAGAATGATTGAAATAATGTATAATATAAAGTTCAGGACGATCAACATTTTTATATTTTTGTTTCTTTGGCATTTTGAATTTTTCCTTCAAATTTGCATGAAAAACAAGGGGTTCTGGATGCTGAAGAAGAAGAAGCGAGAAAAGGGATTGCTGGTGGGGTTCACTATAAAAATAACTCGGAAGTAGTGAGTTGAGGTTCCAGGAAGCATGTTGGTATAAGGGGGCACCGCTCTGGAGGGCAATGAACATGCGACACGTGGCTGAGACCGCACAAATCGGACCATCCGAATTTTTACCACCAAATCCTTCCGTCCGATTTTAGTGCCCCTAACACCACATGCAGGTAAAGCACCCATGTTTTTCATAATGTGGTATCACACCAAACTCCTCTCCATATAAAATAAAAAAAAGTGGAAAAAGAGAAGTGATTTTTTTTTTTAGTATTGAAGAAGTGATCGTTTGTTTTTTTTTTTTGGATATTAAAGAAGTGATCTTTTTTTTTTTTGGTTTACAAGAAGTGATCTTTAATCGTCATGGATTAAGCTTTCTTTTTTTACTTATGGTAATATAGCTCATGGGCCATGGGAGAGGCCATGCGTTTTTAAAGGGGCTACTCTTTTATTATTTTTTTATAAAGAATTTTTTTTGAGAGGCTACTGCCTCCTCTCCATAATATGAAGTTTCGTCCCTTGACCAAAAAAAAAAAAAAGTTTCGTCCCTGTTTGTACCATATAATTTGCCAATAATAAAATAATTACTTTATCTTTTAAGAAAAAGTTAAAGAGATTTTAGTTAATAAATGTAAATTAAATTCATTTAACAATCTATTTATCTAAAAAATAAGAAAATAATTTAATTATAAAATAATTAAATAATATTATTAAATTAAAAAACTGACAAAAGCTGAATTTTAAACTATAGGTAGTATTTTTTAACATAATATTTGTCAAAGATAAATTTGCTGGTATTTGACATAAACACGCATACTTTAATTTCTTAATTATATAGTAACAATTAACTAGGAAAAAGCATTAATTAAAGCAAGCTTGGAAAAGCAAATTGAAATTCAGTAACCGCAGTAGTTGGGATCATCATCTCGGTGGCAGCACTTGTAATTAACGGAAGTAACCTCCATGACACGGCCGCAAGTAGGATTTGGGCAGGTAATTGTTGCAATGACACTTGAGCTATTGATCACGGAGCAAGGTTGTTGACGTTCAGATATCTCGTTTTCCTTATTATGATAGTATTCCGTCAATGGAATGTCAAACCCCTCTTTTATGTGAACTTTGTCCTTCCAATTCTGGAATTGAGAAAGGGTTTGATACATGGGGTCGCCATGAGCAAAGAGCTTGATGTTTCTGCCTTTGGTGAGAATGACCCATCCCTGTGGATCTCTCTTGAGGCACAGCAAGTTTCTTGCAATCTCTTGGATTTCGCAGTTGAGGGGATCCTTGTGCTGCTTGTTTTTCTGGCTCTTCCTTTCTACGCTCACCCAGAAGCTGTAAACATCGTTGCTGCTACTTCTTTTTCCTAGATTATGGTAATCTATTTCCACATCTGCTGCTTCTATGTCCTTATTCTTCTTCAGTTTATTCACTCCACTTGTGAACTTTTGGACCCAGTTGTCGCTGCCTCCATATATGAACATGTATTTTTCCCGTTTCGGCTGAATCACACGATAAAATTAAATATATTATATATGCATGTTGAGAAACAACCAAAATAAGCAATTAATCAACCGACAAAAATTTGCACCTTCAAAATATGAAGATTGGAGAGTTAACATTCTTAGTGAAAGGAAAATAAAAAAGTGACATACATGTGTTTCTCTAAAAGATTATACTTCTAAAATTTGATATAATTTTGTATTTAACATGTTAATATTAAAAAAAAAAAAAAACAAAGAAACCAACTAATAAGTTATATTCTCATTTTTTATACAAAGGATGAAGAGGAAAATAAAATTATTTATTAAAAAATTATTAGAATAATATTAGTTACTTAATTTTCTTAAATTAAAAATAAATTTTTATTATTGTTTGGTATATTTATCCTATGCCTTAATTAATAAGTGTGAATGGAGTGAATATCAGAAAAATAAAAGTTTAATTTTAATGTACTATATAAAATAATTTATATAATTAATAAATTATTCTGACTTTTTAAGGGATTTTTTTTACAAATAATATAAAAAATAATTATTATTACTAGTATGACATGCCATGATGAAGGTAAAATAATTGTAAACGCAAAATTAGTACCAAAATGAACTTTTATAATTAATTACCTCTATTGTAGGATTGACTTTCTTAATGGCATCCCAAAGCCAAGTCCATTTTTTATCAAGAGCAGTTCCATCTTCTTTCCTGAAAGGAAAAGCATCGATCCCCCATTGAAAGATCAAGTCCAATGCGTTTTCATTTATCCTCCTCCCATGAGGACCCAAAACTGGAATAATAGGTCTGTCATGGATATCAAATCCGTAAGGACGAACAAAATCATCTTCTATTATCCTTCTGCCTGGCAACTCACCCAAGTACTCCACTGAATACCATTTGATGTTATAATTCCTCTTCAGATTCTTGAACCGTTCCTTACTCCCTTCTTCCCACTTATGCACTATTGGGATCCACACAATCTTAAACTCATCTCTATGGTAACCCCCCTTCTCTTTCTTGTCGTTGTTTGCCAGCAACCCATCGTAGATAGAATTTACGAGCCGAATCTCATCCTCAATTCTGTCCAAGGTCGAAATGAAGAGTAACACGTATTTCCCCTTGAAGATCTCCACACCCTGTTATGATATTTCATGGATTTTCAATAAGAGAAAGTTAAGAGCTAGCAGATATTTAGTTTTTAAAACGTGTTATATTTAGATTTTGTTTGAACTTATGTACAAAACAATTAGTGCTGACTAATTAACAGCCTAAACTGATAAAATCTGCTAGTTATATGTAGTACTATTGTTTCAATAATTAATATCATTCGATTAACTCTCCAATAAGAATGCAAATCAAAGAGAGAAAGTCAAAGTAAAGTGACCTTTTTAACTTGATCGAGGCCTTCATGAATTTGGGGTTGCGGACCAGTCTTAGGGTCCATGATCAAAGCCCTCAAAACTTCTATAATATCTTTAGGATTTTCAATTACTTTTTTTCTACGAACCTGGGAATCACCTAGGTGCTCTATAACAAATCAAAGAAACGCATTTCTATTAGTTGAAGGAAGGAGCTACCTAGAGTAGGAAAAATTAATTAACCAATTCAATTGTATTATATAAAAAATTCTTAGTTGTTTTCCTAATAAACAAAATAATTTACTCTCTCCAATAAATTTATGAAATGACTTTATTAAAATATCTGACAGTGACTTGTTATTTAATTAATAAATTAGCAAAAGAATTATACTTTGACAAAAAAAATATATAAAAATTGTTACTGTTAGTAATTATATATCGGTAGATTCTAGTATGGTTAAATTATTTTAATTACTATAACTAAACAAGTATTGTTAAAATTAAAGTAATACTTTTTTATTATTAAATAATATTTATTTTTTAAAATATCATGGCTCTCATACGCTACCTACCGAAACATACATAATCATACTAAACTGACGCATATATATTTACCTTTCTGCTTCATGCATGTTTCCAGATACCCTGCCAAACTGTCATCAGCCATAGTAAGCTTCTCCTTAAACTCTGACAAAGAATAGCTCCTAAAAAATAGAAAAAAAAATAATTTAAAAGTATTACACCATAGAATAATTCCAATGAAAGTATATTCAATCTATATGGATGCAGATGAATGTGTTAACTTACGGTGATGGTGAGAGGAGGTTTGCCGTGGAAGCAACAATGGAAGCAATGGTCCAATAGACAAGGAGAGGGATGGATTTGAAGGCGTCATTGAGGGCAGGAACATCTTCTTCTTCTAAGTCTTGGGCGGACAAGTCAGCCCACTGGTTGATGTGAAAGAGCACTGCTTGGCCTATGTGTCTCACCAACTCCGTCACCTGCTTCGCAGACTCCTTCCGGATTTGGATTTGGTTCAGCTGTCTCAGTGAGGTTCCCGCAACGTCCGATGATGCCCTGTCCAGGTACACAAAGTTGCCGTATTCCAAACAGAATGCCGCTAGGGTTATCATCACCTTTGCGTCCCAGGAATAGCGCCTCAACTGCTGCAGAATCCACATTGTTGTTTGGTGCGCGCATCGCTTTGAACTCCGTGTCGCTATCATCTATATTCATGGATCATGAAAACAATAATAACTATCACAAAAACTTATTTCAAAAGGAGCAGTGAATCCAGCAAATTTTGTGGTTTATAGTCATCAATTAGTTATTATTAATGTTTTTAATAGTGTAAGATTAATTGCATCTAATAATATAGGATTACTCATTTTATTTTATCCACTAAGTGATAGCCAAATTTTAATAACAATGTTAACTCCAAAACTTTCTTTTTTAAAAATTTCAGAAATTTAAATAAGTAAAAAAGCTATATAAATAATTATATTTTTAATATATTTTTTATAATTTTTTTATTCTTAATTCTTGTAAAATTTGCATAAGCCTTTTTTGTTATTCATTATGTGCTGAATTTTGTCAACAATTAGTCAATAATTGAACATAAATTTTTTTATTATAAAAATTTTGATATTATATTATAAAAATACTTATTTTAAAAATTTAAATTGATAAAAAATATCTAAATAGTTATATCTCTAATCAAATAATAATTATCCACACAATAAATATGTTAGATTGAGAGCAACTATATAATACCTGGCAAGAAACCAGCTTCAGTGTGAGGAATTCAGGCTTTGAAAGAGGTGGCGGTAGTGGATGACTCTGTAGGGCAAGTAATTAAAAGAACAAGTATTAATTTTTGGCATGGCATATTTAGAATTAAATTATTCTTAACTAGTTAATTTTAAATAACTATAATTAATATTATTAATTTTATATTTTTTAAAAAATAAAATTTAAATAATTATTAATTAATAACAATTAATTAATATAAAGATTATGTTAGGTAACCAATTTAAAAATACTTGTTAGCTTGTTGTTGATTAGGCTCTTGTTATTTCTAATGCCGTCATTTGCGCACTGCAGCCTATGTAACATTAGTTAGCTAGAACGAATAGTGTAAATTATTTAATTACCTGATTACTATTAGGTAGAAGTATGTTGGAGACAAGTTCATAGAGGATTTTGGTATCGCATTCCACATCACTGATGACATGTGTGAGGTAAACTTGGTCAAGGATGTTATCATCATTGAATTCAAAACCGTCGTCCGTTTTCTTCGTGGTAGCAATGGTGCTTGCCATTGTCACGATTGATATTCACTCTCCTTTCTTTTCTTTTGTATGTGTGAAGTTAATTAGGAAATGATTATTATATTGTGCCTTATTGCTATTCAAGCTATTTATAGGCTTTCACTCCCTCAGAAATCAGACTATAAAACTTGCATATAGAAGTAATCTGTAGAAATAAAAGATAAAGAGGAAAAGAAGAGACTAACACACATCATTATTATTTAGAAGAGAATAATACATAAAGCTAACTAGCTACGGCATAGCTAGCTGGTGGTCCATTTCATGGTGTGGTGTGAAACACATGCTGCCCAGCATATACCCTTATTATGAGTTCCTAACTGATCAGTGTACAAGACTAAAGATATAATTGGTATTTTATTTTAACTACTTCCATTGATCCCATTCCTTTTTTCTTTCCCATGCCACGGGACCGGAATGTCGCCAAACTTTTGCTTTTCAGAAAGCTAAGGAAGTAAATAAGATATGTCTGATCTTTTCCTTCTTTTTGTTTGCGTATACTTATATATGTAATGTACCTTTTTAACTACTATGGAACGTTGCGCAATGCAAGACATATATCTTATATTTTGTTGGATCTATACCAAGAGTTAGAATGCTAAATAGTACATAATTATATACATAATGTTTCTAGAGTTCATTATTACTGCATGAGTAAAGTAATTGGGAGAATAATATTTAAGTGAGAATTTAGTACTCAATAATACACATTTTGTCTAATTTCCTCAAAATTAGAGAGAGAACATGTAATGAATCTGT
Source organism: Arachis stenosperma (assembly GCF_014773155.1). Lineage (NCBI taxonomy): Eukaryota > Viridiplantae > Streptophyta > Magnoliopsida > Fabales > Fabaceae > Arachis > Arachis stenosperma. The sequence continues at coordinate 134,806,961 of NC_080385.1, forward strand.
TAATTGTCAAAAAAATTAGATAAAAGAATAGATTTTTCTCTTTTATATATATTCATCAAGTTTTAACTATAAAAAATTTAAATTATAAGAGTCTTATATTATTATCTTATCTTATAATATACACTAATCATTAGGTCTAAACTTTAATAATACATAATAATAATATTTAAAATCTAAAGTAAATCATTGAAATATCTTATATTTTTTACTTTAAATATTTAGTTAAAAGATGAAATTTAATATATGCCAATTATTATTTAAACATGATTTATATATTGAATAATTCATGAAATTATGCTTCAGTTTTGATTCGGATACTTTTTTGAAAAATATTATTAATTATTTTAATAACTAGGAGCTATGACATGTATTTATATGCATATTATAGCTAGTATAAGCGTTTTATAATGTTAAAATATTAGCGGTATAAGTATTCTAGGATATAGAATACCTTTCTGAATGTAATATAATTTAAGTTTGTATCAAAAATATTATCAATACTTCTATATATATAATTAAGTACAAAGGTGTTTCTAAGTTTGAGTTATGTTTTTACGACCATGTAAAATTCTTCTTATTGGTTATTATAGATATCTTTTAATTTATCGAATAACTAGAGTCTATAAAAATTAGAGAATTAGTAAAATTTATTTTTTTTGTGAATTGTTAGTTACTAATATCTAAAAATGTGAATTAAAAATACGTCCTTGAATTATTAGATTAAAAAAATTAGGTTAATAATTAAAAGTAATAATAAAAAATAATAAATTTAGATAACTTTTAAATATTTTTCATAATTTATTTTAGATATTTAAAAATACGTATAGTAGAATCAACCGACCACTTAAATAAAACGAAACAAATAAAAGTCGTCGTAATAGATAAAATGTAAGAGATCAGATACAGTTGTTTCACAGACAGATAAAAGACATGCCCGTTAAAAATTTGGAAGTATACGTTCGAAGCTTCTATCTACTGTTTTCATCTTTTATCAAAGTACATTTTATCTGTGAATATAATCATGCTTGGAAACGTCAATAACAAGCTATTATTTTCTTTTTCTTTATCAAATTCAGTGTTCTTCAAGTGTTTTACCCAAAAAAGAAAGTTATCTTCAATTTTATTTGTTTATTTATTTATGTTTATGATCTCAAAAGTGATCCACAAGAGTTACATTACAATTCTTCACAAAAGTTTTGCTGGAAACCCTTTTGCCATGAAAAAGAACAGTTTCTATATGGTGGTTGTACTCAGCGTCGCTTGCTAATGTGTACGTAACCGTTACTCTTTGTTGGTGATGAGAACCAAAAGTCAAGACGCCGATGAGTCTTACCTACTAAAATTATTGCGAAAAAAGAGCTAGAGCAAGATTACGGTTACTATCAACTTTGTTAGGTAACAAGGATCCACAATATTTTTTTTTTGAAAAAACATAACTTTAAATTATTATAAAAACATTTAAAATTATTATAAAAAATATCTAAAACTTAATAAAAAAACATTTGAAATATATTTTTAATAACATCTAAAACCTAGTAAAAAATAAATATCTAAAATTATTTTAAAAAATCTAATACTATAATATTTTTGTTCTAAAATAATTCTTACTCGAAGCAACTTTTAACAAAAGTTATCTTAGATAGATAAAGATAATATTTTTGGCCGATTACCTTTAAACAGGACAAAGGACAAAGATAACTTAATCTTTTCCAACTCATAAAAATAGTTGTCTTTAATATCTAAAGATACATTTTACAAAACGTTCCAATATAAAAAATTTAAGACAATTTATTTAAATAAAAAATACAAGAGTTGCCAAAAAATTTTAAGAAATAACACTTATAAAAAATTACCTAAAATTATTCTTACCTAAAAATAAAAAAAATTTGATCATATTCCCCCAATTTTATTTCTTTACCTCCAAATAATTTCAGGAAAATAAAAAAGGATTTGAAATAGATTTTTAGAACTAAAAGCCATTGAAATTCCTAGTTCTATTCAAATTCTGAAATTCCAAAACTCCAACCCCTTTGTCCAGTAACGGCGAGCAGCTCAACAACAGTGGTCCTCTATGGCACTGTGTTTCTCGACGACGCTGGTCCTCCACGGCACTGCACTTCTCGACGACACTGGTCCTCTACAGTGCTGAGCTTCTCAACGATTCTGGTCCTCTACGGCGCTGCGCTTTTCGAAGAATCTGGTCCTTCACGGTGTTGCACTTCTCGACGATTATGCTTCTCTACGGCGCTGCGCTTTTCGACGACGTTGGTCACAATCTTTGTTTTCTTCCTCTCTGACATTCGCTTTCTTTGTTTACTTTCAAGTTTTTGTATTGTTTTTTCATCAACTCTTGTTGAATTCAGCGTGGATCTATAGTTTTCACTATCAATTCAATTATCATGTTCCATTCATGATCCATTACCACACATGCTTTTATGTTTTGGTAGTTAGTATATTCAGTTATTGTGTCATTGTCTCTAATACATTGTAGTTTCGATTTGATATATTACTTCTTGAATTTAATCTAAAATTAGATTTAGGTAAAGAAATGGACTGAAATTGAATAGTATAATGTTGTTGTTGTTATTATGCCAATTCATTCATAGTAAGGTTGAAGGTATACTATTTTGCATAGATTTTGTTCTATTCTAATTTATATGGGTTGTATCTTAAGAAAACATTCATATCTATGATTTATAATATTACATATACATGTTTTATCTCTTTTTATCCATGTGATTTATTCCCCAATTACTTGCAACTCACTGTAATATCTTGCAATAGTATCAATATTATGAGAATTGAATGGATATAATATTAATGTTGATACGAAAAGCTTTATTTTTGTTCATGATTGTTGTTGCTTTGAATTTTATCAACATATCATTATAACACTACAAGAAAAATACCCATTCAGCCACACTTTTTTTAAGCTACATTTGAAAAGCGTAGCCTATTCATAGAATAGGCTACGCTTTTCTCCGTGTTGCCTTTTTATAAGAGAAAAGGATACATAAATGCGGCATCATTTAAAAAGCGTAGCCTTAGGTATTATAGAAATCACTTATAAAGCGTAGCCTTATGTTGATATCTATAAATACAATTTTCATACCAAAGGAAACGCTTTTAAAGAGTAGCATATTTGTTAAGTTTTAGGTAGGCTTTAAAAACGCTGCCTAATGTAAAAATGCCAAATACACATGTATAGGACACTTAGTGAATTTTTTTGTTTCTTTTTATTTCTTCTCATCATCGAAGCCCTGCACCCTATCTTCGTCATTCCTTCTTTCCTACCAGAGCACCAAATAACAAAACCCTAGCCGCTTCTTCAATCTCCCCGTCATTGTGCCCTCCTTCATCGTGCGCCACTGTCACCGTCTCACTCGTCTGCTCATCGTTCTTAGTCGTGCTCTGCGGCCGTTCATCCATCTCGCAGCTCTTCCTTGTAAGGTTGTGAAAACCCTAGCCCCCACCGCACCGCCATCAATCTCACCGTCGCCACTCGTCGCGCTCAAGATCGCCACTAGGTTCGTCGTTCTCGAGGTCCCTCGATCCCTCGTTCGCCAATGTTTGCTTTCCAGTCCTGTTTCGCAAGTTCTTCGTCGTCGTCCTTCGTCGTGTTTGTCGCCAGCTCGCCGTCTTCGAAGGTCCATGCTCTGTTCGTGGCTCACTGTAATAGTGTAATGACATTGTTCGGTTTTTTGCTCTGTTCCTAAGGGTTATTGATCTTTGAATTATTCTTGAATGATTTATGTTTTCAATTTTTCATTCATTGATTAATTGATTGTTGATTAGCTCTTACTGCTGTTTGTGATTATTAATTGTAAATATGCTGCTGTGCTGCTGTTCTTTGTGCTTTTGTGACTTAATTGTGATTATATTGTGCTGTTTGTGATTATTTCATCCTATATTATTGTTAGTTAACTGGTTTTAATTTTGTTCCTGGGGTTTGAGTTTCTTCTCCAAACTCTCTGGTTGCCTTTGCTCCCCCTGTCTTGGTCCAGAGATTCCGTCTCCACAGGTCATTTTATTACTATTTTATTTTAATTAACGAGATTGAAGTTGATGTACTATAATTGCTTGAGGTGTGTGATATATTTGATTAATGTGAATGAAGAACACTAGGTTGAGTTGAATTGAATTGAATCATGGATAAGAGCATGTTAACTGGTTTGGAATCACTTCCAGAAGCTGATCAGCAAAGAATGGCGTCCATGATGTAACAGGTTCAAATCTATGATAGGTACTTCCTCTTCACTCTATCTGTTAACTAATTCCATGTGTTTTGATTTGATTTGTGTGTAAATTAATTTAATTTGTTTTGGATTATGATTGGATGAGAAGCTAAAGGATGGTGCATGGTCTTATGTAGAGCTTGCTAGAGAGTGAGTGATATGAGGACGTATGTTTTAATAGTTTCAATTATTCAATGGTCTTATATCTATACATATATTTTCTTGCCTTTTAATAGTAATACATAAAAAAATTAAACTAAAAAGTAATAAAAAGTAATAAGTGTATGCTTTTTTAATAGTTTGGCATACAAATGTACTTAATTCTCTTCTGTTTTATAACTAGTAATTAAATATGTCATATAAGAAACTGAGTTAAGTGTATTTAGAATATTATTTGTGCACTTCTTTAGCTGTACATCCGTTCCAAATATGGATGCCAGTAGTTCTATCATTCTCAATTCTTCTTGGCAAATTTTGTGCACATAGATATCCAAATCAGTTAGATATATCTATGTTAATGAGTTACAAAATATAAATCTGATTAACTTGTTTCTAAATTATTGTTAACAAGTATAGACTTTTCTGACCTGTCCTTCTCTTGTGGTTTTTCTGCTGATATATAATTCAGATTCAGATTTTATCTCAGTTGAAGTAAGTAACCAAACAAGAAATTAGCCTTATTAGCCTTATTCTATTTAGTTGCAGGTAGTTCCTTCATTCTTGTTAATGCTTTGTTTTCCCCTTTCTGCAATCAAGAAGTGCTCTCATTAAGCGATTCCTGTGTAGGTTCGGATATATATCAAGAGACTCTTGCCAAGGCACTTGCAAAGCATTTTGGTGCAAGGCTACTAATTGTGGATGTCCTTTCACTACCTGGTGTACATTTTCTCAGATATTCTTTTGCTACTTCTTATTATCTGTTTGTATTGTTGAGATGATTTCTTCCTAAATCGCTGTTATTATAAACAGAATAATAATAGTTTTTGTTATGTGATTGATATTTCAGGGAACTCCATCAAAGGAAGTTGATTCTGCTAAAGAAAGTTCAAAGCCTGAACGACCATCTGTGTTGGCCAAGAGAAGTACACATGCTGCTTCTTTAAAACATAGTAAACCAGCTTCTAGTGTTGATACTGAAATTGTGGGTGGATCCACAATAAGTTCTCAGGCTATGCTGAAGCAGGAGGTTTCTACTGCTTCATCAAAAGGCACTACTATTAAAACAGGTGTGCTGTTTTGTTGTTAAAAATTGAGCAACTATCTCCAAATTTACTTCCTATTGTACATATTGCATAGCACCTAAAGGTTAACATGAGGCTTAAATAATTTGCAGGTGATCGAGTAAAAGTTGTTGGTAACTTCCCTTCTGCTGTCTCATCAATACAAAATCATCCTTCAAGGTACTTTGTCTGATGGAAGAATTATTCTGAATACAATTTAGTCAATCTGCATTTGATCTGAACTTGTGGAGAAGAGAGATCTTTTTTATCCTTTTTGTTGAGGAGGCTATAACCATTGAAAATCATTCAAAAGAAGATTAAAGGAAGAATATTGAATTTCTGATTGACAGCAATTTGTTTTGAGTGGCATGAGTGTACTTTTCTCTTTTGTGAATATTATTGCTTCTGAATTTGAAATCACTTTGAAGTGGTATCTCTCAGTTCAGTTGCAGCTTTGATATATATGCAGACTTTTATTGTGATCTTTGTGAATATTCCTACCTGCTGATATATATGCAGACTTTTATTCTGTTTCTTCTGAACTTCCAGCTTTGGTTAATAAGGCTAATTTCTTGTTATTAACTTATATTTTTTTGGGCTTGATCATAACTGTACCTTTAGTTTATGGCTTGTTCATTATTTCAGATACGGCACTTATTTAATTGATCTGCATTGATTTATTTAATTGCTCTGCATTGATTTATTTAATTGCTTTAGCAGGTTTAGACTTTAGTGTGTTGGGTCACACCTTTAGTTTGCTGGAACACAGAAAAGTGGTTAAACTAGAGGCTTAACCCGGTTTTGTCCCTACTCTTCTCAGTCTCAACTAAATTATTTTCAGTAACTGATTTTTATGCATGTGCCTTATGATTGTCATATGTTTCCATGTGAAAATAGCTTTTTAACATAAAAACTGATAAAAACAAAGTGGCTTTTGATTTTGAGGCTGTGACTGTGTGCTGCTTCAAGTTAAGGGAAAATGAGCACCATTTATATCTGTGGCCTGTGGGTTATATTTAATTATTTATAATTATATACCTTTTTTTAGATATCGTTCATTCACTACTTCTTTAGCTCATCAGATCTCCACTAACACTATTGCCTATCATAGGTCTTATCTTTCTTTTTTACAATATAAATACTAAAATAGATGTTATTACTTATATCAAGGGGTTGGTTTGCTTTTCTAAATATGGCCTAAGAAACAATATCTTTTACTTTTCCTCCAATTTTTCATCTTTCAATAGGAAGATTTGATAGAAAATACAATAGTAGGAAATAGCCATTTTCATAGAAATATAGAGGATCTGTATTTGTTTTAGTCTTCTGGTCTTTTCCCTGTCAATATATTGTTCCAGTAGATATGATATTTGTAGATATATATAATGTAATTTATGTAGTGAATTGGCACCTTGAAAATTATTTTCATATAAATGACTAAATGTGTTCTTTGGATTTAGAATATGGCATCTGCCTTTGGACCTATTGAGTTGTCAAATTAGTTTAAGATTGTGCTTGTCCGTAACTCCACATATAGATTAAATTAAATCTCCTGATCCACTTTTCATGCAATTGTTTCTTTGAGCATAAATAACAAAAACATGCTTGAAAAGGATAAAAAGAGGGATACCATGCCCACATATTTTGACTTGATGTGTATTAAATTTTTATACTTCTTGAAACTTGAAATTAATTTACTGGTTTCAGGGGATATTTCTTTTAATATTTTCTTTGAAGGTAGTTTTGCTCTGTTTGCATGACTGCCCTCTGTTTCATTAAAAAGACAATAACACTGAATTGTTTCAACATTTTTAATATTATTGTGCTTTTTCTCTTGATCAAACGGATAGAACTGCAATGTTAGATGAAATAATTGATCTGCATTTGTTTATTTCAGATACTGCACTTATTTAATTGATCTGCCCTGTTTCTATCCAAGGAACAAGCTTTTGCCTTCTTCGATTTCGCCTGCTGCTCTTCTATCCTGTGCTATCCGGTTCTGTCCTAATTTCCACCTTATTGTGGTTTATTGGCTAAGATAGAGTACTGTTTAGAATCTTTACATGTATGGTTGGCTAATGACTTTTATTAGAAGATACTTATGTATGTAAGATATGTTTTTTATAGAATATTAGTAGTAAATTCTAAGTGATATTATGGTTATTTTGATATGGCTATGCATACTTTAGTGTGAGATGTATGAATATTTACAATTAACTTTATTTTAGTACTTTTGGATCATTATTATAAATATATTTTGGTTAGAGATAATTTTTATTATTTGAAGAAATTATTTAGTATAATTGTGTATTTATTTTTATTTTATAATATTCAACTCATTTAAATAAAAATGTAGAATTATTATATATGTAATCATATTAACTATTATGTTGTATTAATAATTATTAGATATATATATATATATATATATATATATATATATATATATATATATATATATAGAGAGAGAGAGAGAGAGAAAATAAGACCTAAGGCTACACTTATATACAGTAGCTATAGTATACAAAAAAAAGGGACCTAAGGCTACACTTATAAAAAGTAGCCATGGTATATAATGTGGCTACGCTTTACAGGTGATGCAGTAGCGTTGAAAAGCGTAGCCTATTCTGGCAAAAATGGAAGCTGAAAAGCGTAGCCTTTGGTCCTGGACAGCATCACTTGAAAAGCGTAGCCTATTCCCAAACGCCAAAAGCGTAGCTCTTGGTGCAGAAAAGCGTAGCCTTTGAGAATAGGCAACGGCCGAATAGGAATCTCCCCAAAAAGCGTAGCCGTAGCCTAAAAAGCGTAGCCGTAGCCTAAGGCATCATTTTTTCACTTTTGGCTACACTTTTCAAGTGTACCTAAATGGGTGTTTTTCTTGTAGTGTAATTATGCTCCAATTCATACAAATTATTCGATCTTCATCAAATTCGCATACCACAAATACAATTTCAATAAACTATTTATTCAATTTAATTCTATCTTAAGATCTATTAGCCTAAATTTTACGAAACATTACATATTACTAAAGAAAACCGAAATTCTACCTTGACCGATTTTCACACAACTTAAAACACCGAAATTGACTTCCAAATAAGCTCAATGAAACTCAACCACCAAAAGTTCAATTCCAATACCACCAACTTCACACCAATCACAAGAATTCAAGCTATACACATTCAATTTACCATAATTAGTAACTAGAGCTCACAAATACACCAAACCACAAGGGTTTTAAAGTGACTTACCTTACGCAATGGTATTTGGGGTGAAATCCAACAATAATTCAATGCTAGATCACCCCTAAATAACCAAAATCACAAAATCTACTCAATAACTAAGCTCAAGATTTCGAAACTGTTAGGGCAGAGAACTGGGCAAGAAAATGAAATTTCTTTCCACTTTGTTAAGATAGAAATAACGGACTCGCAAGAGCTTTGTGTGGCCGCAAACGGCACACAAATCGAAGCACCGTCGCTCAAGTTATGAGCAAATGAAGATGAAGATGAATAATGGCTCTTCTTTCTCTCCTTTCAACTCAGTTGCCGTGTTTTTGTGTTTATGTGATGAATGAGGTTGAATTGGCTTCATTTAAGTGCATTTATATATTGGGTTTGGGTCCAACTTGGGTCCGGTCCAATCGTTTAATACTTTTGGTTTGTTTAGCCCAACTTTAGGCCAAAACCTCTAGAATTAGCGCTCAGATTTCAATTCTAAATATTTTTCTAAAATTTTCTACGGTTTTTTTTTCACTCGCAGTACCAGACAGACTTAAGTCGATACTGACGGCTAATTTATCGGTAAGCAGTTTTACGCAATTTTTCGTAAAAAAATATATTTTTCCACTCAAAAAAATCTACTAAATTCAAATATTACCTTTAAAATTTCTAATTAATACTTCTAAATTTTCAAACCTATTTTGGACAATTAGATTATTATTTTATTTTATTTTAATCAGCTATTAACTTCCGGTTCTTACAGACATTACCTAGACACAAGTTCCAGATATAATTTTTTAGTCAGTGCACCTCATCATAATTATATAAAGGTATTTCATCGCCATGTTAAATACAAAAACAAACATCTGATTGCCGTGTCGGATGTTTCTTCGAACTGGAAAATGGCTCGATATTATGTGGGTGTCCCCACATTTCTGGTTAGGCAGTCTAGAACTCTGCACTACTAGGTGGCCATTAAACAAGCACTATCACCTTTATCTTAGCCTTCATGTTCACTACTCTTAAACACGTTAGAGATATTATATCTCCTAAACAAAAGCAACTTGAAAATTAATGAAAAATTAATACTTATGACCGAGACTTAGGAGCAACTATTGGAGATGAGATGTAACTTTCTTTTGCTTGAAATACTAGCCACCAACCGTGCTCCTTGTGATTCCTAAGAGTGAATATATACGTAAACTCCGAGTAATTAGTAAATAACTAATCAATAAATTAATTATTAATCAAAGTAATTCGAAAATAGGATTTGACAGTTTAATGTAATAGAGCTAATTAAAACATAAATTTTAACACCAATTTCAAAGAGTTTAGCCTAAGATTGGGCCGAACGAGCCAAACCGATTGAACCGAGCTCAAAATAGGCCCAAGGCCCAACCCATCAGCCCAATTACCCCCTTAAAAGAGCCAACTTTCTTATTCCCTTTAGCAAGAACTTTGAAAGCATGCTTAAGGTAAGGAAGAAAGAAAACCTAACCTAACACCACATTCAAACTACCGTATCTTGCAAATCTGAGCTCTGATCGCCGCACCGTTTGCGGCCGCGCGACCACCGCGTCGAGCTCTACGATTCTACCGGAACAAGGTAAGTCTCATCTCTCATCTCAGCCTCTCAATTCCCATGAATTTCAAAAACTATGTAAGTGGTGTTGAGATTTTGTGGGTTTTGGTACTTTAGGTTCAATCTAGCTTGCGGAACTTGTTGGGTTTGATTCATTTTTTCTACGAGTATGGTGAGGATTTCTAACCCTATCCAATTCTTGGTTTTAGTATGTTAAATATTGAATTTGAGTATATATGTATAATATATGTGTATTAGAGTTATATAAAAGTGATTTGGAACTTGGCGGAGGTTGGGTGCTTGTGCTTTAGTGATTTTGGACTTTTCGGGGCTGTGTTTGGTACCTCGGTGGTGTTTTAGAAAATATGTGAAAATCGGCCAAGGTATGGTTTAGGTTTCTCGTATTTAACATATAATGTTCTGGGAAAAATTGGGCTAGAGAACCATAGGATAGGTTGGATTGGTTGAGTATATGAAATGATTAGTCTTTGTGATGATGATTGGTAATTTAAGTTAAGCATGTGTTTGGGGAGTATGGTCATTGTAACAACCTAGTTTTCGAGTACGTGAGATCTTTTCTGAAGGCACGGAATCCTTTGGAAGATCAATAAAGGGAACACCTCTATTGTATCATCAAGCATCTCAATCCTCATTGTCATTACATCATCATTAAGCAAGAAAATTTTTTGAGACAAGCTCAAAACGCAATCACGATGAACCTAGTTTTTGAACTGTATCGGTTAGGAGCTTTGGTTTTGATTTTTGTAAATAGTCTCAGTTTGACGAACCGGACTCGATTCATAAGTGAAGAGAGATAATAGTGTAATATTATCATTATATGAGTATTATAAGCTGCTTGAATGATATTATAATATTACCTGGTCTATTTTAGTCAAAAACAGAAAATCGGTTTAACCGGATTCACAATTTACTGGTGCAGCTTAGCACCAGCACTCTCTGATGATTTTAGCAATGCTAAGGCCTCATCTTACATGTTCTATTCTCATAATAAATATGTTACTAGTATCATTTACGCTAGTAGCTCAGAAAAAAATTTTTAGAGATGTTTTTACAAGTGTTTCGATACATCTAGTTTTAGTTGTTATACACCTGAGATATTTTAAAATTATTTTAATCCACCTCCAAGGCAACCAATCACAACTCACCTTACACCCCCCAAGACCTCCAAGGCAGTCTCATTTCTTTATTTTAGCCGAAAATTACAAGAGAGAAAAGAGAGAAACTTTCATGACACTTAAATCTTCAAAACTTGATTTCTTCTGAACTAAAACTCAAATCAAAACTCCAATTTCACCAAAATGATCCTCTTTTATTCCTTTACATAACCATATAACTTTTCATGGCTAAAAATTAGGTGAGATAGCTGTCTCCCTCCCTCTTCAATTCGGTTTTCAAGGAAAACCATGCTAAACATGTGTTTTCTTGATGTTCTTCCTTAGATCTCTTGCTTAGACTGACTTGTGAGCCAAGAATCTTCAATTCCCAGAATGTTTAAGGTGAGAAATCCCTTCCTAACATGTTGATTAAGGTTTGGTTAGTTGAGATTTTATGGATTCAAAGTTGTTCTTGATGTGTTTTAGGAGAAAAAACTGCAAAAAGAACACCTAAAAATATAACCAGATTTGAGGTAGCAAATCAAGGTAGGGTTTGGTAAAATTAATCTTGCTTAATTGTGTTTGAGTTGTATGATTATGATATGGTTAGGTTATGCTTGAAATATTGATTGTTTATATGAGTGGTTCTTGTATGTTGAAATTTTGGTGAAATTTTGATAAAATTTTATGATGAAATTCAAGCTATGAGTTTATGTTCTTGGAGCTGCTGGAAAACAAAACCTTAACCCTTAAATTCGGGTTCAATTTGTGTTAAAATCAAGTAGAAAAGATGGGATTTTGGTGGCTGCTAATTTATTTTGAATTATGGTAAGAACACGAAGAACACTTTGAGTGTGGTGAAGAACATTGAAGAAGACCTTTTTGATTCATAAAAGGGCAAGAAAGTAAATATTTTGGTGTTTGGGGGGTTATTTTGTAATTTCTAAAAGTTAGGGTAGTTAACATAGAAATATTAAAAGTTGCGGGTGGTAAAAAGTGAATTTTAAAGGTTAAAAGTTAAAAGGGGTAATTTTCAAAAATTTAATAATAAAAGAATATATTTAATATTAAAATATTAAATAATATTATTTAATTAAAAATAATATTTTATTAAAATAATAAAATAATGCGAAAAAGGCAGTTTTTTGTTAAAATTTTAGAAAGACAATTTTAAGCGCAGAATCTCATAATTACCTTCATAAAACACTTAGGGAGTGGTAATAATATATTAGTGAGGTAAAGATAAAGGAAAGATAAAAAGTTAAAGAAGAAATGAAAATCAAAGAAAAAGTCTGTAAAATTTTAATGACAGAAACTAACAGAGATTAGTGAACGAACTAGGGCAACATAGTTAGTTCTTGAGTTGTGCCTAAGGTTAGGTATTATATGAAAAGTTAAACTATTTTAGTATAGACTTAATGAACCTATACTTGGGACAGGCTAACTATTAATACCAAAATTTACATAAGCTTTAAATACATATGTTAAGCAGAGAAATCAGAGCAGAGTAGTGAGACACAGAGAACAGAGTAATCAGAGCAGAGTAAAGAGACAAAGAGAAAAGAGTAATATAACAAAGATAATAGAGGAAAATAGTATAAAAATAAAGAGTTAAGCCTTGTGGTACGATATTCTGTTGTATGTTCATCTGCTACTTTTTCGTTGGCCCTAGAAGTCCTGTAGGCCCAAGTTCACCTACAGTAAGTTGTTATCCATGTAGGCCGAAGTTACCTACAGTGAATATCAATTGTATAGCTCAAGGTGTTGCTTCTGTAGGCCAAAGTTCACCATTAGAGAGTTGCCATTTCTGTAAGCCGAAGTTCACTTACAGATGTGCTATTTCTGTAGGCCAAAGTTCACCTACAGAAAGTTATTGTGTTGTGTTTAGACTATTCCTGTAAGCTGAAGTTCACTTACAAGAGTGCTATTCCTGTAGGCCGAAGTTCACCTACAAAAAGTTGCGTGTTGTGTTTAGATTATTCCTGTAAGCCAAAGTTCACTTACAAGGGTGCCATTTCTGTAGGCCAAAGTTCACCTACAGAGATGAAGCCATATCTAGGACTAGTTCCTAGGTAATGTCAGGCTGCAGGGTGTAAACCGACACGTGAGCTCATGGCTTGCATAGGACAGACATGCATCATACTTGGTTGTGCGTTTCCTCTATTATGATTGTTGTACGAATGAATGCTTTCCCTGTTTGTATTTTATTCTCTGTGTCTGTGTTTTATTTCCTTGTTTTTTTCTGTTTGTGTTCTATTTTCTGTTTTCTCTATTTCCTCAGTTTATCTATACCTTCTATTAACAGTTTCTTCGTATTCTGCTAAGCAACACAAAGTTAATGAACTTAACTAATAACCCCGGTCCTACTAAGAATCCCCAGTTCTTACCCTTTCTCTCTCCCTTTCCCCTTCAGACGGATGCAAGAGTACCCTTCTGTAGTTCGCTGATGATCGTTCGTAAAGAGGATTCCGCTCTAGGTAGTCTTCTGAGTCTAGGGTAAATCCCGTTCTCTATTTATATGTACATACCGTGGGACCAGCCAACATCTATGCCCCGTTTATCTAGGAACTTTAACCTAAGTCCTCCGTATGATGTTGCTATTATACAATCACTCAATAAAGTACCAGTGATATGCTCTAAGACAATGTATGATCATGCAGAAGAGTAGTAGAAGATGTTCCACCTGACTTGAGTTTTGAAGACTTAGAACGTACTTTCCCTCGCTTTAGTAGTTTAGAGGGACTAGGTGAGTATAGAGTCTAGGCTAGCCTGGGTGCCAGCTTAGGGACTTCTTGAACAGGTTAGGGCTTGGAATGTTGTATGTATATATGTACATAGTTAGTATTTAGTTATGTCTAGGGGTGTTCTAACTAAAGATCTTTACTCTAATAAAGGCTGGATAACCGAATGTTGTTAACTATTTGAGATGTATATAAGTGTGGTTGTTTATAACTGTGGTATTTGTTATTATTTGCAAATTGATTGTGAATGATTCAATTTATTAACCCAAATATTTTAAAAAAAAAGTACCTCGCAAAATAACTACGTTTTTAACAACCAATTAGGCTCATATAATAAATATTAAATAATAATTAGGAAGATAAGTTGGTAGCGCTCAGTTTCTAGTATGATCATGACGTACTAGAAATTGGGTCGTTACAGTCATGGTGGGAATATGATGCTCTTTTGTGTTTGAATATTGTTTGAGAAGTTGATGTCATTGGTTATATATATATATATATATATATATATATATATATATATATATATATATATATATATATATATATATATATATATATATATATAATGGAATATTGATAATTTGTTAACGAAAGTGAGTAAGTCAGGGTATGGATTGGGTGGAATTGATGTATGGTGGGTTGGTGGTATGAGGTAATGTTGCATTGAAATGCTATGACTTATTATGGTGTTGAGTTTTTAGAAGGGAAGTGGAATGGTGTTTGATTTTTAAATGAAAGATTGAGGTTTGAACTTGGTGTAAAATTGGTTTTTGGTTGAACTTTGGCCAGCCATAACTTGGATTCCAAACCTCCAAATGGTTTCAAACTTATTTTGTATGAAAATTAGGTCTGTGAAGTTTACGCCATTTAAAGAACGGAGGAGAAATTATTTAAAACGAAAAAGTTATGCGCGTCGGAAGTTTGGACTTGAAATATGAATTTTTGCAGCATTTCAGACTTGGCAAATTTTTTTGGAAAATGCATGTCCATGCGTACGCGTGGCCCACGAGTAAGCGGGAACTAGGATTTGCGTACGTGACCACCCGCTTGCGACGCGACCAACCCTTTCGGGTTAGGATCCATGCGTACGCGAGTAGGAAGCTTGCGCGCGAGCGAGGTTTTTCGCACACCTACGCGTACGCGTGTGAAAAACCCCAGTTGTAGGGTTTATCTTATGCTTCATTTAAGGGATTTTATGACCTTTTACCCACATTTATTCAATGAAATAGCATGGTTTTATGATTGTCTCCCAATTTGTGCTTAAGTGTGAAAACATGCTTTCTAGGTCCTTAATTAGCTAAATTTAATTCACCTTTGATTCCACTAGATGCCTTGATGTGTTTGTAAAGTGATTTCAGGTTGAAAAGGCTAGGAATGAACCAAAGGAGTGAAAGGAAAGCATACAAAGTGGAGAAGATGAATGAAAAGCCAAAGAATTGAACTCGCCCATGGACGCGCGCACGCACCAGGTGCTTACGCGCACCTTGCGAATTACCCCATGGACGCGTACGCGTGCTGTGCGCGTACGCGTCAGTGCTGGTATATGATTTTTTAATGAAAACATGGCCAGCGAATTCAGAAGGATTGTGGGGCCCAATCCCAACCAACTTTGGCGCCAAAAATACTATTTAAAGCCAAGGATTGAAGAGCAAAGGGGATCCATCATTCACACACATTAAGATTAGTTTAGAGTTAGTTTTAGAGAGAGAATCTCTCACTTCTCTCTAGGATTAAGATTAGGATTAGTTTTAGTTCTTAGATCTAGGTTAATCTTTGCTCTCATCTACTTCTACCTTTCAATTCCTTGTTGTTACATTCATTCTTCTTCTATTCTTTTGTTGTAATCTCCTTTATGTTGCTTCTATATTTTGTTGTAGATCTACTATTGTTCCTTCAATTTTCTTTCAATTCAATTTGAGGTAATTCATGTAGATCTTGTTTCTTTTAATTGTTGTTGTTTATTACTTGTAATTGAGTAGTGTAGATTTACTTTCCTTGTAATTTTATTATGCTTTCCTTTTATGCCTTCCAAGTGTTTGATGAAATGCTTGGTTGGATTTTAAAGTAGAATTTTATGCTCTTGGCTTGGAAAGGTAACTTAGGAACTCTTGAGTTACTAATGTCCAAGTGATTGATGATTGGGAGCCATTGACTCTAGTTCTCACTAATTGGATTAGTAGAGAATTAGGACTTATGGACTTGGATTGATATAGCTCATTTGACTTTTCTTTACTATTAGTTAGAGGATGATTTAATGAGGTTGATCCTTGCCAATTCTCATATTGTGGTTAGTGATAGGGATAGAGATCTGGTGGACGAAATTGTGATTCATATGTTATTGCATTTTGTAAAATTCATTGCTTTTTCTTTCCCTGGCAATGGCGCCAAAAACTGGTGCCAATACCATGGTTTACAACTTCGCACAACTAACCAGCAAGTGCACTGGGTCGTCCAAGTAATACCTTACGTGAGTAAGGGTCGATCCCACGGAGATTGTTGGTATGAAGCAAGCTATGATCATCTTGTAAATCTCAGTCAGGCTTATCCATGTGGTTATGGGAGATTAGAAATACTTATGTAAATTAATGGTGGGAATTTCAGATAGGCGTATGGAGATGCTGTGTTCCTTCTAAATCTCTGCTTTCCTACTGCTCAAATTACAGTTTTCTTACATCATTACTTTGCATGGCAAGCTGTATGTAGGGCATCATCGTTGTCAATGGCTACATCCCATCCTCTCAGTGAAAAAGGTCCAAATGCTCTGTCACAGCACGGCTAATCATCTGTCGGTTCTCAATCAGGTTGGAATAGAATCCCTTGATTCTTTTGCGTCTGTCACTAACGCCCAGCCTTCAGGAGTTTGAAGCTCGTCACAGTCATTCAATCCCGGAATCCTACTCGGAATACCACAGACAAGGTTAGACTTTCCGGATTCCCATGAATGCCGCCATCAATTCTAGCTTATACCACGAAGATTCTGATTAAGGAATCCAAGAGATATGCGCCCAGCCTAAGGTAGAACGGAAGTGGTTGTCAGTCACGCGCGTTCATAGGTGAGAATGATGATGAG
Organism: Arachis stenosperma; assembly: GCF_014773155.1. Classification (NCBI taxonomy): domain Eukaryota; kingdom Viridiplantae; phylum Streptophyta; class Magnoliopsida; order Fabales; family Fabaceae; genus Arachis; species Arachis stenosperma. Next base: position 134,824,145 of record NC_080385.1, read on the forward strand.
TGTCACGGATCATCACATTTATCAAGTTGAAGTGCAACGAATATCTTAGAATAGGAATAAAGAGAATTGAATAGAAACAGTAGTAATTGCATTAAAACTTGAGGTACAGCAGAGCTCCACACCCTTAATCTATGGTGTGTAGAAACTCCACTGTTGAAAATACATAAGTGAAAGGTTCAGGCATGGCCGAATGGCCAGCCCCCATGGTCTAAGGACTAGGCGTCCAGAGATGTCTAATACACTAGTAAAAAGTCCTATTTATAATAAACTAGCTACTAGGGTTTACATGAGTAAGTAATTGATGCATAAATCCACTTCCGGGACCCACTTGGTGTATGTTTAGGCTGAGCTTGATCTATCCACGAGCTGAGGCTTTTATTGGAGTTGAACGCCAAGTTGTAACGTGTTTTGGGCGTTCAACTCCGGGTCGTGACGTGTTTCTGGCGTTTTACTCCAGACAGCAACATGGAACTGGCGTTGAGCGCCAGTTTACGTCATCAATTCCCGAATAAAGTATGGACTATTATATATTGCTGGAAAGTTCTGGATGTCTACTTTCCAACGCCATTGAGAGTGCGCCATTTAAAGTTCTGTAGCTCCAGAAAATCCATTTTGAGTGCAGGGAGGTCAGATTCCAACAGCATCAGCAGTCCTTTGTCACCCTCCTATCAGAGTTTTGCTCAAATCCCTCAATTTCAGCCAGAAATTACCTGAAATTACAGAAAAACACACAAACTCATAGTAAAGTCCAGAAATGTGAATTTAACATAAAAACTAATGAAAACATCCCTAAAAGTAGCTAGATCATACTAAAAACTACCTAAAAATAATGCCAAAAAGCGTATAAATTATCCGCTCATCACAACACCAAACTTAAATTGTTGCTTGTCCCCAAGCAACTGAAAATCAAATAGGATAAAAAGAAGAGAATATACTATAAATTCCAAAATATCAATGAATATTAATTCTAATTAGATGAGCGGGACTTGTAGCTTTTTGCTTCTGAACAGTTTTGGCATCTCACCTTTTCCTTTGAAATTTAGAATGATTGGCTTCTCTAGGAACTTAGGATTTCGGATAGTGTTATTGACTTTCCTAGTTAAGTATGTTGATTCTTGAACACAGCTACTTATGAGTCTTGGCCGTGGCCCTAAGCATTTTGTTTTCCAGTATTACCACCGGATACATAAATGCCATAGACACATGACTGGGTGAACCTTTTCAGATTGTGACTCAGTTTTGCTAGAGTCCCCAGTTAGTGGTGTCCAGAGCTCTTAAGCACACTCTTTTGCTTTGGATCACGACTTTAACCATTCAGTCTCAAGCTTTTCACTTGGACCTTCATGACACAAGCACATGGTTAGGGACAGCTTGATTTAGCCGCTTAGGCCTGGATTTTATTTTCTTGGGCCCTCCTATCCATTGATGCTCAAAGCCTTGGATCCTTTTTACCCTTGCCTTTTGGTTTTAAGGGCTATTGGCTTTTTCTGCTTGCTTTTTCTTTTTCTTTCTATTTTTTTTCGCAAGCTTTTGCTTTTTCACTGCTTTTTCTTGCTTCAAGAATCAATTTCATGATTTTTCAGATTATCAATAACATTTCTCTTTGTTCATCATTCTTGCAAGAGCCAACAATTTTAACATTCATAAACAACAAGATAAAAAATATTAACTGTTCAAGCATTCATTCAGAAAATAAAAAGTATTGTCACCACATCAATATAATTGAACTAAATTCAAGGATAAATTCGAAATTCATGTACTTCTTGTTCTTTTGAATTAAAAACATTTTTCATTTAAGAGAGGTGAATGATTAATGGAATTATTCATAACTTTAAGACATAGTTACTAAACACTAATGATCATGAAGTAGAGACACAAAACATGAATGAACACAACATAAAAAATGAAAAGCAGAAAGAAATAAGAACAAGGAATGAATCCACCTTAGTGGCGTCTTCTTCTTGAAGGACCAACAATGTCCTTAAGCTCTTCTATGTCCCTTCCTTGCCTTTGTTGCTCCTCCCTCATTGCTCTTTGATCTTCTCTTATTTCATGAAGAATGATGGAGTGCTCATGATGTTCCACCCTTAGTTGTTCCACATTGTAGCTCAAATCTTCTAAGGAAGTGTTGAGTTGTTCCCAATAGTTGTTGGCAGGAAAGTGCATCCCTTGAGGCATCTCAGAGATTTCTTGATGATGAGCTTCCTCATGCATCTCTTGAGATCCGTGGAGGGTCTCTCTTACTTGCTCCATCCTCTTCTTGGTGATGGGCTTATCCTCTTCAATGGGGATGTCTCCTTCTATGATAACTTCAGCTGAGTAACATAGATGGCAAATAAGGTGAGGAAAAGCTAGCCTTGCCATGGTGGAGGGCTTTTCGGCTATTTTGTAGATTTCATTGGAGATGACTTCATGAACTTCTACTTCCTCTCCAATCATGATGCTATGAATCATGATGGCCCGATCCACAGTAACTTCAGATCGGTTGCTAGTGGGAATGATGGAGCGTTGAATGAACTCCAACCATCCTCTAGCCACAGGCTTGAGGTCCAGTCTTTTTAGTTGAACTGGCTTGCCTTTGAAGTCTCTTTTCCATTGAGCTCCTTCCACACATATGTCCATTAGGACTTGGTCCAACCTTTGATTAAAGTTGACCCTTCTAGTGTAGGGGCGTTCATCTCCTTGCATCATGGGCAAGTGGAATGCCAACCTCACATTTTCCGGACTAAAATCTAAGTATTTCCCCCGAACCATTGTGAGATAATTCTTTGGACTCGGGTTCATACTTTGATCATGGTTCTTAGTGATCCATGCATTGGCATAGAATTCTTGAACCATTAAGATTCTGACTTGTTGCATGGGGTTGGTTAGGACTTCCCAACCTCTTCTTCGGATTTCATGTCGGATCTCTGGATACTCATTTTTCTTGAGCTTGAAAGGGACCTCCGGGATCACCTTCTTCTTTGCCACAACATCATAGAAGTGGTCTTGATGGCTTTTGGAGATGAATCTTTCCATCTCCCATGACTCGGAGGTGGAAGCTTTTGTCTTCCCTTTTCCTTTTCTAGAGGATTCTCCGGCCTTAGGTGCCATTGATGGTAATGGAAAACAAAAAAGATTATGCTTTGACCACACCAAACTTAAAATATTGCTCGCCCTCGAGCAAGAGAAGAAAGAAAAGAAGAAGAAGAAGAAGAAAATATGGAGGAGAGTGAGGGGAGATGGATTCGACCAAGGTATAGAAGAGTGGGTGTTGTTGTGTGGAAATGAAGTAGAATGGAAGGGTATATATTAGGAGGGGAGAGGGTGTAGTTTCGGTCATTTAGGGTGGGTTTGGGTGGGAAAGTGTTTTTGAATTTTGAAGGTAGGTGGGGTTTATGGGGAAGAGTGGATGAATATGAGTGGTGAAGGGGGTAATTGGGAAGAGAGATTGAAGTTGTTGGGAAGTGTGTTTTGGGGAAGAGTGTTATAGGATTAGGAGGTAAGGTGGGAATATGTTAGGTGGGGATCCTGTGGGGTCCACAGATCCTGAGGTGTCAAGGATTTACATCCCTGCACCAATTAGGCATGTAAATTGCCTTTGCATACCATTCTGGCGTTTAAACGCCGAAGTGATGCACGTTATGGGCATTCAACGCCCATGTGTAGCATGTTTCTGGCGTTGAACGCCAGTTCCATGCTTGTTACTTGCGTTCAGCGCCAGCTTTCCTCAAGGCACATTCCTGGCGTTCAAACGCCAGAATGTTGCTTGTTTCTGGCGTTCAGCGCCAGATTCATGCTCTGTTCTGGCATTGAACGCCAGCCAGATGCTCCTTACTGGCGTTGAACGCCAGTATGTCCTCTCTCCAAGGTGTGATTTTTCTTCTGCTTTTTTTGATTCTATTTTTAATTTTTATATTTTTTTTGTGACTCCACATGATCATGTACCTAATAAAACACAAAATAACAATAAAATAAAATAAAAATTAGATAAATAAAAATTGGGTTGCCTCCCAACAAGCGCTCTTTTAATGTCATTAGCTTGTCAGTGGGCTCTCATGGAGCCACAAGGTAATCAGGTCAATGTTGTATAGTCCCAACACCAAACTTAGAGTTTGGACATGGGGTCTTAACACCAAACTTAGTGTTTGGTTGTGGCCTCCCAACACCAAACTTAGAGTTTGACTGTGGGGGCTCTGTTTGACTCTGTACTGAGAGAACCTCTTCATGCTTACTCTCCTTTGTCACAGAGGGATGGCCATGTGTCTTAAACACAAGGTAGTCCGCATTCAATTGAAGGACTAATTCACCTCTGTTGACATCTATCACAGCTCCTGCTGTGGCTAGGAAAGGTCTTCTAAGGATGATGCACTCATCCTCTTCCTTCCTAGTGTCTAAGATTATGAAATCAGCAGGGATGTAAAGGCCTTCAACCTTTACTAACACATCCTCTACTACTCCATAAGCTTGTCTTAATGACTTGTCTGCCAATTATAATGAGAACAAGACAGGTTGTACCTCAATGATCCCCAGCTTCTCCATTACAGAGAGTGGCATAAGATTTATCCCTGACCCCAGATCACATAGAGCTTTTTCAAAGGTCATGGTGCCTATGGTACAAGGTATTAAGAACTTGCCAGGATTTTGTCTCTTTTTGAGGTAAAATTTGCTGAATCCAGGTATCTAGTTCACTAATGAGCAAGGGAGGTTCACTTTCCCAAGTCTCATTACCAAACAACTTGGCATTCAGCTTCATGATAGCTCCTAAATATTGAGTAACTTGCTCTCCAGTCACATCTTCATCCTCTTCAGAGGAAGAATAGTCTTCAGAGCTCATGAATGGTAGAAGGAGATTTAATGGAATCTCTATGGTCTCTATATGAGCCTCAGATTCCTTTGGATCCTTAATAGGAAACTCCCTCTTGCTTGAGAGACGTCCCAGGAGGTCCTCATCACTAGGATTTTCGTCCTTCTCTTCTCTTGTGCATTCGGCCATATTGATTACATCAATGGCCTTGCACTCTCCTTTTGGATTCTCTTCTGTATTGCTTGGGAGAATACTGGGAGGAGTTTCAATGACTTTCTTACTCAGCTGGCCCACTTGTGCCTCCAGATTTCTGATGGAGGATCTTGTTTCACTCATGAAATTGAAAGTGGCTTTTGACAGATCAGAGACTAAATTTGCTAAATTAGAGGAGCTTTGTTCAGAATTCTCTGTCTGTTGCTGAGAAGATGATGGAAAAGGCTTGTTATTACTGAGCCTATTTCTTCCACCATTATTAAAGCCTTGTTGAGGCTTTTGTTGATCCTTCCATGAGAAATTTGGGTGATTTCTCCATGATGAGTTATAGGTGTTTCCATAAGGTTCACCCATGTAATTTACCTCTGCTATTGCAGGGTTCTCAGGATCATAAGCTTCTTCAGAAGCTGTCTCTTTAGTACTGTTGGATGCATTTTGCTATCCATTCAGACTTTGAGAGATCATGTTGACTTGTTGAGTCAACACTTTGTTCTGAGCCAATATGGCATTCAGAGCATCAATTTCAAGAACTCCCTTCCTCTGAGGCGTCCCATTATTCACGGAATTCCTCTCAGAAGTGTACATGAATTGGTTATTTGTAACCATGTCAATGAGTTCTTGAGCTTCTGCAGGTGTTTTCTTTAAGTGAATGGATCCACCTGCAGAATGGTCCAATGACATTTTCAAAAACTCAGATAGACCATAATAGAATATATCTAATATGGTCCATTCTGAAAACATGTCAGATGGACACCTTTTGGTCAACTGCTTGTATCTTTCCCAAGCTTCATAGAGGGATTCACCATCTTTTTGTTTGAAGGTCTGAACATCCACTCTAAGCTTGCTCAGCTTTTGAGGAGGAAAGAATTCATCCAAGAAAGCCGTGACCAGCTTATCCCAGGAGTCCAGGCTATCTTTAGGTTGTGAGTCCAACCATATTCTAGCCCTGTCTCTTACAGCAAAAGGGAAAAGCATGAGCCTGTAGACTTCAGGATCTACTCCATTTGTCTTAACAGTCTCACAAATCTGTAAGAACTCAGTTAAAAACTGGTAAGGATCTTCAGATGGAAGTCCATAAAACTTGCAGTTCTGTTGCATTAAAGCAACTAGTTGAGGTTTAAGCTCAAAATTGTTGGCTCCAATGGCAGGAATGGAGATGCTTCTTCCATCAAATTTGGACGTTGGTTTTGTGAAGTCACCAAGCATTCTCCTTGCATTATTGTTGTTGGGTTTGGCTGCCATCTCCTTCTCTTGTTCGAAAATTTCTGAAAGGTTGTTTCTGGATTGTTGTAATTTAGCTTCTCTTAGTTTCCTCTTCAGAGTCCTTTCAGGTTCTGGATCAATTTCAACAAGAGTGCCTTTTTCCTTGTTCCTGCTCATATGAAAGAGAAGAAAACAAGAAAAAAAAGAGAGAAATCCTCTATGTCACAGTATAGAGATTCCTTTATGTTAGTAAAAGAAGAAGAGAATAGAAAAAGGAAGAGTGAAGAATCCAAACACAGGGGGAGGAGTGAGTTCGAATTTTTGGATGAAGAGAGGTAAAGAGAAGTGTTAGTAAATAAATAAAAGAATAAGAAAAGAGAGGGAGAATTCGAAAATTAATTTTGAAAAGGAGTTAGTAATTTTGAAAATTAAAGATAAGATATGATTAAAATTAAAATTTAAAACAATTAAAAAGAATTTTTGAAAAAGAGAGAGGTCTTTTCGAAAATTAGAGAGAGAAAAGTAGTTAGGTGGTTTTGAAAAAGATAAGAAACAGACAAAAAGTCAAATAGTTAGTTAAAAAAGATGTCAAAGTCAAATTTGAAAAGATAAGAAGGTAAGAAGATAAGATATTTTGAAGTCAAATTTTGAAAAAGATAAAATTTTTGAAAAAGATATGATAAAAGATAAAAAGATTTAATTCAAAAATTTGAAATTACTTACTTCACTAACAAGAAACTACAAGATAAGATTCTAGAACTTAAAGATTGAACCTTTCTTAACAAGAAAGTAACAAACTTCAAATTTTTGAATCAATCACATTAATTGTTAGTGAATTTTCGAAAATATGATATAAAGATAAGAAAAAGATTTTGAAAAGATAAGATTTTTAAAATTGAAAATTTGACTTGACTTGTAAGAAACAACTAATTTTGAAAATTTTTGACTAAGTCAACTCAAATTTTTGAAAATTATGAGAAAAATGAGGAAAAGATATTTTTTTTTGAATTTTTAATTATGAGAGAGAAAAACACAAACATGACCCAAAACATGAAAATTTTGGATCAAAACACAAGATGCATGCAAGAACACTATGAATGTCAAGATGAACACCAAGAACACTTTGAAGATCATGATGAACATCAAGAACATATTTTTGAAAAAATTTTGATGCAAAGAAAACATGCAAGACACCAAACTTAGAAATCTTTAATGCATGGACTCTAACAAACGAAAAATGCATATGAAAAACAAGAAAATACACAAAACAAGAAATCATCAAGATCAAACAAGAAGACTTGTCAAGAACAACTTGAAGATCATGAAGAACACCATGAATGCATGAGTTTTCAAAAAATGCAAGAAAATTTTTTTAAAGCATGCAATTGACACCAAACTTAAAAATTGATTCAAGACTCAAACAAGAAACACAAATTATTTTTGGTTTTTATGATTTTATGATTTTTTGTATTTTTATTAATTTTTTTCGAAAATATTTTTGGAAAAACGAAAAAGAAAAGAAAAATTTTGAAAAAGGTTTTTGAAAAGTTTTTGAAAAGAAAATTACCTAATCTGAGCAACAAGATGAACAGTCAGTTGTTCAAACTCAAACAATCCCCAGCAACGGCGCCAAAAACTTGGTGGACGAAATTGTGATTCATATGTTATTGCATTTTGTAAAATTCATTGCTTTTTCTTTCCCTGGCAATGGCGCCAAAAACTGGTGCCAATACCATGGTTCACAACTTCGCACAACTAACCAGCAAGTGCACTGGGTCGTCCAAGTAATACCTTACGTGAGTAAGGGTTGATCCCACGGAGATTGTTGGTATGAAGCAAGCTATGGTCATCTTGTAAATCTCAGTCAGGCTTATCCATGTGGTTATGGGAGATTAGAAATACTTATGTAAATTAATGGTGGGAATTTCAGATAGGCGTATGGAGATGCTGTGTTCCTTCTGAATCTCTGCTTTCCTACTGCTCAAATTACAGTTTTCTTACATCATTCCTTTCCATGGCAAGCTGTATGTAGGGCATCACCATTGTCAATGGCTACATCCCATCCTCTCAGTGAAAAAGGTCCAAATGCTCTGTCATAGCACGGCTAATCATCTGTCGGTTCTCAATCAGGTTGGAATAGAATCCCTTGATTCTTTTGCGTCTGTCACTAACGCCCAGCCTTCAGGAGTTTGAAGCTCGTCACAGTCATTCAATCCCGGAATCCTACTCGGAATACCACAGACAAGGTTAGACTTTCTGGATTCCCATGAATGCCACCATCAATTCTAGCTTATACCACAAAGATTCTGATTAAGGAATCCAAGAGATATGCGCCCGGCTTAAGGTAGAACGGAAGTGGTTGTCAGTCACGCGCGTCCATAGGTGAGAATGATGATGAGTGTCACGGATCATCACATTCATCAAGTTGAAGTGCAACGAATATCTTAGAATAGGAATAAAGAGAATTGAATAGAAACAGTAGTAATTGCATTAAAGCTTGAGGTACAGCAGAGCTCCACACCCTTAATCTATGGTGTGTAGAAACTCCACCGTTGAAAATACATAAGTGAAAGGTTCAGGCATGGCCGAATGGCCAGCCCCCATGGTCTAAGGACTAGGCGTCCAGAGATGTCTAATACACTAGTAAAAAGTCCTATTTATAATAAACTAGCTACTAGAGTTTACATGAGTAAGTAATTGATGCATAAATCCACTTTCGGGGCCCACTTGGTGTATGTTTGGGCTGAGCTTGATCTATCCACGAGCTGAGGCTTTTATTGGAGTTGAACGCCAAGTTGTAACGTGTTTTGGGCGTTCAACTCCGGGTCGTGACGTGTTTCTGGCGTTTTACTCCAGACAGCAACATGGAACTGGTGTTGAGTGCCAGTTTACGTCGTCAATTCCCGAATAAAGTATGGACTATTATATATTGCTGGAAAGCTCTGGATGTCTACTTTGCAACGCCGTTGAGAGCTCGCCATTTGGAGTTTTGTAGCTCCAGAAAAGCCATTTTGAGTGTAGGGAGGTCAGATTCCAACAGCATCAGCAGTCCTTTGTCAGCCTCCTATCAGAGTTTTGCTCAAGTCCCTCAATTTCAGCCAGAAATTACCTGAAATTATAGAAAAACACACAAACTCATAGTAAAGTCCATAAATATGAATTTAACATAAAAAATAATGAAAACATCCCTAAAAGTAGCTAGATCATACTAAAAACTACCTAAAAATAATGCCAAAAAGCGTATAAATTATCCGCTCATCAAGATCCTTGACCACCAAATCTTGTCAAGACCTTTTTAGCCATTAGTTTACTTTCTTTCCATTTATCTTTCATGTTTCTTATCAAAACCCCAAAAATAACTTATAACCAATAACAAGACACTTTATTGCAATTCCTAGGGAGAATGACCCGAGGTTTGAATACTTCGGTTATTAATTTTAGGGGTTTGTTTAGTGACAAATAATATTTTGTATGAAAGGATTATTGCTTGGTTTAAAAACTATACTTCGATGAGATTTCATTTGTGAAATTCTAAACCATCAAAAATCCAATCATCAGCGTGGCCCACGCGTACGTGTCGCCCCTGTTTCATCAAATCTTGATTTTCGAATTTTAAAACCTAATTTTAAACTTCTAAACCTCTATTTTCATTCTTTTAGTCATAAAACATAGTAGTAACTCTAGTAGTAAGTTGAAGTTAGGAAATAGAGGTAACTTGGAGATGAAGTAAAGGTTGAAAATGATGAGATTAAGCTATGAGAAGGAAGGTTACTTGGAAGTAAAGGAAGGTCTAGAGTAACTGAACTGAGATGTTAATGATGAGATTGGAGATGACTATGTGTGGCCAGAATGGTTGAGATGTGTGTGTTGCCGGAATGGTCGAGAGGGCAAGATTTGGGTGTGATCCCGCTTGCTCGATAACTTGAAAAATGTATTCGGACGGCAGGTTGAGGATAGAAGTTCCCTTTCTTGTCATGATGAGGGTGTGGGGAATATGGAAAAGCACTCTCCGTCGTATTGTTTCCCTCACATTCTTCTTTGGTTGCAAGGTGGAAAGGCACACTCCTTCGATGTGGAAAGGCACTCTCCTTTGTATGTCCTCCAGGAGAAGGTGGAAAGATACACTCCTTCGATGAGGAAAGACACTCTCCTTCGTTTATGATCCTCCTGAAAATGTGCAACCTAGAGATAAATGTCTGGGTTAGCTACCAGATGTGTCGAGTTCTGGCAAAGTAACCGACATGTGAGCTCATGGCCAGTAGGATAGACATTCATCATTTGCATATTTATGCTTTGTTTGCTATGCATTAAGTGGGAATGCCTAATTGATTATATTTTGCTAATTTTTGTAATTGTTACTTGAACTACTTGTTTTCTACCTGTGCTTGCCTTGTGTGTTTGTTTGTCTATGCGAATTATCGGAGACGGAGGTACGGAGGAATGGAGGAAAGACTTAGAGTTACGGTTAAGTAAAGTTAGGTTTAGACGTCCTTAGAAGACCACCTTTTATGGCTTCCGTTTAATACTTTTAAGCTTTATTATCTGAGTGTTGGCGTTCCAGGATTGCCTCTGGCATTCCCAGGACATTATATATTATGTGCGTGGTACTTTTACCATGCTGAGAACCTCCGGTTCTCACCCCATACCGTGTTGCTGTTTTCAGATGCATGTCGAGAGGCACCTCGCTAGGCATCTGGACTTCTGAAGCGGTGTGGTTTCTGGGTTTCTTTTGTAGTATAGTTGATGTATATATGTACTTAATTTTCTCTCTGCATATCTTGTTTATTTTGTTTCCTCTTAGAGGTTAAGGAGAGTTAGGGTTTTATCTCTGTATTTTGGGCATTTTGAGACATGTATATATGTATGTATGTATGTAAATATCCTCCGGCCAGCCTTAGCTTCGCAGGCTGAGTTAGGAGCTTGTTATTTATACCCTTAATTCTCTGCTCTTATCTTTTGTACAATATGTTAGTGAACTTTAGCTTTCTTCTCATGCAAGTAATCCTTATTTTTGAGCATTGCATTTTTAATTTTGCGATTTTACCTATTAGATTCTTTCAATCATTAAACGTATTATATTTTATTTTAGAGGCCGTAATACCACACCACCTCTGTTTTACGACTTAAGCATAAAGCTCTATATGGTAGGGTGTTACATTATGATATCAGAGCAGTTTGGTCCTATAAAGCCTGAGGAACAGACTGACTATGCTTCTGTGCATACTCTGTGTGTGTGACTATGTGCTACTTAGGATATCTGATTGATATGTGTATCATACTTGTTCGTGAGCATGCATTTGGGACTCTAAAGCACTGAACTTGAGATATTGAGATTGATCACCTTATTATTAATTGTTTGGTGTGAACAGGTACCAAATGTCATCTCGCGGATTTGAGCGAGGTATTCGGAAAGAAATTCCCGTGGTAGAACCCATGAAAGGACGTCGAAATGGAAACTCTGGTGCTGGTACAAGTAACGTAGGACAATACTATGGGTCTATAACCCTTACTGATTTTCTCAAGAGTGGTTCACCTCGGTTTAATGAAAACGCCAATGCTTTGGAGGCTGATCTGTGGTTTCGAGACATGGAGAGGTTTTTATACACTCGGCACGTTCCTGAAGTACAGTCGGTGGAGATAGTAACTTATTTGTCGAAGGAAGATGCTCAGGCTTGGTGGCAGGAGTTATGTCATACCTCGCAGGTGGAGTTGACGGATGTTCCTTGGAATAGGTTCAAGACGGAATTTTATGGAAAATATTTCTTACAAGCGTTTTGCACTGCAAAGGAGTTGGAGCTAACGCATCTGAAGAAAAATGATATGTCCATTGCTGACTATACCCGTGAATTCGACAACCTGTGCCGCTACTCACAAGCTTGTTAAGGAAATCCAGCCGATTATTATGAGTGGAAGTGTGCTCAGTATGAGAAAGGACTTCGGAGAGATATCTTTAATTACGTATATCCATAAAGGCTAACGAGTATCACCGAGTTAGTTAAGAAAGCCAGCTCGCGGAAGATTGCTCTATGAAATGGGTGCTGCTACAGGAAAGTTGTGGTGAGATTGCTCCAGATGAGCCACACAGGGCCAGTCTGGGTTTATGTTTTCAATGTGGGGCACCAGGATATATGTCTAGGGATTATTTGCATGGGAAAGCCACAGGTGTGGGTTGGCCACGATAGGATCGAGGTAAGTATGATACCGGTGCGTAGGACGAATTTGTTTTGTTTAGAGCTGGGACCCCACTTTCGTTTAGGTCACATAACCAAGTTGGAAAGTTTAGGACTAAAAATATAGGATGTAGTATTAAACATGGATGCAGACCAGGAGTTATAGCCGAAGAGAGCGCCTCAACCCATTCTCGTTAATAACAGAAATTTTTTAGGGTAAAAATTTTTGTTAGGGGGTAGGATGTAAACCCCGAGTAATTAGTAAATAATTAATCAATAAATTAATTATTAATCAAAGTAATTTGAAAATGGGATTTGATAGTTTAATGCAATAGAGCTAATTAAAACATGAATTTTGACACCAATTTCAAAGAGTTTGGCCTAAGATTGAGTCGAACGGACCGAACCGGTTGAACCAAGCCCAAAATGGGCCCAAGGCCCAACCCATCAGCCCAATTACCCCTTAAAAGAGCCAACTCTCTTTTTCTCTTCAGCAAGAATGCTGAAAGCATGCTTAAGGTAAGGAAGAAAGAAAACCTAACCTAACACCACATTCAAACAACCGTATCTTGCTAATCCGAACTTCGATCGTCGCATTGTTTGCGGCCACACGACCACCGCGTCAAGCTCTACGATTCTACCAGAATAATCTCATAGATAAATTTCATCTCTCATCTCAGACTCTCAATTTCCATGAATTTTGAAAACTATGTAAGTGGTGTTGAGATTTTGTGGGTTTTGGTACTTTAGGTTCAATCTAGCTTGCGGAACTCGTTGGGTTTGATTCGTTTTGTCCGTGGGTACGGTGAGGATTTCTAGCTCTAGCCAATTCTTGGTTTTAGTATGTTAAATATTGAATTTGAGTATATATGTATGATATATGTGTATTAGGGTTGTATAAAAGTGATTTGGAACTTGGCGGAGGTTGGGTGCTTGTACTTTGGTGATTTTGGACTTTTTGGGGCTGTGTTTGGTACCTCGATGGTGTTTTGGAAAATACGTAGAAATTAGCCAAGGTATGGTTTAGGTTTCTCGTATTTAACATATAATGTTTTGAGAAAACTTGGGCTAGAGAATCATAGGATAGGTTGGATTGGTTGAGTATATGGAATGATTAGTCTTTGTGATGATGATTGGTAATTTAAGTTAAGCATGTGTTTGGGGAGTATGGTCATGGTGGAAATATGATGCTCTTTTGTGTTTGAATATTGTTTGAGAAGTTGATGTCATTAGTTATATATATATATATATATATATATATATATATATATATATATATATATATGGAATATTGATAATTTGTTAACAAAAGTGAGTAAGTTAGGGTATGGATTGGGTGGAATTGATGTGTGGTGGGTTGGTAGTATGAGGTAATGTTGCATTGGAATGCTATGAATTGTTATGGTGCTGAGTTTTTAGAAGGGAAGTGGAATGGTGTTTGATTTTTAAATGAAAGATAGAGGTTTGAATTTGGTATAAAATTTGTTTTTGGTCAAACTTTGGTGAGCTATAACTTGGCTTCTGGACATCCAAATAGTTTTAAACTTATTTTGTATGAAAATTGGGTTCGTGAAGTTTACTCCATTTGTAGAACAGAGGAGAAATGATTTAAAATGGAAAAGTTATGCGCGTCGGAAGTTTGGACTTGAAATCTAAATTTCTACGGCATTTTAGACTTGGCAAATTTTTTTAGGAAAAATGCATGTCCACGTATACGCGTGGTCCACGTGTTCGTGTGACCTGGGATTTGTGTACGCGACCAACCCTTTAGGGTTAGGATCTACGTGTACGCGAGCAGTGAGCTTGCGTACGCGATCGAGGGTTTTCGCACGCCCGGCTACGCGTGGCCCTGTTTCATCAAATCTGGGTTTTCGAATTTTAAAACCTAATTTCAAACTTTCAAATCTCTATTTTCATTCTTTTAGTGATAAAACATAGTAGTAACTCTAGTAGTAAGTTCAAGTTAGGAAATAGATATAACTTGGAGATAAAGTAAAGGTTGAAAATGATGAGATTAAGCTATGAGAAGGAAGGTTAATTGGAAGTAAAGGAAGGTCTAGAGTAATTGAACTGAGATGTTAATGATGAGATTGGGGATGACTATGTGTGGCCGGAATGGTCGAGATGTGTGTGTAGCCGGAATGGTCGAGATGTGTGTGTGGCCGGAATGGTCGAGAGGGCAAGATTTGGGTGCGATTCCGCTTGCTCGATAACTTTAAAAATGTATTCGGATGGTAGGTTGAGGACAGATGTTCCATCTCTTGTCTTGATGAGGGTGTGGGGAATGTGGAAAGGCACTTTCCTTTGTATTGTTTCCCCCACATTCCTCTCTGGTTGCAAGGTGGAAAGGCACACTCCTCCGATAGGGAAAGGTACTTTCCTTTGTATATCCTCCAGGAGAATGTGGAAAGGTACACTCCTTCGATGTGGAAAGGCACTCTCTTTCGTTTATGATCCTCCTGGAAATGCACAACCTAGAGACAAATGTCTAGGTTAGCTATCAGATGTGTCAGGTTCTGGCAAAGTAACCGACGTGTGAGCTCACGGCTTGTAGGATAGACATTCATCATATGCATATGTATGCTTTGTTTGCTATGCATTAATTAGGAATGCCTAATTGATTATATTCTGCTAATTGTTGTAATTGTTACTTGAACTACTTGTTTTCTACCTGAAAAGAAGAAAGACTTAGAGTTACGATTAAGTTAAGTTAGACTTAGATGTCCTTAGAAGACCACCTTTTATGGCTTCCGTTTAATACTTTTAAGCTTCATAATCTGAGTGTCGGCATTCTAGGATTTCCTCTTGCATTCCCAGGACTTTATATATTATGTGCGTGGCACCTTTTCCATGCTGAGAACCTCTGGTTCTCACCCCATACTGTGTTGCTATTTTTTAGATGCAGGTTGAGAGGCACCTCGCTAGGCGTCTGGACTTCTGAAGCGGAATGGTTTCTGGGTTTCTTTTGTAGTATAGTTGATGTATATATGTACTTAATTTTCTCTCCGCATATCTTGTTTATTTTGTTTCCTCTTAGAGGTTAAGGAGAGCTAGTGTTTTATCTTTGTATTTTGGGCATTTTGGGACATGTATATATGTATGTATGCATGTAAATATCCTCCGGCCAGCCTTAGCTTCGCAGGCTGAGTTAGGAGCTTATTATTTGTACCCTTGATCCTTTGCTCTTATCTCTTGTACAATATGTTAGTGAACTTTATCTTTCTTCTCACACAAGTAATCCTTATTTATGAGCGTTACATTTTTAATTTTGTGATTTTGCTTTACCTATTCTTCAAGGCTCCTAGAATACTACATTCTTTCAATTATTAAACATATTATATTTTCTTTTAGAGGTCGTAATACCACACCACCTCTATTTTACGACTTAAATGTAAAACTCTGTGTGGTAGGGTGTTACAATATAAACCAAGAAGAGAACAAGATGATCTCTTATGGAGACTCCTCAAAACTAAAAAGAGAGGAGAGAAAATAAAGGTGGTTTATGTACTTTACCTTGCTTAATTTTTGAAGGAGAAAGAAGAAAAATAGAGAAAGGAACTAGGAAACTTGATGCTTGAAAGATCGATAGGATACTCCTTGAATTAATGAAGTGATAGTGTATGGAATCAACACAAATACTCAATCTTTTCTTCTTCAAGACTTCGGCCTCCCTCCCTTCCCCCTATCTCTCTCTCATACTAAGTTTGGTTAATGTAGTATGATAAGTTATCAATGAAGTGGTGGATGTACTTCATTGATGAGATCAAGAGTGTCATTAATATACTTAATCACTTTCTAATCATATCGTACTAGTTGATCTTATCTTAATGCTTATGGATAATTACCTAAGATAAAAATAGATAAGATCATAATTAATAATCCTAGTCATATCCTAATCACGACTTAGTAATTGATCTTATCTCTAATGACTATGGATAGTTATCTAAGGTGAAATTTAATTAATGAAGGGATTAGAGAGAGAAGGAGAGAGTTCGGTCAAGAGAAAGAGAAAGGATAAGGATGTAGAGCTTAGGTTTATCCCATTAGGCTTAGGTAATATTTTACTACATGGTAAAAATATGAGTGGTCAAGAATTTCTCTTGAATAAAGTGCATAAACATGTGGTTGAAATTCTTTCTTGAAAAAGAAGAAAGAAAGTGTAAAAATTCACTAACTAACTTCTACGATTTTTCACAATAACCATAATTAACCCAGTTTGATGTTTGACCTTGACTTTGACCGGCGTTAATTACATTCCTTCTTCTAGAATATTAGTAGGATATTGTAGAGGAGATAACAGATAAAATTATCTGTGATCATAAAATTATCTGATTATTATTATTATTATTATTTTTTTTTTTTTTTGGAAAAAGTGGTTTCTTACATTGAGCAAGTTGATGAAGGATGACATGAAAAAGATAATTGAGCGTTATCATGAAATTTGAAAGCAAATTGGATGCACTATTATGGCTGATGGATGAATTGGTCATTGTAGGTACAATTTAATTAACTTCTTAGTTTATTGTTCTAAAGGAACTATTTTCCTAAAGTCAGTTGATGCTTCTGAAGAACTGAAGATTGATGGTTTAGAAGTTATAGTAAACTCTCGTTGTAAGTATAGTTACTAAACCAAGCAATCAACCTTTCTTGCAAATGTTTTGGTTGTCACAAGTAACAAGCCCCTAAATAAATTGATAACCGAAGTATTTAAACCTTGGGTCGTCTTCTCAAGAAATTACAGGGAGGTGTTCTTATTATTGGTTATGAGTTTTGTAAATTGGGGGTTTTGGAATTTGGGCAATAGGCACAGATATAAAGGAAAATAAATTAATAATTATAAAATCTCTTGGCAAGGTATGAGAAATTGGAAATCCTATCCTAATTATCCTTATCAATTGTGATGAGAATTGGATTTTTCTCCTACTATGTTAACCTCTAACTATGAAGGTAAGTTAAGTAGATGAATTAATTCGAATCCTCAAATCCCAGTCTTTCCTTGGGAAAAGTTAGAATTATTGTCGAATTAATTCTTGAAGAATTCCAATTTTCAGTCAACACCTCGAGTTTGATAACTCAAGCGTCACCAATTATTTAACCTAAGCCAAAAGGAAAAATTCTAAATTAAATTAAAAGCATTCATGTAAATAAAGCAATCATAAATCTGACACATATCAAATTACGTCTAAACATAAATTCAAGTCATAACATGGAAAGGTTCATAAGCCAATTGGGCAACATAATTCAAATACAAATAAAAGTATTAGAGTAAATAAAAGTAGAAAATAAATATTGAAGGAACATAGAACCTGGAATGAAGATGAATTGAACTAAACTAATAGAAATCCTAAAATCTTAAATCCTAAGAGAGAGGAGAGAACCTCTCTCTCTAGAACCTACATCTAAATCCTAAGAATTGTGAAATATGAGAGCCTGATGATGAATTGATGTATTCCCCCACTTCATAGCTTCTAATCTGTGTTTTCTGGGCCGAGAACTGGCTCAAAAACAGCCCAGAAGTCACTCCCAGCGCTTTCTGGTTCGTACCGGTCGTGGCCAAGTGACGCGGAGGCGTCATCCACGCGTTTGCGTGGAATGAGATTCGCAGATACGACGCATCCGCGTGGAGCACGCATTTGCGTCGCCTATCTGTACGACCACTATGACTAATTATATATCAAATTGAAGCCCCGGACGTTAGCTTTCCAATGCAAGTAGAACCGCATCATTTGGACTTCTGTAGCTCAGGTTATGATCATTTTATTGCGAGAGGGTCGGGCTGATAGCTTAGCAGTTTCTTCAACTTCTTGTATTCCTTCCACTTTTGCATGCTTCCTTTCCATCCTCTAAGCCATTCCTGCCCTATAATCCCTGAAATCACTTAACACACGTATCAAGGCATCGAATGGTAATAAAGGATAATTAAATTTAATATTTCTAAAGCATAGAAAACATGTTTTCACATATATCATATCATAAGGAAGGAATTGTAAAACCATGCAAATAGTATGAATAAGTGTGCAAAGGCTTGATAAAAACCACTCAATTGAGCACAAGATAAACCATAAAATAGTGGTTTATCAATCTCCCCACACTTAAATATTAGCATGTCCTCATGCTAAGCTCAAGAGAAGCTATAAAGGAATGAAGAGGAATGGTAAAATGTATGAAATGCAACCTATCTATATGAATGCAAAAATGTTTCTATCTACTTGGTTAAAAGTAAGCAAGTTCTTCAAGACAAATATGAATCAATTCCACTAATTCAAATTATACACTGAAAGACAAGTAAACTTGTAAGAAGATAGCTCATGAAAGCAGGGAACATAGAATCAAGCATTGAACCCTCACTAGTAGTGTATATCACTCTGACTTCTCTCAAGTGTATAGGGTAATTCACTCTACTCTTCTCTAGTCATGCTTTCTAAACTTTGTTCTTCATCTAACCAATCAACAAGTATTTAATGTACCAATGCAAACATCATGAGGTCTTTTCAAGGTTGTAATGGAGCTAAGGCAAGGGTGAGGATGTATGTGATAAACCCCATTTTTAGGGTTTATCTTGTATTAAATTTAGAGTATTTTGATGACCTTTTCTCGCATCTAGCCTATGAATTAGCATGGTTTTGTAATCTCTCCCGTATTTGTGCTTAAGTGTAAAAACATGCTTTTTAAGCCTTATTTTGATGAATTCTAATTTCTCTTTGATTCCATAAGATGCCTTGATGTGTTTGCTAGTAATTCCAGGATTGAAATAGGCTAGGCATGGATCAAAGGGAGCAAGGAAGGAAGCATACAAGTGGAGAGAAGCATAAAAAGTCAAAGAAGTAGAATTAGCCATGCACGCGCACGCGCACAAGGCGCTCGCGCGCACATTGCAGAATCGGCCAGGGACGCGCACGCGTACCGTGCGTGCACGCGTCACAGTCCGCACATGACTTCATTAAAGCAACACGTGCCTGGCGATTTGGAAGGTTTTCTGAACCCATTTTGGCCCAATTGCTGATAGAAAGGAATAAAAGGATCAAGGATTGAGGGAAAAAGAGGAATCTATCATATAGCATAATTAGTTTTAGTTTTAGAGTAGTTTTTAGAGAGAGAAGCTCTCACTTCTCTCTAGAATTAGGATTAGGTTTAGGTTAATCTCTCTTCTTAGATCTAGGTTTAATTCATGCTTTAATTCACTTCTCTTTTATCAAGTCTTAATCTTCTACTCTTCCTCTTTCTAGTTATGTGCTTTAATAATTGTAATTCTTCACTTGTTTTGGATAGATTGTTGTTCCTTTGTTTTCTTTCAATAATGCAATTTGAGGTAATTCATGATAATTGTGATTTTCTTGATTGTTGTTGTTAATTTCTTTGCAATAATTGTTGTTAGATTTATTCTTGTTATCAATTTACTATGCTTTCCTTATATGCCTTCCAAGTGTTTGATGAAATGCTTGGTTGAATTTTAGTGTAGGTTTTGTTCCTCTTGGCCTAGGTAGAGTAATTAGTGACTCTTGAGTTATCTAATTCCTTTGTTGATTGATAATTAGAAGTTGCTAATTGATTTGAATGCCTCTAAAGCTAGTCTTTCCTTTAGGAGTTGATTAGGACTTGAGGAATCAAATTGATTCACCCACTTGACTTTCCTCCATGGTTAGAGGTTAACTAAGTGGGAGTAATGGACAATTTGTCATCACAATTGAGGAGGATAACTAGGATAGGACTTCTAGTTCTCATATCTTGCCAAGAGCTTTGTTAGTTGTTAGTTTATTTCCTTTGCCATTTATAATTCTTGTCTACAATCTCAAAAACTCCAAAACAACTCACAACCAATAACAAGACACTTCTTTACAATTCCTAGGGAGAACGACCCGAGGTTCAATACTTCGGTTTATAAATTTTAGGAGTTTGTACTAGTGACAAACAACTTTTTGCATGAAAGGATTATTGTAGGTTTAGAGACTATACTTCAACGAGATTTCATTTGTGAAATTCTAAACCGTCAAAAATCCAATCATCAATATGTATGGCTAAGTGAGCTATAAATTGAATCCTTGACTAACATAAGCTCTCACATAAACACACACACACACACACTCTATATAACTTCTTAAATCACGCCTAGCTACCCATAATTTCCACTTTTGTATCACATACTCATGTACCAAACTTTTGATATTTCTTTACTTTTAACACATGTGCATTGATCTTTCTATTAAAGCTTAACATTGGGGTAATTTTGTCCCTTTATTTATTGAATTTTTTTTGAATCATAAAAATAAACATAACATTGTCAATGCACATGGATTTTTTTTTATTATTTTTCTATTTTGGTTTTTTATGAGTAGGTTCCCAAATTCCCAATATTAGAGACATGATACATTCCCTTATTAACCCATGTTCCCACAGTTTCCCCACACTTAGTTGATACACAATCTTTATCTTAAGCTAACCAAAGATTCAATTGGGATATTTAATTTGTTTTTCTACTTAAGGCTAGTGATGTGGTTATAGAACAGAAGGGGATTAAAAAGCTCAAAGTGGCTAACAAAGGTAATTTAAAGGGTAGACTTATTTGGGATAAGTGAGCTAAAATAAATAATGGCCTCAATCATATGCAAGCATGTAAATACACTAAATAATGGACATATAGAATGAAACAAAGTAAAGATTGCAATCATAGAGAAGAAAACACACAAGAATAAAATATTTATGGTTAAACAATGTAACCATGTAATTAAGCTCAAATCTCACAGGTTGTGTGTTCTTTAGCTCAAAAACCATGTTCCAAATATAACTTCAAACAAATTTAACACAAAAGTTTTGATTTAAATTAGTGAAATTTTTTTTTTCAAAAATAGGGTCTTAAAAAGAGATTTATTATTTTAACCAAGTAGTAACTAAATGCATAAAATCAAACAAACATGCAATTAAACATGTAAATGCAATAATGAACTAACAAATAAAAATAAAAATTGGTGTTGAGAAGGGACTAACTAACCCGCGGAGATCGGTATCGACCTCCCCACACTTAAAGATTGCACCGTCCTCGGTGCATGCAAAGCTGTGTAGATGGATGGGGGTTGTGGTTTCTCAGCTGGTGCTCTTTTTGTTCCTTTTCTTGCCGGTGGTTTGGGAGTAGCTTTCTTTTCACCCTTCTTGGTGGCCATCCTGAAAAGGGAAAAAAGTAAGTAACTTTAAAACTAAGGGTTAGAGCAAGGAAGAGGATAGTATAAGTGATAATCAATGCACGGTAAAGAAGGATGTTGTTAACACATGGTCATGACTACATGTGAAAAGGTCATCAATGAAAATATAGCAAGTGCATGTAATGGCAATTAGATGCAAGATGTTTATTGGCATGCTGGCAAAGGCATGAGTAGCATAGATCAAGCACTAAATGTCCAAGTTAGATTATCATCTCTTTCAAACTAATAAGCTGTTTGTATTAACAATTATATTTAATTAATAAAACATAAAAGGGGTTTTGTGAAAAGCAGGCATTAGAGTAGTAGAATAGAATAATTTAAAATAATGCACAATGCCATACGGGCTTTTTCACAAACACTTAGCATGCATGGTAAATATGTTATTGAAAGTATTGAATTTTGAACATGCAAGTGACCCTAAAAATAATTAATAATTGTCAAATAATTCCTAATTAATCCACAGCAAAATATAGAAAATAATGATCCAAATAAATTTCCAACACCAATTAAAAAAAAAGAAAGAAAAAAGAAAGTAAGGAAGAAAGAAATAAGAAGGGAAATAAAAGATTTAGATTTGGGGAAGAAAAGATGGGATATTTGGCTGATTTAGATAAGCTGTGCGGCGCAAGCGACGCGGACGCGTGGGGGACGCGGTTGCGCGACTTGCGCTTAAATTAATCGACGTGGTCGCGTCGGTCACGCAGTCGCGTGACTCGTTTTATGCAACTGGCGCGAGGGCAGCCTCGCGCTCGCACAATTCTCTGTTCAAAAATCTTATTTTGCCAAAATATGGGTGACGCGATCGCGTGGGTCAGGTGATCGCGTGAGTGGCCAATATTGGGATATGACGCAGACGCGTAGGGCACGCGTTCGCATGGTAGGGATTGTGCGTCTAGCACTAATCCAGCACTACTCCAGCATAACTTTCGGCTATGCACCCTTTTCACGTCGATTACCAGGTCACGCGGCCGCGTGGGTGATGCGGACGCGTGGGAGGCATGTTTTCCATGTGACGTGAACGCGTCAGCGACGCGGTCGCGTGGGGCAATATGTGCCACGGGCATGCCTCCAGCCACGCTCTTGCGTGACTCTCTATTCGATTTATCATTCTCTCTGAGCCACCTGCGACGCGGTCGCGTCGCGGCTTCCCCCTTTTTTTTATATATATATATGCAGAATGCAGAATGCAATGCTAATATGAATGTTATGCAAAACTCCAGGTTTAATACAATAAAATAAAATAGAACTTGAAAACAAATAAAACTAAATAAAAATGAAAAAGGAACGATCATACCATGGTGGGTTGTCTCCCACCTAGCACTTTTAGTTAAAGTCCTTAAGTTGGACATTTGGTGAGCTCCCTGTTATGGTGGCTAGTGCTTGAACTCATCCAGGAATCTCCACCAATATTTGTATCTCCAGTAACCTCCGGGGTCCCAAACTAAGCATGTAAAGCCCTTTAGAAGCTTCAAACAGATTCTTAGGCTCCCAGGGTGACAAATGTCAGAGCAGATTCCAGGATCCCAAATCTTGCTTTTACACCCATTTTTGTCGAGATCTGTATTTTTCCAGCTGGGTGATAAGTAATTTGAATTCTCACTGCAGTTACCAAACAGCTTCCTAGACCCATTCAGTTGATCTCTATACCAACCTTTGCGTTTAAACTTTGAGCTTCCAACCATAATGAACCTTACAGGACAATTCTTACCACTGACCATCTTCTTCTTACTCTTAATGCCACAAAGAGCTCTGAGTTGACCATCCGTCTCCAGTAGCCCGTATTCAAGTGGAATTAAAAAGCTAAGGGATATGAATTTTACCCACTTGAATGTTGTGAAGGATGATGGTAACTTAGGGGGAGGTGTTTCTAATGAACGTGCAAGCTCCACTCCCTTGTGCTCTTCTTCGACATCTTCCACCTCTTTGCAATATTCTTCAATATCAACCTCTTCCTCTTGGTGGATTTCTTCCAATTCAATCTCTTCTTCATTGTTCACCAAGGGCATGGGAGGTTGTTGATGAGCGGATAATTTATACGCTTTTTGGCACTGTTTTTAGTATGTTTTCAGTACATTTTAGTTAGTTTTTAGTATGTTTTTATTAGTTTTTATTTAAAATTCACTTTTCTGGGATTTACTACGAGTTTGTGTGCTTTTCTTTGATTTCAGGTAATTTCTGGCTGAAATTGAGGGACCTGAGCAAAAATCTAATTCAGAGGCTGAAAAAGGACTGCAGATGCTGTTGGATTCTGACCTCCCTACACTCGAAGTGGATTTTCTGGAGCTACAGAAGCCCAATTGGTGCGCTCTCAACTGTGCTGGAAAGTAGACATCCTGGGCTTTCCAGCAATTGATAATAGTCCATACTTTGCCCGAGATTTGATGGCCCAAACCGGCGTTGAAAATCAGCTTCAGAATTCCCGGCGTTTAACGCCGGAACTGGCACAAAAATTGGAGTTAAACGCCCAAACTGGCACAAAAGCTGGCGTTTAACTCCAGGAAAAGTCTCTACACATGAAAGCTTCAATGCTCAGCCCAAGCACACACCAAGTGGACCCCGGAAGTGGATTTTTACGTCATTTACTCATTTCTGTATATCCTAGGTTACTAGTTCACTATTAATAGGACCTTTTGACATTGTATCTTTACCTCATGACACATTA
This sequence comes from Arachis stenosperma, assembly GCF_014773155.1. NCBI lineage: Eukaryota > Viridiplantae > Streptophyta > Magnoliopsida > Fabales > Fabaceae > Arachis > Arachis stenosperma. The sequence goes on from NC_080385.1 coordinate 134,848,373, forward strand.
CATGTTTCTTATTATATCTTCTACGGCATGAGTCTCTAAATCCCATGGTTGGGGGTGAGGAGCTCTGCTGTGTCTTGATGGATTAATGCAATTACTACTGTTTTTCATTCAATCACGCTTGCTTCTATTCTAAGATATCACTTGTTCCTCAACTTGATGAATGTGATGATCCGTGACACTCATTATCATTCTCACCTATGAACATGTGCCTGACAACAACCTCCGTTCTACCTTAGATTGAGTGGATATCTCTTGGATTCTTGATGCACGAAAACTTGTCTCTCAACAAATCTCCCTTCGGCAAGTGTACCGAATTGTCGTCAAGTAAAACTCACAATAGAGTGAGGTCGAATCCCACAGATATTAACGGATTAAGCAATCAATGGTTAATTGATTATCCTAGTTAGACGAATCATATTGGAGTGATAAGTAACAAGGAAATGTAAATGGCAGAAAAGTAAAGAAAGCAATAGAGTGCAGAGAAGTAAAATGGCAAGAAAAGTAAATGTAAGAACTAAAAATAAAATGAACATTGGGATCAAGAGATATTGCAATCCTCCGGATCAAGTTCATTCTCATCTCTTCCTCAATCATTCATTGACTTGTAATTTAATCTCTCAAATCTTGATCAATAGCCAATTCCTTGGTCAATTGCTCATGAGAAGAGATGAAGTATGGTCACTGATTATACCACATGCATTCCCAAATCAAGTGTTGGAGGATTATAGTCACATATCCTTCCAAACCTAATTTGGTACAACATGATAAAGCATTTCTAGCATGATCTCTTCATTCCTCTTCCAAGGTTCAGAAGAGATCCAAGTATGAATAGCTTCTTTTCCAAGATAACTACCCAATTGGATGAAGATCGAAAGCTTTCAAGCAAAATCAAGAGAAAAGATAGAAGAAGAAGAATAAGAACTACACTCAATCCATTGAATCACAATAGAGCTCTCTAACCCAATGTAAAGAGTTAGTTGGTCATTGCTCTACCAAAATAGAAAAAGAAAGAAAGTGCAGAAAAGTAAAGATGAAGATTAAAACTGAAAATAAAACTTCAAAATTCATAAAGAAAAAGTACAAAGAAAGAAAAGGAAAAGTGTGTGAGGGGAGGGAGTCCAAAGACCCCTCTTCAATCCCCTAATTCCCGAATGCCCTCAATGTAAAGACTAAGGCCTTTATATAGGCTCTCCTAAATTACAAAATGAAATTAAAAGCAAATTACAATTAAATGAAAATTCCTATTCTAGATGCTTCTTGTGGTCTTGATTGGTTGACAATTGTGGGCTTGCTTGCTTGAGCTTTGAAGTGGACTTGAGAGAGAAGTGAGTAAAGTTGAGGTCTAGGTGCCAATGTTAGTGCTACCGTTAGCCACACTAACGCTACAAGTGTGGCGTTAGTGCTGAAGTTAGTGTGGCTAACGTCACACTTGCTACCAGTTGGTGTTTTTGGGGCTTAAAAGATGCCTCTGGTTTGTACTCCAATTTCATGCCCACTATAGAGTATTATATATTGTTCGAAAGCTCTGAATGTTAGATTTCTAACGCAACTAGAATCATCTCAATTGGACCTCTGTAGCTCAAGTTATGCTCCTTTGAAGTGGACATGGTCGTTGGCATCGTCGCTAGCGTTAATGAAAAACTTGAGTGCCAATAACGCTAGCGACCAGGGCTTCATTATTGCCAGTTTCTGAAGTTCAAAATTAGTGTCCACCCCATACTATTATATATTTTTGAAAAGCCCTGGATGTCTACTTTCCAATGCCTTTAGAAACACATCATTGGGAGCTCTACAACTCGAGTTACACTTCTTGGAAGGTGAAGAGGTCAGTTGACCTTAATACAGGTTGATACCATGTTCATCACTGCACTTTCGGGGCAGGTTTTCTCCCTCAAATTTAGTGTAAACCATGTAGTGCCATATATGCTTGGAAAGCTCTGGAATCCTACTTTCCAATGCCACTGGAATCACCTCATTTGAAGCTTTGTGGCTCAGGTTATGCGTGTTTGAAGAAGGCATGGTCAGACTGCCAGGTGGGACTTTTGCCCACGTTAACTAAGTTAACGTGGGAGTTAACGTGGCTCATAGTGGCTTGTGTGGGCTCATTCCAACGTTAGTGACAATGTTGAGTGTCACTAACGTTGGCAATCACTTTCCTTCTTCACGTTAGCCTCCACGTTAACTAGGTTAACGTGGAAGTTAACGTGGCTCATTGGGGATGTGTGGGTTGCTTCCAGTTAGTGACAATGTTTGATGTCACTAACATTGTCGACCACCATGTCTCTTCACGTTAGCTTCCACGTTAACTAAGTTAACGTGGGAGTTAACGTGGCTTATTGCAACTTGGGCCAACGTTAGTGACAATGTTGAATGTCACTAACGTTGGCTTCCCCTTTTCCCCTTAACGTTAGAGGCCACGTTAACTAAGTTAACGTGGTAACTAACGTGGCCACTTATGAGCTTGGTCCAATGTTAGTGATAATGTTAAGTGTCACTAACGTTGGCTCCATTTCCTTTCTTCAAAGTTAATGCCACTAACTTTTCTCACTAACGTTGGGGCTTTCCTTCCTTCCACGTTAGTGCTCACGTTAGTGTAACTAACGTAGCCACTAGCGTGGCTCTTCTCTTCTTCTTTCGGCCTGAAATCAATCAAACAAAGTGCATCAAAGTCTTGCTCTTAATCATGGATTATGCATCATCCAATTTGTCACTAAATTCATGCAAAATTCTCATGAAATCATGTAAAGTGCACAATGTATGCTTGAATCAAGATGTAGATGAATATCTACTCAAAACTAGCTTATTTCCTAAGAAAATGCATGAAACTACCTTAAAAATAGTAAGAAAAGGTCAGTAAAACTGGTCAAGATGCCCTGGCATCAATTCTTTAATCAGAATCTTTGTGGTATAAGCTAGAATCTATTGGCGGCCATTCTTGAGAATCCAGAAGGTCTAAACCTTGTCTGTGGTATTCTGAATAGGATTCAGGGATTGAATGACTGTGACGAGCTTCAAACTCGCGATTGTGGGGCGTTAGTGACAAACGCAAAAAAATCACTGGATTCTATTCCGACATGATCGAGAACCGACAGATGAATAGCCGTGCTGTGACAGAGCGCGTTGATCATTTTCACTGAGAGGATGGGGGATAGCCATTGACAACGGTGAAACCCTACATACAGCTTGCCATGGAAGGAGCTTTGCATGCATGAAGAAGAAGACAGTAGGAAAGCAGAGATTCAGAAGATAGAGCATCTCCAAAACCTCAACCTGTTCTCCATTACTGCAAAACAAGTATTCATTTCATGATCTTTTACTTTTCACAATTAAACTTGAGAATTATTGATATCCTGACTAAGAGTTACAAGATAACCATAGCTTGCTTCAAGCCGACAATCTCCGTGGGATCGACCCTTACTCACGTAAGGTATTACTTGGACGACCCAGTGCACTTGCTGGTTAGTTGTGCGGCATTGCAAAAGTGTGATTGCAATTTCGTGCACCAAGTTTTTGGCGCCGTTGCCGGGGATTGTTCGAGTTTGGACAACTTACGGTTTATCTTGTTGCTTAGATTAGGACTGTTTTATTTTTGTTGGTTTAGAGCCTTTTATTTGAGTTTAGTTTCATATTTTAAGTTTGGTGTCAATTGCATGCTTTTGTTTTCTTTTAATTTTTCGAATTTGCATGTTCTTAGTCCCTTCTTGATCTTTAAAAATTCTAAGTTTGGTGTATTCTTTGTGTTTTCCTTTAGGTTTTTGAAAATTTGTGTGTGATTTTCTAAAAATTTCTAAGTTTGGTGTCTTCTTTGTATTTTCCTTTAAATCTTCGAAATTTTGCATTAATTTTCAAAATCATATCTTTTCAATCAAATATTTTTCAAAATAATTTTCAACCATATCTTTTTAATTGCTAATTCCAAAATCTTTTTAATCTGGTTTTCAATTTGCTTTGATTTTATTTTCTTTTAGTTTTCGAAATTTTATTTTATTTTCCTTTCTATTTTATTTTATTATTTTCGGTCATTCCTAAATAAAAAAAAATATATTTTATACTTTACTTGTGAATCCATATCATTTCCCTTTCTCCGTCATGGACCTAAGTGGAATTGAGCAGTCCAGAAGGACTCTAGGATCATATGCTAACCCCATTATAGCTGCATATGGGAGTAACATCTGTATACCTCCCATTAAAGCAGGCAGCTTTGAGCTAAATCCTCAACTCATTATCATGGTGCAGCAAAATTGCCAGTATTTCGGTCTTCCACAGGAAGAACCTACTGAGTTTCTGGCACAGTTCTTACAAATTGCTGACATAGTACGTGAAATAGAGGTGGATCAGGATGTCTACAGATTATTACTGTTTCCATTTGCTGTAAAAGATCAAGCTAAGAGGTGGTTGAATAACCAACCCACAGCAAGTATAAAAACATGGAGACAGTTATCAGACAAATTCCTGAATCAATTTTACCCTCCAAAAAGGATGACACAGCTGAGACTGGACATCTAAGGCTTTAAACAAGAGGATCATGAATCCCTTTATAATGCCTGGGAGAGGTACAGAGGTATGCTAAGGAAATGCCCCTCTGAAATGTTTTCAGAGTGGGTACAGTTAGACATCTTCTACTATGGGCTTACAGAAAAAGCTCAGATGTCTCTAGACCACTCAGCTGGTGGATCAATACATATGAGGAAGATGATTAAAGAGGCTCAAGAGTTCATAGATACGGTTGCTAGAAATCAACATCTATACTCAAGCAATGAGTCCTCTACAAAAGAAGAAGCTATGGCAATAGCTACTGATCCTAATCCTCAAGAACAGATTGTTGAGTTTAATCAGCAATTACACCTGATGACAAAACAGTTAGCAGAATTTAAAGAGATGCTCCAAGAAACTAAAATTGCTAACAAGAACATAGAATCACAGTTGAATCGGACAAAACAGCAGTTATCTAAACAGATAACAGAAGAATGCCAAGCAGTTCAACTGAGAAGTGGGAAGACATTGAATAACACTGCTCAAAGTGGCAAAAAGCCAAGAAAGGAACAACTGACAGAGGATAACCAAACCACTGCCCAAAATTCCTCTGAAGATAGTAAGAGCCCAGAGAGGAATACTCCTAGCGTTCAAACGCCAGAAAAGAGGGGAAAAGTTGGTGTTAAACGCCCATTCCTTGCCCAGTTCTGGCGTTCAAACGCCAGAAAGGGGGGAAAAGTTGGCGATAAACGCCCATTCTTCACCCAGTCCTGGCGCTCAAACGCCAATGAGGAATCAGACACTTGAGAGTGCTGATAGTAACCCCTCTAAAAGGGCTTCTCCAACCACCTCTGTAGGGAATAAACCTACAGCAACTAAGGTTGAAGAATATAAAGCCAAGATGCCTTATCCTCAAAAACTCTGCCAAGCGGAATAGGATAAACAATTTTCCCGCTTTGCAGACTATCTAAGGACTCTTGAAATAAAGATTTCGTTTGCAGAGGCACTTGAGCAAATACCTTCTTATGCTAAGTTCATGAAAGAGATCTTAAGTCATAAGAAGGATTGGAGAGAAACTGAAAAAGTATTTCTCACTGAAGAATGCAGTGCAGTCATTCTGAAAAGCTTACCAGAGAAGCTTCAAGATCCAGGAAGCTTTATGATACCATGCACATTAAAAGGTGCTTATACCAAGACAGCCCTATGTGATCTTGGAGCAAGTATCAATCTAATACCTGCATCCACTATCAGAAAGCTTGGGTTGACTGAAGAAGTCAAACCAACCCGGATATGTCTCCAACTTGCTGATGGCTCCATTAAATATCCATCAGGTATAATTGAGGACATGATTGTCAAGGTTGGGCCATTCACCTTTCCAACTGACTTTGTAGTGCTGGAAATGGAGGAGCACAAGAGTGCAACTGTTATCCTAGGAAGACCCTTCCTTACAACTGGACAAACTCTCATTGATGTACAAAAAGGGGAAGTGACCCTGAGAGTCAATGAGGATGAGTTCAAGTTGAATGCTGTCAAAGCTATGCAGCATCGAGACACATCAAATGACTGCATGAGCACTGATATTATTGACTCTTTAGTGGAAGAGATCAATATGACTGAGAGTCTCAAATCTGAGCTTGAGGATATCTTTAAAGATGTTCAGCCTAACCTGGAGGAACCAGAGGAAATACAAGAACCTCTGAAAATTCCTCAGGAAGAGGATAAACCTCCTAGACCCAAGCTCAAGCCACTACCACCATCCCTGAAGTATGCATTTCTGGGAGAAGGTGACATTTTTCCAGTGATTATAAGCTCTGCTTTAAACTCACAGGAAGAGGAAGCACTAATTCAAGTGCTAAGGACACATAAGACAGCTCTTGGGTGGTCCATAAGTGATCTTAAGGGCATTAGCCCAGCAAGATGCATGCACAAGATCCTATTGGAAGATAATGCCAAGCCAGTGGTTCAACCATAGAGGCGGCTAAATCCAGCCATGAAGGAGGTGGTGCAGAAAGAGGTCACTAAGTTACTAGAGGCTGGGATTATTTATCCTATTTCTGATAGCCCCTGGGTGAGCCCTGTCCAAGTTGTCCCAAAGAAGGGAGGCATGACAGTGGTTCATAATGAAAAGAATGAACTGGTTCCCACAAGAACAGTTACAGGGTGGCGTATGTGTATTGACTACAGAAGGCTCAATACAGCCACCAGAAAGGATCATTTTCCTTTACCATTCATAGACCAAATGCTAGAAAGACTAGCTGGTCATGATTATTACTACTTTTTGGATGGCTCTTCAGGTTACAACCAAATTGTAGTAGATCCTCAGGACCAAGAGAAGACAGCATTCACTTGCCCTTCTGGCGTATTTGCCTACAGAAGAATGCCTTTTGGTCTGTGTAATGCACCTGCAACTTTTCAGAGATGCATGCTATCCATCTTCTCTGATATGGTAGAGAAGTTCCTGGAAGTCTTCATGGATGACTTCTCAGTATATGGAGACTCATTCAACTCCTGTCTTAATCATCTAGCACTTGTCCTGAAAAGGTGCCAAGAGACTAACCTGGTCTTAAACTGGGAGAAATGTCACTTTATGGTAATTGAAGGAATTGCCCTTGGGCACAAAATTTCAGGCAAGGGAATAGAGGTGGATCAAGCAAAGATAGAAGTAATTGAAAAATTACTACCACCTACCAATGTTAAGGCAATCAGAAGCTTTCTAGGGCATGCAGGATTTTACAAAAGGTTCATAAAGGACTTTTCAAAAATTGCAAAACCTCTAAGCAACCTGCTAGCTGCTAACACGCTATTTATGTTTGACACAGAGTGTCTGCAGGCGTTTGAGACCCTGAAAGCCAAGCTGGTCACAGCACCAGTCATCTCTGCACCAGATTGGACATTACCATTTGAACTAATCTGTGATGCCAGTGACCATGCCATTGGTGCAGTGTTGGGACAAAGGCACAACAAGCTTCTGCACGTCATTTATTATGCTAGCCGTGTTCTAAATGATGCACAGAAGAATTACACAACCACAGAAAAAGAGTTACTTGCAGTGGTTTATGCCATTGACAAGTTTAGATCCTATTTAGTAGGGTCAAAAGTGATTGTGTACACTGACCATGCTGCTCTTAAATACTTACTCACAAAGCAGGATTCAAAACCCAGGCTCATAAGGTGGGTGTTACTTCTGCAAGAGTTTGATATAGAAATAAGAGACAGAAAAGGGACAGAGAACCAGGTAGCTGATCATCTGTCCCGAATAGAACCAGTAGCTGGGGCGTCCCTCCCCTCTACTGAGATCTCTGAGACCTTTCCAGATGAGCAACTCTTTGCCATTCAGGAAGCTCCATGGTTTGCAGACATTGCAAACTACAAAGCTGTAAGGTTCATACCCCAGGAGTACAGCAGAGTGCAAAGAAAAAAATTAATTTCAGATGCCAAGTACTACCTATGGGATGAGCCATATCTCTTTAAGAGATGTGCAGACGGAATGATCCGCAGATGTGTACCTAGAGAGGAAGCACAAAGGATCCTATGGCATCGTTATGGATCACAGTATGGGGGACATTTTGGAAGTGAGCAAACAGCCACTAAAGTCCTCCAATGCGGCTTCTACTGGCCTACTCTCTATAGGGATGCCTGAGAGTTTGTGCGTAACTGTGACAGTTGCCAAAGAGCTGGTAATTTGCCTCATGGTTACGCCATGCCTCAACAAGGGATCTTAGAGATTGAGTTGTTTGATGTATGGGGTATTGACTTCATGGGTCCCTTCCCACCATCATACTCAAACACTTATATTCTGGTGGCAGTAGACTATGTATCTAAATGGGTAGAAGCCATTGCCACTCCCAATAATGATACTAAGACCGTGTTGAAATTCCTCCAGAAACACATCTTCAGCAGGTTTGGTGTTCCCAGAGTACTAATCAGTGATGGGGGCACTCATTTCTGCAATAAACAGCTATACTCTGCTATGGTCCGATATGGAATTAGCCACAAAGTAGCAACTCCGTATCATCCACAGATAAATGGGCAAGCTGAAGTCTCTAATAGAGAGCTAAAAAGAATCCTGGAACGGACCGTTATTGCCCATAGAAAGGATTGGGCAAAGAGCTTGGATGATGCTCTGTGGGCATACAGAACAGCATTCAAGACTCATATAGGAACCTCTCCATACCAACTTGTGTATAGGAAGGCCTGTCATCTGCCCGTGGAACTAGAACATAAAGCCTACTGGGCAACCATATTCCTAAACATGGATGCTAAGTTAGCTGGTGAAAAAAGATTGCTCCAGCTAAATGAGCTAGAGGAGTTCAGACTCAGTGCCTTTGAAAATGCAAAAATTTATAAGAAAAAGGTAAAGAAGTGGCATGACAAGAAGTTGTCATCCAGAGTCTTTGAGCCAGGACAAAAGGTTCTGCTCTTCAACTCTAGGCTCAAATTATTCCCAGGAAAACTTAAGTCCAGGTGGAGGGATCCGTATGTGATTACAGGAGTGTCACCATATGGATATGTTGAGCTTCAAGATATTGATTCTGATAAAAAGTTCATTGTTAATGGATAGAGGATCAAACATTATCTTGAAAGTAATTTTGAGCAGGAACGCTCAAAACTGAGGCTTGAATGAGTCTCAGTAAAGGTCCAGCTAAAGACAATAAAGAAGCGCTTGCTGGGAGGCAACCCAGTCATTAGCAGGTTATTTGTTCTATAAAGTTTGATATACATTCTTCAAGGTTGATCATTGAAATTGAAGGAATTCACAGAGTTACAGAAGAATTCAGTGCAAAAGGCAGAGAAAAGGAGTTTGCTGGCAAGAAAACGCTAGTAAAGGGTACTCTGGGCGTTAAACGCCAGAATGGATACCATTCTGGGCGTTTAACGCCAGTAAAGGTACCATTTTGGCGTTAAACGCCAGAATTGCAGCATCCTGGGCGTTCAGCAAAACGCCCAGTGATAAAAGGGTTTCTGGCGTTTAACGCCACCCAGGGTACCTGGCTGGGCGTTAAACGCCCATAATGGCCAACATTTGGGCGTTAAACGCCATAATGGATACCATTCTGGGCGTTTAACGCCAGAAAGGTGGGGGACAAAGATTTTGTTTTCCACTTTAATTTTTTTCAAACTTTCTTGTTTTGATCCCTAATTTTCTGCATAAACACATTACAAACTTTCATCATTCACCTTCAAATTTTAAAAATTAAATAATTTTCTAAATCATTCTTCAAATCTTTTTCAAATCCTTCCCAAAACTTCTTCAAAAACTCAAATATCTTCTCAAATTCTTTCCATATCTTCTCAAATCTCCTTCAAAATTTTCGAAATCTCTCCCCCCTCCCTTATAAATACACGTTCAGCCATACTCCTTTCCCACCACTCGAATTTGCTCTCCTCCTCTCTCTCCTCTTTCCTCTCTTTTGCTTGAGGGCAAGCAAACCTCTATGTTTGGTGTGCTTTTCCGTGATCACTAAGCCAAGATTTATCAAGATCATGGCTCCTAAGGGAAAACAAACCAATTCAAGAGGCAAGAAAGAGAATGCTCCAAAGAATCTTTGGAGTCAAGAGAAGTTCTTAACCAAGGAACATGCAGACCATTACCACAAAATAATGGGTCTGAGATCAGTGATCCCGGAAGTTAGATTCGATCTGAAAGAAGACGAATATCCGGAGATCCAAGAGCAAATTCGAAACAGAGGATGGGAAGTTCTAACCAACCCTGAGACAAAGGTTGGAAGAAACATGGTTCAGGAATTCTACTCAAATCTGTGGCTGACAGATAAGCAGAGAATGACTGGAACTGCTTTTCATACCTACAGAACCATGGTCAGAGGGAGAATTATTTACTTCCATCTGGACAAAATAAGAGAGGTCTTCAAATTGCCTCAACTACAAGATGATCCTGAATCTTTTAACAGGAGAATGGTGAGAGCAGATAAGGGGTTGGATCAAGTTCTAGATGACATATGCCTCCCTGGAACTAAGTGGACAACCAATTCAAAAGGTGTCCCAAACCAACTCAAGAGGGGAGTGATAAACCACTATTTTATGGTTTATATTATGTTTAATTGTGTGGTTTGATCGTGATCCTTACCCACTTATTCATTAAAATAGCATGCATCTAGATTTTCTTCCTGAATTCATTACATGTTTGAAAACTACTTCCTAAAGACTTTAATTATGTACTTTTAATTCTCCTTTATCCCATTTGATGTCGTGATCTGTGTGTTGAGTGTTTCGGACTTTACAGGGCATGAATGAGTTAGAGATTGGAAAGGAAGCTAGCGAAAAATGGAAGGAACACAAGAATTTGAGGAGATAACCAGCGAGAAGTGACGCGGTCGCATGGCTCACGCGACCGCGTGAAGGAGAGCAAATCCCAGTGACACGGCCGCATGGATCGCGCGGCCACACGGATTGGAAAAGCTCAAGCGACGTGGTAGCGTGGACGACGCGAACGCGTGGCATGGAAAAGCGCGAGTGACGCGATCGCCTGACATGTGCGATCTGCATAATCTGCAGAATTCGTTGGGGCAATGTTGGACCCTATTTCGACCCAGTTTTTGGCCCGAAACAGCAGACTAGAACCAGAGAATATGCAGAAATAAACAGAACATTCATTCTACACAGTTTTGAGTTTTAGATCTAGTTTTCACTCCCCCTCTAGGTTTTTTTCTCTGTAGGTTTTAGAATTTAATTTTCAATTGGTCTTAGCATTGGAACATTGAGAAGAGTTATTTCCTCATCAAGACTTCGTCATTCTAGTTCGTTCTCTTAACTTGGTTTATTTCTTCCATGTTCTTTGCTTTGTTCAATTTTGTCATTTGAATACTTTTATGATTATTTAATATAAGAATTATTTCTTTCATTTTAATCCATTTAACCTTCCAATAATAATGTCTTCTTTTAATTCTCTTTCATATGTTATGGATTTATTATTTACAATGAGTGAGTAGTTCCCCTCACTTGATGGGGAGTTGATTGAAAGGAACTCTTGAGTTGGAAGGATTGAAAGGGAATTTGTAATTGGGTTAACTGTTGGATTGCTATCTTGTCACTAACACCAATCCCTTTGAACTAAGTGGGTTGCAACTCGTGAACAGATCTATCATTCCAGCTTGTTTGACTTTCCTTTACCTAGTAAAGAATAACTAAACAGAATAACCATTAATTATAAATTAATCTCAAAATCACTCCATCAATAATAGAGATTCCAAATAATCAACTCCCAGTCAAGGCTTTTATTTATATTATTCAATTTCCTCAATTTAATTTTCCATCTACTTAACTCAACTTTTTGGAAACATCTGATTAATAAAATAGCACACTTTCCTGCAACTCGTTAGGAGACGACCTGGGATTCATACTCCCAGTAATTTTTAATTTAAATTTTCTGTGACACATTTTAAATTGATAGGAAGATTTTGGTGAGTTAGAACTATACTTACAACGCAACCATTTTAATAATTTTTAATTCACCAATTTCCGCTCACATCAATTTTTGGCGCCGTTGCCGGGGAGTTGCAATAGTGTGTTAATTTATTGATTGGTATTTATTTTCATTGCAATTTTTTTCTTTTCGTTTTATCACTATGAACTGCACGTTTCTTTCATTAGATGACGCGTTTGCTTCCTGATCCAAGCTTGCCAGCATTTGACCCTGAAATTGAAAGAACTCTTTCACATATAAGGCGAGCTAGGCGTAGGCGACTCCTCTTTGAGGGCGAACCAGAACCGTCATTTAAGGAAGAAACAACCCCCTTTTCTACTGATCCAGTTCATTTACGTGTAGGTGACATGGCAACACCCAGAAGAGTTACCATTCAGGAGGAAGGAGCCCCTGATTTTACGCTCCAACCATTCCAGGGGCACTACCCAGCAGTAGCTGTAGATTTTGAAATAAAATCTTCACTACTCAACTTGATGCCCAAATTTCATGGCTTACCTGCTCAAGAGCCTATCAAGCATCTTAGGGATTTCCACACCGCTTGCTCTACTGTTAAGCGTGATGGAGCTGATGAAATCTCTATTCTATTAAAAGCCTTCCCGTTTTCTCTGGAGGGAAAGGCAAGAGAGTGGTACTACACTCAGCCCAGAGAAACTATTTCCAACTGGGATACACTTAGGAGAGAATTTCTGGATAAATTCTTTCCAGCTAAAGTTGCTGACAAGCTAATGAAGGACATGTCTATGATCGTCCAGGATGAATCTGAGACCCTCTATGAATACTTAGAACGCTTCAATACACTTTGAAATGCATGTCCCCATCATATGATTGACAAGGTCGTCTTACTCGATTACTTTACACAGGGTCTGAAACCTCAGGATAGAACCACACTGGAAGGTGCTTGCAATGGTTCTATGAAAAAGCACAAGACTACAGACGAAGCATGGGAATTGATTAGAGACTTAGCTGACTCTACTAGGAATTATAGACAAAGACAAAGTCGATCAAGAGCTGTTGCGGAGGTATCCACTAATACAGAGACTACCGCTATAACCCAGAGTCTATGTGAAATTACTAACTTGCTGAAGCAGATGCAACTGAATCAACAACAATCTCAGCAAGTTCAGCCTTCTCCACCACAGCACAGCCAGCAGTTAGTCCTGCAAAGAGTGTGCGGCATCTGTGCAGATTATAGTCACTATACCGATGAGTGTCCGCAGCTCCAACAAGAAGACAATACTGTAGCAGCTACTCACAATTTTTATGACCGCCCCAATCAAGGGTACAGTCAAGGTGGCAACTATAATCAAGGATGGCAGGATAATTCCAACCAAGGCTGGAGAGTTAATTCCAACCAAGGCTGGAGAGACAATTCTAACAGAGGAGGCAGAGATAACAATGGAAACCAGAGGTGGAACAACAATCACAACAGGCAGCAGAATCAACCTTACAGAGCACCTCATTTAAGACAACCTCAAGCCCCTCAGCAAACCTCTCAGGCCACCAGCATCTCTTCATCTCCTAATGATGACTTACTACAAACCATTGTTCAGAGACATCAGGCTATGGAGGATCATCTTAAAACAACCCTGGATACTTTCACTTCTACTGTCACTTCTACTTTACAAACTCTTGTCTCACAGATGGGATCAATGCAAATTTCCAATAACCAGTCCTCAAGCTCTGGTGGACTCCCCTCTCAACCACTCCACAACCCGAAGGGTGGTATTAATGCCGTCACCCTAAGGTCTGGAACCACAATGCAGGAGAGAAGTCAGGAGGAACCACGCCCCACAGAACACGCCTCAGCTGAAGAGGTTGTGCAATTAGAAGATGTTGAAGAGGAAGAGGACATACAGGACATAACTGAGAAAGAAGAGGCTCAACCACAGGAGAAAGCACCAAAAGGCGCAGACACTGCAGAAAACACCACTCCTATTCCATTTCCACAACTTGCAAGGAAGCCTAAGAAACAGTTGGAACCTGACCCCAAAATGGTAGAAATCTTCAAAAAGGTTGAGGTAACTGTTCCCCTTTTTGACGTCATTCAACAGGTACCTAAATATGCAAAGTTTCTAAAGGATTTATGTATACATAAGGACAAAATTAATGAATTAGAAACTATTCCTTTAGGAAGTTCCATATCTGCTTTAATGGAAGTTTACCTGAAAAATATAGTGACCCAGGCCCTTGTATAGTTAGTTGTACTATTGGTGGTGTAGTAATTTATGATTGCATGTGTGATTTGGGAGCATGTGTTAGTATTATGCCTTTATCTGTATACGATGTTTTAAGGCTCCCTCCCTTGAAAAGGTCGGCAGCTCGTTTTGTGTTGGCAGATAAAAGCATTATTACAGTAGCTGGAGTTGCTGAAGATGTTTTAGTAAACATTAAAGGGCTCATATTTCCCACTGATTTCTATATCTTGGAGATGCCCAATAATGACTCAGATAAGCCATCATCAATCTTACTTGGCAGATCATTCCTGAAGACATCAAGATTCAGATTAGATGCCTTTTCCGGAACATATTCCTTTGAAATAGATGGCCGAATAGCAATCTTCAATTTGAATGGAGTCACAAACAACCCTCCAGAAGATCATTCCATCTTCCAATGTGATGTCATAGATGAAACTGTAGCTGAAATTCACCAAGAAGAACTGGAAGAGAAGTACACAGAACAAAGTCCAAGTGTGGGGACTCTATTAGCTAACGATAAGGACACTTCTGGATTTTCACAAGCTCCAGACAATCCAGAGCCTACCCATGACCAGAAGACTGAGTTGAAACCTCTCCCTCCACATCTCAAATTCACTTATCTTGAAGAGGGGCAGAAGTTTCCAGTTATTATTGTACAGGATCTCACTCCTGAACAGGAAGAGCAGCTACTTAATGTGCTGAGGAAGCACAAGAAAGCAATTGGATGGAGTTTGGCAGACATCATAGGCATCGACCCTCAGGTATGTGAGCACAGAATATTTTTAGAGGAAGGAGCAAGACCTGTCCGCCAACCCCAGAGAAGACTGAATCCCACCATCCTGGAAGTTGTCAAAAAGGAAGTGACCAGACTATTGGAAGCAGGTATCATATATCCCATTTCAGACAGTGAATGGGTAAGCCCAGTACAGGTGGTGCCCAAGAAGTCTGGAGTCACTACAGTGAAGAATGAGCATGGAGAGCTCATAGCAACTAGAGTTCAGAATGCTTGGAGAGTCTGCATTGATTACAAGCGTCTCAACCAAGCTACCCGTAAGGATCACTACCCACTTCCATTCATTGATCAAATGCTGGATCGCCTGTCAGGTAAATCACATTATTGCTTTTTAGATGGTTACACAGGTTATTTCCAAATTCATATAGCCCCTGAGGATCAGGAAAAGACCATTTTTACATGTCCCTTCAGAACGTATGCTTATAAGAGAATGCCCTTTGGCTTGTGCAATGCACCGGCTACCTTCCAAAAGTGCATGATGAGTCTTTTCTCTGACCTTATTGAGGATTGTATGGAAGTTTTTATGGACGATTTTAGCGTTTATGCTGATTCTTTTAGCCTTTGCTTAGATGGATTATCTAGAGTGTTAGATAGATGTGTTAATACAAACCTTGTATTAAATTTTGAAAAATGTCACTTTATGGTAAAACAAGGGATTGTATTAGGACATGTGGTATCTAATACTGGTATTTCTGTAGACCCAGCAAAGGTGGATGTTATTTCCAGTTTACCTTACCCCTCCTCTGTGAGGGAAGTCCGTTCGTTCCTTGGCCATGCAGGTTTTTACAGGAGATTTATCAAGGACTTTAGTAAGGTAGCACTTCCCTTATCCAGATTACTGTAGAAGGATATTGAGTTCGAGTTCAGTGATGATTTCAAACAAGCATTTGATAAGCTGAAGACTGCTCTGACTCAAGCTCCAATTGTGAGAGGATCAGACTGGAGCCAGCCGTTTAAAATCATGTGCGATGCTTCCAACCATGCAGTAGGAGCAGCGCTGGCTCAGCATGAAGGTAAGGATCCTTTTGTTATTGCTTATGCGTCTAAAACTTTAGATGCTGCCCAGTCCAATTATACTACTACTGAGAAAGAGCTTCTTGCTATTATTTTTGCTCTGGATAAATTCCGAGCTTATCTACTTGGTACTAGAGTAGTAGTGTATTCGGACCATGCAGCTTTGAAGTATCTATTAGCCAAAAAGGAGTCCAAACCAAGGCTCATACGTTGGATACTATTTTTACAAGAATTTGATTTAGAAATAAAGGATAGGAGTGGCAATCAGAATCTAGTGGCAGACCACTTGAGTCGCCTTGAGCACATTAAGGATGATTCTACTCCTATAGATGATAATTTTCCATTTGATAACCTGCAAGCAGTATCTGAGGTAGCACCTTGGTACGCACCTGTAGCTAATTATCTAGTTAGCCGCACATTTTCTCCCCATTTTTCTAAGCATCAAAGGGACAAGCTGAAAAGCGAGTCTAAATATTATATATGGGATGACCCATATTTGTGGAGATGTGGTGCTGATCAGGTAATTAGACGTTGTGTACCCCAATCAGAATTTCAGTCCATTTTGGAAGCCTGTCACTCATATGAGAGTGGAGGATATTTTGGCCCTCAAAGAACAGCTAGAAAGATCTTAGACTGTGGATTCTGGTGGCCTACTCTTTTTAGAGACGCTGCTGAGTTTTGTAAATCTTGTCTTCCATGCCAAAAATTTGGTAATATATCCAGAAGGGATGAGATGCCTCAACAATTTATGCTTTTTTGTGAAATTTTTTATGTTTGGGGCATTGACTTCATGGGTCTGTTCCCAAATTCTAATGGTCAATTTTATATTTTGTTAGCTGTGGATTATGTTTCCAAGTGGGTGGAAGCAATTCCCACCCGCACTGATGATGCTAACACTGTAGTTTCCTTTGTGAGAAACCATATTATTTGCCGCTTTGGATCACCACGAGCAATCGTGAGCGATCAAGGCGCCCATTTCTGTAACAGGAAACTAGCAGGATTGATGAAGAAGCATGGGATAATTCATAAGGTTGCAACAGCATACCATCCTCAGACCAATGGGCAAGCCGAGGTGTCAAACAGAGAGATAAAGCGTGTCTTGCAGAAGATAGTCAAACCTCATAGAAAAGACTGGAGCACCAGGCTGCAAGATGCACTATGGGCATACCGGACCGCATACAAAACACCCATTGGAATGAGCCCTTTTCGCTTAGTTTATGGAAAAGCTTGTCATCTCCCAGTTGAGATAGAGCATAGAGCCTTTTGGGCAGTCAAGGAGTGCAACATGGGAATTGAGCAAGTTGGAGCTGAAAGGAAGTTGCAACTGCAAGAACTGGAGAGCCTTCGCCTAGAAGCTTATGAGAACTCGAGGATATACAAGAAAATAGCTATGAAAGGGAATTTGTAATTGGGTTAACTGTTGGATTGCTATCTTGTCACTAACACCAATCCCTTTGAACTAAGTGGGTTACAACTCGTGAACAGATCTATCATTCCAACTTGTTTGACTTTCCTTTACCTAGTAAAGAATAACTAAACAGAATAACCATTAATTATAAATTAATCCCAAAATCACTCCATCAATAATAGAGATTCCAACTAATCAACTCCCAGTCAAGGCTTTTATTTATATTATTCAATTTTCTCAATTTAATTTTCCATCTACTTAACTCAACTTTTTGGAAACATCTGATTAATAAAATAGCACACTTTCCTGCAACTCGTTGGGAGACGACCTGGGATTCATACTCCCAGTAATTTTTAATTTAAATTTTCTGTGACACATTTTAAATTGATAGGCAGATTTTGGTGAGTTAAGAACTATACTTACAACGCAACCATTTTAATAATTTTTAATTCACCAATTTCCGCTCACATCAGGGAGATCTCAAACCAATTACAAGAGGTTGGCTAGACTTCATTGGGCGTTCTATATTGTCCACTAGCAACCGTTCTGAGGTCACGGTCAAGAGAGCAGTGATGATTCATTGTATTATGCTGGGAAAAAAAGTGGAGATTCATCATCTGATTGCTTGTGAGATTTACACAATTGCAAACAAGAACTCCACTGAAGCCAAACTGGCTTACCCAAGCTTAATCTCTCTGCTATGTAAAGATGCTGGGGTGAGGATGGGAGTAGATGAATTCATCCCAATTGAACATCCAATCACCAAGAAGTCAATGGAAGGACAAATGCAAGATAACTCTATCAAAAGGAGGGCGCAGGAATTCTTCCCTGAACTTCCTGAAATTGACTACTGGCCAGCCTAGAAGCATCTGTTGCCAAGCTACAAGAAACTATGGAACAAATTAAGGAAGAACAGCAGAATCAAAACTGCATGCTCTGCAAATTGCTGAAGGAATAAGAGAAGCAGGGGCGTGAGCTACAGGAGCTGAAGCGCTAGAAGCTCTCCCTTGAAGGGTCAAATACCCCACAAGTTGAGGGAGCATCCACTTCTCAAAATCAAGGTTGTTGAGTCCTAACTCTGTGATAACCTCTATCATTAGGAGTCTATTTTAGAGTCATTTAAACTTTTGTTTTCTATTACTATTAGTCTTATCTTATATTTATTTTTGAGTCTTATTCTTAATTCATGATTAATAAAATTTAAGGTTCATGTCTTAAAGCTATGAATATCCTATGAATCCATCACCTCTCTTAAATGAAAAATGCTTTAATCACAAAAGAACAAGAAGTACAGGATTTCGAATTTATCTCTAAAACTAGTTGAATTAGTTTGATGTGGTGACAATACTTTTTGTTTTCTGAATGAATGCTTGAACAGTGCATATGTCTTTTGAATTTGTTGATTAAAGAATGTTAAAGTTGTTGGCTCTTGAAAGAATGATGGAAAAGGAGAAATGTTATTGAGGATTTGAAAAATCATCAAATTGATTCTTGAAGCAAGAAAAAGCAGTGAATTCAAAAAAAAATAAAATAAAATAAATATAAAAAGTGATCCAAGGCAAAAGAGTGTGCTTAAGAACCCTGGACACCTCTAATTGGGGACTCTAGCAAAGCTGAGTCACAATCTAAAAAGGTTCACCCAGTTATGTGTCTGTGGCATGTATGTATCCGGTGGTAATACTGGAAGACAGAGTGCTTTGGGTCACAGCCAAGACTCATAAAGTTGCTATGTTCAAGAATCATCATACTTAACTAGGAGAATCAATAAAACTATCTGAATTTTGAGTTCCTATAGATGCCAATCATTCTAAACTTCAAAGGATATAGTGAGGTGCCAAAACTGTTCAAAAGCAAAAAAAGCTACTAGTCCCGCTCATCTAATTGGAGCTAAGTTTCATTGATATTTTGGAGTCTATAGTATGTTCTCTTCTTTTTATCCTATTTGATTTTCAGTTGCTTGGGGACAAGCAACAATTTAAGTTTGGTGTTGTGATGAGCGGATAATTTATACGCTTTTTGGCACTTTTTTAGTATGTTTTCAGTACATTTTAGTTAGTTTTTAGTATGTTTTTATTAGTTTTTATTTAAAATTCACTTTTTTGGGCTCTACTATGAGTTTGTGTGCTTTTTTGTGATTTCAGGTAATTTCTGGCTGAAATTGAGGGACCTGAGCAAAAATCTGATTCAGAGGCTGAAAAAGGACTGCAGATGCTGTTGGATTCTGACCTTCCTGCACTCGAAGTGGATTTTCTGGAGCTACAGAAGCCCAATTGGCAAGCTCTCAATTCCGTTGGAAAGTAAACATCCTGGGCTTTCCAGCAATGTATAATAGTCTATACTTTGCCCGAGATTTGATGGCCCAAACCGGCGTTGAAAATCAGCTTCAGAATTCCCAGCGTTTAACGCCGGAACTGGCACAAAAATTGGAGTTAAACGCCCAAACTGGCACAAAAGCTGGCGTTTAACTCCAGAAAAAGTCTCTACACATGAAAGCTTCAATGCTCAGCCCAAGCACACACCAAGTGGACCCCGGAAGTGGATTTTTACATCATTTACTCATTTCTGTATATCCTAGGTTACTAGTTCACTATTAATAGGACCTTTTGACATTGTATCTTTACCTCATGACACATTACACGTTTCTTATTATATCTTCTACGGCATGAGTCTCTAAATCCCATGGTTGGGGGTGAGGAGCTCTGCTGTATCTTGATGGATTAATGCAATTACTACTATTTTTCATTCAATCACGCTTGCTTCCATTCTAAGATATCACTTGTTCCTCAACTTGATGAATGTGATGATCCGTGACACTCATCATCATTCTCACCTATGAACGTGTGCCTGACAACCACCTCCGTTCTACCTTAGATTGAGTGGATATCTCTTGGATTCTTTAATCAGAATCTTCGTGGTATAAGCTAGAATCCATTGGCAGCCATTCTTGAGAATCCGGAAGGTCTAAACCTTGTCTGTGGTATTCTGAGTAGGATTCAGGGATTGAATGACTGTGACGAGCTTCAAACTCGTGATTGTGGGGCGTTAGTGACAGACGCAAAAGAATCACTGGATTCTATTCCGACATGATCGAGAACCGATAGATGAATAGCCGTGCTGTGACAGAGTGCGTTGAACATTTTCACTGAGAGGATGGGAGGTAGCCATTGACAACGGTGAAACCCTACATACAGCTTGCCATGAAAGGAGCTTTGCGTGCATGAAGAAGAAGATAGTAGGAAAGCAGAGATTCAGAAGATAGAGCATCTCCAAAACCTCAACCTGTTCTCCATTACTGCAAAACAAGTATTCATTTCATGATCTTTTACTTTTCACAATTAAACCTAAGAATTATTGATATCCTGACTAAGAGTTACAAGATAACCATAGCTTGCTTCAAGCCGACAATCTCCGTGGGATCGACCCTTACTCACGTAAGGTATTACTTGGACGACCCAGTGCACTTGCTGGTTAGTTGTGCGGCATTGCAAAAGTGTGATTGCAATTTCGTGCACCAGTTGTGCTTCTTCTTCTTTCATCTCCATGTCAAGTCCAATGGGAGAGGACACAAATGTAGATAAGAATTCATCAATGATCGAATCCATCTCTTGACCATCCCTTTCAAAGTCTTCAATCATGAGATGCCTTGGAGGTTGTACACCCTCCTCAACATCAGTTTCAAACGTCTTTGAAGGAGGCTCTATAACTGGACTTTCCCATGGAGGTTCAGCATCTCCTAAGTCTTCAACCACTGCTTCCTCTTCCTCTTCAATAATTCCGGCTTCCTCCACTTGTTCCAGTACAAATTCATGCTCCTTACTGTCCACCGGAGTTTCTAATGTCTCCTTCATGCTACGTTCTTCATTAGATTGTCCACATGAAGCCATGGGGATTCCTTGAGTGTCCGAACGTTGGGAAGCTAATAGATTTATCGCTTGATTCAATTGATGAAGGGTTGCGTGAAATTGATCCACTGTTTCCTTGAAACGATCTGTTGATTCTTGTTGCGCTCGGCTATCATAAGTAGGATCATAGTGCTCTTGGATTGATGGATATGGAGATGGTGTATATTGAGGTGGTGGTTCTTAGGAGTAATTGGGGTGGAATTAGGGTGGTTCTATATATGGTTCATACGGTTTATAAGGTGGTTGGTATGGTGGATTTGGGTTAGGGTCATATGGAGGTGAATGGCGGAAAGGGGCTTGTGAGTATGGTGGTCCAAAGTCATGTTGAGGATATCTATCATTTTGGTATGCATTGTAGAATGGTCTTCGTCCATGATATCTTGGAAGGTGTTGTTGCCTAAAGGGTTGATCAGATCCTCTTGGCTCCGTCCATCTTTGATTGCTTTGACCTCCCTGCATATTCTCCGGCAATGGCACCATTTTAAAGAACTGAAGATTGATGGTTTAGAAGTTATAGTAAACTCTCGTTGTAAGTATAGTTACTAAACCAAGCAATCAACCTTTCTTGCAAACATTTTGGTTGTCACAAGTAACAAGCCCCTAAATAAATTGATAACCGAAGTATTTAAACCTCGGGTTGTCTTCTCAAGGAATTGCAGGGAGGTGTTCTTATTATTGGTTATGAGTTTTGTAAATTGGGGGTTTTGGAATTTGGGCAATGGGCACAGATATAAAGGAAAATAAATTAATAATTATAAAATCTCTTGGCAAGGTATGAGAAATTGGAAGTCCTATCCCAGTTATCCTTATCAATTGTGATGAGAATTGGATTTTTCTCCCACTATGTTAACCTCTAACTATGAAGGTAAGTTAAGTGGATGAATTAATTCGAATCCTCAAATCCCAGTCTTTCCTTGGGAAAAGTTAGAATTATTGGATCTCGAATTAATTCTTGAAGAATTCCAATTTTCAGTCAACACCTCGAGTTTGATAACTCAAGCGTCACCAATTATTAACCCAAGCCAAAAGGAAAAATTCTAAATTAAATTAAAAGCATTCATGTAAATAAAGCAATCATAAATCTGACACATATCAAATTACGTCTAAACATAAATTCAAGTCATAACATGGAAAGGTTCATAAGCCAATTGGGCAACATAATTCAAATACAAATAAAAGTATTAGAGTAAATAAAAGTAGAAAATAAATATTGAAGGAACATAGAACCTGGAATGAAGATGAATTGAACTAAACTAATAGAAATCCTAAAATCTTAAATCCTAAGAGAGAGGAGAGAACCTCTCTCTCTAGAACCTACATCTAAATCCTAAGAATTGTGAATTCTGAGAGCCTGATGATGAATTGATGCATTCCCCCACATCATAGCTTCTAATCTGTGTTTTCTGGGCCGAGAACTGGGTCAAAAACATCCCAGAAGTCACTCCCAGCACTTTCTGGTCCGTACCGGTCGCAGCCAAGTGACGCGGAGGCGTCATCCACGCGTATGCGTGGAATGAGATTCGCAGATGCGACGCATCCACATGGAGCGCACGTTCGCGTCGCCTATTTGTACGGCCACTATGATAAATTATATATCAAATCGAAGCCCCAGATGTTAGCTTTCCAATACAAGTGAAACCGCATCATTTGGACCTTTGTAGCTCAAGTTATGATCATTTTAGTGCGAGAGGGTTGGGCTGAAAGCTTAGCAGTTTCTTCAACTTCTTGTATTCCTTCCACTTTTGCATGCTTCCTTTCCATCCTCTAAGCCATTCCTGCCCTATAATCCCTGAAATCACTTAACACACGTATCAAGGCATCGAATGGTAATAAAGGATAATTAAATTTAATATTTCTAAAGCATAGAAAACATGTTTTCACATATATCATATCATAAGGAAGGAATTGTAAAACCATGCAAATAGTATGAATAAGTGTGCAAAGGCTTGATAAAAATCACTCAATTGAGCACAAGATAAACCATAAAATAGTGGTTTATCAGCTTCTCATGCCTCAAAGACTGCTGATTTATAGTTTAAGCTTTTTAAGAATGTTGTCTTATTTGTCGGTTCTGAAAATATTGTTCATATTGTGACGGACAATGCTGCAAATTATGTTGCTGCTGGAAGATTGTTGGAAGCTGAATTTTCTAAGTTGTATTGCTCTCCTTGTGCTATGTATTGTATTAATCTGATGTTACAAGATATTAGAAAGTTGGAGGAAGTAAGACTGTTTCACGTGCTTCAAAGATTATGAAATACATATATAATTATTGTCATCCTTTGTATTTGATGAGGAAGTTTACAAGTGGACGAGAAATACTTCATCTAGCTCCAACTCGCTTTACTACCAATTTTATAACTTTGTAGAGTATTCTGGTTAAAAAATATGCATTGAGAGCTTTGGTAACTTCTAAAGAATGGACAATCTTAACTTGCTCCAAAGAAACTAAAGCTAAAAAGTTTGTGGATCAAGTCTTAGATTCTAAATTTTAGAGTCAATGCAGTGATATTGTCAAGCTTATTGAGCTGCTTGTTCATATGCTACGTATTGTGGATAGTGAAGATAAAGCTGTAATGAATTTTCTTTATCAAGCTTTTGGTAAGGCTAAAAGAAAGATAGAAAAGAGGTTTCAAAGAAGAAAGAAAATTGTGGAGCCTTACTTGAAGATTTTGGATACTCGTTGGGATCACAACTTTGCAAACATTATCATGCTGCTGGTTATTAGTTAAATCCTGCTTTTTAATTCAGTGCTGATGAATTTGAGAAAAATATGCAAACGACTTCATGCCTACTAGATACCATTGAGAAAAATGCTTATGGTGATCTAAATTTAAATTCTAAGCTGACAAGTGAGATGAGAATATATAAGAATTCTATAGAAGATTTTGAAAGACAATCTACAATACGTGAATGAAGCACAGTAATGCTAGGTAAATATTTTATTAAGTTTCATCCTTATTTATTTGAAAATTATGATTGTAATGCATTGTCTCTTTTGATTTTAATATCAATGGTGGAAATCTTATGGAACTGAAGCACGAAATTTGCAAAGGTTAGTCATTTGTGTTTTAAGTCAAACTGGAGCACCAAATTTCAACTTTATTTAATCAAATCTAACCTTTCAACTTACAATTACTTACAACTTGACATTATCATCGCAAGAAATATTCCACTTTCATGAAGATAGCGGTGGTAGAATCAAGAAAATATTTTTGCAACAAATGGGGAGGTCGTGGAAGGATACAAGGGGTATGCTGTATAACAGGCATTACAAACCAACAAGGACACTTGAGCAGAATCTTGAAGACCGCCCGACAGGAATTCCTAAAGAATATTGGAGGTGGTTCCTTGATTATCGTAATGACCATACAACAAAGGTAACCCATTTTTAAGTAGCATGCAAATTTAAGTAGCCCTTGTCTTTTAATCCTCCTAGGTTCTAGATAAACGTATATAATAACAACTAATAATAGGTTTCAAAGATAACATTATTGCATTCAAGCTTATTTGGAGTCATATATATTATTAGTGCTATGTGCAAGTTTCGTGTCTAACCAATCTTACTGTTGATGACATAATAGGTGAAGTGCAGACAAAACGCGCTGAATTGAAAAAAGTAACTTTACACCCACACTGGCGATTCTAAAAGCTTGACTAGGCAAAGAGAAGAAGAGGTAATATAGGTTTGAATTCAAATATAGGTACCTATCATCGTATCAAATCATTCTCTATTTTTAAGCAAATAATTCTTGAGTTTGCTATGATAAAGAATTGACAAATGATGCTGATTTCCAAAAAAGCAAAGCTGGAGACGAACAAATAATTTTACTATTTAAGTATAATCAATAAATTAATCCTTGAAAAATATATGAGCAATTATTGGATACTTAACCGATTGAGGTAAAATAAATTGGTTGGTATGTAGTTTGGATTTATTTGTAGAGTAAAAAAAGTAAAATTTATTGGAGAAAATTAAAGAAGTAAAACTTTTGTATAAACTATATTGTCATAGTCAGAAAAAAAAAGGGAGGAGAGTTGGTAGGGGAGAAATATGGATCCTACAGCAGAAACGACCTGATGGCACCTATATACACGAAGAAAATTAGAGGATTGGTGTAAGTACTCCACTTTCAATCCTTTATGTTGTAATATGCTAGGTTTAATTATTAAAATGTGTTGAATATGCTATATTTCTAGTGTGATTTTGTATGTATATTTACGTCTGCAGGATAAAATATCTGAGATTGAGTAGCTAGATGAAACTATGAGAATATTATCTGAAAATGATTCCGATGTCCAAGCTCTCGGTAAAGAGCACTCGGGTAGAGTGCGTGGCGCAGGTTTCGGACCGACACCAAGTCAACTCTTTCGTCTGAGTTCACAGCTACCAGTGGATAAAGCTCAAATAGAAGAGGCCCAAAGAATGCTGTTTGAACTACAGACGGAGGTGACGACTGAGAAACTGAGAAGAAAGGCAGTGGAGGATGAAGAAGTAGCAGAAAAATTGAGAAGGAAGGCAGTAGAGGATGAAGTAGTAATAGAAAAATTGAAAAAGAAGGCAATGGAGGATGATGTAGTAGCAGAGAAAACGAAGAGGCAATCAATAGAGAGTGTGCTAAGTTATTTGATCCAATAGCAAGGTGGGAAGCTGCCACCAAACATCGCTACACGGATGAATTCTTTGGATGGACATGGCAAAAAATAGAAATTAGGATATATGTGATATTTTATTTTTCAATATATGTTTTGTTTAAGTTAACTATGAAGCATTTTTTATTAGCCAAATACTTTACTTTTTTTTGTAACCATTGATATTAAAATAAATATTTTAGTTTGTTTCACAGTTAAACATTCATGAGTTCTCGACATCAATTTAGACTTTTAGAGAAGATCGATAAGATTCTTAAAATTAAAAAATACTCCAAAAAAAAATCCCCGGATAATAAAAAAAATATTATATTTAAGAAAAATAGGAGTTACAAATAGCGGCAGTTTAAAACTGCCGCAAATAAATTTCATAAAAAAATGTTGTGGCAAATTGCGGCGGTTAAGGAGAGTCGCAAATATCTGGGAGAAATCACTCTTGGTAATATAGCGGCAGTTATAAACCGTTGCTAATCTAATCGACACAAAA
Organism: Arachis stenosperma; assembly: GCF_014773155.1. Taxonomy (NCBI): domain Eukaryota; kingdom Viridiplantae; phylum Streptophyta; class Magnoliopsida; order Fabales; family Fabaceae; genus Arachis; species Arachis stenosperma. Next base: position 134,874,736 of record NC_080385.1, read on the forward strand.
TAATTGATTTGCAGTGGTTATGCCAACGGTTGCTGCAAACTGCTGCAGAATGCAATCCCCGCGCCCTTATGCACCGTGACTGCCGTTCCGCTAGCGTCCTGTTTAGCGGCAGTTCAAAACCACCGCAAATCAGCAAAGTAACCGCCGCAATTCTCCATTCATCTTGTAGTGTATATATTAATGAATCCCAGCTATTGGTAAAAGTACAACTATTGTTAACCAAGCAAAATAATTCGTGATAAAAATAAGATACACTTCGGCTAAAAAAACCCGCGTTCATATTATCTTTCTATTTTGAGCGTAGATTTTTTCCAATAAAATATGTATTCTAGTGGTGTTTGTTTTTTGAAAAAAAGAAAGGGGTGGTCTCAATAAGCTAGACCATGCTTCGAGTTGTTTCATGCCACAAATAAACTCGAACATTTAAAAAATCTATAAGACAGGCAGATTCACACCTCTTACAACCAACACAGTCCTCCATTCTTAGGTCAGAAGCTATTGCTTAGCTTTACACCCGTCCCTATGTATCATTTCTAATACTTCGGTGGGGTAGGTTCGGACACATTGAGTATATTTTGATGATCAAATTTTTGTGTGGTCAAGAAATCACAAATATATTCTCGTTGAAAGTATAGCTTCTAAACCAACAAGAATCTTTTCATACAAAAGAATTATTTGTCACAAGTACAAGCCCCTAATAAAACTAATAACCGAAGTATTCAAACCTCGAGTCGTCTCTCAAGGAATTGCAGGGAAGTATTCTTATAATTGGTTATTGACATTAGGGTTTTTTGCCAGTAAAGATCGAATGTCATAAAAACAGTCGCGTTGTAGATATAGTCTCTAAACCGACAAAAATCCCTTCGTACAAACGTTTTGGTTGTCACAAGTAACAAACCCCTAAATAAATTGATAACCGAGTATTTAAACCTCGGGTCGTCTTCTCAAGGAATTGCAGGGAGGTATGTTCTTATTATTAGTTATGAGTTTGTAAATTGGGGGATGTTGAGTTTGGGCAATGCGCACAGGTATATTTTCAAGCAATAAAAATAAATAAATAACTGTAAAATAAACTCTTGGCAAGGTATAAAGAACTAGAGGTCCTATCCCAGTTATCCTTATCAATTGTGATGAGAATTGGATTCTTCTCCCACTTTGTTAACCTCTAACTATGAAGGTAAGTTAAGTGGATGAATTAATTCCAATTTTCAATCAACAATGAGTTTGATAAATCAAGAGTTACCAATTATTTAACCAAAGCCAAAAGGATAAAAACTAAATTTACTAGAATAATAATATCCTCAGATTGGGAATAATAAAAAGGAACAATCATAAACTGAAATGCTTCAAATATCATTAAATAAAATATTCAAATCTTAACATGGAAAAGTTCATAAGCCAATTAGGCAACATATCTAATACAAGCAATGAAGTATCTGAAAATAGGAAATAAATATAAAGTAAAAGAACAGTGAACCTGGGATCCAGAGTTACTCTTAAAACAAGAAGAAATCATAAATCCTAAATCCTAATCCTAAAGAGAGAGAGGAGAGAACCCTCTCAAAACTAATCTAAATCATGAGAAGTGAATTATGAGTGCATGATAATGAATGGATGCATTCTCCCACTTTATAGCCTCTAATCTGTGTTCTCTGGGCCAAAAACTAGGTCAGAAACAGCCCAGAAATCACTTCCAGCGCTTTCTGGTCCGTACAGGTCGCGGAAAAGTGACGCGGCCGTGTCGTCCACGCGTCCGCGCGGATTGGGTGTTGGCCAGGTCACGCGTCCGCGTCGCCTGGCGTCGGGGCAACTATGGCAAATTATATATCAAATCGAAGCCCCGGACGTTAGCTTTCCAATGCAACTAGAACCGCATCATTTGGACCTCTGTAGCTAAAGTTATCGCTGTTTGAGTGCGAAGAGGTCAGGCTGGATAGCTGGTGCACGAAATTGTGATCACTACAACTTCGCACAACTAACCAGCAAGTGCACTGGGTCGTCCAAGTAATACCTTACGCGAGTAAGGGTCGATCCCACGGAGATTGGTGGTATGAAGCAAGCTATGGTCATCTTGTAAATCTCAGTCAGGCAAACTCAAATGGATATGGTGATGAACGAAAATAACATAAAAGATAAAGATAGGGATACTTATGTATATCATTGGTGTAAGAGCTTCAGACAAGTGTATGAAGATGCCTTCCCTTCCGTCTCTCTGCTTTCCTACAGTCTTCATCCAATCCTTTCTTACTCCTTTCCATGGCAAGCTCGTGTAGGGTCTCACTGTTGTCAGCAGCTACCTCCCATCCGCGCAGTGAAAGCTAATGCAGAGCATTCTGTCACAGTGCCGCCAATCACCGGTTTGGTTCCCTCCTCTACCGGAATAGAATCACTCTTTTGCGTCTGTCACTAACGCCCAGTAGATTACAGGTTTGAAGCACGTCACAGTCATTCAATCATTGAATCCTACTCAGAATACCACAGACAAGGTTTAGACCTTCCGGATTCTCTTGAATGCCGCCATCAGGTCCTGCCTATACCACGAAGATTCCGAAGAATCCAAGAGATATTCACTAAGCCTCGGATGCTTGTAGAACAAGAATGGTTGTCAGTCACCTTGTTCATGGGTGAGAATGGTGATGGGCGTCAATCATCACCTTCATCATGTTGAAGAACAAGTGATATCTTGGATAAAGAACAAGTGGAATTTGAATGGAAGAACAATAGTAATTGCATTAATACTCGAGGTACAGCAGAGCTCCACACCCTTAATCTATGGTGTGTAGAAACTCCACCGTTGAAAATACATAAGAACAAAAGTGATCATTGGTTTCGGCCCCAAAGAGGGAACCAGAAGAACCAAGATGAAAATACAATAGTAAAAGGTTCTATATATAGAAAACTAGTAGCCTAAGGTGTACAAAGGTGAGTAAATGACATAAAAATCCACTTCCGGGCCCACTTGGTGTGTGCTTGGGCTGAGCAATGAAGTAATTTTCGTGTAGAGACTCTTCCTGGCGTTTAACTCCAGCTTTTATGCCAGTTTGGGCGTTTAACTCCCATTTAGGTGCCAGTTTGGGCGTTTAACGCTGGGAATTTGAGGCCGGATTGCTTCGCGGGTTTGGGCCATCAAATCTTGGACAAAGTATGGACTATTATATATTGCTGGAAAGCCCTGGATGTCTACTTTCCAACGCCGTTGAGAGCGCGCCAATTGGGCTTCTGTAGCTCCAGAAAATCCACTTCGAGTGCAGGGAGGTCAGAATCCAACAGCATCTGCAGTCCTTTTTAGTCTCTGGATCAGATTTTTGCTCAGAACCTTTAATTTCAGCCAGAAAATACCTGAAATCACAGAAAAACACACAAACTCATAGTAAAGTCCAGAAAAGTGAATTTTAACTAAAAACTAATAAAAATATAATAAAAACTAAACTAAAACTACTAAAAACATACTAAAAACAATGCCAAAAAGCATACAAATTATCCGCTCATCACAACACCAAACTTAAATTGTTGCTTGTCCCCAAGCAACTGAAAATCAAATAAGATAAAAAGAAGAGAATATACTATAAACTCCAAATTATCAATGAAACTAAGCTCCAAATTAGATGAGCGGGACTAGTAGCTTTTTGCCTCCGAACAGTTTTGGCATCTCACTTTATCCTTTGAAATTCAGAATGATTGGCTTCTTTAGGAACTCCGAATCCAGATAGTGTTTGATTCTCCTAGTTAAGTATGATGATTCTTGAACACAGCTACTTATTGAGTCTTGGCCGTGGCCCAAAGCACTCTGTCTTCCAGTATTACCACCGGATACATACATGCCACAGACACATAATTGGGTGAACCTTTTCAGATTGTGACTCAGCTTTGCTAAAGTCCCCAATTAGAGGTGTCCAAGGTTCTTAAGCACACTCTTATTGCCTTGGATCACAACTTTATTTCTTTCTTTTTCTTTTCTTTTCTTTCTCCCCTTTTTTTTCGTTTTTTGCTTCTCTCTTTTTTTTTTTTTTTTTTTTTTTGTATTCACTACTTTTTCTTGCTTCAAGAATCATTTTTATGATTTTTCAGATCCTCAGTAACATGTCTCCTTTTTCATCATTCTTTCAAGAGCCAACAATTTTAACATTCATGAACCACAAATTCAAAAGACATATGCACTGTTTAAGCATACATTCGGAAAACAACAAGTATTGTCACCACATCAAACTAATTAAGCTAGTTTTAAAGATGAATTTGAAATCCTGTACTTCTTGTTCTTTTGTGATAAAAACAGTTTTCATTTAAGAAAGGTGATGGATTCATATTGATAGCTTTAAGGCATAGACACTAAGACACTAATGATCATAAGACACAAACATAGATAAACATAAAGCATAATTTTCGAAAAACAGAAAAGCAAAGAACAAGGAGATTAAAGAACGGGTCCACCTTAGTAATGACGGCTCTTTCTTCTTCTTGAAGATCCTATGGAGTGCTTGAGCTCCTCAATGTCTTTTCCTTGCCTTTGTTGCTCCTCTCTCATGATTCTTTGATCTTCTCCAATTTCATGGAGGAGGATGGCATGTTCTTGGTGCTCCACCCTTAGTTGTCCCATGTTGGAACTTAATTCTCCTAGGGAGGTGTTCAGTTGCTCCCAATAGTCTTGTGGAGGAAAGTGCATCCCTTGAGATGCCATAAATGGTTATGGAAAAACAAAAAGCAATGCTTTTACCACACCAAACTTAAAAGGTTTGCTCGTCCTCGAGCAAAAGAAGAAAGAAGAGGGTAGAAGAAGAAGAAATGGAGGAGAGGGAGATGGCTTTGTGTTCGGCCATGTATGGGGAGAAGTAGTGGTTTATGAAGGATGGATGTGAGTGGTGAAGAGAAAGAGATGTTGAGGTGATTGGTGAATGGGTGAAGAAGAAGAGAAAGAGTGGTGGGGTTTATGGGGATCCTGTGGGGTCCACAGATCCTTAGGTGTCAAGGAAAAGTCATCCCTGCACCAAATGGCATCAAAATCCACGTTTTGAGCCATTTCTGGCGTTAAACGCCGGGCTGGTGCCCATTCCTGGCGTTTAACGCCAGGTTGGTGCCCTTTACTGGCGTTTAACGCCAGTCTGGTGCCCCTTTCTGGCGTTAAACGCCCAGAATGGCACCAGACTGGGCGTTAAACGCCCATCTGCTAGCCTGGCTGGCGTTTAAACGCCAGCAGGTTCTTCCTCCAGGGTGTGCTGTTTTCTTCCTGTTTTTCATTCTGTTTTTGCTTTTTCAATGGATTTTGTGACTTCTTATGATCATCAACCTACAAAAAACATAAAATAACAAAAGAAAATAGTCAAAATATAACATTGGGTTGCCTCCCAACAAGCGCCTCTTTAATGTCATTAGCTTGACAGATGGCTCTCATGGAGCCTCATAGATACTCAGAGCAATGTTGAAACCTCCCAACACCAAACTTAGAGTTTGAATGTGGGGGTTCAACACCAAACTTAGAGTTTGGTTGTGGCCTCCCAACACCAAACTTAGAGTTTGACTGTGGGGGCTCTGTTTGTCTCTGATTTGAGAGAAGCTCTTTATGCTTCTTCTCCATGGTGACAGAGGGATATCCTTGAGCCTTAAACACCAAGGATTTTTCATTCATTGAATGATCAACTCTCCTCTATCAACATCAATCACAGCCTTTGCTGTGGCTAGGAAGGGTCTGCCAAGGATGATGGATTCATCCATGCACTTCCCAGTCTCTAGGACCATGAAATCAGTAGGGATGTAATGGTCCTCAACCTTAACCAACACATTCTCTACAAGTCCAATGGAATCTCTATGGTCTCATTTTGAGCCTCAGATTCCCAGGGTTCCTCATTGGGGAACTCACTGGAGGCCAGTGCACGCCCATTGAGGTCTTCCTCAGTGGCGTTCACTGCCTCTTCTTCCTCCCAGAATTCGGCCATGTTTATGGCTTTGCACTCTCCTTTTGGATTTTCTTCAGTGTTACTTGGGAGAGTGCTTGGAGGAAGTTCAGTAATTTTCTTGCTCAGCTGACCCACTTGTCCTTCCAAATTCCTAATGGAAGATCTAGTTTCAGTCATGAAACTTTGAGTGGTTTTGATTAGATCAGAGACCATGGTTGCCAAGTCAGAATTATTCTGCTTGGAACTCTCTGTCTGTTGCTGAGAAGATGATGGAAAAGGCTTAGTATTGTTAAACCTGTTTCTTCCACCATTATTATTGAAACCTTGTTGAGGTCTCTCTTGATTCTTCCAGGAGAGATTTGGGTGATTTCTCCATGAAGAATTATAGGTGTTACCATAGGGTTCTCCTAGGTAATTTACCTCTTCCATTGAGGGGTTCTCAGGATCATAAGCTTCTTCCTCAGATGAAGCATCCTTAGTACTGTTTGGTGCATTTTGCATTCCAGACAGACTTTGAGAAATCAAATTGACTTGTTGAGTCAATATTTTATTCTGAGCCAAAATGGCATTCAGAGTGTCAATCTCAAGAACTCCTTTCTTCTGACTAGTCCCATTGTTCACAGGATTTCTTTCAGAAGTGTACATGAATTGGTTATTTGCAACCATTTCAATCAATTCTTGAGCTTCTGCAGGCGTCTTCTTCAGGTGAAGAGATCCTCCTGCAGAGCTATCCAAGGACATCTTGGATAGTTCAGAGAGACCATCATAGAAAATACCTATGATGCTCCATTCAGAAAGCATGTCAGATGGACATTTTCTGATTAATTGTTGTATCTTTCCCAAGCTTCATAGAGGGATTCCCCATCCTTCTGTCTGAAGGTTTGGACTTCCACTCTAAGCTTGCTCCATCTTTGTGGTGGAAAGAACTTTGCCAAGAAGGCATTGACTAGCTTTTCCCAAGAGTCCAGGCTTTCTTTAGGTTGGGAGTCCAACCATATTCTAGCCCTGTCTCTTACAGCAAAAGGAAATAGCATCAGTCTATAGACCTCAGGGTTAACCCCATTAGTCTTGACTGTGTCACAGATTTGCAAGAACTCAGCTAAAAACTGATGAGGATCTTCCATTGGAAGTCCATGGAACTTGCAATTCTGTTGCATTAGAGAAACTAATTGAGGCTTTAGCTCAAAGTTGTTTGCTCCAATGGCAGGGATAGAGATGCTTCTCCCATAGAAATCAGGAGTAGGTGCAGTAAAGTCACCCAGCACCTTCCTTGCATTGTTTGCATTGTTGTTGTTTTCGGCTGCCATGTGTTCTTCTTCTTTGAAGAATTTGGTCAGCTTCAAGAATGCCTTTGTCTTTGTTCCTGCTCATATGAAAGAGAAGAAAACAAGAAAATATGGAATCCTCCATGTCACAGTATAGAGATTCCTTGAGGTGTCAGAGGAAGAAAAATGGAAGACAGAAGTAGAAAATTCGAACTTATCAAAGAAGATGGAGTTCGAATTTTGCATTAAGGAATAGAGTTAGTCCAAAAGTAGAAGGATGTGAGAAGGAGGGAAGTAAATTTCGAAAATTAAGTAAAAGATTTGAAAACATTTTGAAAAACACTTAATTGATTTTCGAAAATTAAGAATAGAAAAAGAATCAATTGATTTTGAAAAAGATTTTGAAATTAGAAATCAAAAAGATTTGATTGAAAACTAATTTGAAAAAGATGTGGTTAAAAAGATATGATTAGTTTTAAAAGATGTGATTGAAAAGATATGATTTGAAAACAATTTTAAAAGATTTGATTTGAAAACAATTTAAAAAGATATGATTTGAAAATAATTTTAAAAGATATGATTTTAAAAATTAATGACTTGCCTAACAAGAAAAGATATGATTCAAACATAAAACCTTCCTCAACAGAAGAGGCAAAAATGTTCAATCAAATCATTAATTGTTAGTAAGTATCTTTGAAAAAGGAAAGAAATTAATTTTGAAAACATTTGATTGAAAAGATATGATTTGAAAAAGATTTGATTTTGAAAAACTTTGAAAACTTGAAAAAAATTGATTTTGAAAACAAAATCTTCCCCCTTTGCCATCCTGGCGTTAAACGCCCAGAATGTGCACATTCTGGCGTTTAACGCCCAAACCTATACCTTTTTGGGCGTTAAACGCCCAACCAGGCACCCTGGCTGGCGTTTAAACGCCAGTCTGTCTTCTTCACTGGGCATTTTTGAATGCTCAGCATTTTCTGTGTGATTCCTCTGCAGTATGTTCTGAATCTTCAATTCCTTGTATCATTGACTTGAAAAGACACAAATTAAAAATATTTTTGGATTTTTAATAATTAAAATGCAACAAGAATCAAATAACAATGCATGCAAGACACCAAACTTAGCAGTTTGTATACTATTGACACTAACTACATGAGAATGCATATGAGAAACAACAAAACACTCAAGTCAATAGAATTCAAAGATCAAAACAAGAAAATCATCAAGAACAACTTGAAGATTAATTAAGACACATGCATGAATTCGAAAAATGCAAGAAGAATAGAAACATGCAATTGACACCAAACTTAAAATGAGACACTAGACTTAAAACAAGAAATATTTTTGGTTTTTATGATTTTGTAATTTTTTTGGGTTTTTTCGAAAATTAAGTGAAAAGGAAAATAAAGGTATCAAAATTCTTAATGAGAATTCCAGGAATCATGCAATGTTAGTCTAAAGCTTTAGTCTAAAGGAATTAGACATGGCCGGCTAAGCTTCAGCAAGACATTGCATTCAAGAGCTAAATTGATGATGATCAATCAGCTTTGGTGATGATAAGAACATCACCTTGAAACACTAGAATTCATTCTTAAGAACTCTGAAGAAAAATAATACCTAATCTAAGCAACAAGATGAACCGTCAGTTGTCCATACACAAGAACAATCCCCGGCAACGGCGCCAAAAACTTGGTGCACGAAATTGTGATCACTACAACTTCGCACAACTAACCAGCAAGTGCACTGGGTCGTCCAAGTAATACCTTACGCGAGTAAGGGTCGATCCCACGGAGATTGGTGGTATGAAGCAAGCTATGGTCATCTTGTAAATCTCAGTCAGGCAAACTCAAATGGATATGGTGATGAACGAAAATAACATAAAAGATAAAGATAGGGATACTTATGTATATCATTGGTGTAAGAGCTTCAGACAAGTGTATGAAGATGCCTTCCCTTCCGTCTCTCTGCTTTCCTACAGTCTTCATCCAATCCTTTCTTACTCCTTTCCATGGCAAGCTCGTGTAGGGTCTCACTGTTGTCAGCAGCTACCTCCCATCCGCGCAGTGAAAGCTAATGCAGAGCATTCTGTCACAGTGCCGCCAATCACCGGTTTGGTTCCCTCCTCTACCGGAATAGAATCACTCTTTTGCGTCTGTCACTAACGCCCAGTAGATTACAGGTTTGAAGCACGTCACAGTCATTCAATCATTGAATCCTACTCAGAATACCACAGACAAGGTTTAGACCTTCCGGATTCTCTTGAATGCCGCCATCAGGTCCTGCCTATACCACGAAGATTCCGAAGAATCCAAGAGATATTCACTAAGCCTCGGATGCTTGTAGAACAAGAATGGTTGTCAGTCACCTTGTTCATGGGTGAGAATGGTGATGGGCGTCAATCATCACCTTCATCATGTTGAAGAACAAGTGATATCTTGGATAAAGAACAAGTGGAATTTGAATGGAAGAACAATAGTAATTGCATTAATACTCGAGGTACAGCAGAGCTCCACACCCTTAATCTATGGTGTGTAGAAACTCCACCGTTGAAAATACATAAGAACAAAAGTGATCATTGGTTTCGGCCCCAAAGAGGGAACCAGAAGAACCAAGATGAAAATACAATAGTAAAAGGTTCTATATATAGAAAACTAGTAGCCTAAGGTGTACAAAGGTGAGTAAATGACATAAAAATCCACTTCCGGGCCCACTTGGTGTGTGCTTGGGCTGAGCAATGAAGTAATTTTCGTGTAGAGACTCTTCCTGGCGTTTAACTCCAGCTTTTATGCCAGTTTGGGCGTTTAACTCCCATTTAGGTGCCAGTTTGGGCGTTTAACGCTGGGAATTTTGAGGCCGGATTGCTTCGCGGGTTTGGGCCATCAAATCTTGGACAAAGTATGGACTATTATATATTGCTGGAAAGCCCTGGATGTCTACTTTCCAACGCCGTTGAGAGCGCGCCAATTGGGCTTCTGTAGCTCCAGAAAATCCACTTCGAGTGCAGGGAGGTCAGAATCCAACAGCATCTGCAGTCCTTTTTAGTCTCTGGATCAGATTTTTGCTCAGAACCTTTAATTTCAGCCAGAAAATACCTGAAATCACAGAAAAACACACAAACTCATAGTAAAGTCCAGAAAAGTGAATTTTAACTAAAAACTAATAAAAATATAATAAAAACTAAACTAAAACTACTAAAAACATACTAAAAACAATGCCAAAAAGCATACAAATTATCCGCTCATCAATAGCTTAGCAGTTTCTCCAACTTCTTGTATTCCTTCCATTTTTGCATGCTTCTTTTACATCCTCTGAGCCATTCCTGCCTTGTAATCTCTGAAAACACTTAACTCACATATCAAAGCATCTAATGGTATAAAAGGAGAATTAATATTAATAAAATTAAGGTCAAAGAAACATGTTTTCAATCAAAGCACATAATTAGGAAGGCAAATACAAAACCATGCAAATAGTATGAATAAGTGGGTAAAGAGTTGATAAAAACCACTCAATTGAGTATAAGATAAACCATAAAATAGTAGTTTATCAACCTCCCCACACTTAAACACTAGCATGTCCTCATGCTAAGCTCAAGAGAAGCTATAAAGATGAAGAGGAATGGTAGGATGTATGAAATGCAATCCTATCTATATGAATGCAACTACATGCAAAATGTTTCTACCTACTTGGTTAAAAATAAGTTCTCCAAGACAGACATAAATCAGATTTCACTAATTCAAATCATAAAATAAAAATTAGGTAAACTTGTAAGAAGACAGCTCATGAAAGCAGGGAACATAGAATTAAGCACTGAACCCTCACAAGAAATGTATATGCACTTCTAATCTCTCAAGTGTCTAGGGTCAATCACTCTACTCTTCCCTAGTCATGCTTTCTAACACTTTGTTCTTCATCTAACCAATCAACAATATTTAATGCATCAATGCAAACATCATGAGGTCTTTTCAAGGTTGTAATGGGGCTAAGGTAAGGGTAAGGGTATATATATGGCTAAGTGAGCTTTATAAAGTGAATCCTTGATTAGTCTAAGATCTCACCTAGCATACATACACTCTATATAACTTTAAAATCATACCTAGCTACCCATAATTTTTCCCACTTTTGTATTACATGCTCATGTTTCACTTTTTATTTTTATCCCATGTGCATTGTTTTCATTGGGAAATTTCTTTTTGTATCCCATTTTATTCAGATGCTGAAATTTTTTTTTTTTGATGCACATGGTAATTGAATCACTTTGATTTTCTTATGAGCATGCTTTCCAAATTTATTTTTATTTCTTTTTAGTCTTCCTAACCCTTTGTTTCTATCACTCATGTTCCCACAAGGTTTCCCACATTTAACTCTATTCATGATTTTCTATCTTAAGCTAACCAAGGGTTCAACTTGGGATTTTTTATATTTTGTTTTTCTGCTTAAGGCTAGTATTGTGGTTTATAGAACAAGAGGGGATTAAAAGCTCAAGGGGGCTAACAAGTGTGATGTAAAAGGTAGGCTAATTTTGGGATAAGTGAGCTAGAATTAACAATGGCCTCAATCATATGCAAGCATTTAAATACACTAAATATTGGATATATAGAATGAAACAAAGCTAAGATTGCAATCATAGAGAAGTAAACACACAAGAATAAAATGTTTATGGTTAAATAATGTAACCATGTAAATAAGCTCAAATCTCACAGGTTGTGTGTTCTTTGGCTCAAAAACTATGTTCCAATTACAACTTCAAACAAATTTTTAATAAAAATTTTCAATTTAAATTAGTGAAATTTTTCAAAAATAGGGTCTTAAAAGAAATTTATTATTTTAACCAAGTAGTAGCTAAATGCATTAAATCAAACAAATATGTAATTAAACATGCAAATGCAATAATGAACAGACAAATAAAATATTGGTGTTGAGTCAAGAAGTAACTAACCCATGGAGATCGGTATAGACCTCCCCACACTTAAAGATTGCACTATCCTCGGTGCATGCTGAGATGTGCAGGTGGATGGGTTGTTCCAACTGATGCCTTTCTTCAAGATTTTGCAGATGGACTTGTCTGTCTCCCCATGTAAACGTCTTCCGATTCCCTTTCGGGTGGCCATCCTGAAAGTAAAGGGAAGAAAAAGTAACCCAGTAATATGGGTTGGGTAATGCCAAACAATAATGGTCTCAATTACATGGTAGCTACAACATGCAAGTGAGAAAACAATAGAAGTACATGGCAGATCAAAAAAATTTGCAACATAGGGAAGAGAGTGGGTAATGAAAGACAATGTAAGTTCATGTCAATGCAAAAGGAATAGCAGTAATATAAAAATTAGCATTGATTTAAATAATATTACCCAATCAGAATAAAACAAGTTATGAAGCACCCAAATTAATTCAAGAAAAAATTGCAACAGTGAAATAAGAAAATTTTAACACCAAGAGAAAAATAATTAATTTTAGAAAATAAAATAAAAATATGCACAAAATTAAGATGCAATGAATGAAATATGCAAATAGAATGGAGGTGAAGGAAAATAAGGAAGGAAGAAGAAAGAAATAAGAAAGGAGAAGAAAAATAAGGAATATAGAAGAAAGAATAAGAAAATTGGCTAATCTGGATATTCTGTGCGCCACTTGTGACGCGGTCGCATGAGTGACACGGTCGCGTGGTGCGCAAGAAGGTCAGGAGACGCAGACGCGTGGGTCACGCGATTGCGTGGCCTGTTTTGTGCGATTAGCGCGAGTGCAGCCTCGCGGCCGCACAACTCTCTGTTCAAAACGTCAGTATTGCCAAAATCCAGGGTGACGCGGTCGCGTGGTCGACGCGATCGCGCGGGTGGCCTTATTTCCAATATGACACGGACGCGTGGGGCACGCGTTCGCATGGTGAGGCTTGGGCTTCCAGCACGAGTCCAGCCCAACTCCAGCTCAACTTTCGGCCATGCACTCTTTTTAACGTCGAAAATAAAGGCACGCGGTCGCGTGGGGGACGCGGTCGCGTGGGAGTCTATTTTTCCAAATGACGCGGACGCGTCATCGACGCGTTCGCGTGGAGTCAATTTGTGCTAATAGCGCGCCTCTAGCCCTGCTCCTGCGTAACTCTCTGTTCAATTTATTATTCTCTCATCTCCTTGCGACGCGGACGCATCGCTGATGCGGTCGCGTCGCGTGCTCGCTTTTTTTTATATCTGAAAAAATGCAGAATGCAGTGTTAATATGAATGTGATGCAAAACTCCAGGTTCAATATAACAAAATAAAATAAAATTCAAAAACAAATAAAACTAAATAAAAATAAAAAAGGACGATCATACCATGGTGGGTTGTCTCCCACCTAGCACTTTTAGTTAAAGTCCTTAAGTTGGACATTTGATGAGCTTCCTGCTATGGTGGCTTGTGCTTGTACTGATCCAGGAATCCCCACCAATGTTTGTATTTCCAATAGCCTCCGGGGTCCCAAACTAGGCGCAGAAAGCCTTCCAGCAGGTTAAAGCAAGTGACAAGGCTCCAAGAGTGGTGATTGATAGAATGGATTCTGGGGTCCCAGACCTTGCCTTTTGATGAGCGGATAATTTGTATACTTTTTGGCATTGTTTTTAGTATGTTTTTGATATGATATAGTTAGTTTTTAGTATGTTTTTATTAGTTTTTAATTAAAATTCACTTTTTTGGACTTTACTATGAGTTTGTGTGTTTTTCTGTGATTTCAGGTATTTTCTGGCTGAAATTGAGGGACCTGAGCAAAAATCTGATTCAGAGACTCAAAAGGACTGCAGATGCTGTTGGATTCTGACCTCCCTGCACTCGAAGTGGATTTTCTGGAGCTATAGAAGCCCAATTGGCGCGCTCTCAACGGCGTTGGAAAGTAGACATCCTGGGCTTTCCAGCAATATATAATAGTCCATACTTTGCCCAAGATTTGATGGCCCAAACCGGCGTTCAAAGTCACCTCAAGAAATCCCAGCGTTAAACGCTGGAACTGGCACCTAAATGGGAGTTAAACGCCCAAACTGGCACCAAAGCTGGCGTTTAACTCCAAGAAGAGTCTCTACACGAAATTTCTTCATTGCTCAGCCCAAGCACACACCAAGTGGGCCCGGAAGAGGATTTTTATGTCATTTACTCATTTCTGTACACCCTAGGCTACTAGTTTCTTATAAGTAGGACCTTTTACTATTGTATAGAAATCTTTTGATCACTTTTAGATCTCTAGATCATCTTTGGACATTTTAGTTCTTAGATCATTGGGAGGCTGGCCATTCGGCCATGCCTAGACCTTATGCTTATGTATTTTCAACGGTGGAGTTTCTACACACCATAGATTAAGGTGTGGAGCTCTGCTGTACCTCGAGTATTAATGCAATTACTATTGTTCTTTCATTCAAATTCCGCTTGTTCTTTATCCAAGATATCACTTGTTCTTCAACATGATGAAGGTGATGATTGACGCCCATCATCCTTCTCACTCATGAACAAGGTGACTGACAACCATTCTTGTTCTACAAGCATCTGAGGCTTAGTGAATATCTCTTGGATTCTTCGGAGTCTTCGTGGTATAGGCAGGACCTGATGGCGGCATTCAAGAGAATCCGGAAGGTCTAACCTTGTCTGTGGTATTCTGAGTAGGATTCAATGACTGAATGACTGTGACGTGCTTCAAACCCTGAGGGCGGGGCGTTGGTGACAACGCAAAAGAATCACTGGATTCTATTCCGCGCCTGATTGAGAACCGACAGATGAATTCCGCTATGCTGTGACGGAGCATATGCAATCGCTTTCACTGAGAGGATGGGAGGTAGCTGCTGACAACAGTGAGACCCTATACGAGCTTGCCATGGAAAGGAGTAAGAAGGGTTGGATGAAGACAGTAGGAAAGCAGAGAGACGGAAGGGAAGGCATCTTCATGCGCTTATCTGAAGTTCCTACCAATGAATTACATAAGTATCACTATCTTTATCTTTTATGTTATTTTCGTTCATCACCATATATATCTGAGTTTGCCTGACTAAGATTTACAAGATGACCATAGCTTGCTTCAATACTAACAATCTCCGTGGGATCGACCCTTACTCACGTAAGGTTTATTACTTGGACGACCCAGTGCACTTGCTGGTTAGTTGTGCGAAGTTGTGTAATGCCATGGTATTGAGCTACCACGTTTTTGGAGCCATTACCAGGGATTATGAGAGTTGTGAAAAAGTATAGTTCACAATTTCGCGCACCAAGTTTTTGGCGCCGTTGCCGGGGATTGTTCTAGTTTTGAGCAAGCCTTTGGTAACATCAGTGCCAAGATCCGGCAACAACATCAAATTTTTGGTGTTATTGCCCGGGATTGTTTAGGCTGGACAACTGACGGTTCATCTTGTTGCTTAGATTAGGTATTTTTTTTCGAAATTCTTGAAGGTGAATTCTAGAGTTTCATGATGATTTGTTGAAATCTGGCTGGCTGAGAAGCCATGTCTAATCTGATTGGACCGAGGTTTCAACTTATCACCACAAGAGCTTGTTGATTTCGTATCAATCTTGCTTTTGGAGCAGTGATTTGCTAAGGCTTGGCTGACCTTTGGTCATGTCTAGTGTTTTGGACCGAAGCTTTCTTTGGAAGCTTGGCTGGCTGTGAAGCCATGTCTAATTCCTGGACCGGAGTCTTAGACTAGCATTGCACTGATTCCTGGAATTCTCATTAAGAATTTTGATACCTTCTTTTCCACTTAATTTTCGAAAACACAAAAAAAAATTTGCAAAATCATAAAATCCAAAAATATTTCTTGTTTGAGTCTAGAGTCTCATCTTAAGTTTGGTGTCAATGCATGTTTTTGTTACATTTTTCGAATCCATGCATATATTCTTGTTTGATCTTGAATTCTATTGACTTGAGTATTTTGTGTGTCTCATATGCATTTTCAGTTCATTAGTGTCAGTAGTATACAAACTGCTAAGTTTGGTGTCTTGCATGCATTGTTATTTGATTCTTGTTGCATTTTAATTATTAAAAATCCAAAAATATTTTAATTTGTGTCTTTTCAAGTCAATGATACAAGGGATTGAAGATTCAGAACACACTGCAGAGGAATTATACAGAAAAAGCTGAGCATTCAAAAATGCCCAGTGAAGAAGGCAGACTGGCGTTTAAACGCCAGCCAGGGCACCTGGTTGGGCGTTTAACGCCCAAAAAGGTAGCATTTTGGGCGTTAAACGCCAGAATGTATACCATTCTGGGCGTTTAACGCCAGGATGGTGCTAGGGGGAAGATTTTGTTTTCAAATCAATTTTTTTTCAAAGTTTTTCAAAACCAAATCTTTTTCAAATCATATCTTTTCAATCAAATGTTTTCAAAATCAATTTCTTTCCTTTTTCAAAGATACTTACTAACAATTAATGATTTGATTGAACATTTTTTGCCTTTTCTATTGAGGAAGGTTTTATGTTTGAATCATATCTTTTCTTGTTAGGCAAGTCATCAATTTTTTAAAAAAAATCACATCTTTTCAAATTGTTTTCAAATCATATCCTTTAAAATTGTTTTCAAATCATATCTTCTCAATCACATCTTTTTAAAACCATGACTTTTCAATCAAATCTTTTTAACCTCATCTTTTTCAAATTAGTTTTCAATCAAATCTTTTTAGTTTCTAATTTCAAAATCTTTTTCAAAAATCACTTGATTTCTCTTCCACTTTCAATTTTCGAAAATTATCAATCAAATTTTCAAAATGTTTTCAAAATCTTTTAATTGAATTTTCGAAAATCCTCTTCCCTCCTTCTCACATCCTTCTATTTGTGGAGTACCACTCCTTCTAAATGCACAATTCGAACCTTATCTAATTAAAGTTCGAATTCTTCTTCTCCTTCTTCTTTCTATTTCTCTTTTCCTCTGACATTTCAAGGAATCTCTATACTGTGACATAGAGGATTCCACATTTTCTTTTTCTCTTCTCTTTCATATGAGCAGGAGCAGAGACAAAGGCATTCTTGTTGAAGCTGATCCTGAACCCGAAAGGACCTTGAAGAGAAAGCTAAGAGAAGCCAAAGCACAACTCTCTTTAGAGGACCTGAACGAATTCTTCAAGGAAGAAGAACCCATGGCAGCCGAAAACAACAACAATGCCAACAATGCAAGGAAGGTGCTGGGTGACTTTACTGCACCTACTCCCGACTTCTATGGGAGAAGCATCTCTATCCCTGCCATTGGAGCAAACAACTTTGAGCTTAAGCCTCAATTAGTTTCTCTAATGCAACAGAATTGCAAGTTCCATGGACTTCCAATGGAAGATGCTCATCAGTTCCTAGCTGAATTCTTGCAAATCTGTGACACAGTCAAGACTAATGGGGTTAACCCTGAGGTCTATAGACTGATGCTATTCCCTTTTGCTGTAAGAGACAGAGCTAGAATATGGTTGGATTCTCAACCTAAAGAAAGCCTGGATTCTTGGGAAAAGCTAGTCAATGCCTTCTTGGCAAAGTTCTTTCCACCACAAAGATGGAGTAAGCTTAGAGTGGAAGTCCAAACCTTCAGACAGAAGGATGGAGAATCCCTCTATGAAGCTTGGGAAAGATACAAACAATTAATCAGAAGATGTCCTTCAGACATGCTTTCTGAATGGAGCATCATAGGTATTTTCTATGATGGTCTCTCTGAACTATCTAAGATGTCCTTGGATAGCTCTGCTGGAGGATCTCTTCATCTGAAGAAGACGCCTGCAGAAGCTCAAGAATTGATTGAAATGGTTGCAAATAACCAATTCATGTACACTTCTGAAAGGAATCCTGTGAACAATGGGACTAGTCAGAAGAAAGGAGTTCTTGAGATTGACACTCTGAATGCCATACTGGCTCAGAACAAGATATTGACTCAACAAGTCAATTTGATTTCTCAAAGTCTGTCTGGAATGCAAAATGCACCAAACAGTACAAAGGATGCCTCATCTGAGGAAGAAGCTTATGATCCTGAGAACCCTTCCATGGAAGAGGTGAATTACCTAGGAGAACCCTATGGAAATACCTACAATTCTTCATGGAGAAATCACCCAAATCTCTCATGGAAGAATCAAGAGAGACCTCAACAAGGTTTCAATAACAATAATGGTGGAAGAAACATGTTTAGCAATGGCAAGCCTTTTCCATCATCTTCTCAGCAACAGACAGAGAGTTCTAAGCAGAATACTTCTGACTTGGCAACAATGGTCTCTGATCTAATAAAGACCACTCAAAGTTTCATGAATGAAACAAGGTCCTCCATCAGAAATTTGGAAGGACAAGTGGGTCAGCTGAGCAAGAAAGTTACTGAACTCCCTCCTAGCACTCTCCCAAGTAATACAGAAGAAAATCCAAAAGGAGAGTGCAAAGCCATAGACATGGCCGAATATGGAGAGGAAAGAGAGGAGGAGGACGCCACTGAGGAAGACCTCAGTGGGCGTGTACCAATCTCCTCTGAGTTCCAATGGGAATCTGAGGCTCAAAATGAGACCATAGAGATTCCATTGGACTTACTTCTGCCATTCATGAGCTCTGATGAGTATTCTTCCTCTGAAGAGGATGAGTATGTCACTGAAGAGCAAGTTGCTAAATACCTTGGAGCAATCATGAAACTAAATGACAAGTTATTTGGAAATGAGACTTGGGAGGATGAACCTCCCTTGCTCACCAAAGAACTGGATGACTTGTCTAGGCAGAAACTGCCTCAAAAGAGGCAGGATCCTGGGAAGTTTTCTATACCTTGTACCATAGGCACCATGACCTTCAAGAAGGCCTTGTGTGACTTAGGGTCAAGTGTGAACCTCATGCCCCTCTCTGTAATGGAGAAATTAGGGATCTTAGAGGTGCAAGCTGCAAGAATCTCATTAGAGATGGCAGACAACTCAAGAAAACAAGCCCATGGACTTGTAGAGGATGTTCTGGTTAAAGTTGAAGACCAGTACATTCCTACTGATTTCATAATCCTAGAGACTGGGAAGTGCATGGATGAATCCATCATCCTTGGCAGACCCTTCCTAGCCACAGCAAAGGCTGTGATTGATGTTGACAGAGGAGAGTTAATCATCAAGTGAATGAAAAATCCTTGGTGTTTAAGGCCCAAGGATATCCCTCTGTCATCATGGAGAGGAAGCATGAAGAGCTCCTCTCAAAACAGAGCCAAACAGAGCCCCCACAGTCAAACTCTAAGTTTGGTGTTGGGAGGCTACAACCAAACTCTAAGTTTGGTGTTGAAACCCCACATTCAAACTCTAAGTTTGGTGTTGGGAGGTTTCAACACGGTTCTAAGCATTTCTGAGGCTCCATGAGAGCCCTCTGTCAAGCTAATGACATTAAAGAAGCGCTTGTTGGGAGGCAACCCAATGTTTTATAATTAATTATTTTCTTTTGTTATTTTATCTTTTTTGTAGGTTGATGATCATAAGAAGTCACAAAAACAATGAAAAAAGCAAAAATAGAATGAAAAACAGGAAGAAAAACAGCACACCCTGGAGGAGAAGAAACTGGCGTTCAAACGCCAGTAATGCTAGCTGTTGGGCGTTTAACGCCCAGTCTGGCACCATTCTGGGCGTTTAACGCCAGAAAGGGGCACCAGACTGGCGTTAAACGCCAGTAAAGGGCAAGAACCTGGCGTTAAACGCCAGGAATGGGCACCAGCCCGGCGTTTAACGCCAGAAATGGCTCAAAACGTGATTTTGAGCAACATTTGGTGCAGGGATGACTTTTCCTTGACACTACAGGATCTGTGGACCCCACAGGACCCTACCATCACTCTCTCTCTTCTTCCCCCATTCACCAATCCCCTCAATACCTCTTCCCCAAAAACCCCTCACCTATCAAATCCCATCTTTCTCTTCACCACTCACATCCATCCTTCATAAAACCCCACCAACCTCACCCTTCAAATTCAAACCACTTTCCCTCCCAAACCCACCCATAATGGCCGAACCTTTACCCCCCTCTCTCCTATAAATACCCTTCTTCAACTCTTCATCTTCACACAACCTAAACCCCCTTTCTTACCCTTCTTGGCCGAACACACTACCATCTCCCTTCTTCCTCATTTCTTCTTCTTCTACTCTCTTCTTTCTTCTTTTGCTCGAGGACGAGCAAACATTTTAAGTTTGGTGTGGTAAAAGCGTTGCTTTTTCATAACCATTTATGGCATCCAAGGCCGGAGAAACCTCTAAAAAGAGGAAAGGGAAGGCAAAAGCTTCCACCTCCGAGTCATGGGAGATGGATAGATTCCTCTCAAGGGTGCATCAAGTCCACTTCTATGAAGTTGTGGCCTTGAAGAAGGTGATCCCCGAAGTCCCCTTTTCACTCAAAAAGGGTGAATATCCGGATATCCGCCATGAGATCCGAAGAAGAGGTTGGGAAGTACTTACCAACCCCATTCAACAAGTCGGAATCTTAATGGTTCAAGAGTTCTATGCAAATGCATGGATCACAAAGAACCATGACCAAAGTGTGAACCCGAATCCAAAGAATTATCTCACTATGGTTCGGGGGAAATACTTGGATTTTAGTCCGGAGAGTGTGAGGGTGGCGTTTAACTTGCCTATGATGCAAGGAGATGAGCATCCTTACACTAGAAGGGTCAACTTTGATCAAAGGTTGGACCAAGTCCTCACAGTCATATGTGAAGAGGGCGCACAATGGAAGCAAGATTCAAGAGGAAAGCCGGTCCAATTGAGAAGGCATGACCTCAAGCCCGTGGCTAGAGGATGGTTAGAGTTCATACAACGCTCAATCATCCCCACTAGCAACCGGTCCGAAGTTACCATAGACCGGGCCATCATGATCCATAGTATCATGATTGGAGAAGAAATAGAGGTTCATGAGGTTATAGCCCAAGAACTCTATAAGGTGGCGGACAAGACCTCCACCTTGGCAAGGTTAGCCTTTCCTCATCATTTGTCACCTCTGTTATTCAG
This sequence comes from Arachis stenosperma, assembly GCF_014773155.1. Taxonomy (NCBI): domain Eukaryota; kingdom Viridiplantae; phylum Streptophyta; class Magnoliopsida; order Fabales; family Fabaceae; genus Arachis; species Arachis stenosperma. Next base: position 134,895,791 of record NC_080385.1, read on the forward strand.
TTGGAGTTGACATAGAGGGAGACATTCCCATTGATGAGGACAAGCCCATCACCAAGAAAGGATGGAGTACACAAGAGATCTCACTCATCATGAGATCCCTGAGATTCCTCAAGGGATGAATTTTCCTCCACAAAACTATTGGGAGCAACTAAACACCTCCCTAGGAGAACTAAGTTCCAACATGGGACAACTGAGGGTGGAGCATCAAGAACACTCCATCATCCTTCATGAAATTAGAGAAGATCAAAGAATCATGAGGGAGGAGCAACAAAGACAAGGAAGAGACATTGAGGAGCTCAAGCACTCCATAGGATCTTCAAGAGCAAGAAAGAGCCGCCATCACTAAGGTGGACCCGTTCTTTGATTTCCTTGTTATTGTTCTTCTGTTTTTCGAAAATTATGCTTTATGTTTATCCATGTTGTGTCTTATGATCATTAGTGTCTTAGTGTCTATGCCTTAAAGTTATGAATGTCCTATGAATCCATCACCTTTCTTCAATAAAAACGTACCTAATTGATAAAAGAAAGAATTGCATGAATTTTGAATTTTATAATAGTTTAATTATTTTGATGTGGTGGCAATATTTTTGTTCTCTGAATGTATGCTTAAACAGTGCATATGTCTTTTGAATTTGTGGTTCATGAATGTTGGCTCTTGAAAGAATGATGAAAAAGGAGACATGTTACTGAGGATCTGAAAAATCAATAAAATGATTCTTGAAGCAAGAAAAAGCATTTCAAAAAAAAAAAAAAAGAAAAAACGAAAAAAAAAAAATCGAAAAAAAAAGAAAGAGAAAAAAAGAAAGAGAAAAAGAAAGAAAAAGAAAGAATAAAGTTGTGATCCAAGGCAAATAAGAGTGTGCTTAAGAACCCTGGACACCTCTAATTGGGGACTTTAGCAAAGCTGAGTCACAATCTGAAAAGGTTCACCCAATTATGTGTCTGTGGCATGTATGTATCCGGTGGTAATACTGGAAGACAGAGTGCTTTGGGCCACGGCCAAGACTCAAGAAATAGCTATGTTCAAGAATCATCATACTTTACTAAGAGAATCATTAACACTATCTGGATTCTAAGTTCCTAAAGAAGCCAATCATTCTGAATTACAAGGGATAGAGTGAGATGCCAAAACTATTCAGAGGCAAAAAGTAAAAGCCCCGCTCATCTAATTAATACTGATCTTCATAGATGTTTTTGGAGTTCATTGCATATTCTCTTCTTTTTATCTTATTTGATTTTCAGTTGCTTGGGGACAAGCAACAATTTAAGTTTGGTGTTGTGATGAGCGGATAATTTGTATACTTTTTGGCATTGTTTTTAGTATGTTTTGATATGATATAGTTAGTTTTTAGTATGTTTTTATTAGTTTTTAATTAAAATTCACTTTTCTGGACTTTACTATGAGTTTGTGTGTTTTTCTGTGATTTCAGGTATTTTCTGGCTGAAATTGAGGGACCTGAGCAAAAATCTGATTCAGAGACTCAAAAGGACTGCAGATGCTGTTGGATTCTTACCTCCCTGCACTCGAAGTGGATTTTCTGGAGCTACAGAAGCCCAATTGGCGCGCTCTCAACGGCGTTGGAAAGTAGACATCCTGGGCTTTCCAGCAATATATAATAGTCCATACTTTGCCCAAGATTTGATGGCCCAAACCGGCGTTCAAAGTCACCTCAAGAAATCCCAGCGTTAAACGCTGGAACTGGCACCTAAATGGGAGTTAAACGCCCAAACTGGCACCAAAGCTGGCGTTTAACTCCAAGAAGAGTCTCTACACGAAATTGCTTCATTGCTCAGCCCAAGCACACACCAAGTGGGCCCGGAAGAGGATTTTTATGTCATTTACTCATTTCTGTACACCCTAGGCTACTAGTTTCTTATAAGTAGGACCTTTTACTATTGTATAGAAATCTTTTGATCACTTTTAGATCTCTAGATCATCTTTGGACATTTTAGTTCTTAGATCATTGGGAGGCTGGCCATTCGGCCATGCCTAGACCTTATGCTTATGTATTTTCAACGGTGGAGTTTCTACACACCATAGATTAAGGTGTGGAGCTCTGCTGTACCTCGAGTATTAATGCAATTACTATTGTTCTTTCATTCAAATTCCGCTTGTTCTTTATCCAAGATATCACTTGTTCTTCAACATGATGAAGGTGATGATTGACGCCCATCATCCTTCTCACTCATGAACAAGGTGACTGACAACCATTCTTGTTCTACAAGCATCTGAGGCTTAGTGAATATCTCTTGGATTCTTCGGAGTCTTCGTGGTATAGGCAGGACCTGATGGCGGCATTCAAGAGAATCCGGAAGGTCTAACCTTGTCTGTGGTATTCTGAGTAGGATTCAATGACTGAATGACTGTGACGTGCTTCAAACCCTGAGGGCGGGGCGTTGGTGACAACGCAAAAGAATCACTGGATTCTATTCCGCGCCTGATTGAGAACCGACAGATGAATTCCGCTATGCTGTGACGGAGCATATGCAATCGCTTTCACTGAGAGGATGGAAGGTAGCTGCTGACAACAGTGAGACCCTATACGAGCTTGCCATGGAAAGGAGTAAGAAGGGTTGGATGAAGACAGTAGGAAAGCAGAGAGACGGAAGGGAAGGCATCTTCATGCGCTTATCTGAAGTTCCTACCAATGAATTACATAAGTATCACTATCTTTATCTTTTATGTTATTTTCGTTCATCACCATATATATCTGAGTTTGCCTGACTAAGATTTACAAGATGACCATAGCTTGCTTCAATACTAACAATCTCCGTGGGATCGACCCTTACTCACGTAAGGTTTATTACTTGGACGACCCAGTGCACTTGCTGGTTAGTTGTGCGAAGTTGTGTAATGCCATGGTATTGAGCTACCACGTTTTGGGAGCCATTACCAGGGATTATGAGAGTTGTGAAAAAGTATAGTTCACAATTTTGCGCACCACCTTTGCACCCGTCTTTTGGTTGAGCAATATTGTTCCCTCCGGGTGGCAAGCAGTCTGAATTCTCACATAAGCGACCAAACAACTTCCTAGACCCATTCAGTTGAGCTTTACACCAACCTTTGCATTTAAACCTTGAGCACACAACCATGTTGAACCTTGCTTGACAATTCTTATCACTGGCCATCTTCCTCTTACTCTTAATGCCACAAAGAGCTCTAAGTTGACCATCCGTCTCTAGTAGCCCATATTCAAGTGGGATTAGAAAGCTATGGGATATGAATTTTACCCACTTGAATGTTGTGAAGGATGATGGCAACTTAGGGGGAGGGGTTTCCAACAACTTTGGCAAGGTAATTTCAAGCTCTACTCCCTTGTGCTCTTCTTTGACATCTTCTACCTCTTGATCAACCTCTACAAAATCTTTAACCATGAGCTGCCTTGGAGGTTGTACGCTTTTCTCAACATTAACATCAAACACCATGGAAGGAAGCTCTGTGACTGGACTTTCCAATGGAGGTACAGCATCTCTTAAGTCTGCAACCACTTCTTCCTTTTTAATAATTGCTGCTTTGTCCAGGTATTTAAGTATAAAATCGTACTCATCCTCGATGTTTTTCTTTCTATGACAACTCCCTTCAACTATTCTTTCATCTTCAAGGGTCTCTCCTACCCTTACCTGTAGGGCCTCCTCTAGCTCTTTATGAAGTATGGATTCGTGAAGATGATTCCTTCTTTCCTGTTCCATATCAATAGCATAATTGGGATCATCTTGCTCTTGGATTGATAGATGTGGGTGCTCTTCCATGGATGGTGGTGATGGAATGGAGAGATTATTCTGTGGTTGACAAGGAAGTGCACTAGAGCTTGAGGGTTGATTGTTGAAGGTATTTAATGGTCTGATTTGGGTGAAGAGAGCTTGTATAGTAGAGTTTAGATCGGCAAGTGCTTTCTCCATGGAGGTTTGGGGTGGATCTATGTATGGTTCATTTGGTTCATAAGGTGGTTGGTATGTTGGATGTGGGTTAGGGTCATATGGAGGTGAATGGCGGAAAGGGGCTTGTGAGTGTGGTGGGTTGAGGTTGTGTTGACAGGATGATCTCTGAGCATAGGGTGGGGCTTGTTGGTAGCTACAAGGTGGTCCACCATATCTATCAGCTTGGGATGCATTGTAGCCTAGTCTTTGTCCATGATATCTAGGATGGTGTTGTTGCCTAAAGGGTTGATTAGATCCTCTTGGCTCCGTCCATCCTTGATTGGTCTGACCTTGATGCATATTCCTGCTGTGGTTTCTATTTCCTTCAACAAAATTAGAACCAAACTCAAAGCGAAAGGGGTGAGAATTCATAGTAGTTATCAGAAATAAAGGGGAAAAAGGAGAAACAAATAAACAAGTAAAAGAAAAATATTTTTATTTTTTTTTTAGAAAAATATTTACAATAACCAATAATAAAGCACACGTTTGCAATTTCCCGGCAACGGCGCCATTTTGACGTTAGGATTTTTTGCCAGTAAAGAATGTCATAAAAATAGTCGCGTTGTAGATATAGTCTCTAAACCGACAAAAATCCATTCGTACAAACGTTTTGGTTGTCATAAGTAACAAACCCCTAAATAAATTGATAACCGAGTATTTAAACCTCGGGTCGTCTTCTCAAGAAATTGCAGGGAGGTATGTTCTTATTATTGGTTATGAGTTTGTAAATTGGGGGATGTTGAGTTTGGGCAATGCGCATAGGTATATTTTCAAGCAATAAAAATAAATAAATAACTGTAAAATAAACTCTTGGCAAGGTATAAAGAACTGGAGGTCCTATCCCAGTTATCCTTATCAATTGTGATGAGAATTGGATTCTTCTCCCACTTTGTTAACCTCTAACTATGAAGGTAAGTTAAGTGGATGAATTAATTCCAATTTTCAATCAACAATGAGTTTGATAAATCAAGAGTTACCAATTATTTAACCAAAACCAAAAGGATAAAAACTAAATTTACTAGAATAATAATATCCTCAGATTGGGAATAATAAAAAGGAACAATCATAAACTGAAATGCTTCAAATATCATTAAATAAAATATTCAAATCTTAACATGGAAAAGTTCATAAGCCAATTAGGCAACATATCTAATACAAGCGATGAAGTATCTGAAAATAGGAAATAAATATAAAGTAAAAGAACAGTGAACCTGGGATCCAGAGTTACTCTTAAAACAAGAAGAAATCCTAAATCCTAAATCCTAATCCTAAAGAGAGAGAGGAGAGAACCCTCTCAAAACTAATCTAAATCATGAGAAGTGAATTATGAGTGCATGATAATGAATGGATGCATTCCCCCACTTTATAGCCTCTAATCTGTGTTCTCTGGGCCGAAAACTGGGTCAAAAACAGCCCAGAAATCACTTCCAGCGCTTTCTGGTCCGTACAGGTCGCGGAAAAGTGACACGGCCGCGTCGTCCACGCGTCCGCGCGGATTGGGTGTTGGCCAGGTCACACGTCCGCGTGACCCACGCGTTTGCGTCGCCTGGCGTTGAGGCAACTATGGAAAATTATATATCAAATCGAAGCCCCGGACGTTAGCTTTCTAATGCAACTGGAACCGCGTCGTTTGAACCTCTGTAGCTAAAGTTATCGCTGTTTGAGTGCGAAGAGGTCAGGCTGGACAGCTTAGCAGTTTCTCCAACTTCTTGTATTCCTTCCACTTTTGCATGCTTCCTTTCCATCCTCTGAGCCATTCCTGCCTTGTAATTTCTGAAAACACTTAACTCACATATCAAAGCATCTAATGGTATAAAAGGAGAATTAATATTAATAAAATTAAGGTCAAAGAAACATGTTTTCAATCAAAGCACATAATTAGGAAGGCAAATACAAAACCATGCAAATAGTATGAATAAGTGGATAAAGAGTTGATAAAAACCACTCAATTGAGCATAAGATAAACCATAAAATAGTGGTTTATCAGTTATGTAAAGGTATCTTTTGGGGTTTTTAAAATAAGAAACAAGAAAAAGTAAACGATGATGAAAATCAAGTGATAAAGAGGTCTTGGAAAGGTTTGGTGGTCAAGGATCTATATCCTTATCACTAACCACAACATGAGAATTGGCAAGGATAAATCCCATTAAATCATCCTCTAACTAGTAGTAAAGGAAAGTTAAATGAGTTATATTGAACCAAGTCTATAAGTCCTAGCTCTCCACCACTTCAATTGGTAAGAACTAGATTTAATGGCTCCCAATCATCAATTACTTGGACATTAGTAACTCAAGAGTTCTTAAGTTACCATCTCAAGCCAAGAGTATAAAATCCTACTCTAACATCCTTCCAAACATTTTATCAAATACTTGGTAGGCACAAAATAGAAGCATAGAAAAGCAATAAGAGATAATAAAATCCAAACAACCAATTGAAAGCATCAATAACCTAAATTGAAGAAAGCAATCATAAATATGAAATACCTCAAATTGCATTAAATAGAAAATCAAATCTAACATGAGAATTCATAAACTAAATGAGAAGATAAAGTAATCAACAAGGGAAATAAATAAACTAGAATGCAAAGACAAATAAGAGTAGTAGAGAAACTAAATTAAAGGAACATTGAACCTGAATTTGATGAAGAAATAAACCTAAAACTAAGAGAATCCTAAAATCTAGAGAGAGGAGAGAGCTTCTCTCTCTAGAAACTACATCTAAACCTCAATTGTGAATGATAAGTGTCTAATGATTGAATTCCCCATGATTCCCTCACTCTGCAGCTTCTATTCCGTGTTTTCGGACTTGGAACTGGGCCAAAATGGAGCCCAGAAATCGCCCCCTGCGTTTTCTGCGTTTTCTGCACGTGTCGCATGTCACGCGTATGCGTCAGTCATGCGTACGTGTCGATGGTCTTCTTCGCGTGTCACGCGTACGCGTCAGGTACGCGCACGCGTTAGGTACGCGCACGTGTTGCTCCTTGCTGGTTATCTCCTTTAATTCTTGTAATCCTTCCACTTTTGCATGCTTCCTTTCCATCCTCTAAGCCATTCTTGCCCTATAAACACTGAAATCACTTGACACACATATCAAGGCATCGAATGGTAATAAGAGAGGATTAAAATTAGCAAAATTAGGGCCAAAGAAGCATGTTTTCAATCATAGCATAAAATTAGGAAGGAAAATGTAAAACATGCGAATTCAATAAATAAGTGTGAGAATAGTGGATAAAATCCACTCAATTAAGCACAACATATACCGTAAAATAGCGATTTATCAATCTTCCCTCACTTAAACATTAGCATGTCCTCATGCTAACCTCAAGAGAAATTATAAGAGAGTGAAGAGGAATGGTAGAATTTAGGAAATGCAAACTATCTATATGAATGCAGCTCAATGCTAAAATGTTGTTACCTACTTGGTTAAAAGTAAATAAACCTTTCAAGAAAAAATATAAACTGGACTTTACTAATTCAAATCATAAAAAATGAAGTACAAATAGATTTAATGAAGAAAATAGCTCATGAAAGTCGAGAACAAAGAATCGAGCATCGAACCCTCCCAGGAAGTGTATACACTCTAATCACTTCGGTGTTTAAGGTTTAATTCTCTTAATTCTCTACTAATCTCGCTTTCTAAGACATGCTCTTTGATGCACCACTATTTCATGGTAGATCTTGTGCTTAATTGAGTGGATTTTATCCACTAATCTCACATTTATTCATGTAAATTGCATGTTTTACATTTTCCTTCCTGATTTTGTGCTATGATTGAAAACATGTTTCTTTGGTATTAATTTAGCTAATTTTAATCCTCTCTTATTACCATTCGATGCCATGATATGTGTGTCAAGTGTTTTCAGAGATTACAGGGCAGGAATGGCTTAAAGGATGGAAAGGAAGCATGCAAAAGTGGAAGGAATACAAGAAGCTGAAAGAACTACAAAGCTGTCAACCCTGACCTCTTCGCACTCAATCGATCATAACTTGAGCTACAGAGGTCCGAATGAAGTAGTTTTAGTTGCGTTGGAAAACTAACGTCTAGGGCTTCGAAATGATACATAATTTGCCATAGTATCCATGTATCTAGGTGATGCGCACGCGCACTTGACACGCACGCACACATTGGCGAAAAGTCCATCAGCGCGCACGCGCACCTGGCGCGTACGCACGACATGCGCGATGTACTGCGACTACAGAAATCGCTGGGGGCGATTTCTGGGCTATTTTTGACCTAGTTTTTGGCCCTGGAAACAAAGATTAGAGACTGCAGAGTGGGACAATCATTCATACACTACACTACTTTCATTCACATAATTCTAGATTTTAGGATTTAGGATTTCTCTTAGTTTTAGATTTATTTCTTCCCAATTCCAGGTTCAATGTTCCTTTAATTTAGTTTCTTTTCTACTTTTACTTATTCTATTACTTTAATTTATGAATTCTTAAGTTAGATTTGATTTCACTTATTAATTCAATTTGAGGTATTTCATGTTTATTGTTTGTTTCTCTGATGAGCGGATACTTTATACGCTTTTTGGCATTGTTTTTAGGTAGTTTTTAGTATGATCTAGTTACTTTTAGGGATGTTTTCATTAGTTTTTATGCTAAATTCACATTTCTGGACTTTACTATGAGTTTGTGTGTTTTTTTATGATTTCAGGTAATTTCTGGCTGAAATTGAGGGACCTGAGCAAAACTCTGATAAGAAGGCTGACAAAGAACTGCTGATGTTGTTGGATTCTGACCTCCCTGCACTCGAAATGACTTTTCTAGAGCTACAGAATTCTAAATGGCGCGCTCTTAACGGCGTTGGAAAGTAGACATCCAGAGCTTTCCAGCAATATATAATAGTCCATACTTTATTCGAGATTAGACGACATAAACTGGCGCTCAACGCCAGTTCCATGCTGCATTCTGGAGTCAAACCCCAGAAACACGTCACGAACCAGAGTTGAACGCCCAAAACACGTTACAACTTGGCGTTCAACTCCAAGAGAAGCCTCAGCTCGTGGATAGATCAAGCTCAGCCCAAGCACACACCAAGTGGGCCCCGGAAGTTGATTTATGCATCAATTACTTACTTCTGTAAACCCTAGTAGCTAGTTTAGTATAAATAGAACTTTTTACCTTTGTATTAGTCAGATTGGATTGAAAAGTCTTGGATTGTATTATTCAGTCTTTTGACCACGTTTGGGGGCTGGCCATTCGGCCATGCCTGAACCTCTATCACTTATGTATTTTCAACGGTGGAGTTTCTACACACCATAGAATAAGGGTGTGGAGCTCTACTGTACCTCGAGTTTCAATGCAATTACTACTATTTTCTATTCAATTCAGTTTATTCCTATTCTAAGATATTCGTTACACTTCAACATGATGAATGTGATGATCTATGACACTCATCATCATTCTCACCTATGAACGCGTGACTGACAACCACTTCCGTTCTACCTTAAATCGGGCGCATATCTCTTGGATTCCTTAATCAGAATCTTCGTGGTATAAGCTAGAATTGATGGCGGCATTCATGGAAATCCAGAAAGTCTAACTTTGTCTGTGGTATTTCGAGTAGGATTCCATGCTGTCATAGAGCATTTGGACCATTTTCACTGAGAGGACGGGATGTAGCCATTGACAACGGTGATGCCCTACATACAGCTTGCCATAGAAAGGAGTGGCAAAGATTGGATAAAAGCAGTAGGAAAGCAGAGATTCAAAAGGAACACAGCATCTCCATGCATCTATCTGAAATTCCCACTATTGAATTATATGAGTAACTATTTACTATTTTATTCCTTCGTGTATACTATAATTTCTTAATACAGTTAAATCTGCCTGACTGGGATTTACAAGATGACCATAGCTGCTTCATACCAACAATCTCTGTGGGATCGACCCTTACTCACGTAAGGTATTACTTGGACGACCCAGTACACTTGCTGGTTAGTTGTGCGGAGTTGGGACAAAGTGTGATTTATGTTTGAGAGCACCAAGTCTTTGGAGCCATTGTTGATGATCACAAATTCGCCTACCAAGTTTTTGGCGCCGTTGCCGGGGATTGTTCGAGTATGGACAACTGACGGTTCATCTTGTTGCTCAGATTAGGTAATTTTCTTTTTATTTTCCTTTCAAAAAAAAGTTTTCAAAATTTTTTTTCTTTCTTTATTTTTGTTTTTCTAAAGAATATTTTCGAAAATAAATAAAAGAAAATACAAAAAAATTAGAAAATCATAAAAACCACAAATATTTTGTGTTTCTTGTTTGAGTCTTGAGTCAATTTTTAAGTATGGTGTCAATTGCATGTTTTAAAAATTATTATGCATTTTTCAAAAATTCATGCATTCATAGCGTTCTTCATGATCTTCAAGTTATTCTTGGTAAGTCTTCTTGTTTGATCTTGATGTTTTCTTGTTTTGTGTCTTTTATTGTTTTTCTTATGCATTTTTGCATTCATATTTTCTAAGCATTAAAGATTTCTAAGTTTGGTGTCTTGCATGTTTTCTTTGCATAAAAATTTTTTCAAAAAATATGTTCTTGATGTTCATCATGATCTTCAAAGTGTTCTTGGTGTTCATCTTGACATTCATAGTGTTCTTGCATGCATCATATGTTTTGATTCATAATTTTCATGTTGTGAGTCATTTTTATGTTTTTCTCTCTCATAATTAAAAATTCAAAAATAAAAAAATATCTTTTCCTTTATTCTCTCAACATTTCAAAAATTTGGGTTGACTTAGTCAAAAATTTTTAAAATTAGTTGTTTCTTGTAAGTCAAGTCAAATTTTCAAAATTTTAAAAATCTTATCTTTTCAAAACCTTTTTCAAAAATCAAACCTTTTTCGTTTTTTTTTTTGTAATTTTCGAAATTTATTTTTTAAATTATTTTTCAAAAATCTTTTTCTTAATTTTATCTTTATTTTCGAAAATTACACTAACAATTAATGTGATTGATTCAAAAATTTGAAGTTTGTTACTTTCTTGTTAAGAAAGGTTCAATCTTTAAATTCTAGAATCATATCTTTTAGTTTCTTGTTAGTCAAGTAATCAATTTTAATTTTAAAAAATTAAATCTTTTTCAACCATATCTTTTTAATCATATCTTTTTATCATATCTTTTTAAAATTATATCTTTTTCAAAAATTTGATTTCAAAAAAATATCTCATCTAACTTCTTATCTTCTTATCTTTTCATATTTGATTTTAATATTTTTTTCAACTAACTATTTGACTTTTTGTTTGTTTCTTATCTTTTTCAAAACCACCTAACTACTTCTCCCCCTCTAATTTTCGAAAATATCTCACCCCTTTTTCAAAATTCTTTTTAAATTAACTAATTATTTTAAATTTTAATTTTAATTCTATCTCATCTTTAATTTTCGAAAATCATTAACTCCTTTTCAAAATTAATTTTAGAATTCTCTCTCTCATCTTCTTCTATTTATTTATTTATTTACTAACACTTCTCTTCACCTCTTCTCATCTCAAATCACTGCCCCTATCCTTACCCTTGTGTTTGGATTATTCCTTCTTCTTAATCCTTATCCCCTTTCTTCTTCTACTAATAATAAGGATCCTCTCTACTGTGACATAGAGGATTCCTCTTTCTTTTCTTTTTCTCTTCTCTTTCATATGAGCAGGAACAAGGAAAAAGGCACTCTTGTTAAAGCTGATCCGGAACCTGAAAGGACTCTGAAGAGAAAACTAAGAGAAGCTAAATTACAACAATCCAGAGGCAACCTTTCTGAAATTTTAGAACAAGAGAAGGAGATGGCAGCCAAACCCAACAACAATAATGCAAGGAGGATGCTTGGTGATTTTACTAAACCCACGTCCAAGTTTGATGGAAGAAGCATCTCAATTCCTGCCATTGGAGCAAACAATTTTGAGCTGAAACCTCAATTAGTTGCTCTAATGCAACAGAACTGCAAGTTTCATGGACTTCCATCTGAAGATCCTTACCAGTTTTTAACTGAGTTCTTGCAGATTTGTGAGACTGTTAAGACGAATGGAGTAGATCCTGAAGTCTACAGGCTCATGCTTTTCCCTTTTGCTGTAAGAGATAGAGCTAGAACATGGTTGGACTCACAACCTAAAGATAGCCTGGACTCCTGGGATAAGCTGGTCACGGCATTCTTGGATAAATTCTTTCCTCCTCAAAAGCTGAGCAAGCTTAGAGTGGATGTTCAGACCTTCAAGCAAAAAGATAGTGAATCCCTCTATGAAGCTTGGGAAAGATACAAGCAGATGACCAAAAAGTGTCATTCTGACATGTTTTCAGAGTGGACCATATTAGATATATTCTATTATGGTCTATTTGAGTTTTCCAAGATGTCATTGGACCACTCTGCAGGTGGATCCATTCACCTAAAGAAAACGCCTGCAGAAGCTCAGGAACTTATTGACATGGTTGCAAATAACCAATTCATGTACACTTCTGAGAGGAATTCCGTGAATAATGGGACGCCTCAGAGGAAGGGAGTTCTTGAAATTAATGCTCTGAATGCCATATTGGCTCAGAACAAAGTGTTGACTCAATAAGTCAACATGATTTCTCAAAGTCTGAATGGATGGCAAAATTCATCCAACAGTACTAAAGAGGCATCTTCTGAAGAAGAAGCTTATGATCCTGAAAACCCTGCAATGGCAGAGGTAAATTATATGGGTGAACCTTATGAAAACACCTATAATTCATCATGGAGAAATCATCCAAATTTCTCATGGAAGGATCAACAAAAGCCTCAACAAGGCTTTAATAATGGTGGAAGAAATAGGCTTAGACATATCAAGCCTTATCCCTCATCTTCTCAGCAACAGACAGAGAATTATGAACAAAATACCTCTAACTTAGCAAATTTAGTCTCTGATCTATCTAAGGCCACTTTAAGTTTCATAAATGAAACAAGGTCTTCCATCAGAAATCTGGAGGCACAAGTGGGCCAGCTGAGCAAGAAGGTCACCGAAACACCTTCTAGTACTCTCCCAAGCAATACTGAAGAGAATCCTAAGAGAGAGTGCAAGGCCATTGACATAGTCAATATGGCCGAATGCAAGGAGGAGGGAGAGGACGTGAATCCCAATGAGGAAGACCTCATGGGACGTCTCTCAAGCAGGAAGGAGTTCCCTATTGAGGATCCAAAGGAATCTGAGGCTCATATAGAGACCATAGAGATTCCATTAAATCTTCTTCTGCCATTCATGAGCTCTAAAGATTATTCGTCCTCTGAAGAGGATGAAGATGTAACTGGAGAGCAAGTTGCTCAATATCTAGGAGCCATCATGAAGCTGATTGCCAAGTTATTTGGTAATGAGACTTGGGAAGGTGAACCTCCCTTGCTCATTAGTGAACTTGATACATGGGTTCAGCAAACGTTACCTCAAAAGAAACAAGATCCTGGGAAATTTTTAATACCCTGTACCATAGGCACCATGACCTTTGAGAAGGCCCTGTGTGACCTAGGGTCAGGCATAAATCTTATGCCACTCTCTGTAATGGAGAAGCTGGGGATCATTGAGGTACAGCCTGCCTTATTCTCATTACAATTGGCAGACAAGTTAGAAAGACAAGCTTATGGATTAGTAGATGACGTGTTAGTAAAGGTTAAAGGCCTTTACATTCCTGCTGATTTCATAATCTTAGACACTAGGAAGGAGGAGGATGAATGCATCATCCTTGGAAGACCTTTCCTAGCCACAGTAGAAGCTGTGATAGATGTTAACAGAGGAGAATTAGTCCTTCAATTGAATGGGGACTACCTTGTGTTTAAGGCACACGGCTATTCTTCTGTAACAAGGGAGAGTAAGCATGCAGAGTTTCTCTCAGTACAGAGTCAAACAAAGCCCCCACAGTCAAACTCTAAGTTTGGTGTTGGAATGCCACAACCAAACTCTAAGTTTGGTGTTGAAACCCCACAACCAAACTCTAAGTTTAGTGTTGGGACTATACAACATTGACCTGATCACCTGTGAGGCTCCATGAGAGCCCACTGTCAAGCTATTAACATTAAAGAAGCGCTTATTGGGAGGCAACCCAACTTTTATTTATCTAATTTTATTTTTTATTTTATTGTTCTTTTATGTTTTATTAGGTTCATGATCATGTGGAGTCACGAAAAAAATATTAAAATTAAAAACAGAATCAAAAATAGCAAAAGAAAAATCACACCCTGGAGGAAGGACTTATTGGCGTTTAAACGCCAGTAAGGAGCATCTGGCTGGCGTTCAACGCCAGAACAGAGCATGGATCTGGCGCTGAATACCAGAAACAAGCAACATCCCGGCGTTCAAACGCCAAGAATGCACCCTGAGAAGAGCTGGCGCTGAACGCCAGAAACAAGAATGGAACTGGCGTTCAACGCCAGAAACATGCTGCACATGGACGTTGAACGCCCAGAACATGCATCATTCCGGTGTTTAAATGCCAAAATTGCATGGAAAGGCATTTTAGATGCCTAATTGCTGCAGAGATGTAAATCCTTGACACCTCAGGATCTGTGGACCCCACAGGATCCCCACTTACCATATTCTCACCCTACCTCCTAATAATCCTATAACACACTTTCCCTAAAAACACTCTCTTACCCATCCCCTCTTCTTAACATTCATCCTCGCTTACCCATCACCTCTTCACCACTCACATCCATCCATCTCTTCCCTACCCAATCCCACCCATATGGCCAAAACATACACATCTCTCCCTCTCCTCCATATCTTCTTCCCCTTCCACTCTTTCTTCTTTGCTCGAGGGCGAGCAACATTCTAAGTTTGGTGTGGTAAAAGCATAGCTTTTTTGTTTTTCCATAACCATTAATGGCACCTAAGGCCAGAAAAACCTCACAAAAAAAAAGAAAAACGGGAAGACAAAAAGCTTCCACCTCCGAGTCATGGGAGATGGAGAGATTCATCTCAAGGGTCCATAGCTCAGTAGAAGAGCATTTGACTGCAAATCAAGAGATCCCTGAGATACCTCAGGGGATAAATTTTTCTCCATACAATTATTGGGAGCAACTAAGGATAAGAGCACCAAAATCACTAAGGATCATGCAACAGAGGCAAGGAAGAGACATAAAGGAGCTCAAAAAGCACCATTGGTCCTTCAAGAAGACCCCACCCTCACTAAGGTGGACTCATTCGTTAACCTCCTTGCTCTTATCTTTCTGTTTTTTCGATTTTTATGCTTCATGTTTGTTTATATTTTGTGTCTCTACTTCATGATCATTAGTAGTTAGTAAGTAGTAACCATGTCTTAAAGTTATGAATAATTCCATGAATCCTTCACCTCTCTTAAATAAAAAAATGTTTTTAATTCAAAAGAACAAGAAGTACATGAATTTTGAATTTATCCTTGACTTTAGTTTAATTATATTGATGTGGTGACAATACTTTTTGTTTTCTGAATGAATGCTTGAACAGTGCATAATTTTGATCTTGTTGTTTATGAATGTTAAAATTATTGGCTCTTGAAAGAATGATGAACAAAGAAAAATGTTATTGACAATCTGAAAAATCATGAAATTGATTCTTGAAGCAAGAAAAAGTAGTGAAAAAGCAAAGGCTTGCGAAAAAATAGAAAGAAAAAGAAAAAGCAAGCAGAAAAAGCCAATAGCCCTTAAAACCAAAAGGCAAGGGTAAAAAGGATCCAAGGCTTTGAGCATCAATGGATAGGAGTGCCCAAGGAAATAAAATCCAGGCCTAAGTGGCTAAACCAAGCTGTCCCTAACCATGTGCTTGTGGTAGCATGCAGGTCCAAGTGAAAAGCTTGAGACTGAGTGGTTAAAGTCGTGATCCAAAGCAAAAAGAGTGTGCTTAAGAACCCTGGACACCTCTAACTGGGGACTCTAGCAAAGCTAAGTCACAATCTGAAAAGGTTCACCCATTCATGTGTCTGTGGCATTTATGTATCCGGTGGTAATACTGGAAAACAAAGTGCTTAGGGCCACGGCCAAGACTCATAAAAGTAGCTGTGTTCAAGAATCAACATACTTAACTAGGAGAATCAATAACACTATCCGAAATTCTAAGTTCCTAGAGAAGCCAATCATTCTAAACTTCAAAGGAAAAAGAGAGATGCCAAAACTGTTCAGAAGCAAAAAGCTACGAGTCCCGCTCATCTAATTAGAACTAGTATTCATAGATATTTTGGGATTTATAGTATATTCTCTTCTTTTTATCCTAATTGATTTTCAGTTGCTTGGGGACAAGCAACAATTTAAGTTTGGTGTTGTGATGAGCGGATAATTTATATGCTTTTTGGTATTGTTTTTAGGTAGTTTTTAGTATGATCTAGTTACTTTTAGGGATGTTTTCATTAGTTTTTATGCTAAATTCACATTTCTAGACTTTACTATGAGTTTGTGTGTTTTTCTATGATTTCAGGTAATTTCTGGCTGAAATTGAGGGACCTGAGCAAAACTCTGATAAGAAGGCTGACAAAGGACTGCTGATGTTGTTGGATTCTGACCTCCCTGCACTCGAAATGGATTTTCTGGAGCTACAGAACTTCAAATGGCACGATCTTAACGGCGTTGAAAATTATACATCCAGAGCTTTCCAGCAATATATAATAGTCTATACTTTATTCGTGATTAGATGATGTAAACTGGCGCTCAACGCCAGTTCCATGCTGCATTCTGGAGTCAAACGCCAGAAACACGGCACGAACCAGAGTTGAACGCCCAAAACACGTTACAACTTGGCGTTCAACTCTAAGAGAAGCCTCAGCTCGTGGATAGATCAAGCTCAGCCCAAGCACGCACCAAGTGGGCCCCGGAAGTTGATTTATGCATCAATTACTTACTTCTGTAAACCCTAATAGCTAGTTTAGTATAAATAGAACTTTTTACCTTTGTATTAGTCAGATTGGATTGAAAAGTCTTGGATTGTATTATTCAGTCTTTTGACCACGTTTGGGGGCTGGCCATTCGGCCATGCCTGAACCTCTATCACTTATGTATTTTCAACGGTGGAGTTTCTACACACCATAGAATAAGGGTGTGGAGCTCTGCTGTACCTCGAGTTTCAATGCAATTACTACTATTTTCTATTCAATTCAGTTTATTCCTATTCTAAGATATTCGTTGCACTTCAACATGATGAATGTGATGATCCGTGACACTCATCATCATTCTCACCTATGAACGCGTGACTGACAACCACTTCTGTTCTACCTTAAATCGGGCGCATATCTCTTGGATTTCTTAATCAGAATCTTCGTGGTATAAGCTAGAATTGATGGCGGCATTTATGGGAATCCAGAAAGTCTAACTTTGTCTGTGGTATTTCGAGTAGGATTCCGGGATTAAATGACTGTGATGAGCTTCAAACTCACGATTGTTGGGCGTGATGACAAACACAAAAGAATCAAGGGATTCTATTCCAACATGATCGAGAACCAACAGATGATTAGCCGTGCTGTCACAGAGCATTTGGACCATTTTCACTGAGAGGACGGGATGTAGCCATTGACAACGGTGATGCCCTACATACAGCTTGCCATAGAAAGGAGTGACAAAGATTGGATAAAAGCAGTAGGAAAGCAGAGATTCAAAAGGAACACAGCATCTCCATGCACCTATTTGAAATTCCCACTATTGAATTATATGAGTAACTATTTACTATTTTATTCCTTCGCGTATACTATAATTTCTTAATACAGTTGAATTCGCCTGACTGGGATTTACAAGATGACCATAGCTGCTTCATACCAACAATCTCTGTGGGATCGACCCAGTACACTTGCTGGTTAGTTGTGCGGAGTTGTGACAAAGTGTGATTTATGTTTGAGAGCACCAAGTCTTTGGAGCCATTGTTGATGATCACAAATTTGCCTACCATTCTCCATTTGTTGTTATTGAATCTCTTGACTTTGGTTGAGTAATTGGTGATACTTGAGTTATCAAACTCCTTTGATGATGGATAATTGTTATGTTTGTGCTAGTTGATTTGGATTCCACTAACTCTAGTCTTTCCATAGGAGTTGAATAGGACCTGGAAAATCAAATTGATTTATCCACTTGACATACCTTCATAGTTAGAGGTTGACCAAGTGGGTGCAATGGACAATTCTCATCATAATTGATAAGGATAACTAGGATAGGACATCCAGTTCTCATACCTTGCCAAGAGCTTTTCTAGTTATTAGTTTATCCCTTTTGCCATTTACTATTCTTGATTCTTATCTTAAAAATCCCAAAATATACCTTTACATAACCAATAACAAGAACACTTCCCTGCAATTTCTTGAGAGATGATCTGAGGTTTAAATACTTCGGTTATCAATTTTACTAGGGGTTTGTTACTTGTGACAACCAATTTTTTGTATGAAAGGATTCCTTGTTGGTTTAGAAGCTATACTTGCAACGAGAGTTTATTTGTAAAATTCTAGACCACGCAAAAGTCTATTTATCAAAATGGCGCCGTTGCCGGAGAATTGCAAACGTGGGCCTTATTATTGGTTATTATAAATATCTGTTTTTCGTTCCTTTGTTAGTGTTTCTAGTTTTAGGAGTTTATTTTCATTAATTTTTATTAGTTTTTGTTTTTACTTGCTACTATGAATTCTCACCCCTCTGGCTACGAGTTTGGTTCAAATTATGTTGTAGGGTATGGAAGCTATAATGAGAACATGCATCAAGGTTGGAACAATCAAAGATGGGAGGAGCCACAAGGATTTGATCAACCCTCTTGGCAACAACCCCCTCCAATGCGCTATAACCAACAACCATTCCATGATGCATACCAAGACAATAGTTATGGTGACCCTTTCGTGACAACCAACCTCCACTAAATTACTATGGTCAATAGCCATTCCAGGGTGCATATCAAGACAATGGATACGGTGGGCTCCCTTGTAGTTACCAACAAGCCCCACCATATGCTTATAAACCATACCCAGAACCACCACCTCAATATTCACCATCTCCATATCTTTATCAAGAAGAATGATGAGCGGATAATTTACACATTTTTTGGCATTGTTTTTAGTATATTTTTAGTATGTTTTAGTTAGTTTTCATTGTATTTTTATTAGTTTTTAGTTAAAATTCACTTTTCTGGACTTTACTATGAGTTTGTGTGTTTTTCTGTGATTTCAGATATTTTCTGGCTGAAATTGAGGGACCTGAGCAAAAATCTGATTCAGAGGCTGAAAAGGACTGCAGATGCTGTTGGATTCTGACCTCCCTGCACTTGAAATGGATTTTCTGGAGCTTCAGAAGCCCAATTGGCACGCTCTCAATTGCGTTGGAAAGTAAACATCCTGGGCTTTCCAGCAATGTATAATAGTCTATACTTTGCCCGAGATTTGATGGCCCAAACCGGCGTTTCAAATTAGCTCAAAACTGCCCGGCGTTAAACGCCGGAACTGGCACAAGAATGGGAGTTAAACGCCCAAACTGGCACAAAAGCTGACGTTTAACTCCAAGAAAAGTCTCTACACGAAAATGCTTCAATGCTCAGCCCAAGCACACACCAAGTGGGCCCGGATGTGGATTTTTATGTCATTTACTCATTTCTGTAAACCCTAGGCTACTAGTTCTCTACAAATAGGACCTTTTACTATTGTATTTTCATCAGGGTAGCTATCTTTGAGTAGTTTTATGCTATCTTAGATCATGGGGCTGGCCTCACGGCCATGCCTAGACCTTGTTCTTATGTATTTTCAACGGTGGAGTTTCTACACACCATAGATTAAGGTGTGGAGCTCTGCTGTACCTCGAGTATTAATGCAATTACTATTGTTCTTCTATTCAATTCGGCTTATTCTTGTTCTAAGATATCACTTGTTCCTCAACTTGATGAATGTGATAATCCGTGACACTCATCATCATTTTCACCTATGAACGTGTGCCTGACAACCACCTCCGTTCTACCTTAGATTGAGTGGATATCTCTTGGATCCCTTAATCGGAATCTTCATGGTATAAGCTAGAATTGATGGCGGCATTCAAGAGAATCCGGAAGGTCTAAACCTTGTCTGTGGTATTCTGAGTAGGATTCAATGATTGAATGACTGTGACGAGCTTCAAACTCTTGAAGGCTGGGCGTTAGTGACAGACGCAAAAGAATCACTGGATTCTATTCCAACTTGATTGAGAACCGACAGATGATTAGCCGTTCTGTGACAGAGCGCGTTGAACATTTTCACTGAGAGGACGAGACTGTAGCCACTGACAACGGTGATGCCCAACATATAGCTTGCCATGGAAAGGAGTAGGAAGGATTGGATGAAGACAGTAGGAAAGCAGAGAGACGGAAGGGACAAAGCATCTCCATTCGCTTATCTGAAATTCTCACCAATGAATTACATAAGTATCTCTATCTTTATTTTATGCTTTATTCATAAATCATCCATAACCATTTGAATCTGCCTGACTGAGATTTACAAGATGACCATAGCTTGCTTCATACCAACAATCTCCGTGGGATCGACCCTTACTCGCGTAAGGTTTATTACTTGGACGACCCAGTGCACTTGCTGGTTAGTTATGCGAAGTTGTGATAAAGAGTTGAGATTGCAATTGAGCGTACCATGTTGATGGCGCCATTGATGATCACAATTTCGTGCACCAAAGAACCACCTCCGCATTATGAGCCCTTTCTCCCAACAAATGAACCCTCCTATCTATCCCAACCTCCATTGGATAACAACACACTCATCTCTAATATCATTGGTCTCACCTTTACACTCCAAAATCTTATATCCCGCATGAACTAACCCTTTACCTCCAATATTCAACCCTCAAGCTTTAGTACACTACCACCCTCCATGGTAGAGCACCCACATCCATCAATCCAAGAGCAAGATGATCCCAATTATACTATGGACATGGAACAAGAGAGAAGGGATCGTCTTCACGAATTCATACTTTATAAGAAGCTAGAGGAGGCCCTAAAGGTGGAGGTAGTAGAGACCCTTGAAGGCGAAGGAGTGGTTGAAGAATTAGTGTAGGAAGACATCAAGGAGGAGTTTGATTTTGTATTAGAGCAAGTGGAGAAAGCCGGAATTATCACAAAATAGGAAGTGGTTGAAGACTTGGGAGATTGATGAGCGGATAATTTATACGCTTTTTGGCATTGTTTTTAGTATGTTTTTAGTATGTTTTAGTTAGTTTTTAGTATATTTTTATTAGTTTTTAGTTAAAATTCACTTTTTTGGACTTTACTATGAGTTTGTGTGTTTTTCTGTGATTTCAGGTATTTTCTGGCTGAAATTGAGGGACCTGAGCAAAAATCTGATTCAGAGACTTAAAAGGACTGCAGATGCTGTTGGATTCTGACCTCTCTACACTCGAAGTGGATTTTCAGGAGCTACAAAAGCCCAATTGGCGCGCTCTCAACGGCGTTGGAAAGTAGACATTCTGGGCTTTCCAGCAATGTATAATAGTTCATACTTTTCCCGAGATTTGATGGCCCAAACCGGCGTTCCAAATCAGCTCAAGAATGCCCGGCGTTAAACGCCGGAACTGGCACAAGAATGGGAGTTAAACGCCCAAACTGGCACAAAAGCTGGCGTTTAACTCCAAGAAAAGTCTCTACACATGAAAGCTTCAATGCTCAGCCCAAGCACACACCAAGTGGGCCCGGAAGTGGATTTTTATGTCATTTACTCATCTTTGTAAACCCTAGGCTACTAGTTCTCTACAAATAGGACCTTTTACTATTGTATTTTATATCTTTAGATCTTTGAATCTTTTGATCATTTTCGATCTTAGGATCATCTTTGGACGTCTAGTTCTTAGATCATTTGGGGGCTGGCCTCACGGCCATGCCTAGACCTTGTTCTTATGTATTTTCAACGGTGGAGTTTCTACACACCATAGATTAAGGTGTGGAGCTCTGCTGTACCTCGAGTATTAATGCAATTACTATTGTTCTTCTATTCAATTCGGCTTATTCTTATTCCAAGATATTCATTCGCACTCAAGAATTTGATGAATGTGATGATTATGTGACGCTCATCATCATTCTCACTTATGAACGCGTGCCTGACAACCACTCTCGTTCTACAAGCAAACAAGGCTTGAATGTTTATCTCTTGGATTCCTTAATCGGAATCTTCGTGGTATAAGCTAGAATTGATGGCGGCATTCAAGAGATTTCGGAAGGTCTAAACCTTGTCTGTGGTATTCTGAGTAGGATTCAATGATTGAATGACTGTGACGAGCTTCAAACTCCTGAAGGTTGGGCGTTAGTGACAGACGCAAAAGATCAATAGATTTTATTCCAACCTGATTGAGAACCGACAGATGATTAGCCGTGCCATGACAGGGTGCGTTAAACATTTTCACTGAGAGGACAGGACTGTAGCCACTGACAATGGTGATGCCCAACATACAGCTTGCCATGGAAAGGAGTAAGAAGGATTGGATGAAGACAGTAGGAAAGCAGAGAGACGGAAGGGACAAAGCATCTCCATACGCTTATCTGAAATTCTCACCAATGAATTACATAAGTATCTCTATCTTTATGCTTTATTCGTATATCATCCATAACCATTTGAATCTGCCTGACTAAGATTTACAAGGTGACCATAGCTTGCTTCATACCAACAATCTCCGTGGGATCGACCCTTACTCGCGTAAGGTTTATTACTTGGACGACCCAGTGCACTTGCTGGTTAGTTGTGCGAAGTTATGATAAAGAGTTGAGATTGCAATTGAGCGTACCATGTTGATGGCTCCATTGATGATCACAATTTCGTGCACCAGAGATGCGGAACCTCCATGGGAAAGTCCAGTTATAGAGCCTCCTTCCAAGGTGTTTGATGTTGATGTTGAGGAGGGTGTACAACCTCCACGGCATATCATGGTTGAAGACTTTGCAGAGGTTGATCAAGAGATGAAGATTAAAGAAGAAGAAGCACAGCCACCCATGCCCTTGGTAGGCAATGAAGAGGAGATTGAATTAAAAGAAAGCTACCAAGAGGAAGTGGTTGAAGTTGAAGAGGCTCGCAAAGAGGTGGAAAAATTCAAAGAAGAGCACAAGGGAGTGGAGCTTGCAAGACCATTGGAAACACCTCGCCCAAAAGTCATTACCATCCAATACAACATTCAAGTGGGTAAAATTTTTAGCCTTAACCTTTACTTCCCCACTTGAATATGGGCTACTGGAGATGGATGGTCAACTTAGAGCTCTTTGTGGCTTTAAGAGTAAGAGGGAGATGGTTAGTGGTAGGAGTTGTCAGGAAACGTTCAATATGGTTGCATGCTCCAAATTGAAGTGTAAGGTTTGGTGTAGAGCTCAATTGAATGGGTCTAGGAAGTTGTTTGGACGCTTCAGTGAGAATTCAATCTACTTGCCACCTTGTTGGAACAATGACGATCAACACAAAGACGGGTGCAAAAGCAAGGTTTGGGACCCCGGAATTCATTCCAACAATCAACACTCTTGGGGCCTTGTCACTTGCTTTAACTTGCTTGAAGGCTCTTTGTGCCTAGTTTGGGATCCCGGAGGCTATTGGAATTGCAAACATTGGTGGGGATTCCTGGACGAGTTCAAGCATAAGCCGCCATGACAAGGAGCTCACCACATGTCCAACTTAAGGACTTTAACTAAAAATGCTAGGTGGGAGACAACCCACCATGGTATGATCGTTCCTTTTCATTCTTAGTTTTATTTTGTTTTATTTTTATTAGTGTTCATTCATTCATTCATTCTGCAACTTCACATGCATTCTGCATTTAAAAAAAAAGAGGGGATCGACGCGCCAGCGCCTAATGTGTGTCTGCGTCCTTTATGGATGCGAAAGGGGTTAGATTGAACAGAGAGTAGCGTGGGAGCTGGGCGAGAAACGTACCTTAGGCACAATCCTACCCACGCGCACGTGTACTGTTCGCATGCGCGCCGTTTCTACTTTTGGCGACCCACACGTCCGCGCCCTTGGCACGTTCGCGTGGTTGGAGAAATCGGCGTAAAACCTTGTTTTACCCGAGAGTTATGCTGGACTGGGGCTGGTACTGTGCTCGAGGCACAAAATTACCGACACGTACGCGTCCGCGCGCTGTGCACCTCCACGCCCTTTCTTTTCTCTCCATGAACGCGTACGCGTGCCGTACACGTGCGCGTCGATTGTGCCGCCAGCTTTCAAATTTCTCTCCTCCCTTTTCCTCCTTATTCTCTTTCCTTCTCTTTTACATGTTGCATCTGCATACTTTCCTTCATTTCATTTTATTTTTATTCATATTTTTATCTCCTTTTCTACTTTCCTATTTCACCATTGGTGTTACGTGTTCTTATTCAACTGTCGCATCTTTTCTTACATTATTTTGGTACTTCTTGACTTGTTTGCTATTTAGTTGACATGCCCTGTGCTTCAATTGTTTTTCTCATTTACATGTTGTAGCTACCATGTAGTTGAGAACCTTATTATTTGGCACTAGCCCACATATTTTTTATTTCTTTTCATATCGTTGCTTGTGGGTTCTTTCCCTTCCTTTTTTCTCTTCTTTAAGGATGGCCACCAAGAGGGAAAAGGAAAAGTTTCAAACTGGAGCAATAAACAAGTCTGCTACACAATCTTTAGAGATAGGCACCAGTTGGAGCAACCCGCCCACTTGCGCATCTCAGCACGCACCAAAGATGGTGCAATCTTTAAGTGTGGGGAGGTCGATACCGACTTCCGCAGGTTAGTTAGTTCCTTCTCAACACCAATGTAGGATTTTCTTTGTTAGTCCATTATTGCATTTGCATATTTGTTTATTTTTGTGCATATTCTACCACTGCTTGGTTGAAATGATGAATTCTTGTTCAAGAAACTTTTTATAGCATTTCACTAACTTGAATTAAAACTTTTGTTAAACTTGTTTGAAGAAATTTTATTTTTGAACATGGTTTAGAGCTCGAACACATAAAACCAGTGAGATTTTGAGTCTAATTGATTGGTTGCATTTCATCAACCAATATTTTGTTTTGGTGTGTGTTGTTCTCTCTACAATTGTGATATATATCTTGCTTAATTCTATATTTCCATGGTTTGATGTATGCATGCATTTATGTGATTGATGCCTTTGTTTCTCTGAGCTTACATACCCATATGGCCTTACCCTTTCATTATCCCTTTCAAACCAATCTTGAGCCTATTTTACCCCATTTATTCCTTACTTTACCACATCACTAACTCTAAGCGAAAAATAATAATGTCCCTAATTTGAATCTTTGGTTAGCTTAGACTAGTGAGAGTGCTCACGAATTAAGTGTGAGAAATTTGGGTTTGGAAACATTTGGTTTGAGAATTGGGTGTTGTGTAGTCTTGAGAGAATATGAACAAGAATGTTAAGCACATATTTATGCACGCAATACTTTAATCATATGCACTAAGAAAAACATTAGAAAAGAAAAGAGAAATGAAAAAAAAAATATGAGAAAAAAAAAGAAAAAAAGAGCAAATAATAAAAAGGGGTCAAAATGCCCCAAGTTAAGTAATAATATCAATGCATATGAGTTGAACTTAAATTTGGGATGCTTGAATATGTGTAGAACATGGTTAATGGATAAGTTAGGTTGTGTATTTTGATTACATGGATTGTCCTAAGTTAGGTGGGAAGTTTAGGTTAATTAAGGATTCAGATTCTAGTCCACTTGACCAAATACAATCCTACCTTGACCCTAACCCCATTACAACCCTTAAAAGACCTCTTGATACGTGTATTTGTGCATTAATTTTTTGTTGATTGATAGAAGAAGAGCAAGCCTTAGAAAGCAAGATTAGTAGAGAATTGAGAGAATCGAACCTTAAACACCTGAGCGATTAGAGTGTATACACCTCCAGTGAGGGTTCGATGCTCGATTCCTTGTTCTCGGCTTTCATGAGTTATTTTCTTTTGCAAGTTTACTTGTACCTTATTTTATGATTTGAATTAGTGAGATCCAGTTCATATTTATTCTTGAAGGATTTGTTTACTTTTCACCAAGTAGGTAAAAGCATTTTGCATGTAGTTGCATTTCATACATCCTACCATTCCTCTTCACTCTTATAGTTTCTCTTGAGATTAGCATGAGGACGTGCTAATGTTTAAGTGTGGGGAGATTTGATGCACCACTATTTTGTGGTACATCTTGTGCTTAATTGAGTGGATTTTATCCACTAATCTCACATTTATTCATGTAAATTGCATGTTTTACATTTTCCTTCTTGATTTTGTTCTATGATTGAAAACATGTTTCTTTGGACTTAATTTAGCTAATTTTAATCCTCTCTTATTACCATTCGATGCCATGATATGTGTGTTAAGTGTTTTTAGAGATTACAGGGCAGGAATGGCTTAGAGGATGGAAAGGAAGCATGCAAAAGTGAAAGGAATACAAGAAGCTGAAGGAACTATAAAGCTGTCAGCCCTGACCTCTTCATACTCAATCGATTATAACATGAGCTATAGAGGTCCAAATGAGGCGGTTCTAATTGAGTTGGAAAGCTAACGTTTGGGGCTTCGAAATGATATATAATTTGTCATAGTGGCCATGCAGCTAGGCGACGCGCACGTGCACTTGACGCGCACGCGCACATTGGCGAAAAGTCCATCAGCGCATGAGCACCTGGCGCGTACGCGCGACATGCGCGACGTACTGCAACTGCAGAAATCGCTGGCGGCGATTTTTGGGCTATTTTTGACCCAGTTTTCAGCTCAGAAAACACATATTAGAAGCTGCAGAGTGAGGGAATCATTCGTACACTACACAACTTTCATTCACATAATTTTAGATTTTAGATGTAGTTTTCTAGAGAGACTCTCCTTTCTCTAGGTTTTAGGATTTAGGATTTCTCTTAGTTTTAGGTTTATTTCTTCCCAATTCTAGGTTCAATGTTCCTTTAATTTAGTTTCTCTTCTACTTTTATTTATTCTATTACTTTAATTTATGAATTCTCATGTTAGATTTGATTTCACTTATTAATGCAATTTGAGGTATTTCTTGTTTATTGTTTGTTTCTCCATTTGTTGTTATTGAATCTCTGGGCTTTGGTTGAGTAATTGGTGACACTTGAGTTATCAAACTCCTTTGTTGATGGATAATTGTTATGTTTGTGCTAGTTAATTTGAATTCCACTAACCTAGTCTTTTCAAGGAGTTGACTAGGACCTGGAAAATCAAATTGATTTATCCACTTGACATATCTTCATAGTTAGAGGTTGACCAAGTGGGAGCAATGAAAAATTTTCATCATAATTGATAAGGATAACTAGGATAGGACATCCAGTTCTCATATCTTGCCAAGAACTTTTCTAGTTATTAGTTTATTCCTTTTGCCATTTACTATTCTTGCTTCTTATCTTAAAAACTCCAAAATATACCTTTACATAACCAATAACAAGAACACTTGCCTGCAATTCCTTGAGAGACGACTTGAGGTTTAAATACTTCGGTTATCAATTTTACTAGGGGTTTGTTACTTGTGACAACCAATTTTTTGTATGAAAGGATTCCTTATTGGTTTAGAAGCTATACTTGCAACGAGAGTTTATTTGTAAAATTCTAGACCAAGCAAAAGTCTGTTCGTCACTCTTCATCTAACAATCAACAAAAATTTAATGCACCAATACACATATCAAGAGGTCTTTTAAGGGTTGTAATGGGGTTAGGGTCAAGGTAGGATTGTATTTGGTTAAGTGGACTAAAATCTGAATCCTTAATTAACCTACACTTCTCACCTAACTTAGGACAATCCATGTAATCATAATATAAAGCCTAACTACCCATTAACTCTGTTTTGCCACATATTCATGCATCCCAATTTGAGTACAACTCGTATGCATTGCTATCACCATTTACTTTGGGGCATTTTGCCCGCTTTATTATTTGCTCTTTTTCTTTTTTTATCATTTCTTTTTTTCCTTTTCTTTGTATTTTTATTATTATTATTTTTCTTTTGTTCTTCTTTTGTTTTTCTCAATGCATATGATTTAAGGTGTTGAATGCATAAACATGTCCTCAACATTCTTTGCACATTTTTACAAAAAGATTAACACCCAATTCTTAAACCAAATGTTTTCAATCCCAATTTCCCCACACTTAATTCGTGAGCACTCTCACTAGTCTAAGCTAACCAAGGATTCAAATTAGAGACATTATTGTTTTCTGCTTAGAGTTAGTGATGAGCTAAAGTAAAGAACAAATGGGTAAAATAGGCTCAACTTTAGTTTGCAAAGGATAATGAAAAGGTTAAGGCCATATGGGTATGTAAGCTTAGTGAAACAAGGCCTCAATCATGTAAGTGTATGCATACATCAAATAATGGAAATATAAAATTAAGTAAGACAGAGATCACAATTTTAGAGAGAACAACACACACCAAAATTAAAACATTGGTTGATAAGATGCAACCAATCAAGTAGGCTCAAAATCTCACAGGTTTTGTGTGTTCGAGCTCTAAACCATGTTCCAAAAGGAATTTTTTCAAACAAGTTTAACAAAAGTTTTAATTCAAATTAGTGAAATGCTATAAAATAGTTTCTTGAAAAAGAAATTATTACTTCAACCAAGTAGTGGTAAAATATGCACAAGATGTAACAAACATGCAATCAAACATGCAAATGCAACAATGAACTAATAAAAGAAATCCCACATTGGTGTTGAGAAGGAACTAACTAACCCGTGAAAGTCGGTATCGACCTCCCCACACTTAATGATAATAAAATCCACTCAATAGCAGTTTATTAAGGTTTATCATCGTTAAGTGTGGGGAGGTCGATACCGACTTCCGCGAGTTAGTTAGTTCCTTCTCAACACCAATGTGGGATTTTCTTTGTTAGTTCATTGTTGTATTTGCATGTTTGATTGCATGTTTGTTACATTTTGTGCATATTTTACCACTACTTGGTTAAAGTAAGAATGTCTTTTTCAAGAAATTTTTTTATAGCATTTCACTAATTTGAATTAAAACTTTTGTTAAACTTGTTTGAAGAAATTTCTTTTGGAACATGGTTTAGAGCTCGAACACACAAAACCTGTGAGATTTTGAGCCTAATTGATTGGTTGTATCTTATCAACCAATGTTTTAATTTTCGTGTGTGTTGTTCTCTCTAAAATTGTGATCCTTGTCTTGCTTAATTCTATATTTCCATTATTTGATATATGCATACACTTACATAATTGAGACCTTGTTTCACTGAGCTTACATACCCATATGGCCTTAACCTTTTCATTATCCTTTGCAAACCAAAGTTGAGCCTATTTTACCCATTTATTCTTTACTTTAACTCATCACTAACTCTAAGCGGAGAACAATAATGTCCCTAATTTGAATCCTTGGTTAGTTTAGATTAGTGAGAGTGCTCACGAATTAAGTGTGGGAAAATTGGGATTGAAAGCATTCGGTTTGAGAATTGGGTGTTAATCTTTTTGTAAAAATGTGCAAAGAATGTTGAGGACATGTTTATGCATTCAACACCTTAAATCATATGCATTGAAAAAAACAAAAGAAAATAATAATAATAATAATAATAATAATAATAATAATAATAATAATAATAATAATAATAATAATAATAATAATAATAATAATAATAATAATAATAATAATAATACAAAGAAAAGAAAAAAAAGAAAAGAGAAAAAGAAAAGAAAAAGAGCAAATAATAAAGAGGACAAAATGCCCCAAAGTAAATGGTGATAGCAATGCATACGAGTTGTACTCAAATTGGGAAGCATGAATATGTGGCAAAACATAGTTAATGGGTAGTTAGGCTTTATATTATGATTACATGGATTGTCCTAAGTTAGGTGAGAAGTTTAGGATAATTAAGGATTCAGATTTTAGTCCACTTAACCAAATACAATCCTACCTTGAACCTAAGGCCATTACAACCCTTAAAAGACCTTTTGATATGTGTATTGGTGCATTAAATTTTTGTTGATTGTTAGATGAAGAGCAAGTCTTAGAAAGCGAGATTAGTAGAGAATTAAGAGAATCGAACCTTAAACACCTGAGTGATTAGAGTGTATACACTTCTAGTGAGGGTTCGATGCTCGATTTTTTGTTTCCGACTTTCATGAGCTATTTTCTTCTGCAAGTCTATTTGTACTTCATTTTTTATGATTTGAATTAGTGAAATCCAGTTCATATTTGTTCTTGAATGGTTTATTTACTTTTAACCAAGTAGGTAACAACATTTTAGCATTTAGCTGCATTCATATAGATAGTTTGCATTTCATAAATTCTACCATTCCTCTTCACTCTCTTATAATTTCTCTTGAGCTTAACATGAGGACATGCTAATGTTTAAGTGTGGGGAGATTGATAAACCTCTATTTTACGGTATATCTTGTGCTTAATTGAGTAGATTTTATCCACTATTCTCACACTTATTCATTGAATTTGCATGTTTTACATTTTCCTTTCTAATTTTGTGCTATGATTGAAAACATGCTTCTGTGGCCCTAATTTTGCTAATTTTAATCCTCTCTTATTACCACTCGATGCCTTGATATGTGTGTCAAGTGATTTTAGGATTTATAGGGCAAGAATGGCTTAGAGGATGGAAAGGAAGCATGCAAAAGTGGAAGGAATACAAGAATTAAAGGAGATAACCAACGAGGAGCGATGCGTGCGCGTACCTGACGCGTGCGCGTGATTTGGAGATTTGCATAGCGACGCGTGTGCGTACCTGACGCGTACGCGTGACACATGAAGAAGACCATCGACGCGTACGCATGACATGCGCCACGTGCAGAAAACGCAAAAAACACTGGGGGTGATTTCTGGGCTCCACTTTGGCCCAGTTCCAAGCCCGAAAACACAAAATAGAAGCTGCAGAGTGAGGGAATTATGGGGAATTCAATCATTAGACACTTATCATTCACAATCGAGGTTTAGATGTAGTTTCTAGAGAGAGAGGCTCTCTCCTCTCTCTAGGTTTTAGGATTCTCGTAGTTTTAGGTTTATTTCTTCATCAAATTCAGGTTCAATGTTCCTTTAATTTAGTTTCTCTACTACTCTTATTTGTCTTAGCATTCTAGTTTATTTATTTCCCTTGTTGATTACTTTATCTTCTCATTTAGTTTATGAATTCTCATGTTAGATTTGATTTTCTATTTAATGCAATTTGAGGTATTTCATATTTATGATTGCTTTCTTCAATTTAGGGTATTGATGCTTGGTGCGCGAAATTGTGAACTATACTTTTTCACAACTCTCATAATCCCTGGTAATGGCTCCAAAAACGTGGTAGCCCAATACCATGGCATTACACAACTTCGCACAACTAACCAGCAAGTGCACTGGGTCGTCCAAGTAATAAACCTTACGTGAGTAAGGGTCGATCCCACGGAGATTGTTAGTATTGAAGCAAGCTATGGTCATCTTGTAAATCTTAGTCAGGCAAACTCAGATATATATGGTGATGAACGAAAATAACATAAAAGATAAAGATAGTGATACTTATGTAATTCATTGGTAGGAACTTCAGATAAGCGCATGAAGATGCCTTCCCTTCCGTCTCTCTACTTTCCTACTGTCTTCATCCAACCCTTCTTACTCCTTTCCATGGCAAGCTCGTATAGGGTCTCACTGTTGTCAGCAGCTACCTCCCATCCTCGCAGTGAAAGCTAATGCTCAATACTCTGTCACAGTACGGCCAATCACCGGTTCGGTTCCCTCCCTACCGGAATAGAATAACTCTTTTGCGTCTGTCACTAACGCCCAGTAGGTTACAGGTTTGAAGCACGTCACAGTCATTCAGTCATTGAATCCTACTCAGAATACCACAGACAAGGTTAGACCTTCCGGATTCTCTTGAATGCTGCCATCAGTTCTTGCCTATACCACGAAGACTCTGATCTCACGGAATGGTTGGCTCGTTTGTCAGGCGAGCACTCGGTTGTCAGGCGATCAACCATGCATCGTGCAATCAGGAATCCAAGAGATATTCACCAAGCCTCAAATGCTTGTAGAACAAGAGTGGTTGTCAATCACCTTGTTCATGAGTGAGAATGGTGATGGGCGTCAATCATCACCTTCATCATGTTGAAGAACAAGTGATATCTTGGATAAAGAACAAGCGGAATTTGAATGAAAGAACAATAGTAATTGCATTAATACTCGAGGTACAGCAGAGCTCCACACCTTAATCTATGGTGTGTAGAAACTCCACCGTTGAAAATACATAAGCATAAGGTCTAGGCATGGCCGAATGGCCAGCCTCCCAATGATCTAAGAACTGAAATGTCCAAAGATGATCTAGAGATCTAAAAGTGATCAAAAGATTTCTATACAATAGTAAAAGGTCCTACTTATAAGAAACTAGTAGCCTAAGGTGTACAGAAATGAGTAAATGACATAAAAATCCACTTCCGGGCCCACTTGGTGTGTGCTTGGGCTGAGCAATGAAGGAATTTTGTGTAGAGACCTTTTCTGGAGTTAAACGCCAGCTCTCATGCCAGTTTGGGCGTTTAACTCCAAATTTTATGCCAGTTCCGGCGTTTAACGCTGGGATTCCTTGAGGTGACTTTGAGCGCCGGTTTGGGCCATCAAATCTTGGGCAAAGTATGGACTATTATATATTGCTGGAAAGCCCAGGATGTCTACTTTCCAACGCCGTTGAGAGCGCATCAATTGGGCTTCTGTAGCTCCAGAAAATCCGCTTCGAATGCAGGGAGGTCAGAATCCAACAGCATCTGCAGTCCTTTTTGGTCTCAGAATCAGATTTTTGCTCAGGTCCCTCAATTTCAGCCAGAAAATACCTGAAATCACAGAAAAACACACAAACTCATAGTAAAGTCCAGAAAAGTGAATTTTAATTAAAAACTAATAAAAATATACTAAAAACTAACTATATCATATCAAAAACATACTAAAAACAATGCCAAAAAGTATACAAATTATCCGCTCATCACAACACCAAACTTAAATTGTTGCTTGTCCTCAAGCAACTGAAAATCAAATAAGATAAAAAGAAGAGAATATGCAATGAATTCCAAAAACATCTGTGAAGATCAGTATTAATCAGATGAGCGGGGCTTTTAACTTTTTGCCTCCGAACAGTTTTGGCATCTCACTCTATCCTTTGAAATCCAGAATGGTTGGCTTCTTTAGGAACTTAGAATCCAGATAGTGTTAATGATTCTCTTAGTAAAGTATGATGATTCTTGAACATAGCTATTTATTGAGTCTTGGCTGTGGCCCAAAGCACTCTGTCTTCCAGTATTACCACCGGATACATACATGCCACAGACACATAATTGGGTGAACCTTTTCAGATTGTGACTCAGCTTTGCTAAAGTCCCCAATTAGAGGTATCCAGGGTTCTTAAGCACACTCTTATTGCCTTGGATCACAACTCTTATTCTTTCTTTTTCTTCTTTTTTTTCGTTTTTTTTTTCGGTTTTTTTTTTTGAAATGCTTTTTCTTGCTTCAAGAATCATTTTATTGATTTTTCAGATCCTCAGTAACATGTCTCCTTTTTCATCATTCTTTCAAGAGCCAACATTCATGAACCACAAATTCAAAAGACATATGCACTGTTTAAGCATACATTCAGAGAACAAAAATATTGCCACCACATCAAAATAATTAAACTATTATAAAATTCAAAATTCATGCAATTCTTTCTTTTATCAATTAGGCACGTTTTTATTGAAGAAAGGTGATGGATTCATAGGACATTCATAACTTTAAGGCATAGACACTAAGACACTAATGATCATAAGACACAAACATGGATAAACATAAAGCATAAAAATTCGAAAAACAGAAGAACAATAACAAGGAAATCAAAGAACGGGTCCACCTTAGTGATGGCGGCTCTTTCTTGCTCTTGAAGATCCTATGGAGTGCTTGAGCTCCTCAATGTCTCTTCCTTGTCTTTGTTGCTCCTCCCTCATGATTCTTTGATCTTCTCTAATTTCATGAAGGATGATGGAGTGTTCTTGATGCTCCACCCTCAGTTGTCCCATGTTGGAACTCAGTTCTCCTAGGGAGGTGTTTAGTTGCTCCCAATAGTTTTGTGGAGGAAAATTCATCCCTTGAGGAATCTCAGGGATCTCATGATGAGTGAGGTCTCTTGTATACTCCATCCTTTTCTTGGTGATGGGCTTGTCTTCATCAATGGGAATGTCTCCCTCTATGTCAACTCCAACTGAATAACAGAGGTGACAAATGAGGTGAGGAAAGGCTAACCTTGCCAAGGTGGAGGTCTTGTCCGCCACCTTATAGAGTTCTTGGGCTATAACCTCATGAACCTCTATTTCTTCTCCAATCATGATGCTATGAATCATGATGGCCCGGTCTATGGTAACTTCGGACCGGTTGCTAGTGGGAATGATTGAGCGTTGTATGAACTCTAACCATCCTCTAGCCACGGGCTTGAGGTCATGCCTTCTCAATTGGACCGGCTTTCCTCTTGAATCTTGCTTCCATTGTGCGCCCTCTTCACATATAACTGTGAGGACTTGGTCCAACCTTTGATCAAAGTTGACCCTTCTAGTGTAAGGATGCTCATCTCCTTGCATCATAGGCAAGTTGAACGCCACCCTCACACTCTCCGGACTAAAATCCAAGTATTTCCCCCGAACCATAGTGAGATAATTCTTTGGATTCGGGTTCACACTTTGGTCATGGTTCTTTGTGATCCATGCATTGGCATAGAACTCTTGAACCATCAAGATTCCGACTTGTTGAATGGGGTTGGTAAGAACTTCCCAACCTCTTCTTCGGATCTCATGGCGGATCTCCGGATATTCACCCTTTTTGAGTGAAAAGGGGACCTCGGAGATCACCTTCTTCAAGGCCACAACTTCATAGAAGTGGTCTTGATGCACCCTTGAGAGGAATCTATCCATCTCCCATGACTCGGAGGTGGAATCTTTTGCCTTCCCTTTCCTCTTTTTAGAGGTTTCTTCGGCCTTGGATGCCATAAATGGTTATGGAAAAACAAAAAGCAACGCTTTTACCACACCAAACTTAAAATGTTTGCTCGTCCTCGAGCAAAAGAAGAAAGAAGAGAGTAGAAGAAGAAGAAATGAGGAAGAGGGGGATGGTAGTGTGTTCGGCCAAGAAGGGTAAGAAAGGGGGTTTAGGTTGTGTGAAAATGAAGAGTTGAAGAAGGGTATTTATAGGAGAGAGGGGGGTAAAGGTTCGGCCATTATGGGTGGGTTTGGGAGGGAAAATGGTTTGAATTTGAAGGGTGAGGTTGGTGGGGTTTTATGAAGGATGGATGTGAGTGGTGAAGAGAAAGATGGGATTTGATAGGTGAGGGGTTTTTGGGGAAGAGGTGTTGAGGTGATTGGTGAATGGGGGAAGAAGAGAGAGAGTGATGGTAGGGTCCTGTGGGGTCCACAGATCCTGTAGTGTCAAGGAAAAGTCATCCCTGCACCAAATATTGCTCAAAATCACGTTTTGAGCCATTTCTGGCGTTAAACGCCGGGCTGGTGCCCATTCCTGGCGTTTAACGCCAGGTTCTTGCCCTTTACTGGCGTTTAACGCCAGTCTGGTGCCCCTTTCTGGCGTTAAACGCCCAGAATGGTGCCAGACTGGGCGTTAAACGCCCAACAGCTAGCATTACTGGCGTTTGAACGCCAGTTTCTTCTCCTCCAGGGTGTGCTGTTTTTCTTCCTGTTTTTCATTCTGTTTTTGCTTTTTTCATTGTTTTTGTGACTTCTTATGATCATCAACCTACAAAAAGATAAAATAACAAAAGAAAATAATTAATTATAAAACATTGGGTTGCCTCCCAACAAGCGCTTCTTTAATGTCATTAGCTTGACAGAGGGCTC
Source organism: Arachis stenosperma (assembly GCF_014773155.1). Taxonomy (NCBI): domain Eukaryota; kingdom Viridiplantae; phylum Streptophyta; class Magnoliopsida; order Fabales; family Fabaceae; genus Arachis; species Arachis stenosperma. Next base: position 134,931,408 of record NC_080385.1, read on the forward strand.
TCATGGAGCCTCAGAAATGCTCAGAACCGTGTTGAAACCTCCCAACACCAAACTTAGAGTTTGAATGTGGGGTTTCAACACCAAACTTAGAGTTTGGTTGTAGCCTCCCAACACCAAACTTAGAGTTTGACTGTGGGGGCTCTGTTTGGCTCTGTTTTGAGAGGAGCTCTTCATGCTTCCTCTCCATGATGACAGAGGGATATCCTTGGGCCTTAAACACCAAGGATTTTTCATTCACTTGAATGATTAACTCTCCTCTGTCAACATCAATCACAGCCTTTGCTGTGGCTAGGAAGGGTCTGCCAAGGATGATGGATTCATCCATGCACTTCCCAGTCTCTAGGACTATGAAATCAGTAGGAATGTATTGGTCTTCAACTTTAACCAGAACATCCTCTACAAGTCCATGGGCTTGTTTTCTTGAGTTGTCTGCCATCTCTAATGAGATTCTTGCAGCTTTCACCTCTAAGATCCCTAATTTCTCCATTACAGAGAGGGGCATGAGGTTCACACTTGACCCTAAGTCACACAAGGCCTTCTTGAAGGTCATGGTGCCTATGGTACAAGGTATAGAAAACTTCCCAGGATCCTGCCTCTTTTGAGGCAGTTTCTGTCTAGACAAGTCATCCAGTTCTTTGGTGAGCAAGGGAGGTTCATCCTCCCAAGTCTCATTTCCAAATAACTTGTCATTTAGTTTCATGATTGCTCCAAGGTATTTAGCAACTTGCTCTTCAGTAACATACTCATCCTCTTCAGAGGAAGAATACTCATCAGAGCTCATGAATGGCAGAAGTAAGTCCAATGGAATCTCTATGGTCTCATTTTGAGCCTCAGATTCCCAAGGTTCCTCATTGAGGAACTCAGAGGAGGTTGGTACACGCCCACTGAGGTCTTCCTCAGTGGCGTCCTCCTCCTCTCTTTCCTCTCCATATTCGGCCATGTTGATGGCCTTGCACTCTCCTTTTGGATTTTCTTCTGTATTACTTGGGAGAGTACTAGGAGGGAGTTCAGTAACTTTCTTGCTCAGCTGACCCACTTGTCCTTCCAAATTTCTGATGGAGGACCTTGTTTCATTCATGAAACTTTGAGTGGTCTTTATTAGATCAGAGACCATTGTTGCTAAGTCAGAAGTATTCTGCTTAGAACTCTCTGTCTGTTGCTGAGAAGATGATGGAAAAGGCTTGCCATTGCTAAACCTGTTTCTTCCACCATTATTGTTATTGAAACCTTGTTGAGGTCTCTCTTGATTCTTCCATGAGAGATTTGGGTGATTTCTCCATGAAGAATTGTAGGTATTTCCATAAGGTTCTCCTAGGTAGTTCACCTCTTCCATGGAAGGGTTCTCAGGATCATAAGCTTCTTCCTCAGATGAAGCATCCTTAGTACTGTTTGGTGCATTTTGCATTCCAGACAGACTTTGAGAAATCAAATTGACTTGTTGAGTCAATATCTTGTTCTGAGCCAATATGGCATTCAGAGTGTCAATCTCAAGAACTCCTTTCTTCTGACTAGTCCCATTGTTCACAGGATTCCTTTCAGAAGTGTACATGAATTGGTTATTTGCAACCATTTCAATCAATTCTTGAGCTTCTGCAGGCGTCTTCTTCAGATGAAGAGATCCTCCAGCAGAGCTATCCAAGGACATCTTGGATAGTTCAGAGAGACCATCATAGAAAATACCTATGATGCTCCATTCAGAAAGCATGTCTGAGGGACATCTTCTGATTAACTGTTTGTATCTTTCCCAAGCTTCATAGAGGGATTCTCCATCCTTCTGTCTGAAGGTTTGGACTTCCACTCTAAGCTTACTCCATCTTTGTGGTGGAAAGAACTTTGCCAAGAAGGCATTGACTAGCTTTTCCCAATAGTCCAGGCTTTCTTTAGGTTGAGAATCCAACCATATTCTAGCTCTGTCTCTTACAGCAAAAGGAAATAGCATCAGTCTATAGACCTCAGGGTTAACCCCATTAGTCTTGACTGTGTCACAGATTTGCAAGAATTCAGCTAAAAACTGATGAGGATCTTCCATTGGAAGTCCATGGAACTTGCAATTCTGTTGCATTAGAGAAACTAATTGAGGCTTAAGCTCAAAGTTGTTTGCTCCAATGGCAGGGATAGAGATGCTTCTCCCATAGAAGTCGGGAGTAGGTGCAGTAAAGTCACCCAGCACCTTCCTTGCATTGTTGGCATTGTTGTTGTTTTCGGCTGCCATGGGTTCTTCTTCTTTGAAGAATTCGGTCAGGTCCTCTAAAGAGAGTTGTGCTTTGGCTTCTCTTAGCTTTCGCTTCAAGGTTCTCTCAGGTTCAGGGTCAGCTTCAACAAGAATGCCTTTGTCTCTGCTCCTGCTCATATGAAAGAGAAGAGAAAAAGAAAATGTGGAATCCTCTATGTCACAGTATAGAGATTCCTTGAAATGTCAGAGGAAAAGAGAAATAGACAGAAGAAGGAGAAGAAGAATTCGAACTTTAATTAGATAAGGTTCGAATTGTGCATTTAGAAGGAGTGGTACTCCATAAATAGAAGGATGTGAGAAGGAGGGAAGAGGATTTTCGAAAATTCAATTAAAATATTTTGAAAACATTTTGAAAATTTGATTGATAATTTTCGAAAATTCAAAGTGAAAAAGAAATCAAGTGATTTTTGAAAAAGATTTTGAAATTAGAAATTAAAAAGATTTGATTGAAAACTAATTTGAAAAAGATATGATAAAAAAAATATGATTGAAAGGTTATTTTCTTAAAAAGATGTGATTGAGAAGATATGATTTGAAAACCATTTTAAAAGATATGTTTTGAAAACTATTTGAAAAGATATGATTTTAAAAACTAATGACTTGCCTAACAAGAAAAGATATGATTCAAACATAAAACCTTCCTTAATAGAAAAGGCAAAAAAATGTTCAATCAAATCATTAATTGTTAGTAAGTATCTTTGAAAAAGGAAAGAAATTAATTTTTGAAAACATTTGAGTGAAAAGATTTGATTTGAAAAAGATTTGATTTTGAAAAACTCGAAAAAAAATTGATTTGAAAACAAAATCTTCCCCCTAGCACCATCCTGGCGTTAAACGCCCAGAATGGTATACATTCTGGCGTTTAACGCCCAAAATGCTACCTCTTTGGGCGTTAAACGCCCAACCAGGTGCCCTGGCTGGCGTTTAAACGCCAGTCTGCCTTCTTCACTGGGCATTTTTGAATGCTCAGCTTTTTCTGTATAATTCCTCTGCAGTGTGTTCTGAATCTTCAATCCCTTGTATCATTGACTTGAAAAGACACAAATTAAAAATATTTTTGGATTTTTAATAATTAAAATGCAACAAGAATCAAATGACAATGCATGCAAGACACCAAACTTAGCAGTTTGTATACTACTGACACTAACAATATGAGAATGCATATGGGACACACAAAATACTTCAAGTCAATAGAATTCAAAGATCAAAACAAAGAACTATATGCATGAATTCGAAAAATATAGCAAAACATGTATTTGACACCAAACTTAAGATGAGACACTAGACTTAAACAAGAAATATCAAATATTTTTAGTTTTTTTTTTTGAGTTTTGTAAATTTTTTTGTATTTTTCGAAAATTAAGTGGAAAAAGGTATCAAAATTCTTAATGAGAATTCCAGGAATCAGTGCAATGCTAGTCTAAGACTCCGGTCCAGGAATTAGACATGGCTTCACAGCCAGCCAAGCTTCCAAAGAAAGCTTCGGTCCAAAACACTAGACATGACCAAAGGTCAGCCAAGCCTTAGCAGATCACTGCTCCAAGAGCAAAATTGATGAGAATCAACAAGCTCTTGTGGTGATAAGTTGAAACCTCGGTCCAATCAGATTAGACATGGCTTCTCAGCCAGCCAGATTTCAACAAATCATCATGAAACTCTAGAATTCATCTTCAAGAATTTCGAAAAAAAATACCTAATCTAAGCAACAAGATGAACCGTCAGTTGTCCAGCCTGAACAATCCCGGGCAATAACACCAAAAATTTGATGTTGTTGCCGGATCTTGGCACTGATGTTACCAAAGGCTTGCTCAAAACTAGAACAATCCCCGGCAACGGCGCCAAAAACTTGGTGCGCGAAATTGTGAACTATACTTTTTCACAACTCTCATAATCCCTGGTAATGGCTCCAAAAACGTGGTAGCCCAATACCATGGCATTACACAACTTCGCACAACTAACCAGCAAGTGCACTGGGTCGTCCAAGTAATAAACCTTACGTGAGTAAGGGTCGATCCCACGGAGATTGTTAGTATTGAAGCAAGCTATGGTCATCTTGTAAATCTTAGTCAGGCAAACTCAGATATATATGGTGATGAACGAAAATAACATAAAAGATAAAGATAGTGATACTTATGTAATTCATTGGTAGGAACTTCAGATAAGCGCATGAAGATGCCTTCCCTTCCGTCTCTCTGCTTTCCTACTGTCTTCATCCAACCCTTCTTACTCCTTTCCATGGCAAGCTCGTATAGGGTCTCACTGTTGTCAGCAGCTACCTCCCATCCTCGCAGTGAAAGCTAATGCTCAATACTCTGTCACAGTACGGCCAATCACCGGTTCGGTTCCCTCCCCTACCGGAATAGAATAACTCTTTTGCGTCTGTCACTAACGCCCAGTAGGTTACAGGTTTGAAGCACGTCACAGTCATTCAGTCATTGAATCCTACTCAGAATACCACAGACAAGGTTAGACCTTCCGGATTCTCTTGAATGCTGCCATCAGTTCTTGCCTATACCACGAAGACTCTGATCTCACGGAATGGTTGGCTCGTTTGTCAGGCGAGCACTCGGTTGTCAGGCGATCAACCATGCATCGTGCAATCAGGAATCCAAGAGATATTCACCAAGCCTCAAATGCTTGTAGAACAAGAGTGGTTGTCAGTCACCTTGTTCATGAGTGAGAATGGTGATGGGCGTCAATCATCACCTTCATCATGTTGAAGAACAAGTGATATCTTGGATAAAGAACAAGCGGAATTTGAATGAAAGAACAATAGTAATTGCATTAATACTCGAGGTACAGCAGAGCTCCACACCTTAATCTATGGTGTGTAGAAACTCCACCGTTGAAAATACATAAGCATAAGGTCTAGGCATGGCCGAATGGCCAGCCTCCCAATGATCTAAGAACTGAAATGTCCAAAGATGATCTAGAGATCTAAAAGTGATCAAAAGATTTCTATACAATAGTAAAAGGTCCTACTTATAAGAAACTAGTAGCCTAAGGTGTACAGAAATGAGTAAATGACATAAAAATCCACTTCCGGGCCCACTTGGTGTGTGCTTGGGCTGAGCAATGAAGGAATTTCGTGTAGAGACCTTTTCTGGAGTTAAACGCCAGCTCTCATGCTAGTTTGGGCGTTTAACTCCAAATTTTATGCCAGTTCCGGCGTTTAACGCTGGGATTCCTTGAGGTGACTTTGAGCGCCGGTTTGGGCCATCAAATCTTGGGCAAAGTATGGACTATTATATATTACTGGAAAGCCCAGGATGTCTACTTTCCAACGCCGTTAAGAGCGCGCCAATTGGGCTTCTGTAGCTCCAGAAAATCCGCTTCGAATGCAGGGAGGTCAGAATCCAACAGCATCTGCAGTCCTTTTTGGTCTCAGAATCAGATTTTTGCTCAGGTCCCTCAATTTCAGCCAGAAAATACCTGAAATCACAGAAAAACACACAAACTCATAGTAAAGTCCAGAAAAGTGAATTTTAATTAAAAACTAATAAAAATATACTAAAAACTAACTATATCATATCAAAAACATACTAAAAACAATGCCAAAAAGTATACAAATTATCCGCTCATCAATGCTTTCAATTGGTTGTTTTGGATTTTATTATCTCTTATTGCTTTTCTATGCTTCTATTTTGTGCCTACCAAGTGTTTGATAAAATGCTTAGAAGGATGTTAGAGTAGGATTTTATGCTCTTGGCTTGGGTTGGTAACTTATGAACTCTTGAGTTACTAATGTCCAAGTAATTGATGATTGGGAGCCATTAAATCTAGTTCTCACCAATTGAAGTGGTGGAGAGCTAGGACTTATGGACTTGGTTCAATATAGCTCATTTAACTTTCCTTTACTACTAGTTAGAGGATGATTTAATGGGATTGATCCTTGCCAATTCTCATGTTGTGGTTAGTGATAAGGATAGAGATCCTTGACCACCAAACCTTGCCAAGACATCTTTATCACTTGATTTTCATCACCATTTACTTTTTCTTGTTTCTTATTTCAAAAACCCCAAAAGATACCTTTACATAACCAATTATAAGAACACTTCCCTGCAATTACTTGAGAGACGACTCGAGGTTTGAATACTTCGGCTATTAGTTTTATAAGGGGTTTGTACTTGTGACAAACAATTCTTTTGTATGAAAGGATTCTTGTTGGTTTAGAAGCTATACTTTCGAATATATTTGTGAATTCTAGACCACACAAAAATCCGATCATCAAAATGGCGCCGTTGCCGGGGACTTGCAAATGTGTGCCTTATTATTGGTTATTATAAATATTTGCTTTTTGATTGTTTGCTAGTTTTTATTAGTTTTAGGACTTTGTTGCTTATTTTTATTAGTTTTGTTTTTATTTCATTTACTACTATGAACTCTCACAACTTTGGCTATGAGTTTGGTTCTAATTGTGTTGCAGGAAGAGGAGATTACAATGAGAATATGCATCAAGGATGGGAGAATCGAAGATTGGAGGAGCCACAGGAATTTGATCAACCCTCTTGGCAACAACCTCCAAGCCATTCCAAGAAGCATATCAAGATAATGGCTATGGTGAGCACTCTTTTGATTATCAACAACCACCACTATACGCCTATGAATCCCCTCCTCAACATAGCTTTGAACCACCATACTCACAATCCCCTTACCACCAAACACCCCCATATGACCCTAACCCATATCCAGCATACCAACCACCCTATGAGCCTTATGAGCCATACTTAGAACCACCCCCATTCCGACACAATTACTCCTAAGAACTACCACCTCAATTTACACCATCTCCTTATCCTTATCAAGAAAAACCACCTTCCTATCATGAACCATTCTTCCCATGTGATGAACCCTTCCAACCATCACAATCTCCAATGAATGAAATAATTGGTGTACTTCTTCAAGGGCAAGAAATGATGGATAAGAAGGTACTAGAATTCACGGCTGCCTTGACCGAGGTAGTAAATTGATTAGCCTCCCAACAGTTGGACACATCAGGAACTCCCATAGCTACATGTGGAGAATCTAATAAGGAAGAGCATAGCATGAAGGAGACAGTAGAAACTCCAGTGGACAATGAGGAACGGACTTTGTATTGGAACAAGTGGAGGAAGCCGTAATAATTGAAGAGGAAGAAGTGGTTGAAGACTTAGGATATGCTGAACCTCCATGGGAATCTAGAGTTATAGAGTATTCCTCCAATAAGCTTGAAATTGATGTTGAGGAGGATAGTGCACAACCTCCAAGGCATGTTCCTTATGAAGAATTGGACGGATTGGTGATGATGATCATGAATCAATCCCTCCTAGTGACGAACTTGCATCCGCAATTGAACCCCTTGAGTTTGAAGAACCTTCTCCAAGTGAATCTGAAGATGATGTGGAGGTAGACTTTTCTCAACCTCCACCTTATGACTTGAGTGACGGGGAAGAATTAGAAGATTTTGATCAGGGCGCGGTTGAAGTTGAAGAGGCTTGCAAGGAGGTGGAAGAATTCAAAGAAGAGCACAAGGGAGTGGAACTTGTAAGGCCATTGGAAACATCTCTCCCCAAGCCATTACCATCCACCCTTTCATTCAAGTGGGTAAACCTCTTATCTCTAAGCTTTATAATCCCACTTGAATATTGATTGCTTGAGACGGATGGTCAACTTAGAGCTCTTTGTAGCTTTAAGAGTAAGAGGGAGCTAGTTAGTGGTAGAAGTTGTCATACAAGGTGCAATATGGTTGAAAGCTCAAAGTTTAAATGCAAAGCTTGGTGTAGAGCTCGACTGAATGGGTCTAGGAAGTTGTTTGGATGCTTCAGTAAGAATTCGACTAAAAGCAAGGTTTAGGACCCCGAAATTCATTCTAGCAATCAACACTCTTGGGGTCTTGTCACTTGCTTTAACTTGCTTGAAGACTCTTTGCGCCTAGTTTGGGATCTCGGAGACCATTGGAATTACAAATATTGGTGAAAATTTCTGGACGAGTTCAAGCACAAGCCACCATGACAAGGAGCTCACCAAATGTCCAACTTAAGGACAATAACAAAAAGTGTTAGGTGGGAGAAAACCCACCATGGTATGATCATTCCTTTTTATTCTTAGTTTTATTTTGTTTTATTTTTATCAGTGTTCCTTTATACATTCTGCATTATGTTTGAAAAAAGGAGAAAGAGAAAAGTGCATTCCACGAGTGCGCGTGGTGACGCTAAAACTTACAGCAAGTTACGCGGGAGCTGCGCATAAAGGGTGCCTTGTGCACGAGCCAACCCACGCGTACGCGTGGGTGACGCGTGTGCGTCACCCGTGTTTTAGTTAACCCACGCGTAGGCGTCAGCAACACGTACGCGTGGGGTGCAAAATCGGCGTCAATGAGTGATTTGGCCGAGAGTTGTGCTGCCTTGGTGCTGGTAACATACGTTTCGCATGACCAGAGGTCACGCGTACGCGTGACCGACGCTTACGCGTCGAATGGCTGTTTCTATTTTCATGCACACGCGTGACCAGCGCGCGCGCGTTACATCTTGTTTTTCATTTCTTACTCCTTTTCTCCTCTACTTTCTCCTTCTTTCTTCCTCCTTTCTTACTTCCTTTTTCTTCATTTCTTTAACTTCTCGTCCTTATTCTCTTTCATTCTCTTTTACTTAATTCATTTGCATATTTTCATTCATTACATTTTAACTTTGTGCATGTTTATATTTTCTTTTCTAAGTTTATTATTTTTCCATTGGTGTTAAAAGTTCTTATTCAACTGTTGCATCTTCCTGGCATTATTTTGGTGCTTAGTGACTTGTTTTACACTGTTGGGTGATATTATTTAGATGTCAATGCTAATCTTTTATGACATTTGTATTCCTTGTGCATTGATATATCCCTATAATGTCTCTCGTGACCCACTCTCTCTCGCTCCTTGTTAAAATTTTTGCACTATTTATATGCCATTTGCTTCTACTGTTTTCTCACTTACATGTTGTAACTACCATGTAGTTGATATCCTCATTATTTGGCATCAACTCACCCATATTCTATTTATTTTCTTATCTTTGTTTGTGGGTTACTCTTCTTCCTTTCTCTCTTCTTTCAGGATGGCCATCAAGAAAGAAAAAAGGAAAAGCTTTTAAATGGGGCGAACAACGAATCCATCTGCATAATCCATTAAAGAAAGAGCATCATTTGGAGCAACCCGCCCACTTGCGCATCTTAGCATGCACCAAGGACGGTGCAATTTTTAAGTGTGGGGAGGTCGATACCGACTTCCGGGGTTAGTTAGTTCCTTCTCAACACCAATGTGAGATTTCCTTTGTTAGTTCATTGTTGTATTTGCATGTTTGATTGCATGTTTGTTACATTTTGTGCATATTTTACCACTACTTGGTTGAAGTAAAAAAAAAATTTCAAGAAACTTTTTTATAGCATTTCACTAATTTAAATTAAAATTTTGTTAAACTTGCTTGAAGAAATTGATTTTGGAACATGGTTTAGAGCTCGAACACACAAAACCAGTGAGATTTTGAGCCTATTTGATTGGTTCCATTTTATCAATCAATATTTTGTTTTGGTGTGTGTTGTTCTCTCTAAAATTGTGATCTATATCTTGCTTGATTTTATATTTCCATGGTTTAATGTATGCATATACTTACATGATTGAGGCTTTGTTTCACTGAGCTTACATACCCATATGGCCTTAACCTTTTCATTATCCTTTGCAAACCAATTTTGAGCCTATTTTACTCATTTGTTCTTTATTTTAGCACATCATTGACTTTAAGCAAAAAATAATAATGTCCTTAATTTGAATCCTTGGTTACCTTAGACTAGTGAGAGTGCTCATGAATTAAGTGTGGGAAAAAGTGGGTTTGGAAACGTTTGGTTTGGGAATTGAGTATGTTAGACTTTTTGTGAAAATGTGAAAAATGTTGAGGACATATTTATGCATTCAATACCTTAATCATATGCATTGTGAAAAAGAAAAGAAAAGAAAAGAAAATACAAGAAAAAGAAAAGAAAAAGAAAAAGAAAAAAGAGCAAATAAGAAAAGGGGACAAAATGCCCCAAAGTAATTGATGATAGCAATGCATATGAGTTGTACTCAAATTTAGGATGCATGAATATGTGAAAAACATAGTTAATGGGTAGTTAGATTGTATATTATGATTACATGAATTGTCCTAAGTTAGGTGAGAAGTTTAGGTTAATTAAGGATTCGAATTTTAGTCCACTTAACAAAATACAATCCTACCTTGACCCTAACCCCATTACAACCCTCAAAAGACCTCTTAATTTATGTATTTGTGCATTAAATTTTTGTTGATTGGTAGAATAAGAGCAAGCCTTAGAAAGCAAGATTAGTAGAGAACCGAGAGACTCGACCCTCAAACACTAGAGTGATTAGAGTGTATACACTTTCAGTGAGGGTTCGATGCTTGATTCTTTGTTCCCGGCTTTCACAAGCTATTTTCTTCTGCAAGTCTATTTGTACTTCATTTTTTTTATGATTCGAATTAGTGAAATCCAGTTCATATTTGTTCTTTAAAGATTTGTTTACTTTTAACCAAGTAGGTAGAAACATTTTGCATGTAGTTGCATTCATATAGATAGGTTGCATCTCATACTTTCTACCATTCCTCTTCACTCATATAGCTTCTCTTGAGCTTAGCATGAGGACATGCTAATGTTTAAGTGTGGGAAAATTTGAAGCACCACTAATTTATGGTACATCTTGTACTTAATTGAGTGGATTTTATTCACTATGCTCACATTTATTCATAGAGTTTACATGTTTCACACTTTCCTTCCTGATTTTGTGTTATGATTGAAAACATGCTTCTTTGGCCTTTAATTCACTATTTTTAATCCTCTCTTATTACCATTCGATGCCGTGATGTGTGTGTTAAGTGTTTTCAGGTTATATAGGGCAGAAATGGCTTAGAGGATGGAGAGGAAGCCTGCAAAAATGGAAGGAGCACAAGAAATAAATCAGATAACCAGCGAGAATCGACGCGCACGCATGGCTCACGCGTGCGCGTGGCTTGGAGATTTTCACAGTGATGCATGCGCGTACCTGACACGTGCGCATGACTTGGAGAGTTGCACATCAACGCGTACGCATGACTGACGCGTACGCGTGACATGCGCCACGCATAGAAAGCGCAGAAAACGCTGGGGGCGATTTCTGGGCTCCATTTTAGCCCAGTTCCAAGCCCAAAAACACAGAATAGAAGCTGCAGAGTGGAGGGAAGCGATCAATAAATTAGACACTTATCATTCACAATTGAGATTTAGATGTAGTTTCTAGAAAGAGAGGCTCTCTCCTCTCTGTAGGTTTTAGGATTCTCTTAGTTTTAGGTTTATTTCTTCATCAAATTCAGGTTCAATGTTCCTTTAATTAGTTTCTCTACTACTCTTATTTGTCTTAGCATTCTAGTTTATTAATTTCCCTTGTTGATTACTTTATCTTCTCATTTAGTTTATGAATTCTCATGTTAGATTTGATTTTCTATTTAATACAATTTGAGATATTTCATATTTATGATTGCTTTCTTCAATTTAGGTTATTGATGCTTTCAAGTGGTTGTTTAGATTTTATTATCTCTTATTGCTTTTCTATACTTCTATTTTGTGCCTACCAAGTGTTTGATAAAATGCTTGGAAGGATATTAGAGTATGATTTTATGCTCTTGGCTTGGAATGGTAACTTAGGAACTCTTGAGTTACTAATGTCCAAGTAATTGATGACTAGGAGCCATTAAATATAGTTCTCACCAATTGAAGTGGGGGAGAGCTAGGACTTATGGACTTAGTTCAATATAGCTCATTCAACTTTCCTTTACTACTAGTTAGAGGATGATTTAATGGGATTGATCATTGCCAATTCTCATGTTGTGGTTAGTGATAAGGATAGAGATCCTTGACCACCAAACCTTGCCAAGACCTCTTTATCACCTGATTTTCATTACCGTTTACTTTTTCTTGTTTCTTATTTCAAAAACCCCAAAAGATACCTTTGCATAACCAATTATAAGAACACTTCCCTGCAATTCTTTGAGAGACAACTCGAGGTTTGAATACTTCGGTTATTAGTTTTATTAGGGGTTTGTACTTGTGAAAAACAATTCTTTTGTATGAAAGGATTCTTGTTGGTTTAGAAGCTATACTTTCAACGAGAATATATTTGTGAATTCTAGACCAGACAAAATTTCGTTCATCAAGGCAGCTATGTCGTTGTAGACGCAGGGACGTAGTTAGGGTTAGACACCATGATGAACAGCTGTTCCGATGCATCCGCAACTTGTGACGTCAGCAGGGTAATCGGATTAGAGGGAGAGGATCTAGAATTCCCAGTGATACCCGCAGAAATCTTTCCTCTACGACGACTAAGACCACGACCACTAGGCTGATCTGCAACACCTCTACCTGTCGTCATGACTGCAAAAGAGCATACTAATTAAAAATGTGCTAAAATGGTCTCCTATTTGATTTTTTTTTATTTACTGCCATTTTCACTCTTAAAACATATTTAAAATTAATGTGACTTATATTCGGGGTTTTTAATCAAAACCAAACAAAGAGAATAAATTAACAATAATTAGAAATTCATAACAATAAATCAATCTTTTAAATTATAATAACTAGTTCAGAACGAATCAACAATAATCAAAACATGTTTTAGTTAGAATCAAAAGAAATCAGAACTAAATAAGAAACAGAAATCAGAACATGCTCTAATTAAAATTGAAACTAAACAAGTTCAGTACCTTACGTTCAAAACTAAATAAGGAACACAAATCAGAATATGTTCTAGTTAATATTAAAACTAAACAAGTTCAGTACCCTAAGTTCAAAATTTTAGAAAATACTAAGTTCAAAACAAGTTCAGTACCCTAAGTTCAGAACTAAATAATCAACAATAATCATAAATTTCAAAACAGCAAATAAAACTTATAAATTATATCAACAAATCAGAATTTTAGAAAACCCTAAGTTCAGAAGCATTACCTGAAGAAGAGTACCAGAGCTGAGAAGTAGAAGCGACGTAAACAGCGGCAGAAGCAGCGGTATTGGTGGCGGCGGCAGCAACGGTAGCCGCTCGTTTAGATTCCTACAGCTACAACAGTGACGACAGAAATGTGAGGAGTGGCTCTCAGAGAGAAAGGGGCTGTCGGGGAGATGAGAGAAGTAGAGAGAGTGGGAGGTGAGAGGGTTAGAGAGAGAGAGAGAGAGAGAGATTCAAATGAGGGAGAAGAGGGTTCGCACTTCAAATTTATGGCACAGTTATCGTCGGATTTACTGTCCGGAAAATCCGACAGTAAACCATTGCTGGTTGCCAAAACGCAGCGTTCTCACTAAGTGGGTTTATTGGCGCATTTATCCAAGGGTAAATCCAATACTAACTTACGCACATATTTTTTTTGTTTTCCTCCAATTATTACCGGCGAATTTATCGTCGAAAACGTAAATCCGCCGATAATAATTTGACGTTGACAAATTCGACACCTTCACTGCCGGTAAATCCACCAATAAATCTGTTGCAACTCTCTGTGACGATACTCAGTTTTTTCTTGTAGTGCATTCCTTATCAGCAATAAACCAAGTGCAATAGCTTATACACTAGTCTTACCAACGTAAGCGAACATACACGATGTTTTCCACATTTCAACATTGAAGAAGTACCATGGAGATCAAAAAAGTCAATACATGCCTTTACCTCTGCATACTAATGAGTCGGGACCAATCATAGAACTTTATAATGTAGCTTTGTTAATAGGATCCTGGAGACGAGACCAAAAACACATGGGAAGCAGCTAAGCAGTTATAACGAGCCGATCCTCAGTTCAACCTTGAAGACAAGGTTGAGGTTAAAAGGGGGAGTAATGTAGTGAATATGGTTAGGAAAAATACATAAATGCTAACTATGCAAAGAGTGATGAGCAAAATCATGTATGAGAGACAATTGATAGGGAAGTTAAGTTAGTTATGGGTGGAAGTCATGTGGCAATTGATCCGCAAAATAAGAGATCAAGAAGGAGTGAAAGAATGTGGAATATTGATAGGGTGTTGGAGGATTATGTTTGGTAGGAATCTGTGGCATTGTCTCTATGCCTCTTTAATCGCCTTCTGAATTATGGCTTCATATGTCTTCTTCCGTTCTTTTTCTTCTGCTAAATTCTATCTTCTCTAAATTCTTCTTTTTTCTTTTTTAATTCAAGTGTTTCTTTCATGCATGTAGTTCCTTAACATGCTACTACTACTGCTAAACACTCAACCAATTTTGATTTTTTTATTGTTCTATTTATTTTTTCTTTTCTTAGACTATATTTTTTGTAACACCCTAATATTCAAATCCTTATGCTCGAGTCATAAGTCAATGATATTACGGTGGTACGACTCTCAGGTGGATTTTTAATATATAAATATAGGTAATTTCGAAAGGAGTATTAATCGAGAAGCCTGAAAAGAGTAGAAATAAAATCGCGAAGACGTATCACTCACGTTTCAACAATGAAAAGATAGAACGTGAAGCCGAAAGCGATATACAGACAAGGCATAAAGGAGATTAAGAGATAGATAACAGATAGATATATATAACATAAGTAATAGCCACTAGTCGCGACCCGCGAAGTTTAGGCTGGCTAGGGTACAGTATGAAAGTAGTTGACAACAGTACATCCTAATCTCTCCCAAAGGAAACATATGAGCCTCTATAGGCAAGTTCCAAAAGAGTTCAACACATAATATAATCCTTTCAAAACAAAGGTGGAGAGATTCTAAGCAAAATACAAGTAGAGCAAATAAATATCTTCGCCGTCTCTCAGACGAACCGCAGCTCACTTCTGAGCACCTGAACCTGTATCTGAAAAACAAGAGATATATACGGAATGAGAACCCCGGGCCCATGGGTTCCTAGTACGGTAAAAGTGCCAAATAAATACAATGCACTGCAATAAAAACTCACTAAGCATCCTAAACTCCTTTTCACCAAGTATCCAGCCTAGATTCTCACTAATCCATAAATAGGCATCTGTCGTAAGGGGATACTAAATCTAGTTCATGTTACACATGTTTCCCAATTCGCTGATTCTTTCACGAATCAGACTCAGAATCATAAGCAAAACCATTACCAGTTGTTCTGCCTCAGCAACTTTATATCAATACATCATACCCTCGCCTGGAGCTAGTGAAATCACATCACTGCGTCTACCCAGGGGGCTCAAATGATCTCATTCAAAAATCATCATCATTATACAATCGTATTATCAATTCATCTCATCAAGAACAGCCCCCAACATCCACCAACACCATCATGAGGGATCTCGCAGTTGTACAAACACAAGCAATACAGACAAGTAATACACAAATAAGGTACAAGTAGAACAAGTAGCATGTAATCAGGTAACATAGCATATATGATATAGAAATCCAAAACAAATAGGCAAACCCAAACAATTCAAACATATGCAAATGATGTATGCCTGCCCTATGGCTGATGATATCATCTGTCGGTTATATAGCCAACCCGACACGTCCTGGTAGCTAACCATGGACAGAAACACCCCTTGCGGAGCAAGTAGGTTTGAGCTACAACCCCCTTGCTACTACCCGCTCAGCCCAGAGCCAGTGGAACAACCACTACTGCGGCTACTACCCAGGCGGGTGTTTAACAGCTCAACCTGGAGCCAGTGGAACAACCACTACTGCGGCTACTACCCAGGCATCACAATCTCTGACCTGGAGCAAGTGGGACGAACCACAACCCTTGCTACTGCCCAGGTATCTTAAGCATTAACCCGGAGCAAGTGGGATGAACCACAACCCTTGCTACTGCCCAGGTATCTCAAACATATATTCATTCAATCTCAATTCATATTATCAATCCTCATTGTTATCAAATCTCAAACATTAACCTGGAGCAAGTGGGACGAACCACAACCCTTACTACTACCCAGGTATCACAAATACATTCATTCAAAACTCCATAATTAAACCCATTTATCATAAACATCCTTTTCCGTCTCACACCTGGAGCAAGTGGACAACGCCACTGCCTACTACCCGGGGTTACACATCACATTTCAACATCTTCCATTATTATCCATTCAACACATTCATTCATTAATCATATATGCAATTATTCTCAGCCATAATCAATAATGGCTTTGCCGTGACCCGGCAATAACTCAGCCATCCGGCTCATGGTCCAATCAGGAACCAGCCATTTATCAATAAATATAGCCCTTCGGCTCATGGCATACACGGTACTCCTACCGTCATCCTCCATATCTCATATAATCATTATTGATCGCCATTGATCATAACTTTTCCCCTTGCTTCACTCGCAAGTTACCACATCCCCTAGTTCCTTTCTCATTACTAAGCATATCATAATGATTTAATACATAAGGGGTGAGATTGAAGGCTTAAAAGTATGAGATTTGGCTTTTAAAACTCAAGTATCAACTTTGGCATGAAAACAGGGCCACGCGTACGCGTACTCCACGCGCACGCGTGGATGGCTACAAAACTCATCGGCGCATACGCGCCATTCACGCGGACGCGCGGATTGAAAAATAGACAACGACGCGTACGCGTCAGCCACGGGTACATGTGGGTACACTTGCGCCCCAAGCACAAGACTGGCACAACTCTCGGGAAAAAGGCTGGGCAACGGGTGCAGCGCATCGACGCGCACGCGCACACCACGCGCACGCGTGGATGGTGCCTTCTTGAAGAACGACGCGTACGCGCCAAGTGCGCCTACGCGTGGAGGGTCATTCTGCTAAAAATTTTCTAAGTTAAAAGCTGCAGAATTCACAGATTCAACCCCCAATCTTCCGACGGACATAACTTTCTCATTTTAAATCGTTTTTCACCCGATCTTCGAACGGCATGGACATCCCGGATCCAATTACATTTCTAAACAGATTTGGCACAAAACAGAGATTCGTAGTCCAAGTTATGTCCCGTCAAAGTATGCCCAAAAACCATGTTTTCATATAAAACCACAAAGTGCCATTTTCAAAACAAGCCATTTTCAACTCTTTTCAAAATCAACCAAAACATGCCAATTTCAACCCTTTTTGAAACCAGTCAAAATATATCAAAATTAACATCAAACCTCCTCAACTCATACATTAACACCTTACCACAATTCACAAAACCGCCATATAACCATCTTTACCCATTTCAAACAAATGGCTAAATTACAAACATATCAACATGTCATACATTCTTCCTCATCCCAATTTCCAACAATACTATTTCCAATCAACCATCATTATACATAACCAATATCATACTCACTATCACGTGGTTTCACCCCCAAATCAACCTTAATCATTTCTCAAGCATATATCACAACATACATATCTCTTATGCATTATCATACCATCAAGGCATCAATAATCATACTCACATATATGACCACATAATATATCTCAACCAAAATCAAACATACCTCATCTATACAATCTCACCCAAAATTACCAATTTCCACACTTCAACTCCTCAAACCTCATTATCCAATAACCGACCCAATCATTCATATATTCATTATATGAAATTCATCCAATCACTTGTGTCATCATACAATGCACACATCAACTTACCTCCCTTACCTCTTTCCGGCCTCCGGCCCAAAATTTACGGCCTCCGGCCCAATTTCACAATTTAAATGCATAAATCACAAATTAATACTCATTACCCAATACATCAAATTTTCAATACACCAAACATACAAGGCCACACAATTCTCAATCCAATCATTAATTTCACATTACATACCAACTATGCATATTAGCACCAACCATTTACACAATCCAAACTTAATTCTAGGGGCATCTAGTCTCGGAATTCTCATCACACCACACGGTACTTAAATGAAACTTAAACCGTACCTCTTGTAGCCAAATCAATTGAGCCTCTTCTATGGAAGTCTCCACCAACCCTTAGCTCCAAGCCTCACCAAAGCTCCACAAGCAATACCAACCTCCCAATTGTGCATCAAAATCACCAAATACACTAACATAACCAATATCACATACATACATCAACCTAGGGCTCATAAAGATGATAAATCACAAGGGTTTGAGCACTTCTTACCTCAGCCCATATGAAGTAGGGATAGAACCCACTTAGAATCCATGTTGGAGTATCCCTAAACACCCAAAATCACAAGATTTCAACACTAACTTCCCAAAAACGTGTAACAGTGGGGAATTTCGAAAACTGGGCAGAGATGAATGGAATACTCACCACAAAACTTAGATAGAATTGTAGAGGATGAGAAGAGCGACGCGTGGCCGTAAACGGCTCGTCAATCGGAGCTCCGTAGCTCAAGTTATGGTGGTTTGAAGATCAAAGAGAGTTAGGTTTTCTCTCTTCTCTTCTCTCTTCTCAATTCAGCGCCCCACACACCTTCTTTAGGGCAAAATGAGCTGAAATACTCATAACTAATGTTTATATATGTTGGGTCTTGGGCCCACTTAGGCCCAGTCCACTTATTTTTATCCGTTGGCCCAATTTTGGACCAAAACCTTTAAGATTAGCGCTCTAAATCGCACTTCAAATATTTCTACCTCCCCTAATTATAATTCCTCATTTCTTAATCCT
Source organism: Arachis stenosperma (assembly GCF_014773155.1). NCBI lineage: Eukaryota > Viridiplantae > Streptophyta > Magnoliopsida > Fabales > Fabaceae > Arachis > Arachis stenosperma. Next base: position 134,950,228 of record NC_080385.1, read on the forward strand.
ATTTACTCATAATTAATTTTCTCAGCTGCAGTATCAGACAGGTCTCAGCTGGTACTGCCGGTCAAAATTCCACTGCGCGCTTTTACGCAGAAAACTATGTCTTCCGACTCGGAAAAACTCACTGAATCCAAATATCATATTTAAATTATCAAATTCCAATTGCCAAATCTTCCAAGCATATTCGCTCCTACTTAACTCATCATTTAATTAATTTCGGTTAGACCGGGTATTACATTCTACCCCCCTAACAGAAATTTTCGCCCTCGAAAATTCCATCCATCACTACGAGTACGCGAGCGTAGTCTGCCGTTATATCCAACGCATAACAGTTCCAAGGTCCTTTTACTCTGCGCGCTTCCGTTGCCGAGCTCTGATTCCTCTATCTCTGAGGATCTCGGTCATTCATTCCTTACTTTTATCGTCTCATCAACTCACACCCTATTAAATCTCAAATCATGTCATCAATAATATTGTCATCATCGTTAATCATAGCCATCATCCCACATCACTATAATCAATCAAAGCTTTCTTCGTTTTTTAGAATTCAATGAGTTGTACTAACAATCTGACAAACTCTTATGAATCCGCTTTCCTTTAATAATCTATAAAAGCTTTCGAGGCACATCTCTTTTGTTGAAGTTACTCAGATCAAAATCATTTTCAAAAACATAACCAAATACTCCTTCAAATTCTTGGGAAAGTTTTTCAACAGCACCTCCCCAAAAATTGGAGTTTACCATCCGTCACGGGTTCCCTCTAACCAATCTCAGTACCGCATCAGTATTGCAATTTAAAGGTTTCCAAACGATTTCTCTGAAACCGATCATTACAAATCTTGATCAAAATCCAAGGTCACCATGACCAAACATCATAGCACTCATCTCTCGAACACAACAACTTGCACTCAATCATCATCTAAATCCGACTATGCATCAATGGTAATTTCTTCATCCATTTCGGAACCATTAAGGCTCACCGTCGCAATTAATTCCAATTATCGAGAATCAGTATCTGTATAAGCTCACTAAACTTTTAAGTACTCAAAGCATAAAGCATTTTTAATCATATCCCACTTTTCCTTATTATTACCATACTATGCTAACACTTTTAGCAAGCTTCCGCTATGCCACTTTGATTTCTCGTCAAGTATTAGCTCCATCACTTATTTCCTCAAGTACCCAACCACAACTTAGTATGACTGGCATTTCAAATCAACGTTTCCAAATCTATCATTTAGGACAATTCCTTATCTATTTAAATCAAAGGAACTAAAAGTCACGGGTTCAATCCGTTTTACCAAAAATCTAGAAATCAACCAACTACATAACAAACACAACACATCATTCTCAACAGAAAATCATTTACATCACGGGCATTTATCCATTTGTATTAAGGCAATTCCTTACTCGGACCATCCGGTTTGCTTCTCAGTCTAACATTAAGCTCGACATTCCCAGTTTTATTGTACAGGCGGTATTATAAAATCACACACTGCCATTTAAGCCTGATTATTATAATTACCTCAATCTTACTGCCGTAATCGGCCCGCATCCTGACTCTCTCCTTGTTGGCAATTTCTTGATACATGCCCTGGTAACCCGCACTTGTAACATACGCCTAACCCCAACCGGCATGGCCTATCTGGGTGATGACTTCCACATCTTTGACAGCTCGAAACATCAGAAGAAGTCGATGTCCGCTTTCCCTTACCATTTCTTTGGGACTCCTCAAATTTGTCTGTATACTCAGATACGGACATAACACCTTGCTTCAACCGTAGTAACCCCAATTCCTTGGATGTCCTGGCGGAATTTGGAAAGTACTTCTTATAGAATTCCACCTGGAAGGCATCCCAAGTGATAGGATCATTCCCCTGTTGTAGGAGACGTCGAACCCCTTGCCACCAATGCGATGCTTCCTCCGTGAGCAGATAGGTAGCAAATTCAACACACTGCTCTTCAGGCACCAACTGCGCTTGTAGTGCTCGCTCCATGGCCTGAAACCAGGTGTCAGCTTCAATCAGATTAGTGGTTCCCTTGAACTTAGGTGGGTTAACCTTTAAGAAAGTTGCCAGTGTCATCGGGCCCTGAGCTTCCCTTCCGCCATTGCCATTATTGTTTATCTGTTGTTCAAGGGCCTCCGCAGTGGCCTACATAGCAGCAGCCATATTCTCCAATGCCGCCATAAGGTTTACCAGTTATTCGAGTTGATTTTCGGTTCCTGTGTACTAGTACGATCTCTCTCACATCTCCGACCGGGTCCACGAGGCGCCATCTGGTTCTTATACACACCAAACAATCGATATCAAGTTGATCAGTCTCAATATCGGTAGTATAGTGCTTCAAAGTACCAAAGGTACACTCATGGACTTCATGCTAGATGTATCGGTTAGATACCCAAACTAGCACAGGCACAGACTCAGAGTATACATTGAAGCATAAGCAGTTCCATCCCTCAGGCTCACGAGGACGAACTGCTCTGATACCATAATGTAAAACCCTAATATTCAAATCCTTATGCTCGAGTCATAAGTCAATGATATTACGGTGGTACGACTCTCAGGTGGATTTTTAATATATAAATATAGGTAATTTCGAAAGGAGTATTAATCGAGAAGCCTGAAAGAGTAGAAATAAATCGCGAAGACGTATCACTCACGTTTCAACAACGAAAAGATAGAATGTGAAGCCGAAAGCGATATACAGACAAGGCATAAAGGAGATTAAGAGATAGATATAGATATATATAACATAAGTAATAGCCACTAGTCGCGACCCGCGAAGTTTAGGCCGGCTAGGGTACAGTATGAAAGTAGTTGACAACAGTACATCCTAATCTCTCCCAAAGGAAACATATGAGCCTCTATAGGCAAGTTCCAAAGAGTTCAACACATAATATAATCCTTTCAAAACAAAGGGAGAGATTCTAAGCAAATACAAGTAGAGCAAATAAATATCTTCGCCGTCTCTCAGACGACCGCAGCTCACTTCTGAGCACCTGAACCTGTATCTGAAAACAAGAGATATATACGGAATGAGAACCCCGGGCCCATGGGTTCCCAGTACGGTAAAAGTGCCAAATAAATACAATGCACTGCAATAAAAAACTAAGCATCCTAAACTCCTTTTCACCAGTATCCAGCCTAGATTCTCACTAACTGCGTCTACCCAGGGGGCTCAAATGATCTCATTCAAAATCATCATTATGCAATCGCATTATCAATTCATCTCATCAGAACAGCCCCCAACATCCACCAACACCATCATGAGGATCTCTCAGTTGTACAAACACAAGCAATACAAGTAATACACAAATAAGGTACCAAGTAGAACAAGTAGCATGTAATCAGGTAACATAGCATATGATATAGATCCACAAATAGGCAAACCCAAACAATTCAAACATATGCAATGATGTATGCCTGCCCTATGACTGATGATATCATCTGTCGGTTATATAGCCACCCGACACGTCCTGGTAGCTAACCATGGACAGAACACCCCTTGCGGAGCAAGTAGGTTTGAGCTACAACCCCCTTGCTACTACCCGCTCAGCCAAGCCAGTGGAACAACCACTACTGCGGCTACTACCCAGGCGGGTGTTACAGCTCAACCTGGAGCCAGTGGAACAACCACTACTGCGGCTACTACCCAGGCGTCACAATCTCTGACCTGGAGCAAGTGGGACGAACCACAACCCTTGCTACTGCCCAGGTATCTTAAGCATTAACCCGGAGCAAGTGGGCCGAACCACAACCCTTGCTACTGCCCAGGTCTCAAACATATTTCATTCAATCTCAATTCATATTATCAATCCTCATTGTTTCAAATCTCAAAACATTAACCTGGAGCAAGTGGGACGAACCACAAGTGGACGAACCACAACCCTTGCTACTGCCCAGGTATCTTAAGCATTAACCCGGAGCAAGTGGGACGAACCACAACCCTTGCTACTGCCCAGGTTCATTCAAAACTCCATAATTAACCCATTTATCATAAACATCCTTTTCCGTCTCACACCTGGAGCAAGTGGACAACGCCACTGCTACTACCCGGGGTTACACATCACATTTCAACATCTTCCATTATTATCCATTCAACACATTCATTCATTAATCATATATGCAATTATTCTCAGCCATAATCAATAATGGCTTTGCCGTGACCCGGCAATAACTCAGCCATCCGGCTCATGGTCCAATCAGGAACCAGCCATTTATCAATAAATATAGCCCTTCGGCTCATGGCATACACGGTACTCCTACCGTCATCCTCCATATCTCATATAATCATTATTGATCGCCATTGATCATAACTTTTCCCCTTGCTTCACTCGCAAGTTACCACATCCCCTAGTTCCTTTCTCATTACTAAGCATATCATAATGATTTAATACATAAGGGGTGAGATCGGGAGCTTAAAGTATGAGATTTGGCTTTTAAAACTCAAGTATCAACTTTGGCATGAAAACAGGGCCACGCGTACGCGTACTCCACGCGCACGCGTGGATGGCCACAAAACTCATCGGCGCATACGCGCCATTCACACGGACGCGCGGATTGAAAAATAGACAACGACGCGTACGCGTCAGCCACGCGTACATGTGGGTACACTTGCGCCCCAAGCACAAGACTGGCACAACTCTCGGGAAAAAGGCTGGGCAATGGGTGCAGCGCATCGACGCGCACGCGCACACCACGCGCACGCGTGGATGGTGCCTTCTTGAAGAACGACGCGTACGCGCCAAGTGCGCCTACGCGTGGAGGGTCATTTGCTAAAATTTTCTAAGTTAAAAAGCTGTAGAATTCACAGATTCAACCCCCATCTTCCGACGGACATAAACTTCTCATTTTAAATCGTTTTTCACCCGTTCGAACGGCATGGACATCCCGGATCCAATTACATTTCTAAACAGATTTGGCACAAAACAGAGATCCGTAGTCCAAGTTATGTCCCGTCAAAGTATGCCTAAAAACCATGTTTTCATATAAACCACAAGTGCCATTTTCAAAACAAGCCATTTTCAACTCTTTTCAAAATCAACCAAAAACATGCCAATTTCAACCCTTTTTGAAACCAGTCAAAATATATCAAAATTAACATCAAACCTCCTCAACTCATACATTAACACCTTACCACAATTCACAAAACCGCCATATAACCATCTTTACCCATTTCAAACAAATGGCTAAATTACAAACATATCAACATGTCATACATTCTTCCTCATCCCAATTTCCAACAATACTTTTCCAATCAACCATCATTATACATAACCAATATCATACTCACTATCACGTGGTTTCACCCCCAAATCAACCTTAATCATTCTCAAGCATATATCACAACATACATATCTCTCATGCATTATCATACCATCAAGGCATCAATAATCATACTCACATATATGACCAATAATATATCTCAACCAAAAATCAAACATACCTCATCTATACAATCTCACCCAAAATACCAATTTCCACACTTCAAACTCCTCAAACCTCATTATCCAATAACCGACCCAATCATTCATATATTCATTATATGAAATTCATCCAATCACTTGTGTCATCATACAATGCACACATCAACTTACCTCCCTTACCTCTTTCCGGCCTCTGGCCCAAAATTTACGGCCTCCGGCCCAATTCACAATTTAAATGCATAAACCACAATTAATACTCATTACCCAATACATCAAATTTTCAATACACCAAACATACAAGGCCACACAATTCTCAATCCAATCATTAATTTCACATACATACCAACTATGCATATTAGCACCAACCATTACACAATCCAAACTTAATCTAGGGGCATTAGTCTCGAATTCTCATCACACCACACGGTACTTAAATGAAACTTAAACCGTACCTCTTGTAGCCAAATCAAGTGAGCCTCTTCTATGGAAGTCTCCACCAACCTTAGCTCCAAGCCTCACCAAAGCTCCACAAGCAATACCAACCTCCCAATTGTGCATCAAAATCACCAAATACACTAACATAACCAATAACATAATACATCAACCTAGGGCTCATAAAGATGATAAATCACAAGGGTTTGAGCACTTCTTACCTCAGCCCATATGAAGTAGGGATAGAACCCACTTAGAATCCATGTTGGAGTATCCCTAAACACCCAAAATCACAAGATTTCAACACTAACTTCTCAAAAACGTGTACGTGGGGAATTTCGAAAACTGGGCAGAGATGAATGGAATACTCACCACAAAACTTAGATAGAATTGTAGAGGATGAGAAGAGCGACGCGTGGCACAAACGGCTCGTCAATCGGAGCTCCGTAGCTCAAGTTATGGTGGTTTGAAGATCAAAGAGAGTTAGGTTTTCTCTCTTCTCTTCTCTCTTCTCAATTCAGCGCCCCACACACCTTCTTTAGGGCAAAATGAGCTGAAATGCTCATAACTAATGTTTATATATGTTGGGTCTTGGGCCCACTTAGGCCCAGTCCACTTATTTTTATCCGTTGGCCCAATTTTTGGACCAAAACCTTTAAGATTAGCGCTCTAAATCGCACTTCAAATATTTCTACCTCCCCTAATTATAATTCCTCATTTCTTAATCCTATTTACTCATAATCAATTTTCTCAGCTGCAGTATCAGACAGGTCTCAGCTGGTACTGCCGGTCAAAATTTCACTGCGCGCTTTTACGCAGAAAACTATGTCTTCCGACTCGGAAAAACTCACTGAATCCAAATATCATATTTAAATTATCAAATTCCAATTGCCAAATCTTCCAAGCATATTCGCTCCTACTTAACTCATTATTTAATTAATTTCGGTTAGACCGGGTATTACATTTTTCATATTTATTTGGAAAACACTTCTTCTATTTTCACTGTTCAATTGAATAAAACACCACTCAATAGTTTCATCTTTTCATTTTACCCATGCAAAAATTAGGGCTCTGCCTATGTCCTAAAAAAAAATAGTTAGGTATTTAAGAAGAATCATCTTTTTTTATTAGCCAGGAAGAAGAATATTAATGAGCCTAGTTATTGGGTCTTAATAAAACCAACGAAACAACCTAAATGTATTCCGACAAAATTATTGTAAGAAAAAGAAAAAGTGTTATTCAATTCTAGCTATCCTCTTACGTTTTCTTTTAGACATAGTTATAAAAATCGGATCGATCAGGATAATCTGATCCAAAAACTAGTGAACCGACCTTAAGACTAGTCCGGATTGAGCAAGAGGGCTGAAAGTGAACTAAGCTGAGTCGAGATAGACCAAGCTCAAGTTTGGCTCACAAAAATTTAGTTTGGCTCATGGCTCGACTTATTAACAATTGAGCCCTATTTCGTAAGCTCAAACTCGGCTCAACGAAAGCTCACGAGCTGGCTCAAATAATACGAACATATTCTATAATTTTAAATCAATAAATTATAACTTATATATATTAAAAAAATTAAAAAAGATAAATTTTATATATTGTCTATCTATCAATTATAAATTTTTTATTTATCTTACATCAAAATTATATATAAAAATAACTATAAAATTTTAAATAATTAAAAAAATTAATATATATATATATATATATGTAAAATTATATATATATATATATATATATATATATATATATATATATATATATATATATTCAAGCCAGCTCACGAGCTAATGAGCTGAGTTTATCCAAATTCAATCTCAACTCATTTAATTTATGACTTTAATTCCAGGTTCAAGTGTGACTCACCAGCTCACGAGTTCAGCTTATCGAGTTATTAACGAGTCGAGTTCGAGCTGACTCATGAGCTAAGCTTGACTCATTTTCGGCCCAGAATAAAAACCAATGTTCTAAAAACTGGACCGGACCGGCCGGTCGAACTGGCAGCTCAAACGGTTCAGTTTTCTAACAGAAACCGCTATTTTAAAAACCGGATATGAATCGCTGAACCAGCCAAGAACCGACCGGTCAGACCGGACCAGAACCCGGCCGGTTTATAAGAAACGACGCCGTTTCCTTCGTTGAAAGAAAAGGAATTGCACGCGTTGTCCCCCCACCCCTTCCTTTCTCCAACTCTTTCCTTCAGCAAATGCCCTAGCCTCCACCAAAGAAAGCAAACCCTAGCCTCCACCAATCTTGTCGCCGTCTGTCGAAGTGAGAAACTGCTGCTGCCGCCTCCGTTGCACTCAAGAACTTCCGTCTTCGTGCTATCAGCGTTCGCTACTTCGATCTCACCAACCCCTGTTCGCTCTCACGAATCGCCTGGTCGCCGTCGTCCGCACGCTCAATAGCTCTCCGTCGTCCGTCGAAGGTCAATGCTCACTGCTAGTGCTTGTTCTTCGTGTTTTTTTTTATTGTCTGTTCAAAAATCAAACCCTCTTCGTGCTTGTTCTTCGATGGTCAGTGATAGTCGTTTCTAGTGTTTTTGTTTTCATTGCTTGATGATTATTGATTAAGTGATGCGTTGCTATTTTCTTTTTTTACTTTGTGCTTGAGATTGGATACTTTGTCAGTGCTTAGTACTTGTTCTTAGTTGATTGGCTTTGGTCACTACTCTGGCTTGTTCTGGCCTGCTCTTGATTGATTAACTCTATTACTGGCTTATTGATTGATGATAAATTGCTACTGATAAGATGTTACTGTTTTGTTAGGGATAAATTGTTACTGTTACTGATAAATTGTTAGGGATTACTTGTTACTGTTTTGTTATGTTTGTTGCTTAATGCTAAAATGGAAATCAAATCAAATGCTGTTTGTTGCTGAATGATAATTTTTGTTGCTGAATGTTGTTGGTAGTATTAATTTTGTGCTGCTATTAATTTTCTAGTGGTGCTGCTGCTGTTTTTAATTTTGTGAATGATTTATTAATTTCAGTTATGGATGATAGTATTAACTTACTGTTTTATGCTATTAATTTCAATGAAAAATTTGCCACAGATGTTGAGGGACTCCTAAGCTTAAATGAAGCTTCACATCTTAGGATTCATGGAGAAGACATATTAGATGAAGCTCTTCGATTCACCTTAAATCCATTACTCTTATGAACGCTATTTTTTTTTTTTTTTTCAATTTGATGATATCTTTGATCTTTGTTGCCTATGTTAGTTGGTGTTTCTTGATGGCCTGGAGTTTTGATCTGTTTGTTAGATGAGTTTAGTTGTGATAAATTTTGATAATTGTTATGTTTTGAGAAGGTTTGGTTTGGTGATTAGATTGAGCTTAATTATAGAAGAGGTCTTGCTACTCAGTTGTAAGATTGTACAGTATTAACTTATTAAATGATTAGAATTGCATTTTGTTTGAGCAGTGTTGACCTATTGAATAGTATTCAGTGATTGGAATTGCATTTTGTTATAGATGGTGATGATTTTCTTATGGAATGATTAAGTTTGTATTAGACTACAAGTATGTGTTAGGCGTTTATTTATAATTTATTTGTTATTTTATTATTAAACGATTTTTCCGGTTAAATCACAGTTGAATCGGTTGAACCAATAAACTAGTGAACTAGTAACTAAAACGGTTCGATAACCGGTTCAGTTTTCAGAACCTTGATAAAAACCATTGAAAACCGGTTTGATCCAAGCGGTTTTATTAGAAACCAAAACTGATTCGAAATTAAAATTTTGTGGAAAAAAAAAAACACCTTAATCTTCAAAGAAGCCCCCTCCAATCTACTCTTAAGTCTTGATTCACTCACACTCATGGCAGGGCTGGGTCTCTGGGATAGAAAGAAAATGGGTGTGGTTCCCAACTCAAGCCAGAAACCTCTGTTCTGCGTAAAATGGCCATGGCACCAAGCTTCAAACACCAACACCTGCAACTTCGACGGTCCATGGCTCTTCACCTCTCTCCGAAACCTCGGTTCCCTCGCTCTCAATTTCGCCGCCACTGCCACGTCATCACAACAAACGAAGGCGAAAATGGCCACCGGTGAAATGGCGTTGGATCAGGCGGAGGCGGAGCATAGGGCGTTCGCGGCGGCTCTGGCCAGCGGGAAGGAGGCGACGGTGCTCGAGTTCTATTCTCCAAGGTGCAGGCTCTGCAGCTCAATGCTCAAATTCGTCTCCGAAGTTGAGTCCAGGAACTCTCAATGGCTCAACGTTGTTATGGCAGATGCTGAGAATGAAAAATGGCTGCCGGAGGTAATTTCTTTTTTCTGCGCAATTTTCCAGTTGATTATTGATGATGAAATAGGATAGGAGCGTGATGCTGTTGCATAACTAAGTTAATCAATGCTTGGATTTTTAGTTTATTGCTTATGGTAATAGCTGAAAACATGTTGATTCATATGAAGCAAGTTAAACATACTGAGTTTATTTCTTTATTTATTCTTCACCTGGTTCTGTTTGATCCATGTAGCAGACTCCTACTAGAGGGGTAAGTTTTGTTGTTGTATTCTTCAACTGGTTTTGGGTGATTTTAAAAGGTTCAGTTTGTTGTGATATATTTAATAACTTTGGAAAGTGGAGTGTTGGAGTGAATGATATTATTTAAGGTAGGTGAAGAGGTCAGTGAATGGATGAATGAATGTGTTGCTCATTGGCTCTGGATCATTTCTTAGGTCAAGTAACCAACGTGGCGCAGTTTTATGAGAAGCTTGAGTTTGAAGGTGAAAGTCCTTTGTGATGTTTGATTGATTTTACCTTGATTCAGCATTGGAAAGTTCCAGCAGTTTGGAGACTTCTCAACTAGCTGATTGATGATTACTCTATAGCCTGGCTGATTGAAGATTATTTTCATGGCCATTGTTTTAAAGGAATAAATCAGAATGAACTTGAAATTTGTAGTTTCTTGTTCTAAGTAGGTCCATATGTCCACCTTTAACTTTGTTGTCTAGACAACCTCTGGGTATATACTTTGGGTTGATTTAGCCTTTGGAAATCCCCACGAGGGATCCAACTTGATCTTTGTGTAGGTTTCTTATCTCTTGCACAAATGACAGCAAAATTTTCCAATCTTACTTATCCCTTGGGAATTCTTTATGACGAGAGCATATGATGTTATAGTGTCAGATACCCTGGTGTACTGCATGAAGAGGAAAAGATGAGTGAGGAGCAAAAGAGGGAACTGGCTTTGTAGCTATACTCCTGCTAAGCTGTGCTGGCAGGGACTGTGCAAGGTGGGAAGATTTCATTGAGAAAAGAAGAGGGAGGGTCGAGGTTGAATTGCACAGTATATGCAAGGGTGTGACTACGATATTTGGCATGGGCCATAACCATGCAGGCCATGGTGTATTGTGGTAGCATGAAAATATTATCATCTATAAGCACAAACAAACACCCAACAAATTATCAATAATTTAGTTTTATTTGTTTTGCATCATCCTAGTAGGTAATCTTTAGTTCAATGGTTGGTAGAGTATTTTCCACTTTATGCCAAAATTACTCAAGGGGCAAGATGTTTTAGATGCACTCTACATGCTGGTTATACCATGGGAAAAATGTGATTATTATACTGATATAGTGGATGGCACCCAATTGAGCATTTAGTGCAGGTCTACTGCCATTGCACAACTTTAGAAGTTAGAAAATCAAACTGCAATGTAAAGGAATAGCTTCTTAAAGGCTGACCTTTAAATTTATTTTCACGAATTACTAATTTTGTTTTGGGTTCATCCTTGTTTCCGTTAGTGGTTTCTTATATTTGCAAAGATAGTGATAGTTAACAATTTCTTAATGTATGTCATTACCATTATTTGTGTGATTAATTTCATGAGGAGAAAACATTCTGTTCATTATGGTTCCTTGTAGACTTATATTTAAATCTTGCTATTGCAGCTGCTTAATTATGATGTTACGTATGTTCCTTGCTTTGTGCTTCTTGACAAGAAGGGAAGAGCGCTAGCGAAAACAGGTGTTCCACACAGTCGTTTACATGTTATAGCTGGCGTCTCCCATCTTCTCAAAATGAAGCGTCCTCAACAAAATAGTACATGATGCGAGGAGTCTCTATTATCATTTGTATGAAACTAACATTATACAACATTGGCCAGAGATAATTGAGACGGGATTACGGTTTCAGGTGAGATTTTATCCCGTTTGTAAGTTTAATCTTAGTAAGTAATGTATAACACAAGCCCATCATGTAGTTATCCTACTTAAATTTATTTAGTTAGTTAAAATTCGATTACCTTTTTATGTTAACTATTCATCTTGCCTTGTTCCTCTATTTTCTTCCTTTCCAAAGCGCTAGATTGATATCGTGTATCATGTTGAGGATAATATCAGTCAGTGAGAGTTAGTGGAAGTTAGAATTTGTTATATAGTTGGGCTGAGCTGCCACCTTTTCTGTCATGATTTCTGCTACTAGATGAGTGAGTTTGTTGTGTATAACTCAGGTATCAATAATCACTCTCACTGTAATTACGTGTATTCATCACATTACAATTTCAATGCGATTCTCTAGAACCTTGAGCTTCTTTCTTTTCTCTCTTCTTTCTCTCTGATTTTCTTGGCTCTGCACAATTCAGAGCAGCTCCTGATACCTCTCATACCAAACACATTGACCATGCGAAGTGTGTATTAGAATCGCCACAAAAAGATGTCAAGTTTTCCTGTTCTCAATGGCCATCTTTTTATCCCGCATGATTGCTGCAAATTCCTTTGAATCCGTATTAATTCAGTTTATGCGAAGGTTAGATAGGACCAAATAAGGACAGGAAAATATTCATGGTGCCTTATTCTAACAGCATTCTACATTCATGATGTTAGAGCATGCACAACGGTAATAAAATTGAAGCCCGTGTCTGACAAAAAGTAAGGATTTAGCATTGGAGGAGTGAAAAAAAGTTCCTTCACATTATTCGACGGCCCTATTTAAAAGGACTTAAGCTTCTTCAAAAATAGCCAACAAATTTAAACATGTGTTAATAATAAAATAAAAAATATTTTTAAAGTTAAAAAAATTAAAAACACATTATATATATATATGAAGTAACGGTCATATAACCGTTATATATACATAAAATAATTTCATAATACTTATCATTAACTATAAAATTTAATTATATTTTTTTATATTAAAAAATTTTACAAATTAATTTAATTTTAAATTATATATTGTGTATTATTGTTATTTATGAAGTTATTAACTTTTTTTAATATTAATATTTTTTAATAGTAAATTATTTTTTAATTTATAAATTTTAATAATATTATTATAAAAAATTAATAGTCACATTAATTTTAATTATTTTAATTAATTAATTAAATAGGATTATAATAGACACTTAAATTTAATTCCTCTTAATAGAAATGAGAATTGTTTTACGTTTCTATTTATTATTTATGACACAAAAATATATTTGAATTTACTTTTTATGACAAGTAGATTATAAATAAAAATGGGAATGAATTTTATATTAGAGAGTCTAAAATTAAAGCTTCATTCATTATTTGTCTAACAAAAAATAAGGACCTAACATTGGATATTAGGAGTGAAAAGAAGTTTCTTCACATTGTTCGAAGCTTGTGGGCCCTATATTCAAGTTTCTTCAAAAATAACTAATAAAACAGAAATATGTGTCAATAATAAAATAAAAATATTTTCAAAGTTAATAAAATTAATATATATATATATATATATATATTTGATATAAAATAAGAGTCATATAATCGTTATTTTTAATATAATTTAGTATCATAACCGTTATATATACATATGATAATTTCACAATTTTTATTGTTAATTATAGAGTTTAATTATAATTTTTTTTATATTAAATAATTTTATAAAATAATGTAATATCAAATTATATAGTGTGTTATTGTTATTTTTTTAATATTAATATTTATTTAATAGTGCATTATTTTTGGATTTATAAATTTTAATAATGTTAATGTAGAAAAACTAGTAACTATATTACTTTTAATTATTTTAATTAATTAATTAAGTGAGACCACAATAGATACTAAATTTAGTTCCTTCTAATAGAGAAAAGAGAGATATTTTAAATTTTTATTTATTTCTTATAATGCAAAAGTTAATATCGAATTACTTTTTATGACAAATGTGCCATAAATAAGTACTAATGTGTTACCTAATACAAATCGTCTAAAATTGAAGCCCCACTCACTATTTATCTGACAAAAAACAATGATCTAACATGGGAGAAGAGTGAAAAAAAGTTCTTTCACATTATATGAAGTATGTGGAGCCCTATTCAGAGGAACTCAAACTTCAAAAATAGCCAATAAAACTTAAACGTGTGTTAATAATAAATAAAAAAATATTTTTAAAATTAATAAAATTAAAAACACATTATATATATATATATATATATATATATATATATATGAAGTAAAGTCATATAATCTACTGAAATTAGACTTTTAGTTTTTTTTTTCGAAAAAAGAATAAAAAAATATTTTTAAAATTAATAAAATTAAAAACACATTATATATATATATATGAAGTAAAGTCATATAATCTACTGAAATTAGACTTTTAGTTTTTTTTTTTCGAAAAAAGAACAACAACAATATCTCTATATATATATATAACAATTTCATATGTTTGTTGTCAATTATAGTATTTAACTATATTTTTCTTTATACAAATTTTGTTTAATCTCAAATTATATATTGTGTATTAATGGTATTTATGAAATTATTAATTTTTTAATATTAATATTTTTTAATAGTGAATTATTTTTTAATTTAAAAATTTTAATAATATTTTTGTAAAAGATAGTAACTATATTAATTTTAATTTAATTAATTAATTAATAAAAAATGATCATAATAAGCTTAGTTCCTCCTAATGGAGAAGAGAGTGATATTTTGAATTTCTATTTTCTATTTACGATGCAAAAACTGATTTGGAATTACTTTTTATGACAAATGTGAATAGGGATTGGGATGAGTTTCCTAATAGAGTTGGTCTAAAATTAAAACCCCACTCACTATTTATCTGACAAAAAACAAGGACCTAACATTAGAAGAGAGTGAAAGAAGTTCTTTCACATTATTCGAAGCATGTGGAACCTGTTCAAACGGATTCAAACTTATTAAAAAATAGCTAATCAAACTTAAAAATATGTCAATAATAAAATTAAAAAAAATTACTCGGGCTACGCCCTAAAAGACCTAAGTGAGGTAAGTGAAAGAGACTAAGATTATAAAAGAAAATAGAGAAAGAATAATGACACATGAGAATAAAGGACAGAAAAATAGATATCGAATAATGTAGATAAGAGAAAGGAATAAAAGAAAAAGAGGAGTTATATCAATTAAGAACAGATAATTGAAAGGAATGGTTAAGGAAAAAGGAACAGAGAAAGGAATTGAAAAGGATTTTCAGAAAAGGAAAACTGATAAGTAAATGTTAATTGGGCCTTGGTGCCGATTATATAGTAAGGACGTCGACAGACTGAGAACTATTTTTAGGGGTACGCATATCTGTAGAAAAGGGATTAAAAGTCAACTTACGTGGTTTCGGCCATACAACTTCAAATTAACTGATGAAGCTTCGATCATACGACTTGTATACAACTGATACAACTGAAAAGTTATATCCGTGACTTGTGCCTAGGTAACTTTGTGTTGCGGGTAGTCAACTGACGCATGAGTTCATGGCCTGCATAGGATAAACATACATGATACTTGGTTGCCACATATATTCCGTAATGTGCATTTTGTACGTGTATGTGCATTTCTTATTGTATTTTATATTCTTTGTTTATTTACTATTTTTCTGTATTTTATGTTCATTGTCTATTTCTTATATTTTATGTTCAAGTACGGTTATTTGGTAATAATAAATAATTAATGAATTTAACTAATAACCCCAACCTTACTAATAGTCCACAAGTTCTTACCCTTTTTCCTTCCTCCTTCAAATGGAGCTCTAGTGGCCCAATAATGACGTATAATCATGCGGAAGAGTGATAGATGATATCTGGCATTTTGATGGCATCAGCTTGGCTCAAGTCTCTGAAGACTTAGAGTATTATTCTCTCGCTTTTGTAGTTTAGAGGGATTAGAAATATTATATTATTTAATTATGTAAATAGTTAATAGCTAACTACTCCTAGATATAAATTTGTGAAAGTTCTGGTACTATTTTATCTATTATTATTTGTGAATTTATCTATGAATATTTCTGCTTATTAAATCAAATGCATTTTCAAAGAATCACCTCGCGAAATAGCTACGTTTAACAATGAAACATGCTCGTATAATAAATATTAGCTAATAAGTAGGGAAGCAAGTTACTAACGCGTAGCTTCTAGTCTGATCATGACATGCTAGAAATTGGGTCGTTACATGCCTTGTACATCTCGCAGGGTTGAATGTTCTGTGCATCTCGCAGAGTTGAGTGCCCTGTATATCTCCTCTTGGGAGTATCAACCAAGCAAATGGAACAAAACCCATGTCCTTGCCAATCATTAATCACATTTCCCATCATAATTATCATATCAATTCTTATCATCAATAACAACCATTCATCATCAATCATAATCTCTTATATATCACTCGACTTAATCAAAGTTCTCATTTCTCATCATATCTACTCCCAACATAACGAACCTTTATCACATTTCAATCATATTCACAATCAAACATAATCAAGATCATAATCAAAATCACAATCATAAAATATTATACTTTAATCAAACCTCATTGTAATCATAATTTATTATGTTCACGCTTATCACAAGGATAATTATCCTCAAACCACCGTTCTCACCACAGTTGAAAATTTAACCGAAGAGAATCCTCAACCTTCTGTTCCATTTTCCGATGCGATAAGAGAGAGAATCCTCAATCTCAAACTTTTTCACCGCAATAAGAGAGGAAATCCTTCATCCTCAACTTGTCTATTTGCAGCAAGAGAGAGAATCCTCAATCTCAACTTGTCTATTCACTCCGGGATATGTCCGCCACACTCTCGAGATATAGTGCCTGCCACACTTTTCAATCATAATCATTATTAATCATAAACACGCAAGTGGGATGAGACCTCCGTCCATGCCAATTTCAACAATCATATCACGAATTAAATCACATACTGACACTGTTTTTATTTTAAAATCGTACTTGGTTCATTTACATTCACTGATAATTTACTTGGTGCGTATCAAACCAAAAATCTCATTCCTTCCTCATTTATTCCTAAATACACGATTCGAGTTCATATACCCTTCAAAACTCAACTTAATATTATATTCCATTATACTTACCCCCAAATTCTTTTCATCAAAAGACTCAATAGCACCTCATCCCCAAATCAAAATCTTGATTAAAAACATAACTATTTTTATTCTTAAACAATTACTTTAAAATCGCTAGAACGCTGTAAAAACATAATCCTTTCTATGGTTATTCAAAATCAAATAAATCTTATTTTTGTTTAACCAAGTTCCAAAAACAATTTTAACTTCATTATTGAGTCTAAGACTTTCTCGAAAGACTAAAAAATCATTCCGTTTCACCAATTACATTCATTTACTTTTAAATTCACTAAAATTTTCTCAAAACCAACTTCAACTTCTTTCTCAAGCTCAACTTTTTCTCAAAGACTCAAAAATAATTTATTCTTAAATATCCTTTTCATTACCTTATTTTTCGTTTAAAGCGGCTCAAAACATAATTCTTTTCACAATTAACTAAACCAAAATAAGTAAATTCTTATCATTCAATTTCATTCAAATACTTATAAAAATTTCGAGAGTATCTCCTCTAAAACTCGGACTTTACGACTTTTTAAGGGTTCCAACCAAACTAACATCTCTAAACCCTTTTCTCAATATACCAAATCATAATCACCAATTCAAAATCATTTTTCAACAATCAGAAAATCATTCGCAGTTTATAGCCACAGGCAGGTCAACTTCAAAAATTAACAAGTCAAAAATGAATAAACTAAATCAAACTAATCCAAGCAAGAAAAGGAGGGAATGGACTTTTCTGAATCTGAACAAAAAATTAAAACAAAGAAAAAGCAAGAAAATAGTCATTATCTTTGGTCTGAGTTATAAGCAGAGTATAGGGGGAGAGGGAGCAATAATGCTAGTGACGAATAGGCGACAGATGACGGATGATGAACGAGCAAGCAGTCGGCCAACTGCTAAACTGGAGCAGGCGAAACAATGGACAAAAGTTGGTAAATGAGTAGAGGGGTTGGAGGCTATGGCAAAGGGGATGGTGGAGGGACGACCGGATGATGGTGAAACAACGATAGTGAGAAGAATGGTGATAGCAGTGGAAGCTAACGTTGGTCACCTCTTTTCTTTCTTTGAGAGAGGGAAGATCATTCTTTTGATTTCTAAAGTTGGGGAGAGGAGGGGTCGTGCATGAGGCTTTTTTTTGTCTTCAATTTTTTTAACCCTAAAATGACATCACTTAGTGCAGAATTGATAAAATTAGTTAGAGCAACTCCAATAGTTACTTTTTTGGAATTTTCATTCCTGTGCATGTCAAAAAAAATGAGAACCAACTGTTGGAGTGAGATAAGAAAGAATTCCTTCTCTTGGATCAAGAAGGGGAGTCCCTCTGAATAGAGACTCTTGGTATCCAATAATAACTTGTCGTTTGGCATGTTATTTAAAAAATAAATAATTTATAAAATTTTAATTAATTAAATAATTAAATAATAATTAATTCAGTAATAATTATAATAATTAATTATATTAAATAATTATATTTTTATTTAATTAATATTTTATATTAATTATTTAAATAATAATTAATTAAGTAATTAAATTATAATTAATTTATTAATAATTATAATAATTAATTAGATTAAATAATTAAATTTTTGTTTAATTAATGATTTATATTAATTATTTATATCATAATTAATATTAAATATTATTTATATTATTATATTAAATTATAATTAATTAAATTTACTTACATCAAAAAATAAATTTAATTTTTATACTTTACAAAATAATTTTTGGTTGGGTTGGTTATTTTTATTTTTAAAATTTAAAATGATAACCACATTATTGAAATTAGCAGTTGTAAAACTAGCCGTTACAAAATTAGCCGTTGGAAACGAGCCGTTACTATGTTACCGTTATTATTGATAAATTAATATTTTATTACTCTATATATACCACTTACATACACTTTTATTCTCACACTTTCTTCTACTCTTTTTCATCTTCTTCCAAGTTTACGAAATCAAAGTTCTGCTGATATTATTTTTTGTTCGAAGAAATAAATCCAAACCAACTCAACTCTTTTTTCAATTATTTACAAAATTTTTCTCAAACTCCAAATTATACACAACAATCTCAAACCTCAAACTTTCAAGTTCCAAATCAAAACTTCACACTACCAAATACATTTCAAAATCCAAATTCACAAAATCTTCCTAATTTCAATTTTCAAGCTCCTTATAATAATCAATTTCCTATATTCCAACCACAAAATCAAAATTCACAAACACCACATTTTTCATTTTCATCCATATTTAACCCCTTTATCGGAAATGTTAATCCAACATCTTTACTGTTTCCAACTCAATTCAGTGCATCACGACATAACTCATCTGGTGTTATATATGAATTTATTTAATATTAATATCTTTTAATAGTAAATTATTTTTAAATTTATAAATTTAAATAATATTATTAAAAAAATTAATTACATTAATTTTAAGTATTTGAATTAATTAATTAAGTCGGATCACAACATGGACTAAAGTTAGTTCCTTCTAATAGAGAAGAGAGAGATGCTTTGAGTTCCTATTTACTGTTTATGATGCAAAAGCTGATGTTGAGTTACTTTTTATGACATAAATAAAGACTGGGATGCGTTCCCTACTGAAGATGGTCTTAAATCTTGATTCGGTTTGACTGGCCGGTTTAATGATTCTTTAGCAATTTTTTGACTTGCGATTTCCCTAATTTGTTTCAATTTTAGATCATTTCCCTACACATTCTACCTATGACAATCAAAGTTTTCATATGGTCAGTAGTATAAAATTGTGCGGCGTTAAATGTATTATGTCAAATTTAGGTTTAGTGTGTTTTACCTAGATTAGATGCTATGATATTTTTCATTTATGGCATTTGGTAGCTAGTAGATTTTAGATAACAATAACTTGTTAGTTAAGCTATTGAAGTGCGCACTTGTTATATAGTGCAGGTTCTAACTAATTTGGTTAAACTTGCCACTCTCACTAATCATTCTCTCTCTCACCACTACAACCTCATTTCTCACCTGCTAATTGGTTGTTACAATAGAAAGAAATTGGATGCAAAGGCCACTAAATGTTGTTTTATGGGCTACAAGAAAGGAGTCGAAGGCTATTTGTTATATGACTTAAAGACTAGGCAATTCTTTCTTTTAAGAAATGTGATTTTCTATGAATTTGATCTTTTCTTTTGTGCCTAAAGTTGATTTTTCAAACATGACATCTGCATTAGATAATATCATTGCACACACTCTCAGGACAGATCCATTCACATATAGCATTCCCTCATTTCAGCATCCCTCCATACATTTAGGCCCCTTGCACCTTTTTTTTTTTTTACTCACATGTTCCTCAACACTCTAGTCCACATAATACTAGCAATAGGAATTCTGATATGATTGCATCATTTGCACCAAACATTTCAACACGTCAAGAGAATCCACCATCAAACATCATTACTACTGATCATTGTGCACCTGTTAGGAGATCTAGCAGAATTAGAAAAGCTCTATTTTACTTATTTAATTTTCTTTGTGCATCTAACACCACAACTCAGCAGCTCATGCCAATTTCTAATTGTAAATATCCCATTTTCAATTCCGTTCTTATGCATCTTTGTCCACTACTCAATTAAATTTGTCTCATGCTCTGTCTACTAATACTGAACCCAACACCTATGAGGAAGCTATTGCTCAAGACTACTGGAAAGAGGCAATCAATTCTGAACTATTAGCACTTGAGAAAACTAAAACTTGGACTCTCACCCTTTTACCACTTGGGAAGAAGGCTATTGGTTGTTGCTAGATTTTCAAAACCAAATTTCACCCTGATGGTTCGATAGAGAGACATAAGGCTAGATTGGTTGCCAAAGGATACATCCAGAGATATGGGTTGGACTATCTTGATACTTTTAGCCTTATGGTTAAAATCAACACTATGAGATTGGTGCTTACGTTAACAGCAATTAAGGGCTGGCATTTTTATCAACTTGATGTCAATACAGCGTTTCTTCATAGTGATCTCAAAGAGACGGTTTACATGCAACTACCCCTGGGTTTAGAACTTTCTTCTCCTAATTTGGTATGCAAACTTGATAAGTCTCTCTATGGATTTAAACAAGCTAGTAGATAGTAGAATCTCAAACTATGTTCTGTTCTCTTCCACCGTGGCTACAAAACAATCCAAGCATGACTATTCCCTATTCACTAAGTTCAATTCTGATTCCTCTTCTATTGTGATTTTGGCCTATGTGGATGACTTGGTGCTAGCGGAAAATGATCTTTCTAAAATCCAATCAATCAAAATTGTTCTTGATCAAAGTTCAAAATTAAGAATATGGGAAATTTGAAGTATTCCCTCGAATTTGAAGTAGCTAGAACCGAAAAGGGGATAACTCTCTATCAACACAAATATGCATTGGATCTCTTTGAAGAATGTGGTCTCTTAGGTGCTAAGCCGGTAACAACTCTAATGGAGCACACTTTAAAACTTTCAAAATAATCAGGATCTTCACTGACTGATGTTTCGAGTTATAGGAAGCTGGTCAGGAGATTGGTGTATCTAACCAACTTCAGTCCGAACATTAGCTTTGCTGTTGAGAAGCTAAGTGAATTCTTGAGCAAGCCATCAAATACTAATCTTCAAGCAGCATACAAGGTGCTTTATATCAAATCTGCTCTAGCCGTAGAATTGTTTTTTATTTGTAGCTTTGAGCTCAAAACTTTTTCGTTTTTTTATTCCGATCGGATGCAATGTCTAGACACAAGGCGTTCAATTACTGGATTTTGCTTCTTTATGGGCTCTTCTCTCATCTTTTAGAAGAGCAGGAAGCAGTCAATCATCTCGCAATCCTCCTCTGAAGCTAAATATAGAGAGCTTGCTCTTACTACTTGTAAAGCTTAGTGGTTGTGCTATCTATTGCGTAATCTGCATGTTCAAAAAGAAAAAAACAACCCATTTTTCTCTTTTGCAACAGCTAATTAGCAAGGCATATTGCAGCCAATCTGATCTTTTAGAGCACATCAAACATATCGAGCTCGACTACCATATTGTTTGAGATAAGTTACTAAGTGGTCTTCTTCATTTTCTGCCAATTAATTCATCCAAGCAAGTGGTTTATTTGTTTATCAAGTCCTTGTCTTCTATTCCATTTGATTCTTGTGTGTTCAAGCTTAGCATACTTGATTTTCATAAACCAAGTACTGCCAGCTTGAGGGGGCATGTTACCAAGCTTAGATGTTTAGATGATATTTTTCATTTATAGTATTTGGTAACTAGTAGATTTACATAATAATTAGTTGTTAGTTAAGCTATTGAAATGCACATTTATTAGGGCTATGCTATACATCCAAGTATTTTTTCATCCAAGTTTTATTCAAATAGGTCTGACACCAACAAAAACCACTCTAATTAAAAGAACGTCATTACACGCGCTTTATCTTCTTCTGCTTCCCCACGATTCTTCTTCTTCTTTCAAATATACGCATACGTCATCTTCTTCTTCTTTCAAATTCACGTATATCTCCTCCTCCTTCTTCGCACACGCAGATTCTTCTTGTAAGACCCAAAATTTTTGAAAAGTTATTACAAACTAACTTCAAATTATATATATTTATTTACAGTTTTAAGTTCATAAATTATTTTATTGAAGATAATTGAAGGTAGTTTTGATTAATTAGATTTGAAATAAATTAATATTTTTATCCAAATTCTATAATCTTGGATTATTTTTCTATTCACTATTTAACGTCTTAGAGATTTAAAAATAATGATGTTTGGATATTTAAATTAGAATTTTATCTAATTTTCTAATTATTGAATTAATTCCCATATTTAAAATATAAAATTAGTAGTTGTAAAATAACAAAATTTTTATATGATAATATCTTTATAATTAAATACTTTAAGTTTTGTTAATAAAGAAAATGAATTATATTATATTATATTTTCAATTAGAGTATTGATTCCAAGCCAAATAGTATTTTAATACAATCTTTACGCAAAAGGCCATCCTATCCAATTTTCGGGCATTAAAATACGTTTCAAATGCGGATGATTTTCATAAGAGATTCCTAACATATCATAAGATTCCCTCTCTTGAAAATCCGCACTTTTCCAAACCCAGAAAATGGAAGGAATTCGGGGATTTTTCCTTGGTACATATACTTTTATGCATACCTCTTCCGATTGATCTATCCCAGACTCTATTCTTGTAAGATGATACACACTAGCTAATAGTCTTTCTGGTGCTACATCATAGACACATTGGGAACGTAGATAATTATAACCATATACATATATGATGACAGCAATGGAATGCCAATAAAGTAATTTTAGAGATTCAATTAGTTTCAAACCCCATCTTTTCCTTGTAGAAAACCACACAACACAGCAGCAGCTTTAGAAAATTAAAAAGGAAAAAGAAAGAAAAAAGTGGAAAGGAAGAAAGGGAGAAGAGGGATTCGCGGAAGAGGGGAAGGGGAGAAGGAGGACGGCGCCGGCGGGCGTTACTGCCGCCGCGCCGTTGTGTCGCCACCAGGAGGGAAGAGAGAGAGAAAGTCGAGGAATGAGAGGAGAAGAAGCCACCACTAGCGCGCGTCCGTCGTCGTCTTTGCGGGGTCCCTGGCGCCGCCGTCGTCCTCGCGTTCTGCTGTCGGCATTAAGCCTCGACCGTCGCCGTCGGAGGAGCTGCTTCCAGCCATCGTTGTCGCTGCCGTTCGAGCCGCTGCCACCGGAGAAACCCGAGGAGAGAGAGATGACGTGAGGGAGAAAGGGGTAAGCCACTTGCGACGCCGCCGGAGCTCCTATCGCCATCAGAAGCTTCCACCACCGCCGCGTCCAGTTGTAGTTGCCTACTCCGTCACCGCTCCTAGAGGTGGGTGGTCGAGCTTCTGCCGCCGAAAAATGCCTCTGCCGCCGTCGAGTTCCATTGCCGGTAACAGTTTCGAGTTTGGTTTTCATTTCTTTTGAGATTCTGGGAGTTTTATTGTCGCTGCATGTTGGTTTCAGTCACCATCGCCGGAGTCGGGTTGCCGCTGCCGCTTGAGGTGGCTGTCGGGTCCGCTGCCAAACTGGTTCAGAGACCGCCGCTGCTTTGTTTTGTCATTACAGTAAGTATTTACATTTCGAAAACCTCCGCATTAGTGTTCTACTCCGTGTAATAAAGTCTTGCAATATTAATGTGTTAGGAATTAGTAACCGAGTTTGCATGTAGCGATTGAGGCTGTTTCTGTTATTGAGAAAGCAAGCGGAGCTGAGGTTTTGGTTGCCGTTGATTCGGGTTGAGGCGAGAGGAACTCTGCGAGGCGTTTGGGTTATGGTTTTGCATATTGAGGTAGGGGCATTTTCAGAAAACTACACTTTATGAATTGGAATTATTATATATGGATATTGATGTGAGAAAATGTATCTTTGAGTGATTGTATAAGTCTTATGTAATGGTTGTCTTGTATGAATATGAATGCTTGTTTGGCTGGATTATTGTTCGGTTTTGTGAAACGGACAGTTATTGAAATGCTTCTTTAAAGTTAATTTGTAAAAGCTTTGAAATCGAGTTTATCCTGTTAGAAATTGATTTGAGTTTGAATTGGTGTTCTTCAAATTTGAAAATGATGCACATTTGGAAACAACTTGATTTTGAATTGATTTGGTTTTGAACCCCTTGAAGAGAGTTGCGGAATGGTTTAGTTGGGACCCAGAACGGGTGACAAAGTCTAAGTTTTAGGGGAGTTGCTGTCAAAATTCCTATAAAATATGGGACTTTATTTGAAAATGTTATTTGGAAAATTATGAATTTAAGGCCTTTACTATTTTACTTGGAGAATTGTGAATTTAAGACTTTTATTATCTTCACTTGAATTATTTATGAAAGTGATAAAATTATGTTTTGAAAAGAATCTTGGAAAAGAGGGTTATGCCTTAGCTTTGTTTCCTAAGAAAAGATTTATATTTTTGGGTGCAAGTCATTTAGAAGAGAATTATGTTTTAAGGCTGTTTAAAGGGTTGAAGGAGTTTATGTTTCCTTGGATTTGACTTAAACACGGTTTATGTTGTTTGAAATTGACTTAAAGGTTTCAGTTATAGAAGTTTTAGTGACTTTGAAAGAACTTGGATTTCGATTACAAATTTCAATTTTCGACGTTTTAGGGAAGGTTTAAAGTATTCTTTGAATTTTGGTTTAGCAAAACTAAAATGATCTCCGCGCCGTCGGAAACATTTCAGATTTTAACATGGTGTTGGACTTGGTTTTGGTTTAAGTATAAGAGATGGTTTTGGAAATGCATTCAGAGTAGTTGATTACACGAGTTGGTTTGGTTTAGATTCTATTTTTATTACTGAAATCAAGAAGCTAAGGTTTTAAAGGTTTTAAACGAATTTGAGGAAGTGAGTTGTGTTATTTTCCCCTAAAGACTTGAGGCTTTGCTGAGTAACTTTTGTTACTAAATACTGTTTTAGAATGAATGATTTTGAATCTCTCGGAAAGGGCTTTTGATTCGGCGTGGTTTCTGAAATGTTTGGAAAAATATTGTGGAGAGTGGCCTTACTTTTAGAAAGAGAAATATGTTTGAGGAGAAGTGGCTAGCCACCACGTGCTCAGTAACCATGTTTTAAAAAAGAAAAATTTACGTTTGAGGAAAAATGGCTTATGAGCCTGAAATGATTTGAGGAATGGGATTTTAAAGCCAAGGCTGGAAAGAATTGATTTTTGACTTCAAAGTAAAGTGATTTGATAAAAAGTGATTTATGGCTCGAATGATGATTTTATGAGTTTTATGATGTTGGATGGTGGAAGTGCTATTATATTATGAGCTGGAATGGCTGTATATGATAATGAATTATGGCTGATTGTGAAATATGTTATGAGCTGGAATAGCTGTATATGATAATGAATTATGGCTGATTGTGGAATATGTTATGAGCCGGATGACTGAGTATGAATGTGGATGATTATTGAGTTGATAAAGTGATTGTTGCACTTCCAATTATCTGAGATACGAGTTTCCCTGGCAAGCAGTGGCTAGCCACCACATGCTCCAGGTTGAGACTTGATACTTGGTACAAAATTTATAACCCACAAACTAACCGGCAAGTGCACCGGGTCATACCAAGTAATACATCAGGTGAGTGAGGGTCGATCCCACAAGGATTGATGGATCAAGCAACAATGATTGAGTGATTAGCTTAGTCAGACAAGCAGAAAATGATGTTTTAAGAGTTCAATTGCAAAAAATAGTAATTCAGAGTATCAGAAGGCAAAAAGTAAACAAGTTATGAAGAATATATATGGAGAAACAGTTAAGGCTTCAGAGTTATCTATTTTCTGGATTGACTTTTCTTACTAATTTTAATCATGCAAGATTTAATTCATGGCAAACTATGTGTGACTAAACCCTAATTCCTTAGACCTTTTTAGCCTCCTCTAAAATTCATCAACCGCCAATTCCTTGGTCACTTAATTCCAATTAGAGGGTGAAGTTCAATTCTAGTTTATATGCCACAGAAACCCTAATTACCCAAATATAAGAGGATTATATGTCACGTATCCTGTTAAGTACAGATAATTAGAAATTTAGGAGAATATGTTTTTAAGTTGTTGTTCAAGTAAAGAGCTTTTCCAAGTTATACAAGAACTCAATTAGAATAAGGGTCATACTTCCGTTCCACCCAAATTCAAAAGATAAAGAACCAAAACAATTCTTTAAATATAGATTAGAACATGAATTAAAATAGAAAAATAATAGTATCAATCCATACAATAGACAGAGCTCCTAACCTTAACAGTGGAGGTTTAGTTGCTCATGGTTTAGAGAGAAAACTAGGATTCAGGTAAACTGTGAATTGCGGAATGAGGTAGAAGAGAAGAGATGAGCCCGAAGGGATGATTCTTTTTCCTTTTATATCTAATCCTAATTAATGTAAAATATAATTTCTAAAACTAAATAATATCTTTTCCTAATTATAAATAAAATAAAATTTTAAATCAAAATTATTTTAAATTAATCCGTGCAGCCTTTGTACAAATTGAGGACCACTTGATTCATTAAGGTCCACGTTGAACTTGGAAATTCTCAAATTCAGCGTGGAGGAGGCAGTATGAATTCTTCACTCTTTTCATTCTCTAGCCTTGACTTAAATTCTATGGAATTCGTCCAAAATGCTACCTGAAATAAGCAGAATTGCACACAAGTCAAAGTAGCATTCATATTGCCTAAAATATATTAAATCTTGATTAAACTTAGCAATTCAAGTGCAAATTCACAAGAAAAAGAAAGAAAATATGCTCATGCATCACAACACCAAACTTGAATTGTTGCTTGTCCGCAAGCAACCAAAATTAGTACATGATCAAGGTGTGAATTTGCATGAGAAGCTAGAGTTCAATTTTGCTCATGTCTCTTCTTAAAGTGGGGTTTATCTATTGTAATTCTGAATAGTTTTGGCATCTCACTCTCTTTTGAATCAGAGAAACGTCACTGTCATTCGGAATCAGAATCCGGATCATATTATGAGTTCTATGATCTTTACACTTCCGTTTAATCCTTGAACACAACAGACATCCTTTACTTCTCAATGAATTGGTGCTTTACACCTTGAGTCTAGCCGTGACTTTAAATGTTCTGTCTCAAGTGTTAATTGACACAAGAACACCACAAGCACTTAACTGGGGAACTCGCTTTAAGTTCTGATTTTTCTTTCAGCTACTCCTAGACAGTGGTGCTCAAATCCTTTGGCATACTCTGCTAAATGCAATTGGTCTCGACTCTAAATGTTCTGTCTCAAGGATTACTTAACACAAGAACACCACAAGCATATGACTAGAAAAACAACTCTTTGAGCTTTTAATCATGTCCGACCTCCCTAGTCATTGATGCTCAGAGCCTTGGACCTTGCTCTTATTCTTTTTTTGCTGTTTCTTTTGCTTCAAGGATTAAATTTTTTTGTTTACTTCAGAGAATTCATAATAGTTCTCTAAATTCCTGTTCCTCATACATTAACATCCCTTGATTCAAATACAAACATGCACTGTTTATGTCATGCATTTAGAGTTATAGAAAATACCACCACATTTAAGTAAATAAGACTATTCTTCAATATAAAATCAATCTCTCATGCAATATATCACTTCTTTTCTTTTCTTTTTAGATTCAAGTTCAGTGAGCAGTACATGAGACATTTTTTTTAACTAAAAGCAAATAACAGAATGAAAATAAAATCTAAGAACTGAAAGTACTAAAGATCATGCAGGCAATCAAAGCAACAGAAATTAGAAGACAACAAAATAAGAACGGAAGGGAAAATAGAATGAAAGGAACTCAACCATCTCAGTTATGCTAGTGGCCATCTCATTCCTCCGGCTGCGCTCCTCCAACACCAAACTTAAAAGTTTGCTTGTCCCCAAGCAAATAAAAACTCCAGGGTGTCAAAAATTCTTTTTAATTGCTCCTGTTCCTGTTCTAATCACTCTGCATGACCAAAACACATGTAAAACAAGAAAAAATATGAAAAAAGTGAGATAAAATAATTTAAAACCAGAACTAAAATAACTATAATGCTAAAATCAAAATAACTATAAAATTTAAACCAAAGTAACTGCAAAACCAAGGATAGTAGTAGTTGGGTTACCTTCCAACAAGCGCTTCTTTAATGTCATTAGCTTGACACTTGATTATTGAATTTTCTTTCTCTTCTTCCAGTTGGTTAAAAGAAATATCTCCAAGGGGGGAGATGTGAAAATTAGTGCCCCCTAATGTAAATTTCTCCTAACAAGCTTTCTTGTATTGTGATTAGCTTGATTCACCTTGCTTGTTGGGGTAGAGGTTGGATTATTTTTTTCTGACCTTCTCTTTTTCATGGATATTTTCTTCTGTTTCTTGGTCCCAATCCCCTTTTTAGTGCTTTCCTTGGTTGCCTTCACTTCTTTGATTTCAAAACATGGGTGTTGTGTGATGGTTGGAATGTACCCTTCATCAAGAACTTCTTGAATTGGTGGTTCAATAAACTCACTCTCTATGCCACTCTCTGCTTCATTGGAGTGTAGATTTTCATAATTGTTTTCATCCCTTACAACCTCCTTTGTTTGCGCACCTTCCTTCTTTTTTTGTGCATCTTTCTCTTCTTCCATGTGTGAGGATGGAAAGTTCTCTAATTCACTGGAGTATGAACTCCTTTGATTGATTTTCTCACTTTCTTCCATATGATCTTGCATTATATCTCTTGGGAAGGAATTTGCTTGTTCTTCTTTTTGGGGTTTGATAATTATATGCACATATTTCTTTACATTTTTGACACTCATTCTCATATCATGTACGCATTCTTTCATGAGAAGCTCAAGAGCTGAAGGTTCTTGATATGAATAAGGAGATGATGGCTCTTGATATGAATAAGAAGGAGATAATGGTTCTTGATAAGAGTAAAAAGAGGATGGTTCTTGGTATGAATAGGTAGATAGTGGCTGTTGATATGGGTAGAAAGATGATGGTTCTTGATATGGATAGGGAGGTGGTGATTCTTGGTATGAATATGGAGATGGTGGTTCTTGATAGTTGGAACATGGAACACTGAAGTTTCTTTGGTTTTGACTTTGCCAATCAAAATTCGGGTAGTTACTCCATCCACAATAATATAGATCACTACTTGAGTGTGAGTAATAACCCATGTGATCTCTCTTCATTATTTTTCCTTAGCACAAAAACACCAAACAAAATTAAACGCACCATGTGGTAAACAGGCAAGTAAAGAAGAAAGAACATAAAGAAAAATAAAAAAATAAAAAAATAAAAAAATAAAATATAAAAGAAAATGAAAATAAAAGAAAAATAAAATTAAGAAAATAAATTGAATAATTAAGAAAATAAAATAACTAATAAGCAAAAAGGAGTATAAAATTCAAACTCAATGAGTAAAATAACTAGCAATTCAAGCGCAAATTCACAAGAAAAAGACAGAAAAGATGCTCACGCATCACAACACCAAACTTGAATTGTTGCTTGTCCTCAAACAACCAAAATTAGTACATGATCAAGGTGTGAATTTGCATGAGAAGCTAGAGTTCAGTTATGCTCATGTCTCTTCTTAAAGTGGAATTTATCTATTGTAATTCTAAACAGTTTTGGCATCTCACTCTCCTTTGAATAAGAGGAATGTCACTGTCATTCGGAATCAGAATCCGGATCATATTATGAGTTCTCTGATCTTTAAACTTCCGTTTAATCCTTGAACATAGCAGATATCTTTTACTTCTCAATGAATTGGTGCTTTACAACTTGAGTCTAGCCGTGACTTTAAATGTTCTGTCTCAAGGGTTAATTGACACAAGAACACCACAAGCACTTAATTGGGAAACTCTCTTTAAGTTCTGATTTTTCTTTCAGCTACTCCCAGACAGTGGTGCTCAAAGCCTTTGGCATACTATGCTAAATGCAATTGGTCTCGACTCTAAATGTTCTATCTCAAGATTACTTGACACAAGAACACCACAAGCATATGACTAGGAAAACAACTCTTTGAGCTTTTAATCATGTCTGACCTCCCTAGTCATTGATGCTCAAAGCCTTGGACTTTGCTCTTATTCTTCTTTTGCTGTTTTTTTTTCGCTTCAAGGATTAAATTTTTTGGTTTACTTCAGAGAACTCATAATGGTTCTCTAAATTCCTGTTCCTCATACATTAACATCTCTTGATTCAAATTCAAACATGCACTATTTATGTCATGCATTCAGGGTTACAGTAAATACCACCACATTTAAGTAAATAAGACTATTCTTCAATATAAACCCAATCTCTCATGCAATACATCACTTCTTTCTTTTCTTTTTGATTTCAAGTTCAACGAGCAATACATGAGACACCCCTTTCAGACTAAAAATCAAATAACAAAATAAATAGTAAATTAAACTAGAACCTAGGAATTAAAATAAAAACTGATCATGCAATAACAAAAATAACAGAAAACAAGAACATACCATGGTAAGAACGGGAGGGAATATAGAATGAAAGGAGCTCAACAACCTCAATTTTCCTAGTGGCCGTTTCATTCTTCAGGTTGTGCTCCTCTGTGAAGATGATTCGCTTCCCTTTTGTGCCGTTAAAATAAACAAAAAATTCATAAGCGAAGCGACAACACGAAACTTAAAAGTTTGTTTATCTTCAAGCAAAGAAGAATTGAAAATAGGAAGAAACATAAAAAGATGCATAGATGAATAAAAATAAATATTATTGTAAAAGAAGAATAAAATGATAAAAAGACAAGAGAGAGTAAAATAAGTAATATATATATATATATATATATATATATATATATATAGGGTTTTTTTTATATATTTGATTTTTATATGTATATATAGTTATTTATTTATTTATTTGTATTATATATATATGTATAAAAGGGGGGAGGGGGATAATGTATATATACGTATATAAAAGAGGGGTGGGGGTAGTAATATAATTATATATATATAAGGGGGGTATGATAACGTATAATATGTATATAACAGGAATGTAATGAAAGAATAAATGGGGAAAGAAAGAAAGGAAAGTGAATCAGAAGGGATGTGGGGAAGGAATCATGGGAATTTGGGTGGGATATAGATTGTGTGTGTAATTGAGAAGATGGACCGTGAAGGGAGGCAAGTTCAGCGCCGTGATGCACGCAATGGAGCTCTTCTCTCCATGCTGAACTTCGTGATACCTATGTTCGGCGTGGACTCCACTTTTTTTTTTTTTTTGTGCCATTTTTCATGCTGAACGTTAGGGGAGTCAAGTTTGGCGTCACCCTGGCAGAGCGTTTTTGCTCTTTTATACATAGCTTCCACGCTGAACTTAAAAGGAGGCAAGTTCGGCGTCCTGTAACACCCTACCATACAGAGACTTATGCTTAAGTCATAATTCAGAGATGGCAAGGTATTACGACCTCTAAAATAAAAATTTAGTACGTATAGTAGTATGAATGATTGATTATAACTAGGAGCCTTTGTAGAAAAAGGGGTAAACAAAAACCGCAACTCAAAAGCGCATCACTCTGATCGATAACGTAACGAACAAGGATAAACCAACGCGAGATTGTATATATACAAAGGAGTGTCAAAAACAGGAATATCAAGACTCAAAATCCGGCTGCGAAGATAACCGGTCCAAGCATAGCAATATATACATATGATAAAATAAGGAAAACCCCAAAGGAAACCCAAAGGGACACAAATACATAAAACCTATTCTCCAAAATCTCCCATAAGAGGAGTCATCACAGTTTGTATTATTTAATGGAGATAAAAGTATCTAAGCGAAACATATAAACCAAAACATAGTCCCGAGAACAAAGGATCTTCGCAAATCTAGAAGTCTCCAGCATGCCTCAGCGGGAAACCTCACGTCCTGCATCTGAAAACCACAAAATCCGCATGGGTGAGAACCAGAGGTCCCCAGCATGGTAACAGCTTCTACATATATAATACATAATAATAGAGGAAAGCCAAAGGCAATCCTAGAACTTCCTCCAGATAATATCAAAGCTTATAAACAAGCTAAACCATATAAGGGCATCTGACTAAAGATTCTTCAGTCTAACTAATACTTCCCTTTCCAATTCCTTCAAACCTCCCAACCACCAGCAGGAGTATATTATAGCAAACACAGTTATATCAGACAAAGAATATACAAATAGGAGCAGTTAAGACATTTAGACAATTAGCAAGTAATATGCAGTCGAATAGGCAATCTCAAACAATTCACATAGTATGCATATGATGAATGCCTGTCCCTAGTGGCCGATGATATCATCTTGTCGGTTATATAGCCAACCCGACAAGTCCTGGTCGCTAACCATTGGACTGTCCTTCTGTCGCGCATCCCCAACTCGAGTTATACTCGTTATAAATTTGATCATAAACATGATCCATATCCATCACCCTCACTGGTGAATATTTCGGGGGCAAGCTCATCCGGGTCTTTCACAGTGCCCGGCCACACTTACGACATAGGGTCAACAGAGTCTCGAGCCTCCACCTGGAGCACGTGGTGGCTAGCCACTGCTTTCTCCCAGGGATCTCGTGCCTCTGATAGTGGAAGTGCAAATCTCAATTATCAATAATTCAGCATAAACATGCATGAATTCTCATCCATGGATCAACATCCATATCAGGCATCCGGCTCACGGTTCAGTCCAGAACTAGCCAATATTCATATCATACACAGCCTTTCCGGCTCACGGTTAAATTCATAACCAGCTATCCGGCTCACGGTTAAATCCATAACCAGCCGTTTCATTAACAATTATAGCCTTTCGGCCCATGGCATAACAAGCACTTCCACCACCATCCTCCGCATCTTACAAAATCATCTTGATCCTCAATGATCATTCATCTTTCCCTTGCTTCACTCGCAAGTTACCTCATTCACTAGCCCCTTTTTAATAGCTAGGCATGTCATAATGATTTAAGACATAAATGGTGAGATCGGAGGCTTAGAAGTATGAGATTTGGCTTTTAAAACTCAAAAATCAACTTTGGGATGAAAACAGGGCCACGCGTACGCGCACTCCACGCGCACGCGTGGATGGCCTCAAAAACTCATCGACGCGCAAGCGTCATGCACGCTAACGCGTGGATTACAAATTTGCCAATCGACGTGCACGCGTCAACCACGCGTACGCGCGGGTGTTCTCGTGCCCCAGGCACAACACTGGCACAATTCTGGCATAACTCTCTGAAAAATGGCTGGGCATTGGGTGCAGCACCATCGGCGCGTCCGCGCACACCACGCGCACGCGTGGATGGCGTTTTCTGGAAGATCGGCGCGTACGCGCCAAGTGCGCCCACGCGCAAGGGGTCATTCTGCTAAAAATTTTCTAAGTTAAAAGCTGCAGAATTCACAGATTTAAACCCCGATCTTCCAACGGACATAACTTTCTCATTTTAAATCGTTTTTCACCCGTTCTTCGAACGGCATGGACATCCCGGATCCAATTTCATTTCTAAACAGATTTGGTACAAAACAGAGATCCGTAGTCCAAATTATGTCCCGCCAAAATGTGCCCAAAACCATATTTTCATACAAACCACAAAGTGCCATTTTCAAAACAAGCCATTTCCAACTCTTTTCAAAACCAATCAAAACATGCCAAGTTAATCCCTTTTCTTTGAAATCAATCAAAATATATCAAATTCAACATCAAGCCTCCTCAACTCACACATTGACACATTACCACAATTTACCAAAATCACTATCTCATTATTTTACCCCACTTCACCCAAGTGGCTCAAACTCAAACACATTGACATATCATATACTATTCCTCATGCCAATTCTCAACAACACCAATTCCAATAAATCATTTTTGTACACAATCAACATCATACTCACCATCAACATGGTTCAATCCACAATTCAACCATAACCAATCATCAAGCATATATCACAACATGCATATTTCTTATACATCATACCACCAAGGCATCAATAATCATCATCACATATATGACCACATCATATATCTCAATCATTCAACAACATCAACAATTCAATGCCTATCTTAGGGCCTCTAGCCTAAGTATTTCCTACCACATTACATATTAGATACGGGAAACCGAAACCATACCTTAGCCGATTTTCCCAAGCTCCCCCGGAGCACTTCCAACCCACTTATCCACAAGCTCTCAAGGCCTCAACACCTCCAAGAACAGATTTTTCACCACCAAACCCTTTCCAAGCTTTTCAAAGTCACCAATCAAGCTCCAATATCCACACATACACAACCTAAGCCACAACCATCATACCCATACACAACATCTCAAAACCCAAACATCATAGAACAACAAAATTACACTAGGGTTGAGAATCTTACCACACCCAAGGTCCAAGGAGACAAGATTAACCTTCTCCTTCAAGAGAGTTGGGTCCTATAACATCAAAGAACCCAAAATCTCAACATTTTACCCATGAAACTCGAAAATAATGGCTGGAATTTCGAACAGAAACACGTGGCTTACCTCAAGATTCATTGTATGGGTTTTGTAGAGCTTTCCGCGGTGAACGCGTGGCCACAAACGGAGCGGCAATCGGAGCTCTAGACCAAAAGTTATGGTGGTTTGAAGATCAAGTGAGAGATAGAGGTTTGAGAGAGTGTTCTTCTCCCATTTCCTCTATTTTTCAGCGTGTTTGGTGTTGTGTGAGGAGAGAGAGTGCTGAAAACTAGGGTTTTGGTTTAGTTATGTTGGGCCAAGGGCCCACTTTGGGTCCGGTTGGCCCGGTTTGGCCCGTTCGGTCCAATCTTGGTCCGAATTCTATAAAATTGGTACCGAAATTCTCGTCTCAGTCTCCTCTATCACATTTAGCCATAAAAATCACATTTTAGGCTTTCTAGAATAAATTCTCATTTATGGGTTAATTAGCCGTTAATTAACCGGGTTTTACACTTCCTATACTTTCCAAATCTGTACCTTTGTGACGTCGTTCTCCATGCTGAACTTGGGGTTTTTCAAGTTCAGGGTGGACTTTTGGCTTAATTTTATGCTACTTTCATGTTGTTCTCTATTTCCCAAGTTCAGCGTGGACCTTCTAGAGACAATTTGCACTTTCGCACGCACACAGCACGTTGAACTTGAATGGCCCAAGTTCAGCGTGGACCATACAGATCCAATTCGCCCTGATTCATGTAACACACAGCGCCGAACTTGAAAATTTCAAGTTCGGCGCCAACCAATCCGAATTAGATGTCTCTAGGGCTGGCAAAAATTTTTGTAAGTTTCCGGTTCCTATTCTAAAATTTCTACATGATCAAAACACACGTAAAACAAAGGAAAAAACAGTAAAAACTCAATAAAAATCAAATAAATAATAAAATCAATGCAACAAAAAAAATAACTAAGGATATGAAATTATCGGGTTGCCTCTCGACAAGCGCTTCTTTACCGTCACTAGCTTAACGGTAAGCTCTTCTAAGGTGGAGGATCATAGGGGCTCAACTCTTCACCCCTCACTGTGAATCTTCTCCCTGTGTCCCCATAAAGTAGCTCAATATGCTCCAGAGAGAGGATTCTGTTTACTATATAAGTTAGCACTGGATTGCTAGTCAACACTACCTTCATTCCTGAGGAGAAGTCTTCAGTGGAAATCTTTTTGTTTCTCTATCCCCTGGGTACTTTCTTCTTTTTGAGAACCTCCTCCTTGGTGGATGATGCATTCCCGACACCAAACTTAGGTTTGATGTCAGGAGGAATTTTATTGGTTGCCACCAAAGGAGGTTTGAGCTGCAATTACTGCTGTGTATCATCAGGGGGTTCTTGAAGGTTTGGATCAATAAGCTCAGTCTGCATGCACCTCTCTTCTTCACCTGATGAATGTATATTTTTGAAGACATGAAAGACCAGTTGCTCATTATGCACTCTAAGCACTAATTCACTTTCTTCGACATCAATTAGAGCTCTCCCAGTGGCTAGGACTGGTCTTCCTAGGATTATAGAAGCATGCTCATCCTCCCCCATGTCAAGAATCACAAAATGTGATGGGAGGAAGAACTTACCCACTTTGACCAAGACATTCTCCACTAATTCATATGCAGGCTTTATAGATTCGTCTGTCATTTGTAATGCTATCCTTGTGGGTTGTACCTCTTGGATTTGTAACTTCTTCGTCACAGACAAGGGCATTAAATTTATGCTTGCCCCCAGATCACATAGGGCTTTCTCAAAGGTGGTGCTCCCAATGGTACATGGAATTTGAAAGCTCCCTAGATCAGGCATCTTCCTTGGCAAGTTATTCTGAATGATAGCACTACATTCCTTAGTCAGGACCACTGTCTCATCTCCCTTTAAAGGCTTCTTCTTTGACAACAGCTCCTTCATGAACTTGACATAGAGAGGTATTTGCTCCAAAATCTTAGCAAAAAAAATATTGATTTGCAACTTTCTAAAGACTTCCAAGAACTTTAAAAACTACTTGTCCTTGGGCTTCTTTTGAAGTCTCTGAGGATATGGCATTTTAGACTTGTAGTCGGGTGCCTTAAGCAATGTAGGATGAGTGTCAAGAGAGACTGGGAATGGATTATCTGCACGCCTAGGAGGGACGTGCTCTACCTCTTCTTTGTTCTCCTCTGGAGCTTCTTTATTAATAGGCTCCTCAGTAACTTGTACTTCCGTATTTGCCACTTGTCCACTTATCAAGGTGATAGCCTTACACTCATCTCTTGGATTTGAAATTGTGCTACTAGGAAGTCTATTTGCAGATCTCTAATCAATTTCATTAACTGTTGTGGCTAATTGACCCATCTGAATCTCCAAGTTCTTAATTGATGCTCTGGTTTCATGTATAAAACCCGCCACTAATGCTTCCAAATCCGTAGTATTCTGAGACAGAGGAGTTGCTTGCTGATATGACTAAAACTGGTGGTTATTAAAATTATTCTGTTGAAAACCACCTTGAGAATTATTATTAAAATTCTGGGGTCTCTGAGGTTGGTCTCTCCACCCAAAATTTGGGTGACTTCTCCACCCCTAATTGTAGGTCTTAGAGTATAGATCATTATTGGGGTTTCTAGGAGCATTCCCTATGTAATTGACCTGTTTAGTAGAAGATTGAGCATAATTATAATTCTCACCTTGCATAAAGTTGCCAGTCATGTCATAAGAGGCTTTTTGGGGTGCATTCTGAGTGTTGACAGCTGAAACTTGCATTTCACACAACCGTTGAGTAATCAAATTTATTTGCTGAGACAAAAGCTTGTTCTGAGGAAGAAGAGCATCAGCAGCTTCCACTTCCGAAATGCCTCTCTTCTAAGAGGTCTCAGAGTTTACAGGGTTCCTGTTGGAGGAATATAAGTATTGGTTGTTAGCAACCAACTCAATAAGCTCAGTAGTCTCCTCTGGTGTCTTCTTCATGTACAAAGAACCACCTGCAGAATTATCTAAGCGTATCTTGGACATTTTACATAAGCCCTCATAAAAGATATCCAGCTGAGTCCATCTAGAGAACATGTCCGGAGGGCATTGCCTAGTCGGTAGCTTGAATCTTTTCCAAGCTTCATAAAGGGTCTCACCATCTTTCTGTCTGAAAGTTTGAACCGCCACCCTTAGTTTAGTCAGCTTTTGAGGTGGAAAAAATTTAGTCAGAAATCCAGTGACAACCTTATCCCAAGTATCCAAACTCTCCTTTGGTTGAGAATCTAACCACAGCTTCGCTCTATCCTTCACAGCAAATGGGAAGAGCATGAGTTTGTACACCTTAGGGTTCACTCCATTAGTTTTCACAGTATCACAAATCTGCAGAAAATTAGAAATAAATTGATTCGGGTCTTCCTAAGGAAGTCCATGATACTGGCAATTTGTTGCACAAGAGTAACTAGCTGAGGCTTCAGATCAAAATTGTTTGCATCTATAGGAGGCACCACAATGCTTTTTCCATAAAGGTTTGCATTAGGAGCAGTGTAAGAGCCAAGCACTCTTCTAGGTTGCTCATTCCCATTCGAATTTGCCACATTGGTATTAACAGCATTATTATGATCTATATTGGACTCTGCAGCCTTGTAAAGTCTTGCTTGTTGCAAACGCCGCCTCAAAGTCCTTTCAGGTTCAAGATCAGAGTCTAAAAGAGATTCCTTGTCTCTATTCCTACTCATAAACAAACAGAAAATAAGAAAAAATGAGAATCTCTACCTCAGAGTACAGAGAATTTCCAGTGAGGTAACCTGTGTAAAAGAAATAAAATAAAATAACAAAATAATTAAAGCCAAAAAATTTTGAAAATTATAAAAAAATAAACAAAAAAATTAAAATAAAAATAACTAGGGGACACCAAACTTAATTTCAGAAATTAAAGACAAAATAAAACAAAAACTAATAGAATATAGAAAAAATAATGAAAGGAAACCAAAACGAAAATAAAAGAAAATAAAAATAAAAAATAAAATAAAATAAAAAATGGATGAAAGTAAAAAAAATCAAAAGTAAAAAGGAAGTAAAAAAGGAGAAAACAGGGGCAGGGGAAAACGAAAGGAAGAAAAATTAAAGGAAGAGAAAAAATGAGAATTAAAAATTAATAATACTAAAATAAAACTAATTAAAAGAAAAATGATTTAATCTAAGTAATCAAATAATGAGTAGTTGTCAATCACAATCAATCTCCGGCAATGGCGCCAAAATTTTGTGCAAAATTTATAACCACAAACTAACCGGCAAGTGCACTGGGTCGTATCAAGTAATACCTCAGGTGAGTGAAGGTCGATCCCATGATGATTGATGGAACAGGCAACAATGATTGAGTGATTAGCTTAGTCAGACAAGCAAAAAAATGATGTTTTAAGAGTTTAATTGCATAAAACAGTAATTCAGAGTATCAGAAGGCAAACAATAAACAAGTTGTGAAGAATATATATAGAGAAACAGTTAAGGCTTCAGAGTTATCTATTTTTTGGATTGACTTTTTTTACTAACTATTTTAATCATGCAAGATTTAATTCATAGCAAACTATGTGTGACTAAACCCTAATTCCTTAGACCTTTTTAATCTCCTCTAAAATTTATCAACCGCCAATTCCTTGGTCACTTAATTCCAATTAGAGGGTGAAGTTCAATTCTAGTTTATATGCCACAGAAACCCAAATTACCCAAATATAAGAGGATTATATGTCACGTATTCTATTAAGTCCATATAATTAGAAATTTAGGAGAATATGTTTTCAAGCTGTTGTTCAAGTAAAGAGCTTTTCCAAGTTTTACAAGAACTCAATTAGAACAAGGGTCATACTTCCGTTTCACCCAAATTCATAAGATAAAGAACAAAAACAATTCTTGAAATATAGATAAGTACATGAATTAAAATAAAAAAATAATAGTATCAATCCATACAATAGACAGAGCTCCTAACCTTAACAGTGGAAGTTTAGTTTCTCATGGTTCAGAGA
This sequence comes from Arachis stenosperma, assembly GCF_014773155.1. Lineage (NCBI taxonomy): Eukaryota > Viridiplantae > Streptophyta > Magnoliopsida > Fabales > Fabaceae > Arachis > Arachis stenosperma. The sequence continues at coordinate 134,990,236 of NC_080385.1, forward strand.
GAAAACTATGATTCAGGTAATTTGTGAATTGCGGAATGAGGTAGAAGAGAAGAGATGAGCACGAAGGGCTGATTCTTTTTCCTTTTATATCTAATCCTAATTAATGTAAAATATATTTTCTAAAACTAAATAATATCTTTTCCTAATTATAAATAAAATAAAAGTTTAAATCAAAATTATTTTAAATTAATCCATGCAGCCTTTGGACGAATTGGGGACCACTTGATTCATTAAGATCCACGCTAAACTTGGAAATTGTAAGACCCAATACCTTTGAAAAGTCTTATTATGATCTAGTCTCAAATCATATAGTTATTTATAGCCTTAATTTCAGAAATTATTTTATTAAAGATAATTAAGGTAAGTTTTGATTTATTGAATTTGGGATGAGTTATGATTATTATCCAATTTCATAATTGTTGGATTATTTTCTATATTTGAATTATAAAGTTGGTAATTGTGAAATAATGAAGATTTTATATGATTTGGATTAGATAAGTAATATTTTGAATATTAATACGGCTATTTTGGAAATTAAATAAATTAAGTATATTATTTCTAATTATTTGGTTGGGACATTTTATTGAAAATAAAGTGTGAAATTGATGATCAAATAGTATTTTTATACATTATTATTATTGGATTAGAATTTATTTCTAATTACTATACTATCCCTATTTTAAGTGAAATTACTAAAATGACCATATCCTTAACCCTAATTCTTGAAAATGAAACCCTAACCTTAAAACCCTAACCCATGACCCGGTAACCCATTGTTTCCCCATGCCCCAGCTACAGCCGAAACCCCCTTCTTCCTAACTCAGCAGTAGCGTTTCTTTTCCATGATGGAAAAGGAAAACAGAAACAGAAAAGGGAGAGGGAGTCTGAGTCGTGCCAGGGGAAGAGAAGAGGGAGGGGCGAGCCAGCACCGGTGGGCCTCGCCGTCACCGCCGAGCTGCTCGCCGTTCGCCATCAACGTCGGAGAAGTGGGATGACTTGTGAGTGAGAAGGACATGGGTTGAAGCCATCGTCATTGCTGGCGCCAAGAAAGAGAGACTGCGCGACAATGAAGGAAGGGGACATGGGCCAGAGACGCGAGGAGCGCGACCCGCTGCGCCGCCGTCGATCCCTTGCCGTCGAGCTCAAAGGAGCAGGGGGAAACGATGTTGGGTTTGAGAGAGACATAGGTGCTGCGGTCCCAAGGAGGAGGTGAGCTGTTCGCGCCACCATTGCCGAGCCATAGCGCCACCGCCGCTGGGTCTCTCATTGCTATACGAGGCCGCCACCATTGCTAGGGAACGATGCTGCCGAGGGACTCACGGAGAGAGTGTGAGAGCACGACAGTGGTGGGTAATTGCTACAATGTTGCCACTGTGCTGTCGAGAGGGAAGCTGCTGGGTCGTACAGAGGAGAGGAGGCAGAACCGCGTCCAGCCACCCCCTCTTCCGCCGCCATGAAACCCCGCAGCGCCTTTGGTTGCCAAAAAACGGTGGTGGATGTTGGGGCTGGGTTAGTGCCGCCACTGCTGCTGGCCGTTTCGAGCTGCTCCGCCGTCTCTGCCGCCGGAGAATGCAGCTTAGTCGCCAAAAAACCACTATCGGTAAGGGTCCCTGCATTTGGTCTTCATTCCTTTCTATTCATGGGTCTTTATCGTAATGACGTTGTTGTGTAGTTGCAGTTGTTGGAGTCTTTCATTGCCGCTGCCGCTTGAGGTGGCTGACGGAGCCGCTGCCGGGTTGATATGGAGCTGCGGCTGTTTTGTTAATTCAGTGAGTATTTTATGTTTTGAAACCTCCGCGTTAATGTCTTGTTATGTATATTAAGGTCTTGCGGTATTAATGTGTTAGGAGTTAGAATCCAGTTTGCTTATGCCACTTGTAGCTGTTTCTGATTTTGAGGGTAACAAGCAGAGCCGAGGTTTTGGTTGCCAGTGGTTTCGAGTTGAGGACAAAAAGAACTTATGAGGCGTTTGGGTTATAGAATTGTATTTTGTGGTAGGGGCGCTTTTCAAAAACTATGTTTTATGTATTGGAATTATTACATATGGATACTGATGTGAGATATTGTGTATGTGGTGATTCTATCTGCCTTATGTATTATTTGATTGACTCTAATGTTTATGGATGTTAGTTTGGCTGAATTGTTGTGCGGTTTTGTAAAATGTAACGTTTTAAAGCTGATTCTTTAAAGATTTGAAATCTGAGTTTAATCCGTTGAGGATTGATTTGAATTGAGTTGATTATTTTGATGATGTGAAGAGTCGAATGCACTTTTGAATTCATCTTGGTTTACTTTAATTGACTTGGTTTGGAAAAATGATTTGTTGCTGAACCGATTCTTTTAAACTTTAGAAATGAGTTAAATCAGTTGATATTGAGTTGATTTTGAAATGGTTTCCTTGAGATATGCCACTGAGGCAAATGTTTGTTTTAGCATGTTTTTGAATTGATTTCTAGTTTTGAGCTGTTGAAAAGGAATGAAAAACGGTTTAGTTGGGACCCAAACCGGGTGGCAAAAGTCCAAGTTTTAGGGGATGTACTGCCAAAATTTCTATAAAATCCGAGTCTTTATTGAATGTTGTATGAAAAAATGACGGGTTAAAGACTTCTACTATTTTATTTGAATTATCAAGAAAAGGATGATTCATGCTTTTGAAATGAATTATTAAAGAGGAAATTGTGATTTAGTCTTGCTTCTTAAGAAAGGCATTGTATCTCTTTCAGGAGAAAGTTACTTAGATGAAACTTATGTTTTTAAGCTGTTTTAAATGTGGCAAGGGCAATGCCTTTGAATTTGACTTGAGGGTTTCAATTAGAGAAGTTTCAATGACTTTGAAAGAACCTGAATATCTATTGACAAGTTTCATTTTGAAATGTTTTGAGACAGGTTTTAAGTACTCTTTGAATTCTGAATTCTTGTAAGACTAAAACAATTTCGAACAGTTGAAACGTTCTAGCATTTATCATGGGGTTGAATTTGGTTTTGCCTATGTAAAGGAAATGGCTTTGAAAGAAGTAAATGATTACGTGACTCGGTTTGGCTTAGACCCTATTTTATTACGCAAATCGGAAAGTCAAGGTTTTAATGTTTTTAAATGAATTTGGCGAAATGAGTTATGTTGTTCTCCCTTAAAGACTTGGGACTCTGCCGAGAAACTTTTGTTATAAAATTCCATTGTTGGATGGGTGATTTTGAATACTTTGAAATAAATCCTTAACTTGCCATGGTTTTGGAAGTTTTGGAGAGAGAATGTCGAGAGTGGCTTTGTTTTAAAAAGGGAACTCACTTTGAGTAAATTTGGCTTATGAGCCTTAGATGATTTGAGAAATGAGATCTTTAAAGCCAAGGCTAAAAAGAGTTGAAATTTGATTTCAAAGTGAAATGAATTGAGAAAAAGTGATTTGTGGCTTAAATGCTGATTTTATGAACTTTGATGATGTTGAATGGTGGAAGTGCTATTTGTTATGAGCCGGAATGGCTGTGTATGGTATTAAATTATGGCTGATTGCCAAATGAGTTAAAAGCTGTATGGCTGGCTATGAATTATGAGTTTAAGCCGAAGGGCTGTATTTATTGATAAATTGGCTGGTTCTGGATTGAACCGTGAGCCGGATGGCTGAGATGAATGTTGTATGTGAGTATGCTTGTGTTTTCTCTCTAGTTGTAAGGGTGAGAGAGAACCGATACCCTCTAATGGCGACTGATGATTGGATTTTTGACGGTTTAGAATTTCACAAATGAAATCTCGTTGAAGTATAGTCTCTAAACCAACAATAATCCTCTCATGCAAAAATTTGTTTGTCACAAGTACAAACCCCTAAAATCTATAAACCGAAGTATTTAAACCTCGGGTCGTTCTCCCTAGGATTTACAATAAAGTGTCTTGTTATTGGTTGTGAGTTATTTTTGAGGTTTTGATAAGAAGCATGAAAGATAAATGGCAAGAAAGTAAACTAAGGCCTAAAAGGTCTTGGCACGGGTTGGTGGTCAAGGATCTCTATCCTAATCACTAACCACAATATGAGAATTGGCAAGGATTAATCTCATTAAATCATCCTCTAACTAGTAGTAAAGGAAAGTTAAATGAGCTATATCAATCCTAATCCATAAGTCCTAACTCTCCACTAATTCAATTAGTGAGAACTAGAGTCAATGGCTCCCAATCATCAATCACTTGGACATTAGTAACTCAAGAGTTCCTAAGTTACCTTTCCAAGCCAAGAACATAAAACTCTACTCTAAAATCCAACCAAGTATTTCATCAAACACTTGGAAGGCACAAAAGAAAAGCATAGTAAAATTGCAAGAAAAGTAAATCTACACTACTCAATTGAAAGGAATTAAACAACAACAAATCAAATGAACACAATTATTATGAATTACCTCTTATTGAATTGAAAGAAAAAGGAAGAAACAAAAGTAGATCTACAACAAAACACAAGAACAACATAAAGGAAATTGCAACAAAAGAATAGAGGAAGATGAATGTAACAACAAAGATTGAAAGGTAGAAGTAGAAGAAAGCAAAGATTAAAACCTAGATCTAAGAACTAATCCTAATCCTAATCCTAGAGAGAAGTGAGAGCTTCTCTCTCTAGAAACTAACTCTAACTACCAAACTAAGCTAATGATTAAAAATCTGAAAAGTCCCCCGATTCCCCTTCAATCCTTGGCTTAAATAGCATCAGAAATGAGTTGGATTGGGCCCACAAGGCTTCTAAAATCGCTGGCCACGTGTTGCATTAAGTGGGTCATGTGCCACCATCGGCGCGTCCGCGTACCATGCGCGATGCATTTATATCGTTTCGAAGCCCCGGATGTTAGCTTTCCAACCCAACTGGAACCGCATCATTTGGACCTCTGTAGCTCAAGTTATGGTTGTTTAAGTGCGAAGAGGTCGGCTTGACAGCTTTCCGGTTCTTTCATTTCTTCATGAGTTCTCCAACTTTTCATGCTTTCTTTCTTCATTCCCTTGATCCAATCTTTGCCTCCTAAACCTTAAATCACTTAACAAATATATCAAGGCATCTAATGGAATCAAGGTGAATTAAATTTATTTATTTTAAGACCTAAAAAGCATGTTTTCACTCTTAAGCACAATTAAGGGAGAAGTTATAAAACCATGCTATATTATTGAATAAATGTGGGTAAAAGGTTATAAAATCCCCTAAGATCAATACAAGATAAACCCTACAAATGGGGTTTATCAGCGACAGGGCGCAGATACCATCTAATAGTGACAGGGCACATATTCCCTCTAATGATATTAATGCGCAACAGAGAGACTGTGCCCGGGTTAGCTATCGAACACGTCGGGTTGGCTTGGTAACCGACATATGATATCATCAGCCACTAGGACAGGCATGCATCATGTGCATCTATCTGACATTGTTTGGGTGTGCATATTGTACTTGGTTTGCCTTAGTGATTAACTGCTGATTGTTCTACTTGCTGTAACTGTTTGTTTGTGCTTGAACTTCCAATCTGTGTTTGCAATTGGGACTCTGTTGGATTGCGGTGATTTGATTGATGGTTGGATTGTTTGGACCTATGGCCGTGGTTGAATTGAGATGGACGGATGGTTGGTTTCGGTTTTGTGGTTATGGTTTGGAAAAGTATGAAAGGCTATTTTGGTTCAGCATAGATAAACCGTTTTGAAAGGCTTTTGATGTTTTTGAGAATTGAATGGTTGCTCTTTCAGAAAAGATTTCCGACTTTACTTTTATTGTAAACTGTTGTTTTTGAAAAGAGGCATAAGACGTTTATTAATCACTGGTACGGTTTATCTTCACGTATCCTATTACAGTAATTCCCAAAAACCCCCTACTGAGAACCCTTTCGAGGATAATGTTCTCACCCTCCTACATTTTTCCCCTTTCAGGATGTGGGCGCAGAAGTCACGAAGAGTTTATTTATTTGTTATTGAGATGCTCTGTATTGCTTTAGATTATTAATTTGTACCCTCGCCTTTATCTTGATATATTCTGTAAGAGGGATAGGAATTGTATTGGGTAATGTTTGTAATATTATTTATATATATGTATGTTTATATATATGGATGTACTCTTTATGAGTTTTTTGTAAGTCATATGGTATCTATGGATGTGTGTTATCGTATGAAGTATCCTGGGAGTGATATTGCGGTAAAAAGCTTTAAACAGGCTCATATTTTAGTATTAAATAGTATAGGTGTCGTCGTAATGTCCAAGCTATCAGAGTCGCGCAGGCAGAAGCGTGAGCTTTGGTAGTTAGGGTGTTACATTATAGTATCAGAGCAGTCCTTCAAGTAGAGCCTGAGGAATGGACCAACTATGCTTCAATTGCATACTCTGAACATTTGTCATGTATTAGGTCTTGTCGAATGACGAGAATTAGAGCTTTATTCACATGACGGTTCATTGATTAACGCTGTTAGTCTTTCATTGCATAATTCCTGATATTAAGTTTGGCCGACTTAATACTAGTGAATTATGTACATGAGAGCACTGATGGATTATCATAGGCGATATACGAGTTTCGAGTAAAGCGAATCGCGGGTTTTGGGAACGTTAGAAACTATTTCTCGAGGCTATTCAGTTGTGTGTCTTGAATTCTGTTCGAGTTGACCTGTTCTTTCATGTCCTAACTTGAAGTTCTTGTTTGCTAATCCTTTTGAGAAGCAGTTTGATTTTTCAACTCTATTCTTCTAATCATATGCATTCTTGTTTGATCTTAAGTGCATATGCTTGTTTAAAATCCTTGTTGCATCTATCTTCCTCTGTTTGAATTCTTCTGGATTCATGTATTCTTTGATATGGCTTTGAACTTATCCTAATTCGTGTTCATTTTAACTCCGGATTCCGAGTCCATCCTTAGAGAACTTGTTGGTTCAGTTTTTCTCTTATTTGATAGTGATCACAACCAATTTTGAGATTTTTATAAAAATTGCTGTTGACTAGATATACACTTATCTATATGTGGAACTTTGAAGATTTCTTATACAGTTTAACAACTATTTATTTATAATACCTCGCCTGTACTTTTAGTGGTTTATGGAACTGCATTTACCTTAAATTACAATTTGGCTTTCTAGTAATTTTACTATAGTTCCAATGCACATCTTCATTTGATTATGTATTTGGATATTTTTCAAAATTTTGGAAAGGAAGGATTTTTCACTTTTAGCCTGGTTGAATTTCGTTTGATAAGCTTTACTTAATTTATTTTGAATTGAGTTTGATTTGGCATGCTATATGGTTTATGCCATTGTTCTTCTTTTGAAAATGTTGGACTCATAGCTTTCTTCTTATGAACGGACTAAATTCTCTATTAAACCTTCCATCTCTATGAATGTCATACTTGACTTTATTTTTAACTAATCTTTTACATTTTGTGAACATTACCATCGATCTTGGTTTTTCCAATCTTGTGAATCTCCTTCTTATGTGAGTTAGTTTGATTCGTTTCAAAATAGTGCATCGTTTATCCTCTCATTGTCTTTACAAGAGTTTTTAGTTAGAGATTTATCCTTGAGAAATTACTAATGATTGGGTTGTCTATTCCTATGACTTTTGTATTCTTTTGAATCAATTGAAAGCTTGTTGATGACACAAGCCTAGTGGATCTTGTTTGAACTATCTTGATCTAGGATCCTTTCTTGTGTGGTTTGACTCCTTTTTAAGTACATCCTAATATTCTTGAATATTCTTTTGAGATGGTGATTTCAAGTATACTTTTGGAGTCTTATTTTGAACTTTTAAAGAAGTTTTGAATTCTTTTTGAAGAAATTCTAAACGAAATTTATTTTCTGTTGCTTGATTGAGATTGAAACCCTTGTTCAATTTTTTACAAAATTGTTTTAAAGTTGACATGCGCTATTTTAGATGAGTTTTTGAAAAGTTTCTTTGTTTAATGAAAACCTGTTCGTTTGTAACGCACCGTTTGTTTTCTTACCAGATTGTAAGCAAAATTTTACCTCGGAATTTCTTTTCTAAAGAGAGGTTAACTTCCTCTTTTGTCCTTGCTATAAATGTTATACACGCTTGTTTGAATATGGACTTTGGGAATTTTTGAACAAGCATTTGATTTCTCTTCTAAGTTTTATGATTGCTTTTGGTTAAGTTGTGCACCTAATTATCTTTCTAAAATATTTGAGGAGATATTTTAGCCTTTAGCCAAACTTGTGTGCACCTTGTTTTTAAAATTCTACATGATCTGCTTCAACATAAAATTGTATTACAGCAAAGCCACGTTATTGCTTTTGTTATTCTCTTGGAGAATGTTTTTTACTTAACTTTTCTTCTAAATTGCGAAGTGATTTTTCCGCAAGTTTTCGATTCTTTTGTGAACAATGCATTCGGAAGTATTTTTAATCATGCTCTTGAGTTCTGTGAACTTTGTCTTGGGTTTGAAATCTTCTCTTCTGCAAACCTCATGCTTCTTCGACTCAGTGTGAAATTGTTTCAGACTAATGCGCTGATTTTTTGCTTATTGATCCTATTGAATTCCCTTGATCCAAGGGTTATCTCTGAAGTTGTCAATTGATTTATTTCTAGCAAACTTCTTTGCTTGAGCATCCTTGTTTATCTAGAATTGGATACATTCTCTAAAATCGATGAGTATTAACTTTGACAATTGTCTCTCCTTTCTAAATTTTGTATCCTTCTGAGTAGACTCGAGAATTGTTTTGATATCACGTGCGACTTGTAGACGTAGTAACGTGATGCGTAAGTTCGTTAAGACGTGATATGGGTATACGGAAGTTGAAGCGATAGGTGTGCAGCGTTATGAGATGTGGATGTTTTGTTCCTTGCGAACGGGTTTACGATCATTAGGCTTATGATTGGCTATGAGGTTGTAAAATGATTGGTGGAGTTAGAAAATTGAAGTTCTGAAATGGGAACGAGATTTGTCAGCGAACGTTATGCTGATGTTTAAATACCAACATACTTTGCAACCTTTTACCACACTAATTACCACTTTGCTTTGTGAACGCCTATCTTGATTTGCACCCTATTTTGGCACCTCAAGTTTTTGTAAAGCCTTGAGATCATATCACCTTGTGCATTGAGCCTATCTTGTAAGGTTTGCTTTGCAATCACACTCCTACCTTTGTATCTTTATGCATACGACCAACCAAGTATTTGAAAAAACTGTATATATGTTTATATGTTGAGATATTTTTACTTCTTCCCTAAATGTGTTCAAGGATGAACTGTTATGAAATTCCTTTCGTTTTGTATCAATTTTCGAGGGCGAAAATTTTTATAAGGTGGGTAGAATGTAAGACCCAAAACCTTTGAAAAGTCTTATTATGATTAAGTCTCAAATCATATAGTTATTTATAGCCTTAATTTCAGAAATTATTTTATTAAAGATAATTAAGGCAAGTTTTGATTTATTGAATTTGAGATGAGTTATGATTATTATCCAATTTCATAATTATTGGATTATTTTCTATATTTGAATTATAAAGTTGGTAGCTGTGAAATAATGAAGATTTTATATGATTTAGATTAGATAAGTAATATTTTGAATATTAATACGGCTATTTTGGAAATTAAATAAATTAAGTATATTATTTCTAACTATTTGGTTGGGACATTTTATTGAAAATAAAGTGTGAAATTGATGATCAAATAGTATTTTTATACATTATTATTGTTGGATTAGAATTTATTTCTAATTACTATATTATCCCTATTTTAAGTGAAATTACTAAAATGACCATGTCCTTAACCCTAATTCTTGAAAATGAAACCCTAACCCTAAAACCCTAACCCATGACCCGATAACCCATTGTTTCCCCATGCCCCAGCTGCAGCCGAAACCCCCTTCTTCCTAACTCAGCAGTAGCATTTCTTTTCCATGATGGAAAAGAAAAATAGAAACAGAAAAGGGAGAGGGAGACTGAGTCGTGCCAGGGGAAGGGAAGAGGGAGGGGCGAGCCAGCACCGGTGGGCCTCGCTGTCGCCGCCGAGCTGCTCGCCGTTTGCCACCAACGTCGGAGAAGTGGGATGACTTGTGAGTGAGAAGGACGTGGGTTGAAGCCATCGTCATTGCTGGCGCCAAGAAAGAGAGACCGCACGACAACGAAGGAATGGGACATGGGCCAGAGACGCGAGGAGCGCGACCCGCTGCATCGCCGTCGATCCCTTGCCGTCGAGCTCAAAGGAGCAGGGGGGAAACGATGTTGGGTTTGAGAGAGACATAGGTGGTGCGGTGCCAAGGAGGAGGCGAGCTGTTCGCGCCACCGTTGCCGAGCTATAGCGCCGCCGCCGCTGGGTCTCTCACTATTGTGCGAGGCCGCCACCATTGCTAGGGAACGATTCTGCCAAGGGACCCGCGGAGAGAGTGTGAGAGCGCGACATTGGTGGGTAATTGTTGCAATGTTGCCACTGTGCTGTCGAGAGGGAAGCTGCCGGGTCGTACAGAGGAGAGGAGGCAGAACCGCGCCCAGCCACCCCCGCTTCCGCCGCCATGAAACCCCGTAGCACCTTTGGTTGCCAGAAAACAGTGGTGGATGTTGGAGCTGGGATAGCACCGCCACTGCTGCTGGTCGTTTCGAGCTACTCCGCCGCCTCTGCCGCTGAAGAATGCAGCTTAGTGACCGGAAAACCACTACCGGTAAGGGTCCCTGCATTTGGTATACATTCCTTTCTATTCATGGGTCTTTATCGTCATGACGTTGTTGTGCAGTCGTGGTTGTCGGAGTCTTTCATTGCCGCTACCGCTTGAGGTGGCTGACGGAGCCGCTGTCGGGTTGATATGGAGCTGCGGCTATTTTGTTAATTCGGTGAGTATTTTACGTTTCGAAACCTCCGCGTTAATGTCTTGTTATGTATAGTAAGGTCTTGCGGTATTAATGTGTTAGGAGTTAGAATTCGGTTTGCTTATGCCGCTTGTAGCTGTTTCTGATTTTGAGGGTAACAAGCAGAGCCGAGGTTTTGGTTGCCGGTGATTTCGAGTTGAGGACAAAAAGAACTTATGAGGCGTTTGGGTTTTGGAATTGCCTTTTGAAGTAGGGGCACTTTCCAAAAACTATGTTTTATGTATTGGAATTATTACATATGGATACTGATGTGAGATGTGTATGTGGTGATTCTATCGGCCTTATGTATTATTTGATTGACTCAAATGTTTATGGATGTTGGTTTGGCTGAATTGTTGTGCGGTTTTGTAAAATGTAATGTTTTAAAGCTGATTCTTTAAAGATTTGAAATCTGAGTTTAATCCGTTGAGGATTGATTTGAATTGAGTTGATTATTTTGATGATGTGAAGAGTCGAATGCACTTTTGAATTCAGCCTGGTTTACTTTAATTGACTTGGTTTGGACAAATGATTTGTTACTGAATTGATTCTTTTAAACTTTGGAAATGAGTTAAATTGGTTGATATTGAGTTGATTTTGAAATGGTTTCCTTAAGATATGCCACTGAGGCGATTGTTGGTTTTAGCTTGCTTTTGAATTGATTTCTGGTTTTGAGCTGTTGAAAAGGAATGAAAAACGGTTTAGTTGGGACCCGAACCAGGTGCCAAAAGTCTAAGTTTTAGGGGAGGTGCTGCCGAAATTTCTATAAAATCCGAGTCTTTATTGAATGTTGTAAGAAAAAATGATGGGTTAAAGACTTCTACTATTTTATTTGAATTATCAAGAAAAGGATGATTCATGCTTTTGAAATGAATTATTAAAGAGGAAATTGTGATTTAGTCTTGCTTCTTAAGAAAGGCATTGTATCTCTTTCAGGAGAAAGTTACTTAGATGAAACTTATGTTTTTAAGCTGTTTTAAATGTGGCAAGGGCAATGCCTTTGAATTTGACTTGAGGGTTTCAATTAGAGGAGTTTCAATGACTTTGAAATAACCTGAATATCTATTAACAAGTTTCATTTTGAAATGTTTTGAGAAAGGTTTTAAGTACTCTTTGAATTCTGAATTCTTGCAAGACTAAAACAATTTCGAACAGTTGAAATGTTCTAGCATTTATCATGGGGTTGAATTTGGTTTTGCCTAAGTAAAGGAAATGGCTTTGAAAGAAGTAAATGATTACGTGACTCGGTTTGGCTTAGACCCTATTTTATTACTCAAATCAGAAAGCCAATGTTTTAATGATTTTAAATGAATTTGGCGAAATGAGTTATGTTGTTCTCCCCTAAAGACTTGGGACTCTGTCGAGAAACTTTTGTTATAAAATTCCATTGTTGGATGGGTGATTTTGAATACTTTGAAATAAATCCTTAACTTGCCATGATTTTAGAAGTTTTGGAGAGAGAATGCCGAGAGTCGCTTTGTTTTAAAAAGGGAACTCACTTTGGGTAAATTTGGCTTATGAGCCTGAGATGATTTGAGAAATGAGATCTTTAAAGCCAAGGCTGAAAAGAGTTGAAATTTGATTTCAAAGTGAAATGAATTGAGAAAAAGTGATTTGTGGCTTAAATGCCAATTTTATGAACTTTGATGATGTTGAATGGTGGAAGTGCTATTTGTTATGAGCCGGAATGGCTGTGTATGGTAATGAATTATGGCTGATTGTCGAATGAGTTAAAAGCCGTATGGCTGGCTATGAATTATGAGTTTAAGCCGAAGGGCTGTATTTATTGATAAATTGGCTGGTTCTGGATTGAACCATGAGCCGGATGGCTGAGATGAATGTTATATGTGAGTATGCTTGTGTTTTTTCTCTGGTTGTAAGGGTGACAGGGCACCGATACCCTCTAATGGCGACAGGGCGCAGATACCCTCTAATGGCGACAGGGCACAGATACCCTCTAATGGTGACAGGGCACATATTCCCTCTAATGATATTAATGCCCAACAGAGAGACTGTGCCCGGGTTAACTACCAGACACGTCGGGTTGGCTTGGTAACCGACAGATGATATCATCAGTCACTAGGGCAGGCTTGCATCATGTGCATCTATGTGACATTGTTTGCGTGTGCATATTGTACTTGGTTTTCCTTGTGATTAACTGCTGATTGTTCTACTTGTTGTAACTGTTTGTTTGTGCTTGAACTTTCTATCTGTGTTTGCAATTGGGACTCTGTTGGATTGCGGTGATTTGGTTGATGGTTGGATTGTTTGGGCCTAGGGCCGTGGTTGAATTAAGATGGACCGATGGTTGGTTTCGGTTTTGTGGTTATGATTTGGAAAAGTATGAAAGGCTATTTTGGTTCAGCTTAGATAAACCGTTTTGAAAGGCTTTTGATGTTTTTGAGAATTGAATGGCTGCTCTTTCAGAAAAGATTTCCGACTTTACTTTTATTGTAAACTGTTGTTTTTGAAAAGAGGCATAAGACGGTTATTAATCACTGGTACGGTTTATCTTCACGTATCCTATTACAGTAATTCCTAAAAACCCCCTACTGAGAACCCTTTCGAGGATGATATTCTCACCCCCTATATTTTTTCCCTTTCAGGATGTGGACGCAGAAGTCACGAAGATTTTATTTATTTGTTATTGAGATGCTCTGTATTGCTTTAGATTATTATTTTGTACCCTCGCCTTTATCTTGATATATTCTGTAAGAGGGATAGGAATTGTATTGGGTAATGTTTGTAATATTATTTATATATATGTATGTTTATATATATGGATGTACTCTTTATGAGTTTTTTGTAAGTCGTATGGTATCTATGGATGTGCGTTATCGTATGAAGTATCTTGGGAGTGATATTGCGGTAAAAATTTTTAAACAGGCTCATATTTTAGTATTAAATAGTATAGGTGTCGTCGTAATGTCCAAGCTATCAGAGTCGCGCAGTCGGAAGCGTGAGCTTTGGTAGTTAGGGTGTTGCAGAAATTCTCAAGTTCAGGGTGGAGGAGGCAGTATGCATTCTTCACTCTCTCCATTCTCTAGCCTTGACTTAAACTCCATGGAATTCATCCAAAATGCTACCTGAAATAAGCAGAATTGCACACAACTCAAAGTAGCATTCATAGTGGCTAAAATATATTAAATCTTGATTAAACTTAGCAATTTGATAAACCCCATTTTTAGAGTTTATCTTGTGTTGAATTTAGAGAGTTTTGTCAAATTAACGCATGCAAGAACACTATGAATGTCAAGATGAACACCAAGAATACTTTGAAGATCATGATGAACATCAAGAACATATTTTTGAAAAATTTTTTATGCAAAGAAAACATGCAAGACACCAAACTTAGAAATCTTTCATGTTTAGACATTATAAATGCAAAAATGCACATGAAAAACATCATACAACACAAAACAAGAAAATTTAAAGATCAAACAAGAAGACTTACCAAGAACAACTTGAAGATCATGAAGAACACTATGAATGCATGAATTCTCGAAGAATGCAAGAACAATATAATATGCAATTGACACCAAACTTAAAACATGACACAAAACTCAAACAAGAAACACAATATTTTTGGTTTTTATGATTTTATGAATTTTTTTGTATTTCATTTTATTTTTTTCGAAAAACATATAGGAAAAAGAAAATAAGAAATTCAAAATTTTTAATAAGAAGAATTCCAGGAATCTTTCAATGTTAGCCTAAAGCTCCAATCCAAGGGTTGGGCATGGCTTAATAGCCAGCCAGCTTTAGGATATAAATCAGACATACAACAGCTGATATTCCAATTAACTTGCCTCTATGCTGATGCTTGGAAGCCTCAATCCAAAAGAATTTTGGATATGGCTTTACAGCTAGCCAGACTTCAACATGTTACCATGAAACTCTAGAATTCATTCTTTAAAAATTTAGAAAATTTTCGAAAACAAAAGGAAAAATTTTTTTGAAAGATTTTTGAAAATTTTTTTGAAAATAAAACAAAAAGAAAATTACCTAATCTGAGCAACAAGATGAACCGTCAGTTGTCCACACTCGAACAATCCCCGGCAACGGCGCCAAAAATTTGGTGGACGAAATTGTGATTCATACTTAAATTGTTGTTCGAAATAGATTCCCAGGTAATGGCGCCAAAAACTTGGTGCTCAAAACCATGGTCCATACATAATTTCACAACTTCGCACAACTAACCAGCAAGTGTACTGGGTCGTCCAAGTAATAAACCTTACGTGAGTAAGGGTCGATCCCACAGAGATTGTTGGTATGAAGCAAGCTATGGTCATCGTGTAAATCTCAGTCAGGAGGATAGTAAATGGTTATGGAGTTTTTGAATATTAATAATAAATAAACAGAAAATAAAGATAGAAACACTTAAGTAGATCATCGATGGGAATTTCAGATAGGCGTATGAAGATGCTGTGCCCCTTCGGAATCTCTGCTTTCCTACTGCCTTCATCCAATCCTTCTTACTCCTTTCCATGGCAAGCTGTATGTAGGGCATCACTGTTGTCAATGACTACATCCCATCCTCTCAGTGAAAAAGGTCCAAATGCTCTGTCACAGCACGGCTAATCATCTGTCGGTTCTTGATCATGTCGGAATAGAATCCCTTAACTCTTTTGCGCTTGTCATCACGCCCAACAATCGCGAGTTTGAAGCTCGTCACAGTTATTCAATCCCTAAATCCTACTCGGAATACCACAGACAAGGTTTAGACTTTCCGAATTCTCATGAATGCCACCATCAATTCTAGCTTATACCATGAAGATTCTGATCAAGGAATCCAAGAGATATGCGCCCGGTCTAAGGTAGAACGGAAGTGGTTGTCAGTCACGCGTTCATAGGTGAGAATGATGATGAGTGTCACGGATCATCACATTCATGTTGTTGAAGTGTAACGAATATCTTAGAACAGGAACAAACTGAATTGAATAGAAAATAGTAGTAATTGCATTAAAACTTGAGGTACAGCAGAGCTCCACACCCTTAATCTATGGTGTGTAGAAACTCCACCGTTGAAAATACATAAGTGATGAAGGTCCAGGCATGGCCGAATGGCCAGCCCCCAATGTCTAAGATTGCATAAACTGATCAAAGATGTAACGTGGTCAAAAGACTAGATAGTCAAAGACACCGAATACAATAGTAAAAAGTTCTATTTATACTAAACTAGCCACTAGGGTTTACAGAAATAAGTCTAAGTGCAGAAATTCACTCCCTGGGCCCACTTTGGTGTGTGCTTGGGCTGAGCTTGAGCTTTACACGAGCTGAGGCTTCTTTTGGAGTTGAACGCCAAGTTGTAACATGTTTTTGGCGTTCAACTCTGGTTCGTGACGTGTTTCTGGCATTTGACTCCAGAATGCAGCATGGAACTGGCGTTGAGCGCCAGTTTATGTCATCTAATCTTGAATAAAGTATGGACTATTATATATTGTTGGAAAGCTCTGGATGTCTACCTTCCAACACCATGGAGAGCGCGCCATTTGGGGTTTTGTAGCTCCAGAAAATCCATTTCGAGTGCAGGGAGGTCAGAATCCAACAGCATCAGCAGTCCTTTGTCAGCCTTCTTATCAGAGTTTTGCTCAGGTCCCTCAATTTCAGCCAGAAAATACCTGAAATCACAGAAAAACACAAAAACTCATAGTAAAGTCCAAAAATGTGAATTTAGCATAAAAACTAATGAAAACATCCCTAAAAGTAGCTAGATCCTACTAAAAACTACCTAAAAATAATGCCAAAAAGCGTATAAATTATCCGCTCATCACAACACCAAACTTAATTTGTTGCTTGTTCCCAAGCAATTGAAAATCAAAAAGTATAAAAAGAAGAGAATATACTATAAATCCCAAAATATCAATGAATATTAGTTCTAATTAGATGAGCGGGACTTGTAGCTTTTTGCTTCTGAACAGTTTTGGCATCTCACTTTTTCCCTTGAAGTTTAGAATGATTGGCATCTATGGGAACTCAGAGTTCAGATAGTGTTATTGATTCTCCTAGTTAAGTTTGTTGATTCTTGAACACAGCTATTTTTATGAGTCTTGGCCGTGGCCCTAAGCACTTTGTTTTCCAGTATTACCACCAGATACATAAATGCCACAGACACATGACTGGGTGAACCTTTTCAGATTGTGACTCAGCTTTGCTAGAGTCCACAGTTAGAGGTGTCCAGAGCTCTTAAGCACACTCTTTTTGCTTTGGATCACGACTTTAACCACTCAGTCTCAAGCTTTTCACTTGGACCTGCATGCCACAAGCACATGGTTAGGGACAGCTTGATTTAGCCGCTTAGGCCTGGATTTTATTTCCTTGGGCCCTCCTATCCATTGATGCTCAAAGCCTTGTGTCCTTTTTACCCTTGCCTCTTGGTTTTAAGGGCTAATGGCTTTTTCTGCTTGTTTTCTTTTTCTTTTTCTTTCTTATTTTCTTCACCAATTTTTTTCCGCAAGCTTTTGGTATTCACTGCTTTTTCTTGCTTCAAGAATCAAATTTATGATTTTTTAGATTATCAGTAACATTTCTTTGTTCAACATTCTTTCAAGAGCCAACAATTTTAACATTCATAAACAACAAGATAAAAAATATGCACTGTTCAAGCATTCATTCAGAAAACAAAAAGTATTGTCACCACATCAATATAATTAAACTAAATTCAAGGATGAATTCGAAACTCATGTACTTCTTGTTCTTTTGAATTAAAAACATTTTTCATTTAAGAAAGGTGAAGGATTCATGGAATTATTCATAGCCTTAGGACATAGTTACTAAATACTAATGATCATGTAATAAAGACACAAAACATAGATAAACATGAAGCATAAAAATCGAAAAACAGAGAATTAAGAACAAGGAAGTTAAGGAATGAGTCCACCTTGTTGAGGGTGGCATTTTCCTCTTGAAGAACCAATGGTGCTCTTTGAGCTCCTCTATGTCTCTTCCTTGCCTCTGTTGCTTGATCCCTAGTAATTTTGGTGCTCCTATCCTTAGTTGCTCCCAATAGTTGTGTGGAGAAAAGTTTATCCCTTGAGGTGTCTCAGGGATTTCTTGATGAGGTCCATGAGTGGGCTCTCTTGATGTGCAGTCAAATGCTCTATTGCTGAGCTATGGGCCCTTGAGATGAATCTCTCCATCTCCCATGACTCAGAGGTGGAAGCAATTGCCTTCCCTTTCCTCTTTCTTGAGGTTTTTCTGGCCTTAGGTGCCATCAATGGTTATGGAAAAACAAAAAAAGTTATGCTTTTACCACACCAAACTTAGAATTTTGCTCGCCCTCGAGCAAAAGAAGAAAGAATAGAAGAAGAAGAAGAAGATATGGAGGAGAGGGAGAGAGGTGTGTGTTTTGGCCATTTAAGGTGGGTTTGGGT
The DNA here is from genome assembly GCF_014773155.1 of Arachis stenosperma. NCBI lineage: Eukaryota > Viridiplantae > Streptophyta > Magnoliopsida > Fabales > Fabaceae > Arachis > Arachis stenosperma. Next base: position 135,008,398 of record NC_080385.1, read on the forward strand.
GGGAAAGAGATTTTGAATTTTGAAGGTAGGTGGAGTTTATGGGGAAGAGTAGATGGATGTGAGTGGTGAAGAGGTGATAGGAAAGAGAGATTAAGGTGATTGGTGAAGAAGAGAGAAGGTGAGTTGAGGTAGGTGGGGATCCTGTGGGGTCCACAGATCCTGAGATGATCCTGTGGGGTCCACAGATCCTGAAGTGTCAAGGATTTATCATTCCTACACCAATTAGGCGTGTAAAATGCCCTCTACATGCAATCTTGGCATTTAACGCCAGATTGATGCTTGTTTCTGGCATTAAACGCCAGCCCTGTGCTTGTTCTGGGCGTTCAACACCCATCTGCAGTATGTTTTTGGCGTTGAACGCCAGATTGCTGCATGTTTCTGGCATTCAACGCCAGATCCATGCTCTATTCTGGCGTTGAATGCCAGCCAGATGCTCCTTACTGGCGTTTAAACGCCAGTAAGCCCTTCCTCCAGGGTGTGCTTTTTCTTCTGCTGTTTTTGATTCTGTTTTAAATTTTAGTATTTTTTCGTGACTCCATATGATCATGAACCTAATAAAACACAAAAGAATAATAAAATAAAAAATAAAATTAGATAAACAAAAATTGGGTTGCCTCCCAATAAGCGCTCCTTTAATGTCACTAGCTTGACAGTGGGCTCTCATGGAGCCTCACAGGTGATCAGGTCAATGTTGTAGACTCCCAACACCAAACTTAGAGTTTGGATGTGGGGATTCAACACCAAACTTAGAATTTGGCTGTGGCCTCCCAACACCAAACTTAAAGTTTGATTGTGGGGGCTGAGTTTGACTCTGTATTGAGAGAAGCTTTTCATGCTTCCTCTCCATGTATACAGAAGAACACCCTTGGGTCTTAAACACAAGGTAGTCCCCATTCAATTGAAGGACTAATTCTCCTCTGTTAACATCTATCACAGCTCCTGCTGTGGCTAGGAAAGGTCTTCTAAGGATGATGCATTCATCCTCCTCCTTTCTAGTGTCTAAGATTATGAAATCAGCAGGGATGTAAAGGCCTTCAACCTTTACTAACACGTCCTCTACCAATCCATAAGCTTGTCTTACTGACTTGTCTGCCATTTGCAATGAGAATATGGCAGGCTGTACCTCAATGATCCCCAGCTTCTCCATTACAGCGAGTGACATAAGATTTATACCTGATCCCAGGTCACACGGAGCCTTCTCAAAGGTTATGGTGCCCATAGTACAGGGTATTAAGAATTTACCAGGATCTTGTTTCTTTTGAGGTAAAGTTTGTTGAACCCATGTATCTAGTTCACCAATGAGCAGGGGAGGTTCACCTTCCCAAGTCTCATTACCAAACAACTTGGCATTCAGGTTCATGATAGCTCCTAGATATTGAGCAACTTGCTCTCCAGTTACATCTTCATCCTCTTCAGAGGAAGAATAGTCTTCAGAGATCATGAATGGTAGAAGGAGGTTTAATGGAATCTCTATGGTCTCTATATGGGTCTCCGATTCCTTTGGGTCCTTAATATGGAACTCCTTCTTGGTTGGGAGACGTCCCATGAGGTCTTCCTCATTGGGATTCACGTCCTCCCTTTCCTCCTTGCATTCGGCTATATTGACTATATCAATGGCCTTGCACTCTCTCTTTGGATTCTCTTCAGTATTGCTTGGGAGAGTACTAGGAGGAGTTTCAGTTACTTTTTTACTCAGCTGGCCCACTTGTACCTCCAAATTTCTGATGGAGGACCTTGTCTCACTCATGAAACTTGAAGTGGCCTTAGACAGATCAGAGACAAATTTGCTAAATTAGAGGTGCTCTGCTCAGAATTCTCTATATGTTGCTGAGAAGATGATGGATAAGGCTTGATATTACTGAGCCTATTTCTTCCACCATTATTAAAGCCTTGTTGAGGCTTTTGTTGATCCTTCCATGAGAAATTTGGATGATTTCTCCATGATGAATTATAGGTGTTTCCGTAAGGTTCACCCATATAATTTACCTCTGCTATTGCAGGGTTCTCATGATCATAAGCTTCTTCTTCAGAAGATGCCTCTTTAGTACTGTTGGATGCATTTTGCCATCCATTCAGACTTTGAGAAATCATGTTGACTTGCTGAGTCAACATTTTATTCTGAGCCAATATGGCATTCAGAGCATCAATTTCAAGAACTCCCTTCCTTTGAGGCGTCCCATTATTTACGGAATTTCTCTCAGAAGTGTACATGAACTGATTATTTGCAACCATGTCAATAAGTTCTTGAGCCTCTGCAGGCGTTTTCTTTAGGTGAATGGATCCACCTGTAGAATGGTCCAGTGACATCTTAGAGAACTCAGATAGACCATAATAGAATATATCTATCATGGTCCATTCTGAAAACATGTCAGAAGGACATCTTTTGGTCATCTGCTTGTATCTTTCCCAAGCTTCATAGAGGGATTCACCATCTTTTTGTTTGTAGGTCTGAACATCCACTCTAAGCTTGCTCAGCTTTTGAGGAGGAAAGAACTTAGCCAAGAAGGCCGTGACCAGCTTATCCCAGGAGTCCAGGCTATCTTTAGGTTGAGAGTCCAACCATGTTCTAGCTCTGTCTCTTACAGCAAAAGGGAAAAGCATGAGCTTGTAGACTTCAGGATCTACTCCATTAGTCTTAACAGTCTCACTGATCTGTAAGAACTCAGTTAAGAACTGGTAAGGATCTTCTGATGGAAGTCCATGAAACTTGCAGTTTTGTTGCATTAGAGCAACTAATTGAGGTTTCAGCTCAAAATTGTTTGCTCATATGGCAGGAATTGAGATGCTTCTTCCATCAAACTTGGAAATAGGTGTCGTATAATCACCAAGCATCCTCCTTGCATTATTGTTGTTGGGTTTGGCTGCCATCTCCTTTTCTTGTTCAAAAATTTCAGCAAGGTTGTCTCTGGATTATTGTAATTTAGCTTCTCTTAGTTTCCTTTTCAGAGTCCTTTCAGGTTCAGGATCAGCTTCAACAAGAATGCCTTTTTCCTTATTCCTGCTCATATGAGAAAGAAGAGAACAGAAAAGGAAGATGAATCCTCTATGTCACAGTATAGAGATTCCTTTATGTTAGTAGAAGAAGAGAGGGAATAAAAAAAGGAGAATCCAAACACAAGGGTGAGGATAGGGGTAGTGATTTGAGAAGAAGAGAGGTGAAGAGAGGTGCTAGTAATTGAATAAATAAATAGAAGAAGATGAGAGAGGGAGAAATTTTCAAAAATAATTTTTGAAAAGGAGTTAATGATTTTTGAAAATTAAGATAAGAAATAAAATTAAAATTAAAATTTAAAACAATTAATTAATTAAAAAGAATTTTTGAAAAAGAGGGAGGTATTTTCGAAAATTAGAAAGAGAAAAGTTGTTAGGTGGTTTTGAAAAAGATAAGGGATAAACAAAAAGTCAAATAGTTAGATGAAAAAATTTGAAATTTAATTTTGAAAAGATAAGAAGTTTGGATAAGATATTTTGAAATCAAATTTTTGAAAAGGATATGATAGAAAAGATATGATTAAAAAGATATGGTTAAAAAAAATTTAATTTTTAAAAATAAAATTAATTACTTGACTAACAAGAAACTAAAAGATATGATTCTAGAATTTAAAGATTGAACCTTTCTTAACAAGAAAGTAACAAACTTCAAATTTTTGAATCAATCACATTAATTGTTAATAAAGCCTTTGAAAATCATGAATTAAAGATAAGAAAAAGATTTTAAAATTCAAATTAAAAATTTTCGAAAAAAATAGTAATAAAATGAAAAAGAATTGATTTTTGAAAAAGTTTTGAAAAGATAAGATTTTTAAAATTGAAAATTTGACTTGACTTATAAGAAATAGCTAAGTTTTAAAAACTTTTGACTAAGTCAACTCAAATTTTCGAAATTTTGAGAGAAATAAGGAAAATATATTTTTTTGATTTTTAAATTTTTAATGAGGAGAGAGAAAAACACAAATATGACCCAAAACATGAAAATTTTGGATCAAAACACTTAATGCATGCAAGAACACTATGAATGTCAAGATGAACACCAAGAATACTTTGAAGATCATGATGAACATCAAGAACATATTTTTGAAAAATTTTTTATGCAAAGAAAACATGCAAGACACCAATTTTAGAAATCTTTCATGTTTAGATACTATGAATGCAAAAATGCACATAAAAAACATCATACAACACAAAACAAAAAAATTTAAAGATCAAACAAGAAGACTTACCAAGAACAACTTGAAGATCATGAAGAACACTATGAATGCATGAATTCTCGAAGAATGCAAGAACAATATGAATATGCAATTGATACCAAACTTAAAACATGACACAAAACTCAAACAAGAAACACAATATTTTTGGTTTTTATGATTTTATGAATTTTTTTGTATTTTATTTTATTTTTTTCGAAAAACATATAGGAAAAAGAAAATAAGAAATTCAAAATTTTTAATAAGAAGAATTTCAGGAATCTTTCAATGTTAGCCTAAAGCTCCAATCCAAGGGTTGGGCATGGCTTAATAGCCAGCCAGCTTTAGGATATAAATCAGACATACAACAGCTGATATTCCAATTAACTTGCCTCTATGCTGATGGTTGGAAGCCTCAATCCAAAAGAATTTTGGATATGGCTTTACAGCCAGCCAGGCTTCAACATGTTACCATGAAACTCTAGAATTCATTCTTTAAAAATTTAGAAAATTTTCGAAAACAAAAGGAAAAATTTTTTTGAAAGATTTTTGAAAATTTTTTCGAAAATAAAACAAAAAGAAAATTACCTAATCTGAGCAACAAGATGAACCGTCAGTTGTCCAAACTCGAACAATCCCCGGCAACGGCGCCAAAAACTTGGTGGACGAAATTGTGATTCATACTTAAATTGTTGTTCGAAATTGATTCCCAGGTAATGGCGCCAAAAACTTGGTGCTCAAAACCATGGTCCATACATAATTTCACAACTTCGCACAACTAACCAGCAAGTGTACTGGGTCGTCCAAGTAATAAATTTTACGTGAGTAAGGATCGATCCCACAGAGATTGTGGGTATGAAGCAAGCTATGGTCATCGTGTAAATCTCAGTCAGGCGGATAGTAAATGGTTATGGAGTTTTCGAATATTAATAATAAATAAACAGAAAATAAAGATAGAAACACTTATGTAGATCATCGATGGGAATTTCAGATAGGCGTATGAAGATGTTGTGCCCCTTCTGAATCTCTGCTTTCCTACTGCCTTCATCCAATCCTTCTTAATCCTTTCCATGGCAAGCTGTATGTAGGGCATCACCGTTGTCAATGGCTACATCCCATCCTCTCAGTGAAAAAGGTCCAAATGCTCTGTCACAGCACGGCTAATCATCTGTCGGAATAGAATCCCTTGATTCTTTTGCGCTTGTCATCACGCCCAACAATCGTGAGTTTGAAGCTCGTCACAGTCATTCAATCCCTGAATCCTACTCAGAATACCACAAACAAGGTTTAGACTTTCCGGATTCTCATGAATGCCACCATCAATTCTAGCTTATACCATGAAGATTCTGATCAAGGAATCCAAGAGATATGCGCCCGGTCTAAGGTAGAACGGAAGTGGTTGTCAGTCACGCGTTCATAGGTGAGAATGATGATGAGTGTCACGGATCATCACATTCATCATGTTGAAGTGTAACGAATATCTTAGAACAAGAATAAACTGAATTGAATAGAAAATAGTAGTAATTGCATTAAAACTTGAGGTACAGCAGAGCTCCACACCCTTAATCTATGGTGTGTAGAAACTCCACCGTTGAAAATACATAAGTGATGAAGGTCCAGGCATGGCCGAATGGCCAGCCCCCAATGTCTAAGATCGCATTAACTGATCAAAGATGTAACGTGGTCAAAAGACTAGATAGTCAAAGACAACGAATACAATAGTAAAAGGTTCTATTTATACTAAACTAGCCACTAGGGTGTACAGAAATAAGTCTAAGTGCAGAAATCCACTTCTGGGGCCCACTTTGGTGTGTGCTTGGGCTGAGCTTGAGCTTTACACGAGTTGAGGCTTCTTTTGGAGTTAAACGCCAAGTTGTAACGTGCTTTTGGTGTTCAACTCTGGTTCGTGACGTGTTTCTGGCCTTTGACTCCAGAATGTAGCATGGAACTGGCGTTGAGCGCCAGTTTACGTCATCTAATCTTGAATAAAGTATGGACTATTATATATTGCTGGAAAGCTCTGGATGTCTACTTTCCAACGCCGTTAAGAGCGCGCCATTTGGGATTCTGTAACTCGAGAAAATCTATTTCGAGTGCAGGGAGGTCAGAATCCAATAGCATCAGCAGTCCTTTGTCAGCCTTCTTATCAGAGTTTTGCTCAGGTCCCTCAATTTCAGTCAGAAAATACCTGAAATCACAGAAAAATACACAAACTCATAGTAAAGTCCAGAAATGTGAATTTAGCATAAAAACTAATGAAAACATCCCTAAAAATAGCTAGATCCTACTAAAAACTACCTAAAAACAATGCCAAAAAGCGTATAAATTATCCGCTCATCACGCATCCATTAACGCGCATGTGTGACATACGCTCACGCGTGGAAGATGACGTCGCATGGCGATGCGTACGTGTGCACTACGCGTACGCGTAGGTATCAAATTGCCAAGCGACACGTACGCATGACCCATGCGTACGCGTCGATGCTCGCACGTGACCTTATTAAAGTGAAAACGCTGGGGGCGATTTCTGAGCTTCCCAGGCCCAATTCCAATTGATTCCAGAGTCTATTCATGCAGAATTGAAGAGGGGACAAGGGGGTGAGCACATAGTTTAGTTTTCATCATGCTTTAGTTAGTTTCTAGAGAGAAACTCTCTCTTCTCTCTAGAATTAGGTTAGATGTAGATTAGAATTTCTTAGATCTAGGTTTAATTTATGCATTCTTGTTACTTTGATTTCCTTTAAATGCAATTTATGTTTTATGTTCCTTTGTTGTTGATTTGAGTTGTTGTGTTAATTTCATTGCAATTGGTAGTTGTAGATTTACATTTCTTGCAATTTTACCATGCTTTCCTTTTATGCCTTCCAAGTGTTTGATAAAATACTTGGAAGGATGTTAGAGTAGATTTTTGTGTTCTTGACTTGGGATGGTAACTTAGGTGAACTTGAGTTGCTAATGTCCAAGTGATTGATGATTGGTATCCATTGACTCTAGCTTTCACTAATTCAATTAGTGAGTGGTTAGGACTTATGGATTGGGATTGATGTAGCTCATTTGACTTTTCTTTATTTGTTAGAGGATGACTTAATGAGATTGATCCTTGCAATTATCATGTTGTGGTTAGTAACAAGGATAAAGATCCTTAACCATCAACCCTTGCCAAGACCTTTTTATCATTTGAGTTTCATTTACCTTCTTGTCATTTATTTTTCTTGTCTCTTATTCAAAACCCCAAAATATACCTTGCCATAACCAATAATTAAGCACACTTCCCTGCAATTCCTTGAGAGACGACCAAGTTTAAATACTTCGGTTTATTTTTATTGGGGTTTGTGCTTGTGACAAACAAATTTTTGATTGAGGAATTGTTTGTTGGTTTAGAACTTTACTTGCAACGAGAATTTATTTGTGAAATTCTTTACCGATAGACAATTTATGTTCATCACAATTCAAGTGCAAATTCACAAGGATAAGACAGAAAAGATGCTCACGCATAACAACACCAAACATGAATTGTTGCTTGTCCTCAAGCAACCAAAATTAGTACATGATCAAGGTGTGAATTTTCATGAGAAGCTAGCGTTCAGTTATGCTCAAGTCTCTTCTTAAAGTGGCGTTTATCTATTGTAATTCTAAACAGTTTTGGCATCTCACTCTCCTTTGAATCAGAGGAATGTCACTGTCATTCGGAATCAGAATCCGGATCATATTATGAGTTCTCTGATCATTACACTTCCGTTTAATCCTTGAACACAGTAGATATCCTTTACTTCTCAATGAATTTATGCTTTGCACCTTGAGTCTAGCCATGACTTTAAATGTTCTGTCTCAAGGGTTAATTAACACAAGAACACCACAAGGACTTAACTGGGGAACTCTCTTTAAGTTCTGCTAAATGCAATTGGTCTCGAATCTAAATGTTCTGTCTCAAGGATTACTTGATACAAGAACACCACAAGCATATGACAAGAAAAACAACTCTTTGAGCTTTTAATCATGTCTGACCTCCCTAGTCATTAATGCTCAGAGCCTTGGACCTTGCTCTTATTCTTCTTTTGCTGTTTCTTTTGCTTCAAGGAGTAAATTTTTTTGTTTACTTCAGAGAATTCATAATAGTTTTCTAAATTCCTGTTCCTCATACATTAACATCCCTTGATTCAAATTCAAACATACACTGTTTATGTCATGCATTCAGGATTACAGAAAATACCACCATATATAAGTAAATAAGACTATTCTTCAATAAAAACTCAATCTCTCATACAATACATCACTTCTTTCTTTTCTTTTTGATTTCAAGCTCAGCGAGCAATGCATGAGACACTCCTTTCAGACTAAAAATCAAATAACAAAATAAACAGTAAATTAAACTAGAATCTAGGAATTGAAATAAAAAATGATCATGCAATAACAAAAATAACAGAAAACAAGAACATAACATGGTAAGAACGGGAGGGAATATAGAATGAAAGGAATTCAACCACGTCAGTTATCTTAGTGGCCGTTTCATTCTTCAGGTTGTGCTCTTCCGTGAAGATGATTCGCCTCCCTTTTGTGCCATTAAAATAAACAGATAAACTACAAGCGAAGCGACAAACACCAGACTTAAATGTTTGCATGTCCTCAAGCAAAGAAGAACTGAAAACAGGAAAGGACATAAAAAGATGCACAGATGAGTAAAAATAAATATTATTGCAAAAGAAGAATAAAATATTAAAAAGACAAGAGAAAGTAAAAAAAGTAATATATATATATATATATATATATATATAAGGGGGGTATGATAACGTATAATATGTATATAAAAGGGATGTAATGAAAGAATAAATGGGGAAAGATAGAAAGGAAAGTGAATCAGGAAGGGATGTGGGGAAGGAATCATGGGGATTTGGGTGGGATATAGATTATGCGTGGAATTGAGAAGATGGCGCCGAACGTGAAGGGAGGCAAGTTCAGCGCTGTGATGCACGCAATCGAGCTCTTCTCCCCACGCTGAACTTCGTGTAACCTAAGTTCGGCGTGGACTCCACCTTTTTTTGTGCCACTTTTCACAAATGTTAGGGGAGCCAAGTTTGGCGTCACCCTAGCAGAGCGTTTTTGCTCTTTTTTCTGTAGCTTCTACGCTGAACTTAAAGGAGGCAAGTTCGGCGCTATATACTTCCCAAATCTGTACCTTTGTTACGTTGTTCTCCACGCTGAACTTGGAGTTTCTCAAGTTCAGCGTGGACTTTTGGCTTAATTTTACGCTACTTTCACGTCGTTCTCCATGCTGAATTTGAGATTTCCCAAGTTTAGCGTGGATCTTCTAGAGACAATTTGCACTTTCGCATGCACACACCACGCTGAACTTGAATGGCTCAAGTTTAGTGTGGACCACACAGACCCTATTTGCCTTGATTCACATCACATACAGTGCCGAACTTGGAAATTTCAAGCTCGGCGCCAACCAATCCGAATTAGATGTCTCTAGGGCTGAAAAAAATTTTTCTAAGTGTCCGGTTCCTAATCTAAAATTTCAACATGATCAAAACACACGTAAAACAAAGGAAAAACAGTAAAAACTCAATAAAAATCAAATAAATAATAAAATCAATGCAACGGAAAAATAACTAAGGATACGAAATTATCGGGTTGCTTCCCGACAAGTGCTTCTTTACCATGACTAGCTTGTCGGTCAGCTCTTTTAAGGAGGAGGATCATAGGGGCTCAACTCTTCAGCCCTCACTATGAATCTTCTTCCTGTGTCCCCATAAAGTAGCTCAATATGCTCCAGAGAGAGGATTCTGTTTACTGTATAAGTCAGCACTGGATTGCTAGTCAATACTACCTTCATTCCTAGGGAGAAGTCTTCAGTGGGAGTCTTTTTGTTTCTCCATTCCCTGGATACTTTCTTCTTTTTGGGAACCTCCTCCTTGGTGGATAATGCATTCCCAACACCAAACTTAGGTTTGATGTCAGGAGAAATTTTATTGATTATCACCGAAGGAGGTTTGAGCTGCAGATTCTGCTAGGCATCATCAGGGGTTCTTGAAGGTTTGGAGTAATAAGCTCAGTCTGCATGCATCTCTCTTCTTCACCTGCTGAATGTATATTTTTAAAGACATGAAAGACCAGTCGCACAGTATGCACTCTAAGCACTCACCTTCTTCTACATCAATTAGAGCTCTCCTAGTGGCTAAGAAAGGTCTTCCTAGGATTATAGAGGCATTTTCATCTTCTCCCATGTCAAGAATCACAAAATCTGCTGGGAGGAAGAACTTACCCACGTTGACCAAAATATTCTTCACTAATCCATATGCAGGCTTTATAGATTTGTTTGCCATCTGTAATGCTATCCTTGTGGGTTGTGCCTCTTGGTTTTGCAGCTTCTTCATCACAGACAAGGGCATTAAATTGATGCTTGCTCCCAGATCCCATAATGCTTTCTCAAAGGTTGTGCTCCCAATGGTGCATGGAATTTGCAAGCTCCCTGGATCTGGCATCTTTCTTGGCAAGTTATTCTTCATTACGGCACTACATTCCTTAGTCAAGACCATTGTCTCATCTCCCTTTAAAGGCTTCTTCTTTGACAACAACTCCTTCATGAATTTGACATAGAGAGGAATTTGCTCCAAAACCTCAGCAAAAGGAATATTAATTTGCAACTTTCTGAAGACTTCCAAGAACTTTGAAAACTGCTTGTCCTTGGTCTCCTTTTGAAGTCTTTGAGGATATGACATTTTAGGCTTGTACTCGAGAGCTTTCGGCAATGTAGGATAAGTGTCAAGAGAGTCTGGAAATGGGTTGTCCGCACGCTTTGGAGGGACGTGCTCTACTTCTTCCTTCTTCTTCTCTGGAGCTTCTTTTTCAGCTGGCTCCTCATTAACTTGTGCTTCCATACTTGCCACTTGTCCACTTATCAAGGTGATAGCCTTGCATTCCTCTCTTTGATTTGGAATTGTGTTACCAGGAAGGCTATTAGTGGTCCTCTGATCAATTTCATTAATTTTTGTGGCTAATTGACACACTTGAATCTCCAAGTTCTTGATTGAGATTCTGGTTTCCTGTAAAAGACTCGCCATTAGTTCTTCCAAATGAGTAGTCTTCTGAGACTGAGGAGTTGCTTGTTGAAATGACTAAAACTGCTGGTTATTAAAATTATTTTATTGAAAACTACCCTAAGAATTATTATTAAAATTTTGTGGTCTTTGAGGTTGCTCTCTGATGGGGAAAAAATTGTCGGTAAAGAATTTCACAAAAATAGTCGCGTTGCAAGTATAGATCTAAACCGACAATTAAACCTCAATCAAATTTAATTTGTTTGTCACTAAAGCAAACCCAATAAAATTAACCGAAGTATTAAACCTCAGGTCGTCTCTCAAGGAATTGCAGGGAAGTGTACTTATAATTGGTTATGAGATTGTATCTTTTTGAATTTTTAATTGTTGAACAAGAAATGTAAATGACAAGAAGATAAACTAATAATTAAGAAAAGTCCTAGTAAGGATTGATAATTAGAATTCATATCCCTATTATCATAGTCACTTGTGATGGTAATTGACTTTTGCTATCACTTAGTTAACCTCTAACAATGAAGGAAAGTCAAGTGAGTGAAGTTAACTTAAGTTCACAAGTCCTAGTCAAAGACTAGCGTTAGTGAAGCTCAAGCCGACTAGCAAGTTCAATCACCAACCAACAAGAGACTTTGACAATTCAAGAGTCTCTAATTACTCAATCTAAGCTAAGAACATAAAAAGCTAATTTAAAATCCAACCAAGCATTTTATCAAACAATTGGTGGGCACAAAATAAAAGCATAGAAAAGCAATAAGAGGATGTAAAATCTAAACAACCAATTTCAAATGTCAATGAAAACAAATGAAGAGAGAAGCAATAGACATAAAATACCTCAACTTGCATTAATAAGAAATTGAATCTAACATGAAGAGTTCATAAACTAAATTAGAAAAACAAGGAAATTACAATGAGAAATAGACAACTAAAGTGCTAGAAGAAATAATAGTAGAAGAAACCTAAATTAAAGTAAAGTAGAAATCTGAAATTAATAAGAAATAAGACTAAGAACCCTAAAACCTAGAGAGGAGAGAGCCTCTCTCTCTAGAAAACTACATCTAAACCCTAAAATTATGTGAATGAATGTGTGTCCTTGATTCTCCCACTATGCAGCCTCTAATCTGAGTTTTCGGGCCTTAAATTGGGCAAAAAATATCCCAGAAATCGCCCCAGCGCTTTCTGCAATATGCATCACGTGACACTTTATCACACGTACGCGTACACTTTATCACGTAGTTCACGCGTACACGTCGCCAGCTTCTGAATTCCTCATTTTCTTGTGTTCCTTCTACTTTTGCATGCTTCCTCTCTATCTTCTAAGCCATTCATGCCCTATAAATTCTGAAAACACTCAGCAAACATATCACAGCATCGAATGGTAATAAGAGAGGATTAAAATTAGCTAAATTAAGACCAAAGAAGCATGTTTTTAATTATAGCACAAAATCAGGAAGGAAAATATAAAACATGCAATTTACATGAATAAGTGTGAGAATAATGGGTAAAATCTACTGAAATAAGCATAAGATAAACTATAAAATAGCGATTTATCAATCTCCCCACACTTAAACATTAGCATATCCTCACGCTAAACTCAAGAGAACTAAAAGAGTGAAGGCAAAATGGTAGAACTTATGCAATGCAACCTATCTAAATGCATCTTGCTATTCTAATTACTATATATAAGCATATATATGGTCAAAGTGAGTCAAATTTCTAAGAATTCATATATGCACAATCAAGGGCTAAATCAATCATATCAAAGCATATTCACAATTGAGTTGAGTTAATCAAGGTTGTAATGTGGCTAAGGTAAGGGTGAGGATATATGTATGGCCAAGTGAGCTATCATATGAATCTTTGACTAACTTAAGTTCTCACATAACACCTACACACACTCTATACAATTCTAAAGTCAAGCTTAGCTACCCAAAATCTCACTTTTATATATTTTACACACTTATGTATCAATTTTAATCCCATCTCATATGCATTGATCCTTTTATTGAATTTAACATTGGGGTAATTTTGTCCCCTATTCATTTATTTCTTCTCTTTTTTTTTATGAAAGCATAGTAAATCAATGCATATGGTTTTTATAATTTCACATGAGTAGCACCCAAATTCTCAATATTTGTCAATAAAAACAATACACATTCTCATCAACCAAAGTTCCCATAATTTCTCACACTTAGTTGACACACAATTTCTATCTTAAGCTAACCAAAGATTCAAATAGGATAATTAATTTTTTTTCCACTTAAGGCTAGTGATGTGGTAATATAAAGAACAAATGGGGATTGAAAAGGCTCAAAGTGGCAAACAAAGGTAAATAGAATGGTAGGCTATTTGGGATAAGTGAGCTAATATCAAATGATGGCCTCAATCACGTGTATGCATGAATATACACTAAACAATGGACATATAGAATAAAACAAAGTAAAGATTGCAATCATAGAGAAGAAAACACACAAGAATAAAAGCCATGGTTAAAAAATGTAACCATACAATTAAGCTCAAAACTCACGGGTTCTGTGTTCTTAGCTCAAATACCATTTTCCAAACTATATATATATATAATGGCCCTTTGAGGATCAAGGAGGGAAAGGGGAAGAAGGCTAAAAAGTAAGCGTCAGTATGAATGCAGTATGATATGCAAGAGCAGGGAGGTAAATATGAAGTTAGATGCGACGGTAGTCCGCACGCATATGCAAGTTAGTTATGTAGTTAGATGTGGCGGTAGTCCGCACGCATATGCAATTGCAGAAATATAAATATGAAAACACTAAAATGAAGAACTGAATAAAAGATTTTTATTGAATGTATTGAAAAGGGAGAAGAGGGAAGAAGAGCTGGAGAGCTTACAAGGGGAACTCTCAGAGCATCTCTCACTAACTTCTCTCTATGTTTTTGTAAAATGAAAAGGGTGCCTTACTATGAAAGCGTAGCCTCCTTTTATAATTGAGAAAAATACTGTTTCTACAGTGCCGGTTATGTTAACCGGTACTATTGCTACAGAACAAGTTGATACAATTTATTTTTTTGCAAATTTGTCTTCTAATCTTCTCCTAGATTGATTCCAAAACAATCGTCTTCATTTTGATTGTAATCACTTGATGATTCTTCTGAGGGAGTAGGATCATCTTTGTGTTTTTTGTCTTCCTCAATCATCTGCATGATTTCTTGAAGGTGTCTTGCTAAGGTTTCTTTTGATTGGGCCCCTGCAAGGGCTGCTGCAATTTGGGCTTTCTGGTTGAGAAATACTGATTCTTCATGGTCGAATGGTTTGGTGAACTTGGGGTGCTCTTTGAACCAATTACGAACTTTATCTGGATGAGCCATGGAGGCATCAAACTGAGACCACCATTTTACATAGGCATTCCTTTGAAGCATAGGTGGTGATTTTGGATGTTCTTGTTTGCCGTACCTGTACTGCCATGAGAATACCCAGGCCAGGGAGAAAACAGAGAAAAATTGAAGATCTGCAGGAATACTTGTTTCCTGTTGGTCAAATTTTTGGTGAAAATTTTGAACCCCTCATCGGCAGGTGGGGGCAAGATTTCTGGTAGAGGGCCAAAGTAATCCCACCATTGGGTGAACCAATTTGGGAATTGATAATTAGTATTTTTCTTGAAATAAATGAGCCAAGAATGTTTGTTCTGATTATTTTGCAACCAAAATACTCTTGTCCAGGCATCCACATAATCCCAATAAGAATATCCTATCGGGTCATAAGGATTAGAGAATTTTTTGTATTGTTTGGGTTCTTACCAAATTGATTAGGGGTGAGTACTTTTAGAATTTGAATGGTTGAATGAGTTATGTTGGTGGCATCTTTAGGATCTTTGTAATGTTTTATTGAGACTGAATCTGAATCCACTAATATGAATTCATAAAACTGTCTGGTTTTATTCAGGGCTGTTGGTCTAAAATGGAATCCTGGTGGAAAGACTTTAGGAATAACTTTAAAAGGTAATTTTTCCCAAAACTCAGGTTCCATTAGAAGGACAGAAGAGAACTTGTTTTTTGAAATGTATGTGGTTGGTTGTTTTAATTGAGTGTTGACAGGGTGGGTTTGGTTTGATTGAGGTGGCATGGTTTGGGCAATTGTTTTTCCTTTTGGATCATTGCAAATGGTTTTTTGAGTTGCCATTTGTGAGATAAGTTTGGTAAGGTCTATTTCATCTTCATCTGAGCTGTCACATATGTCAGCCCAGGATTTTTTATGAAGTTTTGTAAGGCCTGCATCTTGTAAGGCCAACAAGGTTTGGATTGGGAAGGCATAGTCTGCCTTTGTTTGTTTGGCTGTTTGGCTACTTGGGGGTTGAGTAGATGACTCAACTACATTTTTTGTGTTCTGATTAGATGACCCAGTCGGCTCTTGGGTTAAAGGGAAAGGTTGTTGGGTAGATGACCCAGTCGGGGTACTTGACCCAGATCTCTTTGTCGGCCCAGGAAGGGCTAGGCAAATACCTCTGCCTCTTACCGAGGCTAAAGTTGCCTTTCTAGGCATCTTTTCCTTGATTATCTCCCTGCAAATATTCACGTGTGAGAAAGTCAGGGAGAGATTTTGAGTTACCCTTGATATGTTCAATGTCGAAATTAAAGACACTTAAAATTGCTTGCCATCTGGCAAAAATTTGTTTTGATGCAAGATTTTTTACATCATTTTGTAACACGTCTTTAGCTGATTTACAATCAACTCGGACTAAAAATTTTTGATTGAGTAAATCTGATTGAAATTTTGTGATGCATAAAACAATAGCTAAAATTTCTTTTTTGATTGTGGAATATTTTTGTTGAGTAGAATTCCAGTGTTTGGATGTAAATGCAATGATACCTTCTTTATCATGCAGTCTTTGTTTTAAAATACCACCATATCCTAAATCTGATGCATCAGTTTCTACAATTTTGAATGCATGAGGAATGGGTAGGTAAAGACATGGAAGATTGCGAACTTTGGTTTTAAGAAATCTGATGATATCCGAATGTTTGTCTGTCCAAGGTGGGGGATTTTTCTTAAGCCTATCATGGAGGGGCTTAAGGAGATTGTTCAGATTCGGGATGAAATCTGAAACATAATTAAGACATCCTAGGAACCTTTGGAGCTGAGGTTTATCGAGGATATAATCTGGAAACTTTTCTGCAAACAAAATTGATTTTTCAATAGGAGTTATTGTTCCTTGGAAGATTATGTGTCCAAGAAATCGAATTTTTGTTTGAAAAAGAACAATTTTTGGTTTAGAAACAGCGAGTCCATTTTTTTGGATGATGTACATAAAAGTTTTAACATGTTTGAAATGTTCATCCAGAGTTTGGGAAAAAATTAAGACATCATCAATATAAACGATTGCAAAGTTTGAGTATGGATTGAAAATATCATTCATGATTTTCTGAAATTCTGAAGGGGCATTTTTCAGACCAAAAGGCATTACATTCCATTCATATTGCCCGAA
The DNA here is from genome assembly GCF_014773155.1 of Arachis stenosperma. Lineage (NCBI taxonomy): Eukaryota > Viridiplantae > Streptophyta > Magnoliopsida > Fabales > Fabaceae > Arachis > Arachis stenosperma. Next base: position 135,025,090 of record NC_080385.1, read on the forward strand.
TGGAACTGTAAAAGCTGTTTTATATCAATTTGATTCAGTGATTTGGATTTGCCAGAAGCCCGACTTCATATCAAATTTTGAAAAAATATTTGCCGAGTTTAACCTATTAAGCAAATCCTTTTTATTTGGGATGGGATAACGAATCCACTGTAAAGCTTGATTCAAAGGTTTGTAATTGATAACAAGCCTGGGAGTTCCTCTTTCTATCTCAGCTTGTTTATTAACATAAAAAGCAGAGCAAGACCAAGGACTTTTGCTGGGCCGGATTAATCTTTTATCCAAGAGATCTTTAATTTCTTGTTGACAATGCTGCAAAAGCTGCTCATTCATTTGAATGGGACGGGCTTTTGTAGGGATTTTAGATTCTTTGAAATCCTTTTCATATGGAAGATCAACTATGTGTTGTTTCCTATCCCAGAAGGCATGAGGCAAATCAGAACAAATAGATTTTTCAATTTGGTTTAAAAGATTTTTTATTTTTTCTTGAATCTTTGGTTGCGAAAGCTGCGATTCAAGGGTTTTGAAAGAGATTTCTTGTTTTAGAAAACAAATCTGTTTGGTTTTGGATTCAATTAGGTTTAGAGATCTTTGCTTTGGTGAGTCTAAGAACTCAAAGAAAGTTATTTGTCCTCCTACAAAAGAGGTAAGTCCAGGCCAATCTGCCAGATAAGGAAACAAAAGATTTATAAAAGGTGTCCCCAAAACTACATCATTTTTTATCTCTTTTGAGATGATGAAATCGGTGGGAATACTGATATTTCCTTTTTCAATAAAAACATTGGTTATTTTAAAATTGATACTTAGCCTTTCACCCGTTATTGAGCTAAGGCGTTCAGTAGTTTTTTCAAAGTATTTTGTGGGGACCAAACCTTCCATAATATAGTTTGAATCTGCACCTGAATCAAAGAGTGCAATGGTGTCAAAAACAAAATCTTTAACGACAATTCGGACATTAACACGATGCTTCATGAAGGAGAATACATTTATTATTCTCAAAATTTGTTTTACCTCATTGTCGTTAGAAATTTTATTTTCTTGTTCCTTAGAGCACTCAGTTTGGTTTAAAAGAGAACCAAGATCCTCATCACCAGATTCTTCTTCTTGTACCAATTGTGAGAGAATAAGATGATGATCGTTTTGGTTTCTTTTGATTTCCTGGATTTCTCTCTTAAGGTTGTTAACCTCACTTTGGAGGTCCTGAATGGTTACGGGACGAATAACTTGTTTTTCTAATTTTTTGAAAATAGGTTTGACGTCATATTTGTTATTAAGGACCAAACTTTTGGGTTTTTTCTCCTTTTGTAAAGATCTTTTTAGTTTCAAAAGAAAGTCTTTCTTTTGTTCTGGATTGTCAATAGCCTCGATTGCATCAAATAAGAGATCTTGATCTTTGGATAAAACATTAATTTGCTTGATATCTGAATCTGAGGATGACTCAACATCATCAACTTGGATGTTGTTGATATTATTATCAGAAGATTCTGGTCCAGAGTTATCATCTGAACTCTCAATCATAAGATTATTAATCTGTTCCTCAATCTGAGGATCAAGGTTCAGATTATTAATCTTTCCTTTTAACCGACAATATTTGCTAACATGTCCTGGTTTTTTACATGTGTAACAAATAATGGGGTTTTTCTGGGGATACTTTTGGAAATTCTTTTGGAAACCTATTTCATTTTTAGGTTTTTGAAAACCCTTTTTGAAATGTCTGAAATTCTTTTCAGGGTTAGGTTTAAAAACTTTTCGGTTGGAAGGTCTTTTAGATTTCCTTGGATGACAAGCAGGAAGACCAAATTGTTCACAGAAAGTTCCCAAATCGATACGATTTTGAGTTTTCTCACGAGCAAGTTGCCTTTGGATTTTATCATCTTGACAAATCTTTAGGGCAACCTTTTGGATAAAAGAAATGAGTTGGCCATAACTTAACTCATCATAGGGTATTATCCCGTCTGGAGTTAAGCTACGAATTTTGTCCCTTACCTTATCTCCAAGTGATTTGGGGAGTCCTGCAAGGAATTTTTCTTTCCAGAAAGGTTGTTGACTGTCTTCTCTGGTATAAACCCTAGTAAGAAAGGTATCTTTATACCATCGAAAGTCAGACAAAGTTTTGCATCTAAGATTGGAAAGCAGTTCCGCAGAACGATCTTTCCAAAGAGATGGATCACCAATGAAGTGGCTTGCTATGGTAAAAATTAAGGTATTTACAGCATCGGGGATAGGTTCCCCGTCGTCACTAATGATGGGTTCGTTCTGGTTGTTGACTTTTATGGCAGAAAAGATGGAGTGTTTTTGGTTATCGAAAAGGTAGTTATCCCACCATCCCTTCAGTTGACCACTAAACCCGGAGACAATAACATTGGCTATAGCTTCTTCAGAGGTATCATGGGCTGCTTGATAGGCTGTTCCTACCATTGTCATATGCTGGAGCATACTCATGATATTATATTCCGTTTTGCCATCTATATTCCATTCATAGACATTATTGGCATTAAAGCTAACAAAACCTAGTTCTCTTTCTTCGAGAGCTAGATCTGGAGCGGATACACGATTATAACCATACGTAGAGGGTTTAGTTAAACCCTTCCACTTGGTCAGGGAGTTGCTCAAAATGGGACTGATCTTGAGGGATGATTTACCAGAATCATCACTTTGTTCAGAGCAAGATTCATTGGATTCAAGTCCGAGGGCATTAATGGCTTTAGATGAGCGAGTTTGAATACGAGAAGTAGATTCACCAGAGTTTGTAGGAGTTTCAGGGATAGTAGTAAAACGATTCAAAAGTTGGTCAATCTTTTGAATAACCTCCGAATCACTAGATTGTTGTTTTAAAATGGAGGTTTTAAGACTTTGCTTAGCCTTGCTACTTATTTTGAAAGGTTTAAAAAGAGGTTTCTCAATACTTTTAGAAGTAGATGTTTCAGAAACATTTTTCAAAGAGAAAGTAGATCCTGAAGATGAAAAGTTGTCACCCAAGCATTGTAAAAATCTGTTGGTATAATTTGATTGTTTAATGAGATTTTTAATATCTTTAGGGGCGACAGCTTCATCCACATTCTTTGTTTTAAAAGGAAAGGCCATAACAGGATTATGTCCTTCCGTATTTGAGATAATAAAAGCTCCTTTTGGAGGAAACTCAGATCTAACTAAGTTCCCATCTTTGACTTTCCAAGTTGAAATAACATTTGCTGAAAATGAAGTTTGTTTAGTCTTAAAAGGATACTCAATGTTGTTTTTTATGGAGTAAGCATGAAACCATTCAAAAAAAGGAATATGCAATCTAACATCATTTAGAAATTTGTAATATTTTTCTTTGAATGATGAGATTTGAGAAGCTGTATAAGTACTTAAATACCATTCTCTTTGGAGGTCATACTCTTTAGAGTTAAGGTTTTTAAGTAAGGCTTCTCTGTTTATAATAAATTCCGTGTTATTCATTTACCATTCAAAGAAGAATATGTTGGAGATTGATGGGATGGAATAGAAGATTCAACTTCATATTCTACATCACCATCATCTTCTTGGTAAACTCCTTGAGAAATGCTTGAATTGTTTTTTAATCCGGAAATATGTATTTCAGAATTGGCTGGTCTCGACATTTTTGAAAACTGAGATTGGGAAGAAGTTACAGAAAAAGATCTTCTTGCTGAAGCAAAATCATTAGATGTTCCTGCTTCAGATCTAGAAGAAAAAGAGTTTCGTCTATCAAAGAAAATCTCTACTTTCCCTGATTCATCTTGTTTTACTTCTCGTAAAAGAGGTGCTTGTCTAGGTTGTGTTGGAATGGCTCAGTCAATTGACCATGATTGAGGGAGGTTAATTTCATCCCATCTTATGAGCCTTGGGATCATAACGTTGGCTTTTGTCATGTCTGTGACAAACAAAGTGGTCTCACGATCTTGGGACTTAAGAAGGACTCTAGAATTACAAGTGTTCATGACCTTGTATTGAATCCTATAGATTAAAGCGGCTGGAATGGAACCTTCTTTCATGTTAAGACCATGAATTCGAATGTTTACGAAAAGAGAGTCAAGAATGTTAAAATCTAACAGACTGACTGTCTTGTTTGGGAAACAGTTGAAGTAAACTGGACCATGTCCAAGACTTGTTTCAACTGTTCCGATTAAGGAGTCTTGGAAGTCATTGTGTCTAATGTCTCTAAGACACATGAGGATAGAGGCATTCAAACCTTCTCGGATGAGTGGTTTGACTGCAACTTGGACACACCCTATGTGAAGATATCTGTAGTGACGGGCATGTTCTCTAACAGATTGTTTAGTCAGGAGATGGAATTCCTCACCGGAATCGGGTCCTAGAGGAATATTATTTTCAGCGGTTTTGATGATATAATCAGATTTTCTCTTGTTATCATCAGGGACATATAACTCATCTTGTGGGATTTTGGGTATTTCCCAATTATCAATGGCTTGATTGATATCTTCGAAGCAAACTTCTTCTTCAAAGATATTGTGTTTGGGGGAAAGTTCCTCAGGACGAGTAACTTTCTCAGTAAGGGGATTGGAAGAGGACGGTGAAGAAAAGGAAAGGCGTCTAGAGAGAAAGCGAAAGAGTTTAGACATGATTACATAAAATCTGGTATCAGAGCCTGATGGGGAAGTAGGAATCTACATATTATCACTAAACTATCTCTGAAACTCATGGATCTGGGATTTTTCTGTTCATGTTCTTATTTACTGTTCATTTTTGTATTTTTGTAAAACAACACTTTAAATCTGGAAGTACAGGCCGTTTAATCTTATCACTCAAAGGGGCTGGATGGCCCTTTGAGGGTCAAGGAGGGAAAGGGGAAGAAGGCTAAAAAGTAAGCGTCAGTATGAATGCAGTATGATATGCAAGAGCAGGGAGGTAAATATGAAGTTAGATGCAGCGGTAGTCCGCACGCATATGCAAGTTAGTTATGTAGTTAGATGTGGCGGTAGTCCGCACGCATATGCAATTGCAGAAATATAAATATGAAAACACTAAAATGAAGAACTGAATAAAAGATTTTTATTGAATGTATTGAAAAGGGAGAAGAGGGAAGAAGAGCTGGAGAGCTTACAAGGGGAACTCTCAGAGCATCTCTCACTAACTTCTCTCTATGTTTTTGTAAAATGAAAAGGGTGCCTTACTATGAAAGCGTAGCCTCCTTTTATAATTGAGAAAAATACTGTTTCTACAATGCCAGTTATGTTAACCGGTACTATTGCTACAGAACAAGTTGATACAATTTATTTTTTGCAAATTTGTCTTCTAATCTTCTCCTAGATTGATTCCAAAACAATCATCTTCATTTTGATTGTAATCACTTGATGATTCTTCTGAGGGAGTAGGATCATCTTTGTATTTTTTGTCTTCCTCGATCATCTGCATGATTTGTTAAAGGTGTCTTGCTAAGGTTTCTTTTGATTGGGCCCCTGCAAGGGCTGCTGCAATTTGGGCTTTCTGGTTGAGGAATACTGATTCTTCCTGGTCGAATGGTTTGGTGAACTTGGGGTGTTCTTTGAACCAATTGCGAACTTTATCTGGATGAGCCATGGCGGCATCAAACTGAGACCACCATTTTACATAGGCATTCCTTTGAAGCATAGGTGGTGATTTTGGATGTTCTTGTTTGCCGTACCTGTACTGCCATGAGAATACCCAGGCCAGGGAGAAAACAGAGAAAAATTGAAGATCTGCAGGAATGCTTGTTTCCTGTTGGTCAAATTTTTTGGTGAAAATTTTGAACCCCTCATCTGTAGGTGGGGGCAAGATTTCTGGTAGAGGACCAAAGTAATCCCACCATTGGGTGAACCAATTTGGGAATTGATAATTGGTATTTTTCTTGAAATAAATGAGCCAAGAATGTCTGTTCTGATTATTTTGTAACCAAAATACTCTTGTCCAGGCATCCACATAATCCCAATAAGAATATCCTATCGGGTCATAAGGATTAGAGAATTTTTTTTGTATTGTTTGGGTTCTTACCAAATTGATTAGGGGTGAGTACTTTTAGAATTTGAATGGTTGAATGAGTTATGTTGGTGGCATCTTTAGGATCTTTGTAATGTTTTATTGAGACTGAATTTGAATCCACTAATATGAATTCATAAAACTGTCTGGTTTTATTCAGGGCTGTTGGTCTAAAATGGAATCCTGGTGGAAAGACCTTAGGAATAACTTTAAAAGGTGATTTTTCCCAAAACTCAGGTTCCATTAGAAGGACAGATGAGAACTTGTTTTGTGAAATGTATGTGGTTGGTTGTTTTAATTGAGTGTTGACGGGGTGGGTTTGGTTTGATTGAGGTGGCATGGTTTGGGCAATTGTTTTTCCTTTTGGATCATTGCAAATGGTTTTTTGAGTTGCCATTTGTGAGATAAGTTTGGTTAGGTCTATTTCATCTTCATCTAAGCTGTCACATATGTCAGCCCAGGATTTTTTATGAAGTTTTGTAAGGCCTGCATCTTGTAAGGCCAACAAGGTTTGGATTGGGAAGGCATAGTCTGCCTTTGTTTGTTTGGCTGTTTGGCTACTTGGGGGTTGAGTAGATGACTCAACTACATTTTTTGTGATCTGAGTAGATGACCCAGTCGGCTCTTGGGTTAAAGGGGAAGGTTGTTGGGTAGATGACCCAGTCGGGGTACTTGACCCAGATCTCTTTGTCGGCCCAGGAAGGGCTAGGCGAATACCTCTGCCTCTTACCGAGGCTAATGTTGCCTTTCTAGGCATCTTTTCCTTGATTATCTCCCTGCAAATATTCACGTGTGAGAAAGTCAGGGAGAGAGTTTGAGTTACCCTTGATATGCTCAATGTCAAAATCAAAGACACTTAAAATTGCTTGCCATCTGGCAAAAATTTGTTTTGATGCAAGATTTTTTACATCATTTTGTAACACATCTTTAGCTGATTTACAATCAACTCGGACTAAAAATTTTTGATTGAGTAAGTCTGACTGAAATTTTGTGATGCATAAAACAATGGCTAAAATTTCTTTTTTGATTGTGGAATATTTTTGTTGAGTAGAATTCCAATGTTTGGAGTAAATGCAATGATACCTTCTTTATCATGCAGTCTTTGTTTTAAAATACCACCATATCCTAAATCTGATGCATCAGTTTCTACAATTTTGAATGCATGAGGAATGGGTAGGTAAAGACATGGAAGATTGCGAACTTTGGTTTTAAGAAATCTGATGATATCCGAATGTTTGTCTGTCCAAGGTGGGGGATTTTTCTTAAGCCTATCATGGAGGGGCTTAAGGAGATTGTTCAGATTCGGGATGAAATCTGAAACATAATTAAGACATCCTAGGAACCTCTGGAGCTGAGGTTTATCGAGGATATAATCTGGAAACTTTTCTGCAAACAAAATTGATTTTTCAATAGGAGTTATTGTTCCTTGGAATATTATGTGACCAAGAAATCGGATTTTTGTTTGAAAAAGAACAATTTTTGGTTTAGAAACAGCGAGTCCATTTTTTTGGATGATGTACATAAAAGTTTTAACATGTTTGAAATGTTCATCCAGAGTTTGGGAAAAAATTAAGACATCATTAATATAAACGATTGCAAAGTTTGAGTATGGATTGAAAATATCATTCATGATTTTCTGAAATTCTGAAGGGGCATTTTTCAGACCAAAAGGCATTACATTCCATTCATATTGTCCGAATGGAACTGTAAAAGCTGTTTTATATCGATCTGATTCAGTGATTTGGATTTGCCAGAAGCCCGACTTCATATCAAATTTTGAAAAAATATTTGCCGAGTTTAACCTATTAAGCAAATCCTTTTTATTTGGGATGGGATAACGAATCCACTGTAAAGCTTGATTCAAAGGTTTGTAATTGATAACAAGCCTGGGAGTTCCTCTTTCTATCTCAGCTTGTTTATTAACATAAAAAGCAGAGCAAGACCAAGGACTTTTGCTGGGCCGGATTAATCTTTTATCCAAGAGATCGTTAATTTCTTGTTGACAATGCTACAAAAGCTGCCCATTCATTTGAATGGGACGGGCTTTTGTAGGGATTTTAGATTCTTTGAAATCCCTTTCATATGGAAGATCAACTATGTGTTGTTTCCTATCCCAGAAGGCATGAGGCAAATCAGAACAAATAGATTTTTCAATTTGGTTTAAAAGATTTTTTATTTTTTCTTGAATCTTTGGTTGCGAAAGCTGCGATTCAAGGGTTTTGAAAGAGATTTCTTGTTTTAGAAAACAAATCTGTTTGGTTTTGGATTCAATTAGGTTTAGAGATCTTTGCTTTGGTGAGTCTAAGAACTCAAAGAAAGTTATTTGTCCTCCTACAAAAGAGGTAAGTCCAGGCCAATCTGCCAGATATGGAAACAAAAGATTTATGAAAGGTGTCCCCAAAACTACATCATTTTTTATATCTTTTGCTATGATGAAATCGGTGGGAATACTGATATTTCCCTTTTCAATAAAAACATTGGTTATTTTAAAATTGATACTTAGCCTTTCACCCGTTATTGAGCTAAGGCGATCAGTAGTTTTTTCGAAATATTTTGTGGGGACCAGACCTTCCATAATACAGTTTGAATCTGCACCTGAATCAAAGAGTGCAATGGTGTCAAAAACAAAATCTTTAACGACAATTCGGACATTAACACGATGCTTCATGAAGGAGAATACATTTATTATTCTCAGCTCCAGAGGTTCCTAGGATGTCTTAATTATGTTTCAGATTTCATCCCGAATCTGAACAATCTCCTTAAGCCCCTCCATGATAGGCTTAAGAAAAATCCCCCACCTTGGACAGACAAATATTCGGATATCATCAGATTTCTTAAAACCAAAGTTCGCAATCTTCCATGTCTTTACCTACCCATTCCTCATGCATTCAAAATTGTAGAAACTGATGCATCAGATTTAGGATATGGTGGTATTTTAAAACAAAGACTGCATGATAAAGAAGGTATCATTGCATTTACATCCAAACACTGGAATTCTACTCAACAAAAATATTCTACAATCAAAAAAGAAATTTTAGCCATTATTTTATGCATCACAAAATTTCAATCAGACTTACTCAATCAAAAATTTTTAGTCCGAGTTGATTGTAAATCAGCTAAAGATGTGTTACAAAATGATGTAAAAAATCTTGCATCAAAACAAATTTTTGCCAGATGGCAAGCAATTTTAAGTGTCTTTGATTTTGACATTGAGCATATCAAGGGTAACTCAAACTCTCTCCCTGACTTTCTCACACGTGAATATTTGCAGGGAGAAAATCAAGGAAAAGATGCCTAGAAAGGCAACATTAGCCTCGGTAAGAGGCAGAGGTATTCGCCTAGCCCTTCCTGGGCCGACAAAGAGATCTGGGTCAAGTACCCCGACTGGGTCATCTACCCAACAACCTTCCCCTTTAACCCAAGAGCCGACTGGGTCATCTACTCAGATCACAAAAAATGTAGTTGAGTCATCTACTCAACCCCCAAGTAGCCAAACAGCCAAACAAACAAAGGCAGACTATGCCTTCCCAATCCAAACCTTATTGGCCTTACAAGATGCAGGCCTTACAAAATTTCATAAAAAATCCTGGGCTGACATATGTGACAGCTCAGATGAAGATGAAATAGACCTAACCAAACTTATCTCACAAATGGCAACTCAAAAAACCATTTGCAATGATCCAAAAGGAAAAACAATTGCCCAAACCATGCCACCTCAGTCAAACCAAACCCACCCCGTCAACACTCAATTAAAACAACCAACCACATACATTTCAAAAAACAAGTTCTCATCTGTCCTTCTAATGGAACCTGAGTTTTGGGAAAAATCACCTTTTAAAGTTATTCCTAAGGTCTTTCCACCAGGATTCCATTTTAGACCAACAGCCCTGAATAAAACCAGACAGTTTTATGAATTCATATTAGTGGATTCAGATTCAGTCTCAATAAAACATTACAAAGATCCTAAAGATGCCACCAACATAACTCATTCAACCATTCAAATTCTAAAAGTACTCACCCCTAATCAATTTGGTAAGAACCCAAACAATACAAAAAAATTCTCTAATCCTTATGACCCGATAGGATATTCTTATTGGGATTATGTGGATGCCTGGACAAGAGTATTTTGGTTACAAAATAATCAGAACAGACATTCTTGGCTCATTTATTTCAAGAAAAATACCAATTATCAATTCCCAAATTGGTTCACCCAATGGTGGGATTACTTTGGTCCTCTACCAGAAATCTTGCCCCCACCTGCAGATGAGGGGTTCAAAATTTTCACCAAAAAATTTGACCAACAGGAAACAAGCATTCCTGCAGATCTTCAATTTTTCTCTGTTTTCTCCCTGGCCTGGGTATTCTCATGGCAGTACAGGTACGGCAAACAAGAACATCCAAAATCACCACCTATGCTTCAAAGGAATGCCTATGTAAAATGGTGGTCTCAGTTTGATGCCGCCATGGCTCATCCAGATAAAGTTCGCAATTGGTTCAAAGAACACCCCAAGTTCACCAAACCATTCGACCAGGAAGAATCAGTATTCCTCAACCAGAAAGCCCAAATTGCAGCAGCCCTTGCAGGGGCCCAATCAAAAGAAACCTTAGCAGGACACCTTCAACAAATCATGCAGATGATCGAGGAAGACAAAAAACACAAAGATGATCCTACTCCCTCAGAAGAATCATCAAGTGATTACAATCAAAATGAAGACGATTGTTTTGGAATCAATCTAGGAGAAGATTAGAAGACAAATTTGCAAAAAATAAATTGTATCAACTTCTTCTGTAGCAATAGTACCGGTTAACATAACCGGCACTGTAGAAACAGTATTTTTCTCAATTATAAAAGGAGGCTACGCTTTCATAGTAAGGCACCCTTTTCATTTTACAAAAACATAGAGAGAAGTTAGTGAGAGATGCTCTGAGAGTTCCCCTTGTAAGCTCTCCAGCTCTTCTTCCCTCTTCTCCCTTTTCAATACATTCAATAAAAATCTTTTATTCAGTTCTTCATTTTAGTGTTTTCATATTTATATTTCTGCAATTGCATATGCGTGCGGACTACCGCCACATCTAACTACATAACTAACTTGCATATGCGTGCGGACTACCGCCGCATCTAACTTCATATTTACCTCCCTGCTCTTGCATATCATACTGCATTCATACTGATGCTTACTTTTTAGCCTTCTTCCCCTTTCCCTCCTTGATCTACAAAGAGCCATCTGGTATCAGAGCCTGATGGGGAAGTAGGAATCTATATATTATCATTAAACTATCACTAAAATTCATGGATCTGGGATTTTTCTGTTCATATTCTTATTTACTGTTCATTTTTGTATTTTTGTATATATGAAACAACACTTTAAATCTGGAAGTACAGGCCGTTTAATCTTATCACTCAAAGGGGCTGTAGCAGTAAGACCCTGGATTTCGGGCAGTAAGACTAACTTGATGATGTCCCTGAAGGTGATAAGGGTCCAAACGTAAGAACTCCTGGTGGCTATAGATTTAAAGGGTTATTAAAAAAAAAAGTTACAAACCCAGATTCAAAAATTTGAGTATATATATATATATATATATCATGCAAGTTTCAAAAAGTTTTAACTCAAATCAGTGTGAATCTTAAATGCCCATTCAAAGAAAAATGTATTTCTTGAAATTTTCAACAAATTGACCAACATTTATTATTATATATATACTAAATAAAATGTTGTGATTATGAAATGCTAAGAGTTTTTAGTTTATATTCAATCAAACCAAATTCTCATATGCAAAAGGGTAAACTAAGCTCAATAATCTACATTTTTCCAAATTACAACTAATAAGCTAAAAGTGCAATTCAAGCTAAATATCTAAGATATATACAAGCCAAAGTGCAAAATGCAACAAAGTAAAAATAAACAAAAGTACAATAAAGTAAAAATGTGCAAGTACTAAAAGAATAGTAAAACAAAATAAAGCAAAATAGAACAAAAATCTGAAATGGTTCACCAAAATATAGTCAGCCAGAGACGACGACCTCCCCACACTTAAATCACAGCATCGTCCTCGATGCTATGGCTCGGATTCGAGGTAAGGGTCAACAGTCGCATCTGGATGGGTGATGTGTGGAAAACGATCCAACACAAAACTCACCGGCAAGTGTACCGGGTCGCATCAAGTAATAATAACTCACATGAGTGAGGTCGATCCCACAGGGATTGAAGGATTGAGCAATTTTAGTTTAGTGGGTGATTTAGTCAAGCGAATCAAGTTTTGGTTGAGTGATTTGTGTTTAACAGAAATTAAATGACAGTAAATGTAAAGGGGAAAGGGAGAAATGCAGTAAATTGAAGAACAGAATTGTAAATGTGCAGAATCTTAAATAGCAAGAAAGTAAATGACTGAAACTTAAAGTGCAAGAAACTTAAATTGCAGTAACTTAAATGGCAAGAAAGATAAATTGCTAGAAAGTAAAAGGGAATTGAGGAATGGGATTGTAAGATCTAAACAAAGAAGAAGTAAATTGCAGTAAATGGTTGAGCAGAAAGTAAATCAGAAGCAAAGAGCATTCAAACAAAGAGAAAATAAAACGCAGCAAAGGTTCACAGAAGAACCAAAAGTGAAATTGTGATCTCAGGATCCCAAGGGCTTAGGTAGCAGAGCCTAAAACCCAATTTCCTTCCCAGATCTAAATGAAATAAGCAATTGACAGAAAATGAAAGAAGAAGCAATAGAAGAACAGAATTGGAATTTAATTATGCAGAAATCAAAGTGCAAAGAGTTTGAATGGGAATTGGGACAGAATTTCCCCAATTTCACACATCCAATACTCAGAAAGAAAACAGAGAGTAGAATTGCCCAAGGGAAATGAGGGAGGAGATCAATCAATTCTCCCTTGATCCTCTTAGTTCTCGGCCAATTCTCTCCAGAACAATTCCAAGAGAGTCAAAGCTCCAAAGGAATGTGTAAGTGAAAGTTCAAAAGCCAAGGTAAAAGTAAAAATTCAAAAGTGAGCATAAAGGTCCTAATTACATCAAACTAACTCCTATTTATACACTTTCTATTCTTGGATAATGGGATTTGGATGGGCTTTTGGATTGGTGAAGAAATGAATTCAAATAAATTTTTAATTTGAATTTTGGCCCAAAAACCACTCCCAGGAGGCTGCCCTGCCCTTGTGGAGGGCAGGGCAGAAAATTGATGCATGGTGGTGTGATTTGGTGCGGCCTTGGTGCTTGTGGTGCGAGTCTGTGCGCGTCTGGTCATGAGTTTGGTGCGCCAGAGGCTGCCCTGCCCGCGCCAAGGGCAGGGCGGGAAAGTTGGTGCTGCCAGATTGAGGATTGCGTGCGGATGGTGCTGCCAGATGCAAAGGTTGGTGCGCCAGGAAAGGAAATTGGCGCGCGGGACGCTGCAAGACGCTGCCCTGCCCGCGCCAAGGGCAGGGCAGGAACGGTTTGGTGCGCCAGGGAAGGAACGCGCGCGCCAGATGCTGCCAGGACGAGAATTTGGTGCGCCAGGAAGCGAAGTTGGTGCGCCAAGGTTTTGTGTGTGATGCACCAATTCAAATGCTGCCCTGCCCGCGCCAAGGGCAGGGCAGGATCCTTTCCTTCATGTCTCGGGTTCGAACCTGGGAGGGTGCAAACACGCTAATATTTTCTTGGCTTCTTGGCACGTCAATCACCTTTAGTCTTTGGCTTCCTCATGGTTCTTGGTTCGACCCTTGTGGCATGCATGGGAGCTATTTTTCCTTTGATTTCTTTCCTTTGAGAGCCCGATCCTGCTCTCCACAAGGGCAGGGCAGAAATTGCTTCTCTTGGTTCCATGGCATCATTTTGTGCTCTGCCCTTTGGAGTGGGCAGGGCAGAGTTGCCTTTCTTGGTTCGGTCACTTAATGCTGCCCTCCTAGAGGGCATTCTGCCCTTGTGGAGGGCAATGTTGCTTCCCCATTGCAATGCGGCACGCTTCTCTCCTCTTTGGCCACGCTTTCCTTTTCTTGTGTCACGCTTCTTAGGCCACGCTTTTCATTTTCTTTTCTTTTCTTCACCTAAAATAAACCAAACAACCACTCAAAGTATCACTAAATTCAAGAGGCTTATAAATCAATTAAAATTCAATTAAAATGAGCTCAAACCTCAATGATTAACATTAAATTCATGGTGGTTGCTTGATTTAAAGAAGTTATGCATTTTCACTCCAAATCACTTACTTAGGATGTAAGAAAGTGCATAAATGCTAGCAAAACAAGTGAAATTAGCTTGAAAAATGGGTATATGATGACTTGTCATCACAACACCAAACTTAAATCTTGCTTGTCCCCAAGCAAGCATCAAAACTAAGAGTAAATGAAATGAATAAGAAAAGAATGCATATGCTTATTATGCAGATAGCAGAACTTGATCTATGGGGCTTTTATGCAGATAATGACCACTCATTTATTGTTGCTGCTGCATAATACACATTTTGCATCAAAGGTTTGCTAAACTTGCTGTCATAAGACTCACCTTTTGATTACTCCCCTTGGTAACTCTTCTTGGCTTATAATGCTTAACAAGCTTCTTATTCTTTTATAGGTTGGGTGTCAAATGTTGCAGCATAGCCTTTGGCTTTATTTTCTTTTCTTTTGCTCAACATCTCTCCACCACAGACACTTAGCTTGCTAATTCTTCCTAGGATCATTGATGCCCAGCATCTCTTTGGATTACTAAGTGCTTTGTATCTAAGTTGCTCTTTATTGTGGATTTTCAATTGGCCATCCCAAATCAGTTGATCTAAGTGACCGGGTTTCAAAATACCCCTTAGAATTTACTCATCCAAGCAGATCTCAGTACAAGAACACCACAGGCATTTGTCCTAAGGTTCAAACCATTGGTGTCCAACCTTTATTCTTTGTTTTTCTTGCCATTTTGGCTTTTTCTTTCTCTTTTTCTTTCTGTTTTTGTTACCAAGGGTGCTTCATTATTGATAAAAGTCTTTATAAACAGCAAGCTAACTTACAATTGAATGAGAATGGTATTATGCAACACTTATTCCATGAGTCATGCATTTAATCAAACACATATGCCACCACCAACTTCCATTCATACTCATGCAACATTGGATATTTTACTTTTCAATTCAAATCAAACTCTTTTATTTACGCATATGGGAAACAAAGCAATATTTAAAGCTAAGTGATGGATACAAGCATTATGCAAACTCATCATTTTTCTAGCTAATTATTAACTAACTAAAATGAAAAGCAAAGAACAGAAAATGCATAAAGCAAAGAAAATAAATGGTGGAGGCATATCATGTTTCAGACATGCATCTCCTAATTAAAGACATGAAAGAGGAAGTATGAAAGAACTTTGCCACCTTCTAATGGTCATGGCTGCTGCTTGATTCTCCCTTCTTCTTCTTTCTCTTCCCTGTCTTGGAGTAATCTTGGATCTCTTCTCCAGGACATCTTCTAGCCTAAACAGAATCTATGAGTCCTTTGAGCCCATAAGTTTCCAATGTGTTAAAGGTTGACTCAGTGTATTGACGAGATTTTGCTTGTTGTTTGGCTAAGAATTCAGGGCATTGCTCAAATGGCTTGATCTCAGGATTGAGTGTTGGCAAATTGTGGGTCAAGTACTCCAACCTTGCTTCCATGTTTTCATCATACTCCATTCTTTGTACGTGTCTAACTTCACCTATGGTATGATGAACATTCTTCCATTGATACAGGTTGTGACTATATTCCGATGCTTTAGCTTGACTGAAATACAGCTTATCATATGATTCCTTGAATTCTTTGTATTGCTCTTTTGTCCTTCAAGGATTTGTGCTTGGAATTCTTGCTGCTGAGTCATCATTTGTTGTTGCCATTTCTCTTGCTTCTCCTCCATTTGATGCTGCCAAGCTTCTCGTTCTTCTTTTTCTTTCAAGAATTTCTCCATGAATTCAGGATGGGGCTCTAGATATTTCTCTTGGCCCTCTTGATTTTGGCCTTGTTCGGCCTGCATAAGTTGGTTTTGACCTTGTTGAGCCTGCATGAGCTGCTGAGATAATTCTTCAATTGATCTTTGCAGTTGGCTCATATCAATGGCATCATATGCTTGATTTCGTCCTTCCTCTCTTTGTAATCTCCTTTGTCTAGGAGCTACCACCCCTTCTTGATTTTTGTCTTAATCTTTTTCTCCTGTAAGAATCAAAACAACTAGCCTTAGCTCATTAATAAGGTTGTTGGCAATTAATTTGTATTAAAGAGAAATGATTGTTTTGTTTTGCTTATTATTATAAAAATATTTTTATGGTCAATTGTGTCCCTTAATTAAAGATGTTGAAAGTTGGTGAACACCAAACTTATCTTTTATTGAGGGGATGGCCGAACAACTATCAACCATTCTTCACAATTGACATTTTCTTTTTTAAAAAATAATTGTGATGCATGATCTTGTTTGTATGCTTTTGATTCCATAAATGGTAAATGATCTTCTGAATTCCGTTGCAATTGCAGACACCAAACTTAGTGTTTGGTCATATGCTTTATTCAAATGAATTATGCATATGTTCTAAGAATGGCTCCCTTTCTTTTTGAAAAGCTAAAATTTAGTGTACCTTAAGGGACACCAAACTTAGAATTCTGACTTATGCTCTAAAATGTGCATTTACCAAATATGAAAGTTCAGAATCATACTTCAGGAAATCATAGCTTATTGAATAATAAAAAAAAAACAGAAATCTTAAACCATGGGTTGCCTCCCATGAAGCGCTCTTTTATTGTCATTAGCTTGACATTGACCTCCCTTTAAGGTGGTTGATGTTGGTGATGTCTCAATTTGTCACCTCTCACTGTCAGCTTTCTCTGTGTGCTTTGATGCTCAATTTCCATATGCTCAAGAGAAAGAATTTGGTTGACAGTGTAATAATCTTCTGCTCCCTGCTGTTGGTATATTAATTGCACTTTATCACCCTTAGAAAATCCTTCAGTTGGGATTTTCTTGTTCTTCCACCCTTTGTGAGCCTTTTTCTTATTCTTCACCTTTTTCTTGCTTGTTGATCTTCCTTTCTTGGCAGTTACTTGAGTTGTGATGCCTTCCTTTCTGCTGATCACCCCTGCTTCCTTGTGAATCCCCTTTTCTTCTTGCATCTGTTTATTTTTTTGTTCCACTTCCTTTTCAGTGGATTGCTTTGGAGGGAGATCATTACTCATTTTGCCTGTTTCTTCATCCCTTTGTTCTTCCGGAAAGACTTTCAGGATGATACTTTCCTCATGCATCCTGAGGGTTAACTCTCCATGCTCTATGTCCACAATGGCTCTAGCAGTGGCCAAAAATGGTCGACCAAGTATTATGGAGTCATTTCCATTTTCTGAAGAATCTAAGATTACAAAGTCTGCCGGATAGATGAACTTGCCAACCTTAACTAAAAGGTTCTCAATCAGCCCCTTAGGATAGACTATTGATTGATCCACCAATTCCAAAGTCATCTCTGTTGGTTTCACCTCTTCTATGCCAAGCTTTTTCACTAGAGGATATGGGATTAGATTTATGCTTGCTCCTAGATCGCACATCCCTTTGTTAATGAACAGGTTTCCAATAGTGCATGGCAAGAAGAAACCTCCAGGGTCCTCAAGCTTGGGAGGGAGTCCCTTTTTAATGAGTGCACTGCATTCCTCACTAAGCATCACTGTTTCCTTCTCATTCCAATCCCTTTTCTTGTTGATGAGCTCTTTTAGAAACTTAGCATACAGGGGCATTTGCTCCAAAGCTTCTGCCAAAGGTATGTTGATTTCCAACTTCTTGAAAGTCTCAAGAAATTTGTGGAAGTGCTGGTCCTTTGTTTCCTTGTGAAATCTTTGTGGATAAGGCAGTGGTGGTGTTGAGCTCTTCTCCACTTGATGCTGTTTTGGAATTGGTTCTTCCATGATTTTCTTTCCTTTCTTCAAATTCTGTGGCTTGTTGTCTTCTTCTGTGAGCTTTTCTGGAGCATTCTTGCTTATCTTGTCTTTGTTGATGGCTTCATCATTCTTTGTTGGCTTAGTGTCATTCTCCATAAGTTTTTTGGTTGTTCCTTGGTTGCCATCTGTTAATATTCTTCCACTTCTCAGTTGCACCACCTTGCATTTTTCCTTTGGGTTGGGAATGGTGTCACTAGGTAGTGAACTTGATGGCTTCTCAACAGAGATCTTCTTAGAGATTTTCCCAATCTGCCTCTCTAGGTTCTTCATGGTAGCTTCTTGATTTTTGTTTGTCAATTCTTGGCTCTTCATTAGTTTCTCCAGGAGTAGCTCTAGATTGGTAATTCTCTGTGAATCTTGTGTGATGGGTTGGTTTTGGGGTGTTGATGGATGAAGGTAAGTGTTTTGGTTAGTTGGGTGGTTATTGGTTGGGTATTGGTTAGAATTTGGGTAGTTGTTTTGTGGTTTTCTGTATGAGTTTTGGTTAGTGTTTGGCTGGGGGTTATGGTTTGTGTTTTTCCAATTGTTTTGGCCTGTGTTTCTTTGCCATGGTTGTTGGTTTTGAGTATGGTTGTCTCCCCATCTGAGGTTGGGATGGTTCTTCCAAGATGGATTGTAGGTGTCACCATAGACTTCATTTGTTCCAGGATTTTGGTTGTGCATGTATTGGACTTGCTCTTGTTGTTGCTCCTCTTGAGTTTCTTCATTTGCACCCAAGTGGTTGGAGGTTGGCTTGTGGTGCTCACTGCTGCCACTTGCAAGCCATCAATTCTCTTAGCCATTTGCTCAAATTGTTGTTGAATCTGTTGCTGCATCATCTTGTTTTGAGCTAAGATTGAATCAACTCCTTCCAACTCCATGACTCCTCTTCTCTGTGATGGTTGGCGTTGTCTTTGATGAGCAAAGAAATATTGGTTGTTGGCCACCATATCAATGAGGTTTCGAGCTTCCTCTGTGGTTTTCATGAGTTGTAGAGAGCCTCCGGCAGAGTGATCAAGAGCTTCTTGAGCTTTAAGAGTGAGTCCCTCATAGAAGTTTTGCAACTTGTCCCACTCAGTGAACATTTCTGGTGGATATTTCCTCAATAGAGCCTTATATCTTTCCCATGCTTCATATAAGCTCTCGGCCTCCATTTGAGTGAATGTTTGAACCTCTGTCTTCAACCTTAGGACTCTTTGAGGTGGATAGAATTTGGCAAGGAACTTGCTCACCAAGTCATCCCAAGTGTTGATGCTTTCTTTTGGAAAAGTCTCTAGCCATTGAGTGGCTTTATCTCTAAGAGAGAATGGGAAGAGTAGCAACTTGTAGCTGTCAGGAGGTACCCCATTTGTTTTCACTGTGTCACAGATTCTCAAGAAAGTAGACAAATGTTGGTTTGGATCCTCCAAAGGCCCTCCTCCAAAGGAACAATTGTTTTGCACCAGAGTGATGAGTTGTGGCTTGAGTTCAAAGTTGTTTGCATTGACATTGGGAGGAAGAATGCTACTCCCACAATGCCTAGCATTTGCAAATGTGTATGAAGCCAAGACTCTTCTCTGTTGGTCATTGTTGGCTCCTCCTCCTGGTTGATTGGTATCTCCTTCCATATCTTGGAATTCCTCCTCAGATTCTTCTTCTTCTCCAACAATATTCTTCCCTCTTTCAGCTCTTCTTATTCTCCGAAGAGTCCTTTGATCAATTTCAGAGTGGATAGTAGAGGATCTTCCTATACCTGACATACAAACACACAACAATAAACACACAAACCCAGAAATACTATGGAACTTCAATCTGTAGCTAGAATGAAGTTCTGGTTGGTTAGTTTAAGCAAAAACTCAAACAGTTAATGTGTTAGTAAGAGTTAGAATAACAGAAAAAAAAATGCTTAATCTAGACCTCCACTTCACTTAATCATTGTCAATCTATTTCAATCCCCGGCAACGGCGCCAAAAACTTGATGTGTGGAAAACGATCCAACACAAAACTCACCGGCAAGTGTACCGGGTCGCATCAAGTAATAATAACTCACATGAGTGAGGTCGATCCCACAGGGATTGAAGGATTGAGCAATTTTAGTTTAGTGGGTGATTTAGTCAAGCGAATCAAGTTTTGGTTGAGTGATTTGTGTTTAACAGAAATTAAATGACAGTAAATGTAAAGGGGGAAGGGAGAAATGCAGTAAATTGAAGAACAGAATTGTAAATGTGCAGAATCTTAAATAGCAAGAAAGTAAATGACTGAAACTTAAAGTGCAAGAAACTTAAATTGCAGTAACTTAAATGGCAAGAAAGATAAATTGCTAGAAAGTAAAAGGGAATTGAGGAATGGGATTGTAAGATCTAAACAAAGAAGAAGTAAATTGCAGTAAATGGTTGAGCAGAAAGTAAATCAGAAGCAAAGAGCATTCAAACAAAGAGAAAATAAAACGCAGCAAAGGTTCACAGAAGAACCAAAAGTGAAATTGTGATCTCAGGATCCCAAGGGCTTAGGTAGCAGAGCCTAAAACCCAATTTCCTTCCCAGATCTAAATGAAATAAGCAATTGACAGAAAATGAAAGAAGAAGCAATAGAAGAACAGAATTGGAATTTAATTATGCAGAAATCAAAGTGCAAAGAGTTTGAATGGGAATTGGGACAGAATTTCCCCAATTTCACACATCCAATACTCAGAAAGAAAACAGAGAGTAGAATTGCCCAAGGGAAATGAGGGAGGAGATCAATCAATTCTCCCTTGATCCTCTTAGTTCTCGGCCAATTCTCTCCAGAACAATTCCAAGAGAGTCAAAGCTCCAAAGGAATGTGTAAGTGAAAGTTCAAAAGCCAAGGTAAAAGTAAAAATTCAAAAGTGAGCATAAAGGTCCTAATTACATCAAACTAACTCCTATTTATACACTTTCTATTCTTGGATAATGGGATTTGGATGGGCTTTTGGATTGGTGAAGAAATGAATTCAAATGAATTTTTAATTTGAATTTTGGCCCAAAAACCACTCCCAGGAGGCTGCCCTGCCCTTGTGGAGGGCAGGGCAGAAAATTGATGCATGGTGGTGTGATTTGGTGCGGCCTTGGTGCTTGTGGTGCGAGTCTGTGCGCGTCTGGTCATGAGTTTGGTGCGCCAGAGGCTGCCCTGCCCGCGCCAAGGGCAGGGCGGGAAAGTTGGTGCTGCCAGATTGAGGATTGCGTGCGGATGGTGCTGCCAGATGCAAAGGTTGGTGCGCCAGGAAAGGAAATTGGCGCGCGGGACGCTGCAAGACGCTGCCCTGCCCGCGCCAAGGGCAGGGCAGGAACGGTTTGGTGCGCCAGGGAAGGAACGCGCGCGCCAGATGCTGCCAGGACGAGAATTTGGTGCGCCAGGAAGCGAAGTTGGTGCGCCAAGGTTTTGTGTGTGATGCGCCAATTCAAATGCTGCCCTGCCCGCGCCAAGGGCAGGGTAGGATCCTTTCCTTCATGTCTCGGGTTCGAACCTGGGAGGGTGCAAACACGCTAATATTTTCTTGGCTTCTTGGCACGTCAATCACCTTTAGTCTTTGGCTTCCTCATGGTTCTTGGTTCGACCCTTGTGGCATGCATGGGAGCTATTTTTCCTTTGATTTCTTTCCTTTGAGAGCCCGATCCTGCTCTCCACAAGGGCAGGGCAGAAATTGCTTCTCTTGGTTCCATGGCATCATTTTGTGCTCTGCCCTTTGGAGTGGGCAGGGCAGAGTTGCCTTTCTTGGTTCGGTCACTTAATGCTGCCCTCCTAGAGGGCATTCTGCCCTTGTGGAGGGCAATGTTGCTTCCCCCATTGCAATGCGGCACGCTTCTCTCCTCTTTGGCCACGCTTTCCTTTTCTTGTGTCACGCTTCTTAGGCCACGCTTTTCATTTTCTTTTCTTTTCTTCACCTAAAATAAACCAAACAACCACTCAAAGTATCACTAAATTCAAGAGGCTTATAAATCAATTAAAATTCAATTAAAATGAGCTCAAACCTCAATGATTAACATTAAATTCATGGTGGTTGCTTGATTTAAAGAAGTTATGCATTTTCACTCCAAATCACTTACTTAGGATGTAAGAAAGTGCATAAATGCTAGCAAAACAAGTGAAATTAGCTTGAAAAATGGGTATATGATGACTTGTCATCAATGGGGCTGAGGCTGTGGCTCCACGGAGGTCTGCTGCGCCTCAGGGGTAGCCTGAGTCTGTGCGGGTGCCTCCGGCTACTGAGCCTGCTCCTCCTCATGCTCCTCCTCCTCTGTGGAAGAAGGTTCGTCATCAGGGGGCATCTCGACGCCTAGTGCTACAAGCATATGATCCACTCGATCAAGGCGTCATATGATGCGGCGCTCACTACGCTCCATGTATCGAAAAAGACACTGTACTAGTAGATATGTCGGCTGTGGTGGTGCAATAGGCGCTGCTGGTGCAGATGGGCCTGCTGCAGCTGAAGAAGATGAAGGGCCATGTGTCGCTACCGCTAAAGCGCTAACTCTAGATCGACGCCGGGATGGAGGCTTCTCATTCACCCAAGTCCCCCATGGAATGACGTTCTCCTTTCTGTCGACTGGGGGTGGTGACACATCATCCGCTTTCCATGGAGCACTGCTCGCCAAGCCATCTCAATGACCAAAGTTGAGAATGGGAGTGTGGCTCGGATATGTGCTTGCCACATAAATCTCCTGACCAGTCAGAGAAAGCCTACCTCCTTCCCCTCCAGAATACATCTATCAAGAGGAATATATCCACCGAAATCTTAGTAAAATGCATGGTCGGCATGACATAGTGGGCAAGGATCTGCTACCATGTCCTAGCCTCCCACGTCAGATGGGCAAGTAGCATCCCCTTGGGTTTCTTGTTATCAGCATCCATCTCCCAAGGGGCGTCCGAGGTGGCAACAATATCCCTTAAGGCATCATAGTCATATGTCAGGCACTGTATCTCTTCCTCAGCCAACTGATACGCATCTTCCTCATTAACTTTGAGCTGACAGAGGAGTACCTGCTTAATGTCAACCTTCTGCATCAAAATCTGACCTCCTCTCAGGTAAACCGATTCAAGGGTCGGTCTGAAGAAATTATAGTAAAACTCCCGGACCCATGATGTGTTCACCATACCCAGCTCCCTATCTACAAAAGCTAGGCCCATTCCCTCAATACGGGTCTCAATGGATTACCTCAGATCGGCGGAAAATGGCCAGTTTCTTCTCTATATTGAGATTCTTTTGTTGGTAGGTCGGGAAGCGGAGCTCACAGTACAGATTAGGGAACCTGTCTCCATCAGTAAGAGGTAACAACTGATTTGCTTTCTCCTTCTTCGGGAGAGGGTTCTTGTCATAATCGGAGAAGAGAGAAGCAGTGGAAGACTGAGCTTTCTTCCTCTTTAGAGAGGTAACCTTAGCTTTCTCTTTATCATACATCCTGAAAACGGAATTCCTATAGTATAGATTATCAATTAAAACAGAGGAAGGAAAAGCAGGTAAATAAGCAAGTAGACAGAAAGCTAGGAACAAAAGGATATTGACTTGACCTAAAACAAAATTAAAATAGAAAAGAGGTTCAAAGTCACTTAGTCAATCAAGGTTCTATTTGACACAGAATTTTGTCAAATAGCTCCTTGTTGCCATTAAACAAGTAGTGCAGATAAAGGGAAGCAAAGACGGGGTAGAATTGCAAGCTGACCACTTCATGAATTGAATTTGGCAGTAATCAAGTAGGAATAAGGTCAAATGTGCCAAATTCAATTCACAATTAGAAGTTAATAGAATAAAGATTTTAGAAAAATTCGACAGCATCTCGGCAGTAAATTGAGCGTTCCCATATGGAAATAGGAGCAAACAACAACTTATATGAATTTAGAGAAATTCAAACTGATACAGCGAACAACAAATTCATATGATTCAGGTAAAATTAAGCTAGAGTAGCAGAGCAGCAATATACAACTCATATGAGTTCAAAACAATTCAGAAAAATCAGCAACTATAATTTCATATGAGCTGACATGCATAGTCAAATAGAGCAACCAATTCCAGTCCATTAATCCAAGTTTTATGTGAATGTATCACAACTAAAAACACAAAAAATCACATGTGAATTCATAAGAAATAAACAGATTAGCCAACATACAGCAGCAGTAGCACTCACAGTCAGACATTGATCAAAATCATCACTGCACAAGCAGTGTTCAGAAATCATTCATTTCAACAGCAGCTATTGCAAGAATGCAGCAATAGTGATAGCTTAGACTAAAAAATTCATCAAAGTTATCACTATGACACAAATAATTCAGAATTTGTTCATTTTCACAGCAGCCAACAACAAGAATAAGGCTGCAATAATACTATGCAGCAGCACCAGATAAACCAGTTTAGCATAAATGTAAATTAATGAATTATCAACATAGCAACAATAGCAATTCGAATCTAATCAACAACATCAAGCAAACAAATTTAGCACTAGGAAAATCAATAAAGCAGCAGCAGGAATTAAACTAGCATAGAGCAAGTCATCACCAGCACAAGAAAACCAATTTCAGATAGAACAATCATCAGAGTTCAAGCCTAAATCCACTACAAAATCATTTAACTACTTAACAACCTAATTTAACTAAACTAACCTAATCAAATAGAAACCTAATCAACTAATACTAACATGGAAATTAATGATGAGAAAAACAAAATCAGAAACAGGAATGGGAATAGGGGAAACTGGAACCTGGAAGGGAAGCAGAAACAAAAGTGGGGACAAAATGGAGATGGGAATAGATACTGGGAAGATGGCAGTGCCAAGACGACTCACGGCGGCACTGCTACGGTGACCCAACGGTGGCAGAACTAAGAGGCAAAAATAGGGGAAAGCACCAGGTTCCATTCTGGTGCAGAGACGGGAAGAATGCGTGAAATGCAGCAAGAAGGAAGGAAAACGAGTGGTTGTGGTGGAAAGCGGAGATTGACGGCGGCAATGGGTGGTCGCGGTGGTGCTCGATTGATGGTTGTTTGGGGGTTGGCCGAGAAGGAAAGAGAGAGAGGGAGATAGAGAAAGGAGAGGAGAAGAAGGAAGAGAGGGGGAAGGGTAGTGGACGGCGGCGGTGCCGTCACCGGAGTGATGGCGGGGTGACGGTTGCAGAACTGATGGGATGGTGGTTATGGAGTGTGGAACGTTAGGAGGGATAAGAGGGGTGAAGGGGCGCGACTGCTAGGGCTTGCGCGTCCTTAGGGGTATTAGGGATTTTGAATCCACGCGTACGCGCATAGCACGCGTACGCGTGGATGGGCAGAAAAGGAATCGACGCGTAAGCGTCTTTGAGGGAAACACGTAAAAGGAGAAACTGAAGGTGACGCGTGCGCGTAAGATACGCGTATGCGTCGTGCGAAGTCGTGCAAAACACACAATTCCAGTGCTATTTTTGCGCAACTTTCTGTAACTTTTTCATAAAACGGGAAATTGCCAAACGACGCGTACGCATCACACCCTTTTCTCTTTTTTTTTGAAATAAAATAAACTAGCTATCTAATTAATGCCAAACATGAGCAAACCAGTGAAACCACAATATAACTGAATAAACACAACTAAAAATAAAAATTAACTTATTACCAATCTAAACAAAAGGAAAATTAGAAAGAAGTTACCATGGTGTGGTGTCTCCCACCTAGCACTTTTAGTTAAAATCCTTAAGTTGGACAGTTGGTGAGCTCTTTGTCATGGTAGCTTTTGTTTGAACTCGTCTTGAAGCTTCCACCAACGCTTGGACTTCCAATAAGCTCCAACATTTTCAAGGGAATTCACCAAGCCTTGATGAAGTTCTTCACAAGTCTTGAGCTCCCAAAGTTGATCCTCCTGTATGACGGGATCCCAAATCTTGTTGCCACACCCGTCTCTTGTTGATTATCATTTTTCCAACCTGGTGGCAAGTAATGCAAATTCTCAACGAAGTACCAAACTTTTCTCTGAGATCCAACCAATGGATCACTAGCCCGACCCTTGCATCTAGCTCTTGAAATCTCAACCTTGATGAGCCTCAATTTGTAACTCCAACCACTAAATATCCTTCTCTTATGCTTCATTCCGCAAAGCCTCCTAAGTTGGCCATCCGTTTCAAGTAGACCATACTCAAGTGGAACAATAAAGCGAATGGAGATAAATTTTACCCACTCAATGGAAGGAGCATACGTCAACCTAGGTAGAGAAGTCTCCGATGATCTTGACAATACATATTCAACCCCTGTCCAACCTTTTCGAACGACTTCCACCTCATTGTTGCTTTCAGTTTCATCGGGGGAAGGTTGGCTTGATTCATGATCATCATCACCAAGGAAACTTTCCTCTTGATCTATTCCATCCAATTCTTCATAAGGAATATGCTTTGGAAGTTGTTCACCTCCTTCCTTAACCTCTTTTCCAAGTCCAATGGGGGATGACTCAATTATAGTAAGAAATTAATCAATTATTGAATCCATCTTTTGATCAATCTCCTCAAAGTCTTCAACTATAATATGCTCTGGAGGTTGTACACCCTCCTCAACATCAAATTCAAACTCCTTAGAAGGAGGCTCTATGACTTAAGGTTCCCATGGACTCTCAACATCTCCCAAGTCTTCAACCACTTCTTCCTCTTCGATAATTACGGCTTCCTCCAATTGTTCTAGTACAAAATCACGTTCCTCATTTTCCACCGGAGTTTCCAATCTCTCCTTCATGCTACGCTCCTCACTTGATTCTCCATATGTGGCCATGGGCATTCCTTGGGTATTCAAACAATGGGAGGCTAATCGATTTACTACCTCGGCCAAGGTAGTCGTAAATTCTAGTACCTCCCTTTTCATCTCTTCTTGTCCTTGAAGAAGAGCACCAAGGGTGTCGTTCATTAGAGATTGGAGTGGATATAAGGGTTCATCGCTTGGAAGGAAGGGTTCATGATAGGAAGGTGGTTCATCTTGATAGGGATATGGAGGTAGTGTATATTGAGGTGGTGGTTCTTGGGAGTAATTGTGTTGGAATGGGTGTGGTTCTATATATGGCTCATAGGGTGGTTGATACGGTGGATATTGGTTGGGGTCATATGGAGATGTTTGGTGAAATGGGGCTTGTGAGTATAGTTGTGGGCTATATTGAGGACGAGGTTCATAGGTATAGTGTGGTGGGTATTGATTGTCACGAAGAGATCCACCATAACCATTGTCTTGGTATGCATCATGGAACGGTTGTTGCTCATAGCACATTGGAGGATGTTGTTGCTAACAGGGTTGATCAAATCCAAGTGGCTCCTCCCATCTTTGATTGTCCCATCCTTGATCTAAGCCTTCATTGTTATCTCCACTTCCTACAACATAATTGTAACCAAATTCATAGCCAAAGGAATGAGAATTCATGGTAGCAAATAAAAACAAAAACTAATAAAAATAAGCAACAAATCCTAAAACTAACAAAAACTAATAAACAAGCAAAAAGCAAATATTTACAATAAACAATAATAAGGCACACGTTTGTAATTCCCCAGCAACGGTGCCAAAAATTGATGGGGAAAATCGTCGGTAAAGAATTTCACAAAAATAGTCGCGTTGCAAGTATAGATCTAAACCGACAATTAAACCTCAATTAAATTTAATTTGTTTGTCACTAAAGCAAACCCAATAAAATTAACCAAAGTATTAAACCTCGGGTTGTCTCTCAAGGAATTGCAGGAAAGTGTACTTATAATTGGTTATGAGATTGTATCTTTTTGGGTTTTTAATTATTGAAAAAGAAATGTAAATGACAAGAAGATAAACTAATAATTAAGAAAAGTCCTAGTAAGGATTGATAATTAGAATTCCTATCCCTATTATCATAGTCACTTGTGATGGTAATTGACTTTTGCTATCACTTAGTTAACCTCTAATAATGAAAGAAAGTCAAGTGAGTGAAGTTAACTTAAGTTCACAAGTCCTAGTCAAAGACAAGCATTAGTGAAGCTCAAGCCGACTAGCAAGTTTCAATCACCAACCAACAAGAGGCTTTGACAATTCAAGAGTCTCTAATTACTCAATATAAGCTAAGAACATAAAAAGCTAATTTAAAATCCAACCAAGCATTTTATCAAACACTTAGTGGGCACAAAATAAAAGCATAGAAAAGCAATAAGAGGATGTAAAATCTAAACAACCAATTTCAAACATCAATGAACACAAATGAAGGGAGAAGCAATAGACATAAAATACCTCAACTTGCATTAATAAGAAATTGAATCTAACATGAAGAGTTCATAAACTAAATTAGCAAAATAAGGAAATCACAATGAGAAATAGACAACTAAAGTGCTAGAACAAATAAGAGTAGAAGAAACCTAAATTAAAGTAAAGTAGAAATCTAAAATTAAGAAGAAATAAGACTAAGAACCCTAAAACCTAGAGAGAGCAGAGAGCCTCTCTCTCTAGAAAACTACATCTAAAACCTAAAATTATGTGAATGAATGTGTGTCCTTGATTCCCCCACTCTGCAGCCTCTAATATGAGTTTTCGAGCTTGAATTTGGGCAAAAAATAGCCCAGAAATCGCCCCAGTGCTTTCTGTAATATGCAGCACGTGATGCTTTATCACGCGTATGCGTCGTCCACACGTACGCGTCGTTTGGCAAAAATCCTTGTCACGCGTACGCGTAGTTCACACGTACACGTCACTGCCAGCTTCTGAATTCCTCATTTTCTTGTGTTTCTTCCACTTTTGCATGCTTCCTCTCTATCCTCTAAGCTATTCCTACCCTATAAATCCTGAAAACACTCAGCAAATATATCATGGAATCGATTGGTAATAAGAGAGGATTAAAATTAGCTAAATTAAGACCAAAGAAGCATGTTTTCAATCATAGCACAAAATCGGAAAGGAAAATGTAAAACATGCAATTTACATGAATAAGTGTGAGAATAATGGGTTAAATCTACTGAAATAAGCATAAGATAAACCGTAAAATAGCGGTTTATCACTCTCTCCACCCTAAATTTTGGTGATTTCTCCACCCCTGATTATAGGTCTTGGCTAACGGATCATTACTTAGGTTTCTAGTAGCATTTCCCATGTAATTGACCTGTTCAGTAGAAGATTGAGCATAAACATTATTCTCATTTTGCATAGAGTTACCTTTCATGTCATAAGGGAGCTCTTGATGTGCATTTTGAGTGTTGATAGCTGAAACTTGCATTCCACTCAACTGTTGAGTAATTAGATTTATTTGCTGAGACAAAAGCTTGTTCTGAGCAAGAAGAGCATCAACAGCTTCCACTTCCAAAACGCCTCTCTTCTGAGGAGCCTCAGAGTTCACAGGATTCCTGTTAGATGAGTATAAATATTGGTTGCTAGCAACCAACTCAATAAGCTCAATAATTTTCTCCGGTGTCTTCTTCATGTGCAATGAACTACTTGCAGAATTATCTAAGAACATTTTGGACATTTCACCCAAGCCTTCATAAAAAATATCTAGTTGGGTCCATTTAGAGAACATGTCCAGAGGGCATTGCCTGGTCAGCAGCTTGTACCTCTCCCGAGCTTCATAAAGGATCTCACCATCCTTCTGCCTGAAGGTTTGAACCTCCAAACTCTCCTTGGGTTGAGAATCTAGCCACATCTTTGCTTTATCCCTCAAGGCAAATGGAAAGAGGATGAGTTTGTACACCTTAGGGTTTACCCCATTAGTATTCACAGTATCACAAATCTGCAGAAAATTAGAGATAAACTGATTGGGATCCTCCTGAGGGAGTCAATGATACTGGCAATTCTGTTGCACAAGAGTAACTAGCTGTGGCTTCAGTTCAAAGTTATTTGCAACTATAGGAGGCACCACAATACTTTTGCCATAAAGATCAGCATTAGAAGCGGTGTAAGAGCCAAGCACTCTTCTAGGTTGCTCATTCCTAACTGGATTTGCCACATTGGCATTAACAGCATTATTATGATCCATAGTGGACTTTGCAGCCTTGTAAAGTCTTGCTTGTTGCAAACGCCGCCTCAAAGTCCTTTCAAGTTCAGGATCAAAGTCTAACAGAGGTTCCTTATCCATGTTCCTGCTCATAAACAAACAGAAAACAAAGGAAAGTGAGAATCTCTATGTCAGAGTGCAGAGAATTCTGAATGAGGTAACCTGTGTAAAAGAAACAAACGAAAGCAAGTAAATAAATAAAGCGAGTAAATTCGAACAAAAATTTTGAGATTTATCAGAAAAATAAACAAAAAAAATTAAAATTAAAATAACTAGGGGACACCAAACCTAATTTTAGCAATTAAGAAAAAAATATATGATGCAAATTTTCAAAAATTAAAGACAAAAATCAAATGGAACTAATAAAATAAAAAAACGGAAATTAAAAGAAAGAACAATAACGTAAAAAAATAAAACAAAATAAAACAAAAAGCGTAAAATTGAAATAAAAAGAATGTAAAAGGAAATTAAAAAGGAAGATGAAAATAACAATGAACGTTTGTTTGTTTCTTAGTTTTTTTTTTTAAACTAAATAATAAAAATAAAAAAGAACAAGGTACACAGGGGAGAGGGGAAAGCGAATGAAAAGAAAAGAAAAATGTAAAGAAAAAAAAGAAATGGAAAATAAAAACTAATAATACTAAAAAAATTAATTAAAGGAAAAATTATCTAATCTAAGCAATCAAATAACGAGTAGTTATCAATCACAGTCAATTCCTGGCAAGGGCACCAAAAACTTGGTGCGGAATTTATAATCCACAAACTAACTGGCAAGTGTACCGAGTCGTACCAAGTAATACCTCAGGTGAGTAAGGGTCAATCCCGCGAGGATTGATGGATCAAGCAACAATGATTGAATGATTAGCTTAGTCAGACAAGCAGAAAATGATGTTTTAAGAGTTCAATTGCATAAAACAGTAATTCAGAGTATCAGAAGGTAAACAGTAAACCAGCTGTGAAGAATATATATGGAGAAACAGTTAAGGCTTCAGAGTTATCTATTTTCCGGATTGAATTTTCTTACTAACTATTTTAATCATACAAGATTTAATTCATGGCAAACTATGTGTGACTAAACCCTAATTCGTTAGACCTTTTTAGTCTCCTCTAAAATTCATCAACCGCCAATTCCTTGGTCACTTAATTCCAATTAGAGGGTGAAGTTCAATTCTAGTTTATATGCGACAGAAACCCTAATTACCCAAATATAAGAGGATTATATGTCACGTATCCCGTTAAGTCCAGATAATTAACAATTTAGGAGAATATGTTTTCAAGCTGTTGTTTAAGTAAAGAGCTTTTCCAAGTTATACAAGAACTCAATTAGAACAAGGGTCATACTTCTGTTCCACCCAAATTCATAAGATAAAGAACAAAAAATAATTCTTGAAATATAGATCAGTACATGAATTAAAATAGAAAAATAACAGTATCAATCCATACAACAGACAGAGCTCCAAACCTTAACAGTGAAGATTTAGTTGCTCATGGTTCAGAGAGAAAACTAGGATTCAGATAAACTGTGAATTGTGGAATGAGTTAGAAGAGAAGAGATGAGCCCGAAGGGATGATTCTTTTCTCTTTTATATCTAATCCTAATTAATGTAAAATATATTTTCTAAAACTAAATAATATCTTTTCCTAATTATAAATCAAATAAAAGTTTAAATCAAAATTATTTTAAATTAATCCATGCAGCCTTTGAACGAATTGGGGACCACTTGGTTCATTAAGGTCCACACTAAACTTGGAAATTCTCAAGTTCAGTGTGGAGGACGCAGTTTTCATTATTCATTCTCTCCATTCTCTAGCCTTGACTTAAACTCTATGGAATTCGTCCAAAATGCTACCTGAAATAAGCAGAATTTCACACAACTAAAAGTAGCATTCATAGTGGCTAAAATATATTAAATCTTGATTAAACTTAGCAATTCAAGTGCAAATTCACAAGGAAAAGACAAAAAAGACGCTCAAGCATCAATACTTTGCTGACCCTATGTCGTAAGTGTGGCCGGACACTATGAAAATTCTGGATGAGCTCGCCCCTGTGGATAAACACCAGTGTGGGTGTTGTGTGATTATGATTATGATTGTGAATAACTCGAGTTGGGGATGCACGACAGACGGACAGTCCAATGGTCAGTTACCAGGACTTGTCAGGTTGGCTTTATAACCGACAAATGAGACTCATCAGCCACTAGGACAAGCATTCATCATATGCATCTATGTGACATTGTTTAGGTGTGTATATTGTATTTGGTTTGCCTTTGTGATTAATTGTGGTTAACTGCTAATTGTTCTACTTGAAGTAACTGTTTGTTTGTGCTTGAACTTTCCTACCTGTGTTTGCTACTGAAACTCTGTTGGACTGTGGTGATTGGTTGTTGTTTGGATTGTTTGGGCCTAGGGCCGTGGTTGATAATGAGGTAGGCCGAAGGCCATGTTTGGTTTGCGTTTCTGCTTTAGAAAAGGATGAAAAACTAAACTGGTTCAGCATAGACTTAATGAACCTATTCTTGTAGCAGATTGGTCATTCATACTGTCTAGGAAAAATCTTTTGAAAGGCTTTTGAAATTTTTAAAGAAATAACAGTTTCCTCTTTCAGAAAAGATTTCAGGTTTTTAATGGTAAATCATTGGGTTTTGAAAGTATGCATAAGGCAGTTATTAATCACTGTAACGGTTTTATTTTTCACGTATCCTATTATAGTAATTCTCAAAAATCCTCTACTGAGAACCCTTTCAAGGACGATGTTCTCACTCCCCTACAAGTCTTTTCTCTTTTCAGGTTATGGACGACGAGGTTCGGAAGGGCTTATTTCTTTCTGTTTAGATGATATTTTGGATTGTTTTAGTATTTATGTTTTCCCTCGCCTTTATCTTTATACATTCTGTAAGAGGGATAGGAATTGTATTAGTTAATGCTTGTAAAATTATTAGTATATATATATATATATATATATATATATATATATATATATATATATATATATGTATGTATCCTTGTAAGTATTGATATTAGTATGGATGTATGTTGTGAAAAATTCGGTTTAAGATTTAAACAGGTTCATATTTTAGTATTAAATATTTTAAGAGTTGTCGTAATACCCGAGCAATTAGAGTGGCGTAGCCGGAAGCGTAACATTTTGATAGTTAGGGTGTTACACTTCTTTTACTTCTCCTCTTCCTCCTTCACCTCTTCTTCTTCTTCTTCTTCTTCTTTTCCTCTTTTGTTATCGTCATCACCAACAACACTAACATTTTGCTAATAGATTATTTTTTCAATCAAATGGAATGGAATGTAATTGCTAAATTGAATTGAATTGAATGGAAGCAGGTGTTTTGAATCTAAATTGAATTGAATTGTATTGATATTCTCTAAATTGTAGACAGAGATGTTTCAAATTTAATTTTATATAATAGATTATGTTTCGTTCATTCAATACTATACAATTGTTTCACCATAAGTACGTGTTCGGTTCATTATACAGAAAGCTGTTTGAATTTGATTTTATATAATGGATTATGTTTCGTTCATTTAGTACTATACAATTATTTCACCATGAGTACGTGTTCAATTCATTATGCAGGAAGTTGTCTAAATTTGATTTTATATAATGGATTATGTTTCGTTCATTCAGTACTATATAATTGTTTCACCATGAATACGTGTTCGGTTCATTATGCAGAAAGCTATTGAATTTGAATTTATATAATGGATAATATTCTATTCATTTAGTACTATACAATTATTTCACTATAATAATATGTTCGGTTCATTTCTGTTCTGCACAATTCAAAACTCTTCCTCTCGCTTTCTACTGCTTCTTCACCAGAGAGAGAAGGAGAAAAAGACAAAAAAATACAGCATCAACAACAACAAAAGAACGACGATAAGGAGAAAACACGTGAAGAAGAAGGAACGCGAAAAAGAAGGAGAAAAATGAGGAGGAGGAGTAACGCGAAGAATAAGGCGAAGAAAAAGACGCTCCGTGTGTAAACGAACGTGAGAAGAAGAAGAAGAAGAAGAAGAAGAGAAGAAGCCCAAGGGAGAAGAGAAGAAGAAGAATAGAAGAAACATGAGGAAAGAAGAAAGTAAAAAAAGCGCGTGACCTAAAATTACTTGGATGCCAAAATTGCTTAAAAGTAAAAAATATCTCTAGTTATTATATATAGTGTATGCTCTAACAAATTCGGTTAAGCTTGCCACACTCTACTCTATTTTTAATGTAAAGCCCAACCATAAGGCCACAATTCCCAATTTCAAGGAGATACGGCCCATCGGGGATTTTTATGCTAAGCTCCTATAGCTATATACGTCTATAATTTATAAATGTTTATATTAAACTTTCATGTATATATAAAATTAAAAATACTTAATCTAACAAATAACAAATCCTGCCACCCAAGAACATGCCCATTACATGACCAAAAAAAAAAAAAGGCCCATTATATTAACATAATAAATGTGATTTAGCATGTTTACTTGCACATTAAAGAGTAAAGTCCAAATCCAAAAAAAAAGGGTAAAGTCAAAATTACATTTATCGATCTCGCAAAAGAGCTAGAATTTATAAAGCAGTTCTGGGACTTTTGCTATGTGTAATGGTGAATTTTAATCTGTGCACCTGGCTAAATAAGGTGAATGATACATCTGGTATTTTTTGGCTTGTTGTCCCTCCTGAAATATTCATGCGTGAAATGTGAGTTGGTGATCTGAAATGACTTGCTTTATGACCGATGAACTGATTTGCAGGTCTTTTTGCGACATAGTTACCTTGACCTTGGGTTTATGTTGCAATAATGTAAGTTTGCCATGCTTAATATAAAATATTTTTTTGGCATTGTTTTTGGACTTACGTTGTACTAATATAAAGGGCTTAAATTTTTTGAAGTCGCATAATATATGGGTTGTTAGATAATAGCAAGAATTACAAGGAGCAATCAACAATTTTTTAGAAAAGCCAAGCTGAAGACTGAAAAGAAATTAAAACCAAGCCGAAAAACAAAAGAAAAAAAAAAGGCAAGGTAAAAAATAAATATAAAGTATATCAAAAATAAAATAAAGTATATCAATATAAAAGATATTTCAATTCCCAATAAATATATGTTATGTTCAATACTCTTATTTCGGTGAGTCACTTCCAATGAGTGAGATACAATGAGTTTAAAAAAAATAGAATAGCTATTTTATTTAATCATTAGTTTTAACTTTCTTAAGAGCTTCACAAACTTCATTAATAGTTACATTAAGCGCCCTAAGTAAAATAGCAATCTTCTGAGATTTCTTGTGATCAAACACCCTACGGGAATATCATTGTAAAACTTTGATTATATACTAAAAATATAAATTTTTTGTACATAAATAATTTTAAAATAATTTAAAAATATGGTAAAAAAAGAGTCAAATTTCTCTTAAAGGTGTTGGGTAAAAAGATAGAACCCAAAAAATATCTTGAGCAGTTGAATTTTTCTTTAGTAGGAACTAAATTGGTGGAAGTGGATTAGTTAGATTTGGAGTGTAGAGAGTGTCATCTAGTTAAAAGAAAATCAAACTAGATGTCCTTTAACTAATGTTACATGTCATCAGTGACGCGCGGAAAATTACCGATTAAGAATTTATAATGAAAATTTCATTGCAAGTACAGTTCTTAAACGATGAAAATTCCGAGTATCAATTTAAAAAGGGTTATCACAAAATTAAGAACAAAATACCGGGAGTAGAATTCCCAGGTTGTTTCCCAACGAGTTGCGAAGAGAGTGCTATTTATTGATCAGGAGTTTCTCAGAAATTTGGAGTTTGGAGAATGGACAAATAAATTATTATAAATTAAAGAAGTGAAAATTAAAAAGGAATTTTATGTAATTAAAATAAAAGCCTTGACTAGGAGAAGATTAATCGGAAGTTCTATCCTTATTGGATTTTTCCAAGAGTAATAGTGACAGGTTGTTGTTTTTACTTAGTTAACCCCTTACCAAATAAGGGAAAGTCAAGTAATTGAGCCAACTCTTATTCACAAGTCCTAATCCTCTCCCTTGGGAAGGATTAGTGTTAGTGACTACAGAGCCATTCAACAACTTCCAGTGACCAGTTAACTCTTGAGTATTCCAACTCAAGGGTCTCCTATTAATCAACTCCAAAGTCAAGTTGAGAACCTACTCCATTGACATGGATGCCATTTTCGCATGCATGTAAAAGGAGTAGAAGGAAGACATGATAATTAACCTTAATTGAAAATAATCAACAAATAAATAAATTAAATCGAAAAGTATCCTTGCATTAATTAATTCCAAAATCGAATGTATCCATATAACTCTAAATAAAATAATTGGGAAAATAAAAGAGTAAAGGAATAGAAAACAAACTAGAATGATAGAAACTTCATGGAGATAGTAACTCTTCTCAATATCTAATTCAAAAGCATAAAACTAGAAAATCTCTAAAGAACCCTAGAGGAAGTAGTAATTTTCTCCCCAAGATCCAAAAACTAAAAACTAAACTAATGAATGAGAATGTGTGAATCTGTGTTGAGTCCCTGCTGTCTCCTAGTTCTAGTCTGTGTTTCTGGGTCGAAAATTGGATCCAAACTCAGCCCAAAATCACCCCCAGTGTTTTCTGCAAATTCGGCACGTGGCGCATGTCGCACGTATGCGTCATGCATATGTACGCGTCGATGGTCTTCTGCGCATGGCTCGCGTCCACGTCAGGTACGCGTGCGTGTCGCTGTGGAATGCGCCAAGTCACGTGCACGCGTGAGCCGTGCGTGCGCGTCGATCCTCGTTGCTCAGCTCTTTAGTTTCTTGTATTCCTTCCATTTTTGCAAGCTTCATTTCCATCCTCTAAGCCATTCCTGCCCTATAAAGCCTGAAAGAACTTAACACACGGATTACGGCATCGAATGGTATATAAGGAAATTAAAAATACACAATTTAAGGGTTTAGGAAGCAAGTTTTCAACCATAGAACAAGATTGGGAAGGATTTGTAAAACCATGCAAATTGTATGAATAAGTATGCAGAGAATTGATAAATACCACTCAATTTAGCACAAGATAAACCACAAAATAGTGGTTTATCAATCTCCCCACACTTAAACATTAGCATGTCCTTATGCTAAGCTCAAGGAGACCAAAAGAATGAATGGGGAAAAGCAAGACTCATGCAATGCAACCTATGTATGTGAAAGCAACTACATGCTAAGATGTTTCTACCTACTTGGTTAAAAATAAAAAAGTCCTCCAAGACAAAAATAAATCATATTCCACTAATTCAAATTACACAATAAGAGGCAAGTAAACTTGTAAGAAGATAGCTCATGAAAGCCGAGAAGATAGAATCAAGCATTGAACCCTCGTTGGAAAAGTATATGCACTCTAATTATTCAGGTGTTTAGGGTTAATCCACTCTAGTCTCCTCTAGTCATGCTTTCTAAAATTTTGCTCTTCATCTAACTAATCAACAAATGTCTAGTGTATAAATGCAAACATCATAAGGTATTTTTAAGGTTGTAATGGGGCTAAGGTAAGGGTGAGGATATATATATGGCCAAGTGAGTTATAAATTGAATCTTTGACTAACCTAAGCTCTTACCTAACACTTATACCTACTCTATATAATTCTAAAATCATGCCTAACTACCCAAAATCTCACTTTTGTAACAATTCACATACCCATGTATCAATTTTCTTTCATCACATATGCATTGATCTTTCTATTGCACTTAACATTAGGGTAATTTTTGTCCCCCAATTACTTATTCATTCATTTATATATATATATATATATATATATATATATATATATATTTAAAAAAAGCATAGTGGATCAATGCCTATGGTTTTATGATATCACATGAGTAGCACCCAAAATTCTCAAAATTTGTCAATAAAAACAAAGCACATTCTTACTAACCCAAGTTTCCACATTTTCC
This sequence comes from Arachis stenosperma, assembly GCF_014773155.1. Classification (NCBI taxonomy): domain Eukaryota; kingdom Viridiplantae; phylum Streptophyta; class Magnoliopsida; order Fabales; family Fabaceae; genus Arachis; species Arachis stenosperma. The sequence goes on from NC_080385.1 coordinate 135,062,781, forward strand.
CACACTTAATTGACATACAATCTCTATCTTAAGCTAACCAAATATTCAATTAGGGTAATTACTTATTTTTCCGCTTAAGGCTAGTGATGTGGTAACATAAAAAACAAATGGGGATTAAAAGGCTCAAAGTGGCAAATAAAGGTAGATGAAATGGTAGGCTATTTGGGATAAGTGAGCTAATAACAATTGATGGCCTCAATTATATGTAAGCATGAATATACACTAAACAATGGACATATAGAATGGAACAAAACATAGATCGCAGTCATAGAGAAGAAAACACACAAGAATAAACTAAAATCATGGTTAAATAATGTAACCATATAATTAAGCTCAAAATCTCATAGGTTATGTGTTCTTAGCTATCAACCATGTTCCAGATTACAATCTTCAAATAAATTTAACACAAATTCTCAGTTTGAATTAGTGAAATGCTCTAAATAGGGTCTTGAGGAGAAACTCATTATTTCAACCAAGCAGAACATACATGCAAGCAATTATTATCATGCAGTCTATCCTATCTAGAAAAATAGAAAAGAAATAGTATATTGGTATTAAGAGAGAGTACCTCCGAAAGTCAGGTACGGACTTCCCCACACTTAAGTCTTGGCACGGTCCTCCGTGCCATTATTAAGGAGTAAGGTGGGGCTGGTAGCATTACCCCCACTGTCGGGGTCATCATGGCTCCCGGTGCCGGTAGGTGAAGTGGAGTCTGGTGTATCTTTTTCTTCTGGAGGTGGGTGAGTACTAGCAATGAGCTCCTTCAGATAAGTGTATCGGCGCTTGTTGCGGTGCTCCAGTCGCTCCATTTGCCGATCTTGCCGGTCTAACCTCTGAAGGATCTGAAGGAACATCTGAGTAGTGGATGGTGTACGAGGTGTGGGTGAGGGCGGGGCAGAAGTAAGAGGAGTGTCTACAGATGGGCTGGGATGTCGGCTAGCAGAAGGTACTTAGGGTCTGATATACTTCCCATGCGGAACATACTGATCAGCCATTGAGATCATGGCTTTGGTGTCCCCAGCCCTATAGGAAACTCCAGCTTCAGAGACAATATCCGAAACCAATGCGGGAAAGGGTAGGTTATCTGCAATCTGTACGTGCCCCATGGCCTGCCGAATATGCCTTGGTAAATTGAGAGGCTGCTCTGTGAGAATGCACCAGATGAGAACAGCCATGTCTGTAGTGAAGGTAGACTCGTGAGTGCTTGGAAATACATAGTGGGACATAATCTGTGCCCACACGCGAGCCTCCAAAGTAAGTGCAGGAGCCGAGATGCTCTTAGGTTGAGTCTGACGCTGTCCATAGATCCAAGTGCTGCCAGGTTGTGCTATAACTCCTAGGACGCTATCCCAATCAAACTGGTATGTTTGGCGCTTGAGAGAGGCCTCTTGATAGGCGTCCAATCCCTCTGGGCCAGGTGAAAGATCCAAGACTCTCTGAATGGTCCCTTCGGAGACAGGTACTTGCTTTTGAAGAATATAGATAGACTGTAAGGTTGGTAAGTGAAAGTCGGAGTAGAATTCAACTACCCATGATAGATTGGCCACCCGCGGCTGCCTCCTCAAGAATCCCCACTGCCTCCTTTCAATGCGGGACTCCACAAGATCAGCAAGGTGTGTTAGAAGAATGAGTAGGTGCTCATTATTGTAGTTTCGCTTAGCCAGGATGGGAAATATTTGCTCACAGTAACGGTTGGTGAACCGTGCAGAGTCCCTAGTAGGAAAAGCTTTCTCTGTGACATTGACGTAGCGGAAAATCACCGATTAAGAGTTTATAAAGAAAACAGCGTTGCAAATATAGCTCATAACCAATGAAGATACCGCGTATTAATTTAGAAACAAGTTGTCACAAATTTTAAAACTAAAATACTGGGAGTATGAATCCCAGGTCGTCTCCCAACGATTTGCAGAAAGAGTGCTATTGACAGATAAGAAGTTTTCCAAGAAATATTTTTGAGTTTGAGAAACAGAGAAATAAATGATTGAGAATTTATGTGATTCAAATAAAAGTCTTGACCGTGAGAAGATTAATTAGAAGTTCTATCCTTGTTGAATTTCCCCAAGTGTAATAATAAAAGGGGTTGTCATTCTACTTAGTTATCCCTTAATAATAAAAGGGGTTGTCATTCTACTTAGTGTAATAATAAGGGAAAGTCAAGTAACTCTCCGACTAATCCTATCGCTTGCGTCCTAATCCTTTCCTGAGAAAGGATTAGAGTCGGAGACAGGAGAGTTAGCCAACAACTCCCAATTAGGATTAACACTTGAGTATCCTAACTCAAGGTTCTTTTCTTAATCAACCCCCAATCAAGTTAGGAAACTACTCCCCAATCAAGTTAGGAAACTACTCCATTAATATGAACATAACTTCCACATGATTAAGAGAGGAATAAAAGTGAGACATAATAAATAATAACTGAAAATTAATTAAAACTAAAAATGGTTCTTTGTATTAATAAATTATAAAAATAATCCAATTGTAATTCTGAATAAGGATTAAGGATATGAAAGAGTAAGGGACAAACAGAACAAACTAGAGTAGCAACTTCACGGAGGTAGTCTCTTCTCAATATCCAAAGCAAAAGCATAAAACTCTCAAAACTATGAATGTGAAGAAAACCTAGACGAAGGAGTAGTAATTCTCTCTAAGATTCTAAACTAAAAACTAAAATTATGCAGAATGAGAATGTGTCTTGAGTCTCTGCTATTCCCTTGCTTTAGTCTGTGTTTCTCGGCCGAAATTTGGGTCTAAAACTGGCCCAAAATCACCCCCAGCGATTTTCTACAACTGTTGTACATCGCGCATGTCACGCATACGCGTAGGTCACACGTTCGCGTCCTTTGTGAAAACTCATTATCACGCATACGCATCAGTCACGCGTACGCGTCGCTCGTCTTGTGTGCTAATCACGCGCACACGTCGGCCATGCATGCGCGTCACGTCTCGCTGGTCAGCTTCATTGTTTCTTTGTGTTCCTTCCATTTTTGCAGGCTTCCTTTCCGTTCTCCAAGCCATTCTTGCCCTGTAAGGCCTGAAATACTAAACACACAGATCACGGCATCGAATGGTATAGAGAGGGATTATAATCTAACAATTTAAAGGCTTAGGAAGCAGGTTTTCAATTATAGTATTAGATCAGGAAGGTAAATGTATAACATGATAATTACATGGATAAATGTGGGAAGAATCTGATAAAAACTACTCAATTGAGCACAAGATAAACCGTAAAATAGTGATTTATCAACCTCCACACACTTACACATTAGCATGTCCTCATGCTAAGCTCAAGGAAACTAAAAAGAATGAATAGGGACAATAGGACTCATGCAATGCAATGCAATCTATACATATGAATGCAACTATATGAAGAAATGTCTATGCCTACTTAGTTAAGAAAATAAACAAGTCTTCCAAGACAAACAGAAATCAAATTTCACTAATCCAAATCACACAATAAGAATAAGTAAACTTGTGAGAAGATAGCTTTTGAGAGCCGGGAATATAGAGTCAAGCTTGAACCCTCACTAGAAGTGTGTATGCACTCTAGTCACTCAGGTGTATAGGGTAATCCACTCTAGTCTCCTCCATTCATGCTTTCTAAAATTTGTTTTTCATCTAACTAATCAACAAATATTTAATGCACATATGCAAACATCATGAGGTCTTTCTTAAGGTTGTAATGGGGCTTAGGTAAGGGTGAGGACACATATATGGCTAAGTGAGCTGAAAATTGAATCCTTGATTATCCTAAGTTCTCACCTAACACACACACGTTTCCTATGCTTCTAAAATCATGCCTAAATGCCCATAATCTCACTTTGTATGCTACACCTACTCATGTACTTAAATGTTCTTTTTATTTCACCTTATATGCATTGATTCTTTTTATTAAACTTATCGCTTGGGGTGCTTTCATTCCCCTAAACTTAAACTGAAACATACAAATATTTTTTTTGAAAGCATCATAGTATCAATGCATTTGATTTTCATAATTTCACATGAGTAGCATTCAGACCTTAGATATTTATCAATTAACATACATTCTTATTAACCCGAGTTCCCATAGTTTTCCCACATTTAGTTTACACACAATCTCTATCTTAAGCTAACCAAAGATTCAATTTGGGGCAACTAATTTGTTTTTCTGTTTAAGGCTAGTGATGTGGTAAAATAGAGAATAAATGGGGTTAATAGGCTCAAAGTGGCAAATAATGGATATTTAGAATGGTAGGCCATTTAGGATAGTGAGCTAATAACAAATGATGGCCTCAATCATACATATGCATGAATACATTAAATAATGGACATATAGAATGGAACAAACCATAGATTGCAATCATAGAGGAGAGAAAACAAACAAGAATAAAAATCATGGTCAAATAATGTAACCATACAATTAGGCTCAAAATCTCACTAGGTTGTGTGTTCTAGCTCTAAAATCATGTTCCAAATTACAATCTTCAAACAAGTTTAGCATTGAATTTTGGTTTGAATTAGTGAAAGTTTTCAAAAATAGGGTCTTTGAAAAGAACTTATTATTTTTCAACCAAGTAGAACATGCATGCAACTAATTATTACTATGCAATCTATTCTACCTAAACAAACAGAAAATTTATCTACTGGTGCTAAGAGAAAGAAAAGTTACCTCCAAAAGTCAGGTACTGACCGACCTCCCCACACTTAAATCTTGGCACCGTCCTCGGTGCCATCGGTCAGGAACAAAGGGGGGCTGGTAACAGCATCTCCACAGTCGGGTGCGTCTGGGCTCCCGTTGGTGGCAGTTGGAGTGGAGTCCGGAGAGTCTGGTTCTTCTGTGGGTGGGTGGTTGCCAACAATCAGCTCCTTCAGGTATGTGAATTGGCGCTTGTTACGGCGCTCCATGCGATCCAACCTCTGTAGTAGCTGAAGGAGCAGCTGATTTGTTGAAGGTGCTTGTGATGTAGAAGGAGAAGGGATATCTCTGGCCGGGTCTTCAGTCCGGCTAGTAGTGGCTACTGTGGGTCTGATGTATTTCCCACTCGGAACATATTGATCATCCCGAGGAAGCATGGCCTTGGTGTCTCCAGCTCTATAGGGGACTCCAGCTGCCAGACCAAATCTGAAATCAAGGCGGGAAAAGGTAAGTTGCCCACAATCTGTACGTATCCCATGGCTTGCCGGATATGTCTTGGGAAGTTGAGATGCTGGTCCGTAAGGATACACCAGATGAGAACAGTCATGTTTGCAGTGAAGGAGGCCTCGTGAGTGCTTGGAAAGATGTAGTGGGACATAATCTGTGTCCACACGCAAGCCTCCAAGATAAAGGCGGAAGCCAGTATGCTCTTAGGACAGGATCGATGGTAGCCATAGATCCATGAGCTGCCAGGTAGTGCTATAGTTCTGAGAACGTCGTCCCAGTCAAATAGGTATCGCTGGCGCTTGAGAGAGGCTTCTTAAAATGCATCCAATCCTTCTGGAGCAGGGAAAATATCTAAAGCTTGCTGAATGGCCCCCTCAGATATGGGGATCTGCTTCTGACGGACATAGACAGACTGCAGGGTTGGTATGTGAAAATTGGAGTAGAATTCAACTACCCATAAGAGATTGACCTGCCGTGGCAGTTTTCGTAAGAAACCCCATTGTCTTCTGTCAATGCAGGGCTCTACCAAGTCAACAATGTTGTTGGGAAAGATAAGAAGGTGCTCATTGTTGTAGTTCCTCGCCACTAGAATGGGGAACATCTACTTACAGTAGTGGTTAGTGAACCACGCAGTGTCCCTTGCTGGAAATGCTTTTTCAGATTCATTGACCTTGATGATCTTCTTGACTCGCTTTGTTGATGGTTTAACATCTGTTGAAGATGGTTCCGCAGCTAGCACTCTTTTAGTTCCTCTTTTTGCTGGTGGTTTGGGGGTAGCTTTCTCTTTACCTTTCTTGGTGGCCATCCTGAAAGAGAAAAAGAAAGGTACATGTAAGTCCAAGGGTTAGAGCAAGGAAGAGGACCGTACAAGTGATGATCTTGCCAAGGTAAAGAAGGATGTCGTTAACACAAGGTCGTGACTTCATGTAATTAGGACATCAATGGAAATATAGCAAGAAAGAATAAGGCAATTCAATGCAAGATATTTATTGGCATGCCGGCAAAGGCATGAGTAGCATAGATCAAGCATTAATTGCAAAAAATGTATTATCACTTGTAACAAATTAATAATTACATTTGTATTGACAATTATATTAAATTAATAAAATATGGAAATGGTTTTGTGAAAAACAGGCATTAGAGTAGAAAGATAGAACAATTAAAATTGCACAATGCCATATGGAATTTTTCACAAACACTTAGTATGCATGTTTAATATGATAGGGAAAGAATTAAATTGGAACATGCAAGCATTCCAAAAATAATTAATATGAATTGTCAAACAACTCCATAATAATAATCACAAGTAATTATAGAAGAAATCACCCATTAAGATATCTAACACCAAGTAAAATAATGCAAAAGTAAATAGTTAAGAGGAGGAAGGGAGAGAAAATAGAAAGAAAGAACCTTGAGAAGAAGCTGATAAAGAGAGGGATGATGGAGAATGTGAGATTGAGAAAATATGAGAGAATCAGGAAGAAGAAAAAAAGAGTAAAGGAAGAAGAAGAAGAAGAAGAAGAAGAAAAGAAAGAAGAAGAAAGAAGAAGAAAGAAATTTGGATTGAAAAAGATAAGAAAAGAAAACAGGGCGACGCAGGGTTCAGGTGATGTTGTGTGCATGACGCGTACGCATGGTCCACGCGTACGCGTGGGATGCGCAGAGAGGGAGGTGACACGTGAGCGTCGGTCACGCGTATGCGTGATCATGTTTGTGCTACTAGCGCGAGGGCAACGTGGCTCTCGCACAACCCTCTGTTCGAATTGGGATGTGTGCCAAAATGCCATATGATGCGTACGCGTCAGGCAAGCGCACGCGTGGAAGCATATAGTTTGGAAACGATGCGCACGCGTCAGGGACGCGTACGCGTGATGCAATTTGTGCCTTGGGCACAGTGCTAGCACCAAACTAGCCTAACTTTCGGCCAATACACCTTTTACGTCGAATTAGCAAGGTCACGTGTGCGCTTCATTGACGCGTACGCGTGAGGTGCCAAATTTTCAGATGACGCGTACGTGTGGTAAAGCTTGTGCAATTGGCACACTTTTTGCACTGTTCCCACGCAACTTTTTGTTCAGTTTTTTTTTATATATATATGCAGAATGCAAGGGATGAATGTAGACTATATGCAGTAATAATGAGAAGAGTCACTAAAATGAAACTAAGAAGAGGGAAAGGAACGATCATACCATGGTGGGTTGTCTCCCACCTAGCACTTTTAGTTATTGTCCTTAAGTTGGACATTTGGTGAGCTCCTTGTCATGGTGGCTTGTGGTTGAACTCGTCTTGAAACTTCCACCAATGCTTGGACTTCCAATAAGCTCTATCAATACCAGGTAAATTCCTCAAGCTTTGGTGGAGTTCTTCACAAGCTTTGAGCTCCCAAAATTGATCCTCATATATTTCCGGATCCCAAATCTTGATTTTACACCCGTCTTCAAGTTGATCATCATGATTCCATCCAGGTGGTAAGTGGTGCGCGAAATCGTAATCACTACAACTTCGCACAACTAACCAGCAAGTGCACTGGGTCGTCCAAGTAATAAACCTTACGCGAGTAAGGGTCGATCCCACGGAGATTGTTGGTATGAAGCAAGCTATGGTCACCTTGTAAATCTTAGTCAGGCAGACTCAAATGGGTATAGATGATATATGAATAAACATAAAGATAAAGATAGAGGTACTTATGTATATCATTGGTGAGAGCTTCAGATAAGCGTATGAAGATGCTTTCCCTTCCGTCTCTCTGCTTTCTTACTGTCTTCATCCAATCCTTCTTACTCCTTTCCATGGCAAGCTTATGCAAGGGTTTCACCGTTGTCAGTGGCTACCTCCCATCCTCTCAGTGAAAACGTTCCTATGCTCTGTCACAGCATGGCTAATCATCTGTCGGTTCTCGGTCAGGCTGGAATAGAATCCAGTGATTCTTTTGCGTCTGTCACTAACGCCCCGCCTGCTAGGAGTTTGAAGCATGTTACAGTCATTCAATCATTGAATCCTACTCAGAATACCACAGACAAGGTTAGACCTTCCGGATTCTCTTGAATGCCGCCATCAGTTCTTGCCTATACCACGAAGATTCTGATCTCACGGAATGGTTGGCTCGGTTGTCAGGCGAGCACTCGGTTGTCAGGCGATCAACCATGCATCGTGTATCAGGAATCAAAGAGATATTCACTAGAGCCTTGTTGCTTGTAGAACAGAAGTGGTTGTCAGTCACTTTGTTCATAAGTGAGAATGATGATGAGTGTCACGGATCATCACATTCATCAAGTTGAAGAACAAGTGATATCTTGGACAAAGATCAAGCGGAATTGAATAGAAGAACAATAGTAATTGCATTAATACTCGAGGTACAGCAGAGCTCCACACCTTAATCTATGGTGTGTAGAAACTCCACCGTTGAAAATACATAAGAACAAGGTCTAGGCATGGCCGAATGGCCAGCCTCCCAAAGAGGGTTCAATCATAAAAACATGATCAAAAGATCAAAATACAATAGTAAAAGGTCCTACTTATAGGAAACTAGTAGCCTAAGGTGTACAAAGATGAGTAAATGACATAAAAATCCACTTCCGGGCCCACTTGGTGTGTGCTTGGGCTGAGCAATGAAGCATTTTTCGTGTAGAGACTCTTCTTAGAGTTAAACGGCAGCTTTGGTGCCAGTTTGGGCGTTTAACTCCCATTTTGGTGCCAGTTCCAGCGTTTAACGCTGGAAATTCTGTAGGTGACTTTGAACGCCGGTTTGGGCCATCAAATCTTGGGCAAAGTATGGACTATCATATATTGCTGGAAAGTCCAGGATGTCTACTTTCCAACGCTGTTGAGAGCGCGCCAATTCGGCTTCTATAGCTCCAGAAAATCCACTTCGAGTGCAGGGAGGTCAGAATCCAACAGCATCTGCAGTCCTTTTCAGTCTCTGAATCAGATTTTTGCTCAGGTCCTTCAATTTCAGCCAGAAAATACCTGAAATCACAGAAAAACACACAAACTCATAGTAAAGTCCAAAAAAGTGAATTTTAACTAAAAACTAATAAAAATATACTAAGAACTCAACTAAAACTACTAAAAACATACTAAAAACAATGCCAAAAAGCGTACAAATTATCCGCTCATCACAACACCAAACTTAAATTGTTGCTTGTCCTCAAGCAACTGAAGATCAAATAAGATAAAAAGAAGAGAATATGCAATGAACTCCAAAAACATCTATGAAGATCAGTATTAATTAGATGAGCGGGGCTTTTAGCTTTTTGCCTCTGAACAGTTTTGGCATCTCACTCTATCCTTTGAAATCCAGAATGATTGGCTTCTTTAGGAACTCAGAATCCAGATAATGTCATTGATTCTCCTAGTTAAGTATGATGATTCTTGAACACAGCTACTTCATGAGTCTTGGCCGTGGCCCAAAGCACTCTGTCCTCCAGTATTACCACCGGATACATACATGCCACAGACACATAATTGGGTGAACCTTTTCAGATTGTGACTCAGCTTTGCTAGAGTCCCCAATTAGAGGTGTCCAGGGTTCTTAAGCACACTCTTTTTGCCTTGGATCACAACTTTATTTCTTTCTTTTTCTTTCTTTTTCTCTTTCTTTTTCGTTTTTTTATTTTTTTTTCGCTTGCTTCTCTTTTTTTTTTTTTGTATTTACTGCTTTTTCTTGCTTCAAGAATCATTTTTATGATTTTTCAGATCCTCAGTAACATGTCTCCTTTTTCATCATTCTTTCAAGAGCCAACATTCATGAACCACAAATTCAAAAGACATATGCACTGTTCAAGCATACATTTAGAGAACAAAAGTATTGCCACCACATCAAAATAATTAAACTGTTATAAAATTCAAAATTCATGCAATTCTTATCTTTTTCAATTAAGAACATTGTTTATTCAAGAAAGGTGATGGATTCATAGGACATTCATAACTTTAAGGCATAGACACTAATGATCATAAGACACAAACATAGATAAACATAAGCACTAAAATTCGAAAAACAAGAAATAAAGAACAAGGAGATTAAAGAACGGGTCCACCTTAGTGATGGCGGCTTGTTCTTCCTCTTGAAGGTCTTATGGAGTGCTTGAGCTCCTCAATGTCTCTTCCTTGTCTTTGTTGCTCCTCTCTCATGATTCTTTGATCTTCTCTAATTTCATGGAGGAGGATGGAATGTTCTTGGTGCTCCACCCTTAGTTGTCCCATGTTGGAACTCATTTCTCCTAGGGAGGTGTTTAGTTGCTCCCAATAGTCTTGTGGAGGAAAGTGCATCCCTTGAGGTATCTCAGGGATCTCATGATGAGAGGGGTCTCTTGTTTGCTCCATCCTTTTCTTGGTGATGGGCTTGTCCTCATCAATAAGGACGTCTCCCTCTATGTCAACTCCAACTGAATAACAGAGGTGACAAATGAGATGAGGAAAGGCTAACCTTGCTAAGGTAGAGGACTTATCTGCCACCTTATAGAGTTCTTGGGCTATAACCTCATGAACTTCCACTTTTTCTCCAATCATGATGCTATGGATCATGATGGCCCGGTCTAGAGTAACTTCGGACCGGTTGCTAGTGGGAATGATTGAGCGTTGGATAAACTCCAACCATCCTCTAGCCACGGGTTTGAGGTCATGCCTTCTCAATTGAACCGGCTTCCCTCTTGAATCTCTCTTCCATTGTGCGCCCTCTTCACATATGACTGTGAGGACTTGGTCCAACCTTTGATCAAAGTTGACCCTTCTAGTGTAAGGATGTTCATCTCCTTGCATCATGGGCAAGTTGAATGCTAACCTTACATTTTCCGGACTAAAATCCAAGTATTTCCCCCGAACCATAGTAAGCCAATTCTTTGGATCCGGGTTCACACTTTGATCATGGTTCTTGGTGATCCATGCATTGGCATAGAACTCTTGGACCATCAAGATTCCGACTTGTTGAATGGGGTTGGTAAGAACTTCCCAACCTCTTCTTCGGATCTCATGTCGGATCTCCGGATATTCACTCTTTTTGAGTGAAAAAGGGACCTCGGGGATCACCTTCTTCAAGGCCACAACTTCATAGAAGTGGTCTTGATGCACCCTTGAGATGAATCTCTCCATCTCCCATGACTCGGAGGTGGAAGCTTTTGCCTTCCCTTTCCTCTTTCTAGAGGTTTCTCCGGCCTTGGATGCCATAAATGGTTATGGAAAAACAAAAAGCAATGCTTTTACCACACCAAACTTAAAAGGTTTGCTCGTCCTCGCGCAAAAGAAGAAAGAAGAGAGTAGAAGAAGAAGAAATGAGGAAGAAGGGAGTGGCTTAGTGTTCGGCCAAAGAGGGGGAGAAGTGGTGTTTAGGTTGTGTGAAAATGAAGGGGTGAAGAAGGGTATATATAGGAGAGGGGGGGCTCATGGTTCGGTCATGTATGGGTGGGTTTGGGAGGGAAAGTGGTTTGAATTTGAAGGGTGAGGTAGGTGGGGTTTTATGAAGGATGGATGTGAGTGGTGAAGAGAAAGATGGGATTTGATAGGTGAAGGGTTTTTGGGGAAGAGGTGTTGAGGTGATTGGTGAATGGGTGAAGAAGAGAGAGAGTGGTGGGGTAGGTGGGGATCCTGTGGGGTCCACAGATCCTGTGGTGTCAAGGAAAAGTCATCCCTGCACCAAATGGCATGCAAAATCACGTTTTGAGCCATTTCTGGCGTTAAACGCCGGGCTGGTGCCCATTTCTGGCGTTTAACGCCAGGTTCTTGTCCTTTTCTGGCGTTTAACGCCAGTCTGGTGCCCCTTTCTGGCGTTAAACGCCCAGAATGGTGCCAGACTGGGCGTTAAACGCCCACCTGCTAGCCTTACTGGCGTTTAAATGCCAGTAAGTTCTCCCTCCAGGGTGTGCTGTTTTTCTTCCTGTTTTTCATTCTGCTTTTGCTTTTTCACTTGATTTTGTGACTTCTCATGATCATCAACCTACAAAAAAACATAAAATAACAAAAAAAATAGATAAAATGTAACATTGGGTTGCCTCCCAACAAGCGCTTCTTTATTGTCAGTAGCTTGACAGAGGGCTCTCATGGAGCCTCACAGATGCTCAGAGCAATGTTGGAACCTCCCAACACCAAACTTAGAGTTTGAATGTGGGGGTTCAACACCAAACTTAGAGTTTGGTTGTGGCCTCCCAACACCAAACTTAGAGTTTGACTGTGGGGGCTCTGTTTGACTCTGAATTGAAAGAAGCTCTTCATGCTTCCTCTCCATGGTGACAGAGGGATATCCTTGAGCCTTAAACACAAGGGATTCTTCATTCACTTGAATGATTAGTTCACCTCCATCAACATCAATCACAGCCTTAGCTGTGGCTAGGAAGGGTCTGCCAAGGATGATGGTTTCATCCATGCACTTCCCAGTCTCTAGGACTATGAAATCAGTAGGGATGTAATGGTCTTCAATCTTCACCAAAACATTCTCTACAAGTCCATGAGCTTGTTTTCTTGAATTGTCTGCCATCTCTAATGAGATTCTTGCAGCTTGCACCTCAAAGATCTCTAGCTTCTCCATTACAGAGAGAGGCATGAGGTTTACACTTGACCCTAAGTCACACAGAGCCTTCTTGAAGGTCATGGTGCCTATGGTACAAGGTATTGAAAACTTCCCAGGATATTGTCTCTTTTGAGGTAATTTCTGCCTAGACAAGTCATCCAGTTCTTTGGTGAGCAAAGGAGGTTCATTCTCCAAAGTCTCATTTCCAAATAACTTGTCATTTAGCTTCATGATTGCTCCAAGGTATTTAGCAACTTGCTCTTCAGTGACATACTCATCCTCTTCAGAGGAAGAATACTCATCAGAGCTCATGAATGGCAGAAGTAAATCCAATGGAATCTCTATGGTCTCATTTTGAGCCTCAGATTCCCATGGTTCCTCATTTGGGAACTCAGTGGAGGTCAGTGCACGCCCACTGAGGTCTTCCTCAGTGGCGTTCACTTCCTCTCCTTCCTCTCCAAATTCGGCCATGTTGATGGCCTTGCACTCTCCTTTTGGATTTTCTTCTGTGTTGCTTGGAAGAGTACTTGGAGGGAGTTCAGTAACTTTCTTGCTCAGCTGTCCCACTTATGCCTCCAAATTTCTAATGGAGGACCTTGTTTCAGTCATGAAACTTTGAGTGGTTTTGATTAGATCAGAGACCATGGTTGCTAAGTCAGAGGGGTTCTGCTTAGAATTCTCTGTCTGTTGCTGAGAAGATGATGGAAAAGGCTTGCCATTGCTAAACCTGTTTCTTCCACCATTATTATTGTTGAAACCTTGTTGAGGTCTCTCTTGATTCTTCCATGAGAAATTTGGGTGATTTTTCCATGAAGAATTATAGGTGTTTCCATAGGGTTCTCCTAGGTAATTCACCTCTTCCATTAAAGGGTTCTCAGGATCATAAGCTTCTTCTTCAGATGAAGCATCCTTAGTACTGCTTGGTGCATTTTGCATTCCAGACAGACTTTGAGAAATCAAATTGACTTGTTGAGTCAATATCTTGTTCTGAGCCAGAATGGCATTCAGAGTATCAATCTCAAGAACTCCTTTCTTCTGATTAGTCCCATTGTTCACAGGATTCCTTTCAGAAGTGTACATGAATTGGTTATTTGCAACCATTTCAATTAGCTCTTGAGCTTCTGTAGGCGTCTTCTTCAGATGAAGAGATCCTCCAGCAGAGCTATCCAAAGACATCTTGGATAGTTCAGAGAGACCATCATAGAAAATACCTATGATGCTCCATTCAGAAAGCATGTCAGAAGGACATTTTCTGATCAGTTGTTTGTATCTTTCCCAAGCTTCATAGAGGGATTCTCCATCCTTCTGTCTGAAGGTTTGGACTTCCACTCTAAGCTTACTCAATTTTTGAGGTGGAAAGAACTTTGCCAAGAAGGCATTGACTAGCTTTTCCCATGAGTCCAGGCTTTCTTTAGGTTGTGAGTCCAACCATATCCTAGCTCTGTCTCTTACAGCAAAAGGGAATAGCATAAGTCTGTAGACCTCAGGGTCAACCCCATTAGTCTTGACAGTGTCACAGATTTGCAAGAATTCAGCTAAGAACTGATGAGGATCTTCCAATGGAAGTCCATGGAACTTGCAATTCTGTTGCATTAGAGAAACTAATTGAGGCTTAAGCTCAAAGTTGTTTACTCCAATGGCAGGGATAGAGATGCTTCTCCCATAGAAGTCGGGAGTAGGTGCAGTAAAGTCACCCAGCACCTTCCTTGCATTGTTGTTGTTTTCGGCTGCCATGGGTTCTTCTTCTTTGAAGATTTCTGTTAGGTCCTCTACAGAGAGTTGTGCCTTAGCTTCTCTTAGCTTTCGCTTCAAGGTCCTTTCAGGTTCAGGGTCAGTTTCAACAAGAATGCCTTTGTCTTTGCTCCTGCTCATATGAAAGAGAAGAGAACAAGAAAATGTGGAATCCTCTATGTCACAGTATAGAGATTCCTTGAGGTGTCAGAGGAAAAGAAAATTATTGTTGGAACAGGTAGAAGAATTCAAACTTAGTCAAATAGAGTTCGAATTGTGCATTGAGAAGGAGTGGTACTCCATAAATAGAAGGATGTGAGAAGAGGGGAAGAGAATTTTCGAAAATTAAGTGAACGATTTTGAAAAACTTGAATTGATTTTCGAAAACCAAGAGTGGGAAAGAAATCAAGTAATTTTTGAAAAAGATTTTGAAATTAGAAATCAAAAAGATATGATTAAAAACTGTTTTGAAAAAGATGTGATTATAAAAAAAGATATGATAAAAAAAAGTTATGGTTTTAAAAAGATATGATTGAAAAGATATGATTAAAAAAAACAAATTAAAAAGATTTGATTTTAAAAATTAATGACTTGCCTAACAAGAAAAGATATGATTCAAACATTAAACCTTTCTCAACAGAAAAGGCAACATACTTGAAATGTTCAATCAAATCATTAATTGTTAGCAAGTATCTTTGAAAAAGGAAAGAAATTGATTTTGAAAACATTTGATTGAAAAGATATGATTTGAAAAAGATTTGATTTTGAAAAACTTTGAAAACTTGAAAAAAAAAATTGATTTGAAATCAAAATCTTCCCTCTTGTGCCATCCTGGCGTTAAACGCCCATAATGGTATCCATTCTGGCGTTTAACGCCCAAAATGCTACCTTTTTGGGCGTTAAACGCCCAACCAGGTACCCTGGCTGGCGTTTAAACGCCAGTCTGTTCTTCTTCACTGGGCATTTTGAACGCCCAGCTTTTTCTGTGTAATTCCTCTGCAGTATGTTATGAGTCTTCAATTCTCCGTATTATTGACTTGAAAAGACACGAATGAAAAATATTTTTGGATTTTTAATAATAAGGAATAATCAAGATGCAACTAAAATCAAATAACAATGCATGCAAGACATCAAACTTAGCAGTTTGTATACTACTGACACTAATAAAATGTGAATGCATATGAGACACATAAACACTCAAGTCAAGAGAATTAAAAATCATAGTAATAAAATCATCAAGAACAACTTGAAGATTAATGAAGACACATGCATGAATGCAAAAAGAGCAGAAACATGCAATTGACACCAAACTTAAAATGAGACACTAGACTTCAAACAAGAAACATAAAATTATTTTTGGTTTTTATGGTTTTGAAATTTTTTTGTGCTTTTTCGAAAATTATATGAAAATAGAAAATGAAGGTTTCAGAATTCTTAGTTTGGATTCCAGGAATCATTGCAATGCTAGTCTAAGACTCCGGTCCAGGAATTAGACATGGCTTCACAGCCAGCCAAGCTTTCAAAGAAAGCTTCGGTCCAAAACACTAGACATGGCCAATGGCCAGCCAAGCCTTAGCAGATCATTGCTCCAATAGCAAGATTGATAGAAATCAACAAGCTCTTGTGATGATCAGTTGAAACCTCGGTCCAATAAGATTAGACATGGCTTCTCAGCCAGCCAGACTTCAACCGATCACCATGAAACACTAGAATTCATTCTTAAGAACTCTGAAGAAAAATACCTAATCTAAGCAACAAGATGAACCGTCAGTTGTCCATACACAAAACAATCCCCGGCAACGGCGCCAAAAACTTAGTGCGCAAAATCGTGATCACTACAACTTTGCACAACTGGTGGACGAAATTGTGACTTATACTTTCACACAACTCGAATAATCCCCGGTAATGGCTCCAAAAACTTGGTGCACAATACTACGGCTTACATACATTCTTCACAACTCCGTTCAACTAACCAGCAAGTGTACTGGGTCGTCCAAGTAATACCTTACGTGAGTAAGGGTCGATCCCACAGAGATTGTTGGTATGAAGCAAGCTATGGTCATCTTGTAAATCCCAGTCAGGAGGATAAAATTATGGAATTTAGAAAATCAAATATGATTAATAAAAATAAACAGAAAATAAAATAGGATAGAGATACTTATGTAAATTAATAGTGGGAATTTCAGATAAGTGTATGGAGATGCTGTGCTCCTCTTGAATCTCTACTTTCCTATTACATTCATCCAATCCTTCTTACTCCTTTCCATGGCAAGCTGTATGTAGGGCATCACCGTTGTCAGTGGCTACATCCCATCCTCTCAGTGAAAACGTTCCTATGCTCTGTCACAGCACGGCTAATCAGCTGTTGGTTCTCGATCATGTTGGAATAGGATCCATTGATCCTTTTGCGCTTGTCATCACGCCCAGCAATCGCGAGTTTGAAGCTCGTCACAGTCATTCAATCCCAGAATCCTACTCGGAATACCACAGACAAGGTTTAGACTTTCCGGATCCTCATGAATGCCGCCATCTATCTAGCTTATACCACGAAGATTCTGTTGGGGAATCTAAGGGATATACGCCCGGCCTAAGGTAGAACGGAAGTGGTTGTCAATCACGCGCGTTCATAGGTGAGAATGATGATGAGTGTCACGGATCATCACATTCATCAAGTTGAAGTGCAACGTATATCTTGGAATAAGAATAAAAGAGAATTGAATAGAAAGTAATAGTAATTGTATTGAAACTTGAGGTACAGCAGAGCTCCACACCCTTAATCTATGGTGTGCAGAAACTCCACCGTTGAAAATACATAAGTAAAAGGTTCAGGCATGGCCGAATGGCCATCCCCCATGATCTGAGAACTAATCGTCCCCAAGATGATTAATACACTAATAAAAAGTTCTATTTATAATAAACTAGCTCCTAGGGTTTACATGAGTAAGTAATTGATGCATAAATCCACTTTCGGGGCCCACTTGGTGTATGTTTGGGCTGAGCTTGATCTATCCACGAGCTGAGGCTTCTCTTGGAGTTGAACTCCAAGTTATGACGTGTTTTGGGCGTTCAACTCCGGATCATGACGTTTTTCTGGCGTTTAACTCCAGACAGCAGCATGTACTTGGCGTTCAACGCAAAGTTACGTCGTCAATTTCCGAATAAAGTATGGACTATTACATATTGCTGGAAAGCTCTGGATGTCTACTTTCCAACGCCGTTGAGAGCGCGCCATTTGGAGTTCTGTAGCTCCAGAAAATCCATTTCGAGTGCAGGGAGGTCAGATTCCAACAGCATCAGCAGTCCTTTTGTCAGCCTTTTACAGAGTTTTGCTCAAGTCCCTCAATTTCAGCCAGAAATTACCTGAAATCACAGAAAAACACACAAACTCATAGTAAAGTCCAGAAATGTAAATTTAACATAAAAACTAATGAAAATATCCCTAAAAGTAGCTTGAACTTACTAAAAACTACCTAAAAGCAATGCCAAAAAGCGTATAAATTATCCGCTCATCAACAACTAACCAGCAAGTGCACTGGGTCGTCCAAGTAATAAACCTTACGCGAGTAAGGGTCGATCCCACGGAGATTGTTGGTATGAAGCAAGCTATTGTCACCTTGTAAATCTTAGTCAGGCAGACTCAAATGGGTATAGATGATATATGAATAAACATAAAGATAAAGATAGAGGTACTTATGTATATCATTGGTGAGAGCTTCAGATAAGCGTATGAAGATGCTTTCCCTTCCGTCTCTCTGCTTTTTTACTGTCTTCATCCAATCCTTCTTACTCCTTTCCATGGCAAGCTTATGCAAGGGTTTCACCGTTGTCAGTGGCTACCTCCCATCCTCTCAGTGAAAACGTTCCTATGCTCTGTCACAGCATGGCTAATCATCTGTCGGTTCTCGGTCAGGCCGGAATAGAATCCAGTGATTCTTTTGCGTCTGTCACTAACGCCCTGCCTGCTAGGAGTTTGAAGCACGTCACAGTCATTCAATCATTGAATCCTACTCAGAATACCACAGACAAGGTTAGACCTTCCGGATTCTCTTGAATGCCGCCATCAGTTCTTGCCTATACCACGAAGATTCTGATCTCACGGAATGGTTGGCTCGGTTGTCAGGCGAGCACTCGGTTGTCAGGCGATCAACCATGCATCGTGTATCAGGAATCAAAGAGATATTCACTAGAGCCTTGTTGCTTGTAGAACAGAAGTGGTTGTCAGTCACTTTGTTCATAAGTGAGAATGATGATGAGTGTCACGGATCATCACATTCATCAAGTTGAAGAACAAGTGATATCTTGGACAAAGATCAAGCGGAATTGAATAGAAGAACAATAGTAATTGCATTAATACTCGAGGTACAGCAGAGCTCCACACCTTAATCTATGGTGTGTAGAAACTCCACCGTTGAAAATACATAAGAACAAGGTCTAGGCATGGCCGAATGGCCAGCCTCCCAAAGAGGGTTCAATCATAAAAACATGATCAAAAGATCAAAATACAATAGTAAAAGGTCCTACTTATAGGAAACTAGTAGCCTAAGGTGTACAAAGATGAGTAAATGACATAAAAATCCACTTCCGGGCCCACTTGGTGTGTGCTTGGGCTGAGCAATGAAGCATTTTTTGTGTAGAGACTCTTCTTGGAGTTAAACGACAGCTTTGGTGCCAGTTTGGGCGTTTAACTCCCATTTTGGTGCCAGTTCCGGCGTTTAACGCTGGAAATTCTGTAGGTGACTTTGAACGCCAGTTTGGGCCATCAAATCTTGGGCAAAGTATGAACTATCATATATTGCTGGAAAGCCCAGGATGTCTACTTTCCAACGCCGTTGAGAGCGCGCCAATTGGGCTTCTGTAGCTCCAGAAAATCCACTTCGAGTGCAGGGAGGTCAGAATCCAACAGCATCTGCAGTCCTTTTCAGTCTCTGAATCAGATTTTTGCTCAGGTCCCTCAATTTCAGCCAGAAAATACCTGAAATCACAGAAAAACACACAAACTCATAGTAAAGTCCAGAAAAGTGAATTTTAACTAAAAACTAATAAAAATATACTAAGAACTCAACTAAAACTACTAAAAACATACTAAAAACAATGCCAAAAAGCGTACAAATTATCCGCTCATCAGTAAGCAATCCGAATTCTCACTAAGGCATCCAAACAGCTTCCTAGACCCATTTATTCGAGCTCTACACCAACCCTTGCATTTCAGTGTGGATTGTAGAACCTTATTGAACCTTGCCTAATAACTCCTACCATTAACCATCTTCCTCTTAGTCTTAACGCCACAAAGAGCTCTAAGTTGACCATCTGTCTCTAGTAAACCATATTCAAGTGGAAAAGTAAAGGTTAAGGATAAGAATTTTACCCACTTGAATGTTGTGAAGGATGATGGCAACTTAGGGGGAGAGGTCTCCAACAACTTTGGCAAGGTGATTTCAAGCTTCACTCCCGTGTGTTCTTTCTTGACAACTTCCACCTCTTTGCAAGCTTTTTCAATATCAACCTCTTCCTCTTGGTAGCTTTCTTCCAATTCGATCTCTTCTTTATTGCTTACCAAGGGCATGGGAGGATGTGCTTCTTCTTCTTTAATCTCCATGTCAAGTCCAATAGGAGAGGATTCAATTGTAGATAAGGATTCATCATTGATTGAATCCATTTCATGATCAACCTCCTCCAAGTCTTCAACCATGATATGCCTTGGAGGTTGTACACCCTCCTGAACATCAAATTCAAACGTCTTGGAAGGAGGTTCTATGACTTGACTTTCCCATGGAGGTTCCGCATCTCCTAAGTCTTCAACCACTTCCTCTTCTTCAGATATTACGGTTTCCTCCACTTGTTCCAATACAAAGGTATATTCCTCATTGTCCATTGGAGTTTCTAGTGTCTCCTTCATGCTACGCTCTTTTATTGATTCTCCACATGTAGCCATAGGAGCACTTTGAGTGTCAAAACGCCGAGAGGCTAAATCACCTACTGCTCGCTCCAATTGATGAACGACTGCTTGAAATTGATCTAGTGTCTCCTTGAGACAATCCCTTGAATCTTGTTCTTCTTGGATAATGTAATTGGTATCATAAGGCTCTTGAACTGATGGATATGGACATGGTGTATATGGAGGTGGTGGTTCTTGGGAGTAATTGGGTTGAAATTGGGGTGTTCTAGATATGGTTCATATGGCTCATAAGGTGGTTAGTATGGTGGATGATGATCAGAGTCATATGAAGGTGAACAGTGAAAAGAGGCTTGTGAGTAGGGTGGTTCAGAGCTATGTTGAGGAGGGGGTTCATAGACGTGTTGTGGTGGGTATTGAGTGTCACGAAAAGGTCCACCATAACCATTGTCTTGGTATGCATCATGGAATGGTTGTTGCTTGTAGTACAATGGAGGGGGTTGTTACCAAGAGGGTTGATCAAATCCTTGTTGCTCCTCCCATCTTTGATTGTTCCAACCATGGTGCATGTTGGAATTATAATCTCCTCTTCTTGTAACATAATTATAACCACACTCGTAGCCAGAGGGATGAGAAGTCATAGTAGAAAATAAAAACAAAAACTAATAAAGAATATGCAACTAAGTCCTAAAACTAACAAACAAGTAAAAAAAATATTTACAACAACTAATAATAAGGCACACATTTGTAATTCCCCGGCAACGGCGCCATTTTGATGAACTGACTTTTGCATGGTCTAGAATTCTCAAATAAAGTCTCGTTGAAAGTATAGCTTCTAAACCAGCAAAGAATCCTTTCGTACAAAAGCTTGGTTGTCACAAGTAACAAACCCCTAGTAAAATTTATAACCGAAGTATTTAAACCTCAGGTCGTCTCTCAAGGAATTGCAGGGAGGTGTGTTTATTATTGGTTATGAGATTTTCTGAGAAATTTGGAGTTTGGGCAATGGGCACATAAAAGATTATAAATTAAAGCAATGAAAATTAACAAGAGGTTTTAAGTAATTGAAATAGAAAGCCTTGACTAGTAGAAGATTAATCTGAAGTTCTATCTTTGTTGGATTTTCCAACATTAATTAGTAATAGGTTGTTGTTCCACTTGGTTATCTTTCATTGAATAAAGGAAAGTCAAGTTGAGAGCTAACTTCTATTCACAAGAAAATAATCCTTTCCCTTGGGAAGGGTTAGTGTTAGTAACTAGAAAGCTGGCCAACAACTTCCAATTACCAATTAACTCTTAAGTATTCCAACTTAAAGATCTCAAATATTAATCAACTCCAAAATCATGTTGGGAGCCTACTCCATTGATATGGATGCCAAATTTGTATTCATGTGAAGGGAGTAGAAAGAAGACATGGCAATTAAACTCAATTGAAAATAATCAAGAAATAATGGAATCAAATAGGAAATAAAAGAGTAAGGAAATATAAAACAAACTAGGATGATAAAAACTTCACGGAGGTAGTAACTCTTTGTAATATCCAACTCAAAAGCATAAAACTAGAAATCCTCAAACCTAGAGAGAGGAGAGAGCCTCTCTCTCTAGAAACTACATCTAAAACCTAAAATTATGAAAAGTGAGAAGTGAATGATGAATCCCGGGATTCTCCCACTCTGTAGCCTCTGATATGTATTTTCTTGGCCAAAAACTGGGTCAAAAACAGCCCAGAAATCTGATACGTCCAGCACGTGAGCATGTCACGCGTACGCGTGGATTGAACTTTCGCCAGGTCACACGTACGCGTGATCCACACGTGTGCGTCGCCCAACAGCCAGGAAACCATGCCAAATTATATATCGTTGCAAAGCTCCGGATGTTATCTTTCCAACGCAACTAAAATCGCCTTATTAAGACTTCTGTAGCTCAGGTTATGACTGATTGAATGCAAAGATGTCAGGCTGACAGCATTAGCAATTTCTTCAATTTCTTGTATTCCTTCCACTTTTGCATGCTTCCTTTCTATCCTCTAAGCCATTCCTATCCTATAAATCCTGAAATACTTAACACACATATCAAGGCATCGAATGGTAATAAGAGAGGATTAAAAATAGCTGAATTAAGACCAAAGAAATATGTTTTCAATCATAGCACAAAATCAGGAAGGGAAAATATAAAACATGCGAATTTTATGAATAAGTGTGAGAATAGTGGATAAAATCCACTCTATTAGGCACAAGATGTACCATGAAATAGTGGTGCATCAGATATCAACCTTGATGATTCTCTTTATCTGCTTTGTGGGCGGCTTGACGCTTGTAGAAGGTTGTGCCTTAGTTAAGGTTCTTTTAGTGCCTTGCCTTACCGGTGTTTTGTCAGTAGCCTTCCCCTTTTCTTTCTTGGTACCCATCCTAAGGAAGAAAGAAAGAGGACGAAAGTTAAATATAGAGAGCTAGAACCGAAAGGAAGAAATTTTAAGTGAAAATAAATGCATAGGGAAATAAACAATGTCGTGAGTGCATGGTAGCTACAACATGCAGGTAAGACATCAATAAAGATCATAAAGGCATATCATACAACTAGATGCAGGAGGGATAATGACATGCAAGTAAGAGGCATGAGAAGCATAGCTCAAGCATAAAGTTCAATAAGAAGTAGCACATGGAAGAAAATAATGAGCACTAGTATGATGACAATTATGAATGATATACTCAATACAAGTGGATGGCAAGAGTTGTGAAAAAGAGGCATTAAAGTAGGAAGAATATGATAGAAAAGAGCTTAAAATTCCATGTTGGCATTTTTCCAAACACTTGTCATTCAAGTCAAAATAGGAATAAAAATAAGTAATCCATTTGTATATGAGATCCATAAGAAAATATCAATTGTCAAATTACTCCTCATAATACCCACAAATTCAAAGACAATAAAAAGGAATACCCAAATAAAGCTCCAACACCAGCATAAAAATGCATGAGAAAAGCATGAAAAAGAAATCATAAAGAATGAAACTAAAAGAAGATTGAGAAGAAAAGTCAACGAAAATTAAATGCAATGAATGAAAGAGGAATGGAAGAGTGGAGGAGAGAGAGAGAAGGAACCTTGGGAAGAAGATGGAGAGAGAAAGAGGAAGGGGTGGAAAGTAAGAAGTAAGAAAAGTGAAAGGAGTAAGAAGAAAGGAGAAAGAATTAGGAAAGGAGGAGAATTAGGATTGAAAGGGGGAGGAATTAAAATCTGGCGGCGCACCATGCTAAGTGAGGCGGCGCAAGCGACGCGCGTGCGGTACGTGTGCATTGCGCAAAAAGGAAGGACGCGTAAGCGTCAAGCGTGCGGACGCGTGCCGTAGGTTGTGCCATTGGTGCGAGTCCAGCCCCGTGCAAGCACAACTCTCTGGCCATTCTGGGTTGGGGGCCAAAGAGGCGAACGATACGTGCGCGGTGTGCACGCGCACGCGTGGATGGCTGTGTGTGCAAAAGGACCCACACGCGTCAGGGACACGTGCGCGTGAATGAATTTGTGTCCCTAGCACAGTAGCAGCCCTAGACCAGCACAACTCTCTGGTCGAAAGGGGTTTACGCCAATTTTCTTAACCACGCAGGCGCGCCATAGACGCGGATGCGTGGATTGCAAGAGTGGGAAGTGACGCGCACGCGTATAGTACGCGTACGCATGGACTTGATTGTGCCTCTAGTATGTTTCTTGCCCAGCTCCCGCGCAACTCTTTGGTCAAGGTAACCCATTGCGCATTCATGCAGAACACGTACGCGTACTAGGCGCCAGCGCGTCGATCTCTTTTTTTTATGCAGAATGCAGGTGATGATGCGGAATGTATAAATGAAAACTGATAAAAGAAAACAAAATAAAACTAAGAATGAAAAAGAACAATCATACCATGGTGGGTTGTCTCCCACCTAGCACTTTTCTTTAATATCCTTAAGTTGGACGTTCCACAAGCTCAGTCGACTTTTGTAGGTGGATCCTCCAAGAGGAGGATCTCCAGCTCCTTGCTGTCCTTCATCTTCTCACCATGGTAAAGCTTCAAGCAGTGGCCATTGACCTTGAGGATATTGGGGCTTGAAGGGTGACTTAAGTGGAAGACGCCGTATGGTTTAACCTTTTCCACTCTGTAGGGGCCTTCCCATCTTGATCTCAGCTTTCCAGGCATGAGTCTCAACCTGGAGTTGTAAAGGAGGACCAACTCCCCAGGTCTAAACTCCCTACGCTTGATATTCTTGTCATGTACAGCCCTCACCTTCTCTTTGTACAGCCTAGAGTTTTCATAAGCTTCCTGGCTAAGGCACTCCAATTCTTGTAGTTGCAGCTTCTGCTCAGCCCCTGCTTTCTTGAGTCCCATGTTGCATTCCCGTACTACCCAAAAAGCCTTGTGTTCCACCTCCACTGGAAGGTGGCAAGCCTTTCCTTAGACTACGCAGAAGGGGCTCATTCCGATTAGTGTCTTGTACACAGTCCGATATGCCCAAAGCACATCTGCATGCCTGGTGCTCTAGTCTTTTCTATGAGGCTTGACAACCTTCTCCAGGATACGTTTTATCTCTCTATTTGACACCTTGGCTTGTCCATTGGTCTGGGAGTGGTAAGCTGTGGCCACCTTGTGAACAATCCCATGTTTTTTCAGTAGACCTGTTAATCTCCTATTACAGAAGTGAGTTCCTTGATCACTCATGATTGCTCGTGGTGATCCAAAGCAACAGATAATATTATTTCGAACAAAGGAAACAACAGTGTTAGCATTATTAGTGCGGGTAGGAATTGCTTCCACTCATTTAGAAACATAATCGACAGCTAATAGTTCATATAAGAAACCATTAGAATTTGGAAATGAACCCATGAAGTCAATGCCCCAAACATAAAAAATTTCATAGAACAACATAAGTTGTTGGGGCATCTCATCCCTCTTGGATATATTTCCAAACCTCTCGCATGGTGAACAAGATTCACAGAAAGCAATGGCATCCTTAAATAGTGTGGGCCACCAGAATCCACAGTCTAAATTTTTTTCTAGCTATTCTTTGAGGACCAAAATGTCTATCACTCTTTGAAGAGTGGCTGGCCTCTAAGAATGACTGGAATTCTGATTGTGGTACACACCTTCTAATTATCTGGTTAGCACCACATCTCCATAAATATGGGTCATCCCATATATAATATTTGGACTCGCTTTTAAGCTTGTCCCTTTGATGTTTAGTAAAATTAGGAGGGAAGGTACGACTAACCAAATAATTAGCTATAGGTGCGTACCAAGGAATCACTTCAGATATTGCGTGCAAGCTATGAAATGGAAAAGCATCATTGTTAGGAGTGGAGTCATTCTTAATGTGCTCAAGGTGACTCAAGTGGTCCGCCACTAAATTCTGGGAACCACTCCTATCTTTAATTTCTAAATCAAATTCTTGCAGCAATGATGAACGGATAATTTATACGCTTTTTGGCATTGTTTTTAGTATGCTTTTAGTATGTTTTAGTTAGTTTTTATTCTATTTTTATTAGTTTTTATCTAAAATTCACTTTTCTGGACTTTACTATGAGTTTTGTGTGTTCTTTTGTGATTTCAGGTATTTTCTGGCTGAAATTGAGGGACCTGAGCAAAAATCTGATTCAGAGGCTGACAAGGGCTGCAGATGCTGTTGGATTCTGACCTCCTTGCACTCGAAGTTGATTTTCTGGAGTTATAGAAGCCCAATTGGCGCGATCTTAATTGCGTTGGAACATAAACATCCAGGGCTTTCCAGAAATATATGATAGTTCATACTTTGCTCGAGATTTGATGGCCCAAACAGGCGTTTCAAGTCAGCTTCAGAATTCCCGGCGTTAAACGCCGGAACTGGCACAAAAGTGGGAGTTAAACGCCCAAACTGGCACAAAAGCTGGCATTTAACTCCAAGAAAAGTCTCTACACATGGAAACTTCAATGCTCAGCCCAAGCACACACCAAGTGGGCCCAGAAGTGGATTTTTACGTCATTTACTCATTTCTGTAAACCCTAGGCTACTAGTTCTCTATAAATTGGACCTTTTGCTATTGTATTTGGAGGATCTTTCAATCTTTGGATCATCTTTTGATCATGTTTTTATGATTGAACCCTCTTTGGGAGGCTGGCCATTCGGCCATGCCTAGACCTTGTTCTTATGTATTTTTAACGGTGGAGTTTCTACACACCATAAATTAAGGTGTGGAGCTCTGCTGTACCTCGAGTATCAATGCAATTACTACTATTTTCCATTCAATTCATCTTATTCTTGTTCTAAGATATTCATTCACACCCAAGAACATGATGAATGTGATGATTATGTGATGCTCATCATCATTCTCACTTATGAACGCATGCCTGACAACCACTTCCATTCTACATGCAAACAAGGCTTGAGTGTGTATCTCTTGGATTCCTTAATTAGAATCTTAGTGGTATAAGCTAGAATCAATTGGCGGCCATTCTTTAGAATCCGGAAGGTCTAAACCTTGTCTGTGGTATTCTGAGTAGGATTCAGGGATTGAATGACTGTGACAAGCTTCAAACTCGCGATTGTGGGGCGTTAGTGACAGACGCAAAAGAATCACTGGATTCTATTCCGACATGATCGAGAACCGACAGATGAATAGCCGCGCTGTGACAGAGTGCGTTGAACATTTTCACTGAGAGGACAAGACTGTAGCCATTGACAACGGTGATGCCCAACATACAGCTTGCCATGGAAAGGAGTAAGAAGGATTGGATGAAGACAGTAGGAAAGCAGAGAGACGGAAGGGACAAAGCATCTCCATACGCTTATCTGAAATTCTCACCAATGAATTACATAAGCATCTCTATCTTTATTTTATGTTTTATTTATCTTTTAATCATTAATCCTCCATAACCATTTGAATCCGCCTGACAGAGATTTACAAGATGACCATAGCTTGCTTCATACCAACAATCTCCGTGGGATCGACCCTTACTCGCGTAAGGTTTATTACTTGGACGACCCAGTGCACTTGCTGGTTAGTTGTCGAAGTTGTGATAAAGAGTTGAGATTGCAATTGAGCGTACCATGTTGATGGCGCCATTTATGATCACAATTTCGTGCACCAAGCAACAATATCCAACGTATGAGCCTTGGTTTGGACTCTTTCTTAGCTAATAAGTATTTTAGAGCTGCATGGTCTGAGTAGACTACCATCGTAGAGCCAAGTAAGTAGGCTCGGAATTTATCTAGAGCAAAAATAATAGCCAGAAGCTCTTTTTCAGTGGTAGTATAATTAGACTGAGTAGCATCTAACGTCTTAGACGCATAGGCAATTATAAATGGGTTCTTACCATCGTGCTGAGCCAGCGCCGCTCCTACTGCGTAGTTAGAGGTGTCACACATTATCTCAAAAGGTTGACTCCAGTTAGGCCCTCTCACAATAGGGGCTTGGGTCAAGGCAGTCTTCAGCTTATCAAACGCCTCCCTGCAGTCTGTACTCAGCTCGAACTCAACATCCTTCTGCAGCAGTCGGGATAAAGGTAATGCTACCTTACTGAAGTCCTTGATAAATTGTCGGTAGAAACCTGCATGACCAAGAAACGAACGAACTTTCCTCACAGAGAAGGGGTAAGGTAAACCAGAAATAACATCTACCTTTGCTGGATCAACTGATATACCAGTATTAGAAACAACATGTCCTAGAACAATACCTTGCTTAACCATAAAATGACATTTTTCAAAATTCAATACAAGGTTTGAACTAACACACCTGTCTAATACTCTAGCTAAACTATCCAAGCAAAGGCCAAATGAATCACCATACACACTAAAGTCATCCATGAAAACTTCCATACAGTTCTCAAGAAGATTTGAGAAAATGCTCATCATGCATCTTTGGAACGTAGCAGGTGCATTACATAAGCCAAAAGGCATCCTCTTATATGCATATATTCCGAAGGGACATGTAAAAGTAGTTTTCTCCTGATCTTCAGGAGCTATATGAATTTGAAAATAGCCAGTGTAACCATCTATAAAACAGTAGTGTGATTTACCTGACAGGCGATCAAGCATCTGATCGATGAAAGGCAGTGGGTAGTGATCCTTGTGGGTGGCCTGGTTGAGATGCCTGTAATCAATGCACACCCTCTAGGAGTTCTGCACTCTAGTTGCAATGAGTTCTCCATGCTCATTATTTACTGTTGTTACTCCAGATTACTTTGGTACCACCTGTACTAGGTTGACCCATTCACTATCCGAGATTGGATAGATGATGTCAGCTTCAAGCAATCTGGTCACTTCCTTCTTGACAACCTCTAAAATGGTGGGGTTCAGCCGCCTTTGAGGTTGATGGACAGGCCTTGTTCCTTCGTTAAAAAATATACGGTGCTTACAGACCTGAGGGCTAATGCCTACTATATCCGCCAAGCTCCACCC
Source organism: Arachis stenosperma (assembly GCF_014773155.1). Lineage (NCBI taxonomy): Eukaryota > Viridiplantae > Streptophyta > Magnoliopsida > Fabales > Fabaceae > Arachis > Arachis stenosperma. Next base: position 135,091,415 of record NC_080385.1, read on the forward strand.
AATAGCTTTCTTGTGTCTTCTCAACACATTAAGCAACTGCTCCTCCTGCTGGGAAGTGAGTTCCTTCGCAATGATAATTGGGAGCTTCTGATTGTCCTCAAGGTAAGCATACTTGAGGTGGGGTGGAAGGGGCTTCACCTCCATTTTCTGCTCGTGAGGCACCTGATCGTCTGGAGCTATCTGTGGTGGCAAGGTATCTTTAGTAAGCTCAGGGGGTGTCCCCACACTTACACCTAGCTCCATGTGTGTCTCTTCTACTTCTTCTTGGTGGACTTCAGCCACAATCTCATCAATAATATCACATTGGAAGGTAGAGTGATCTTCCGGTGGGTGCTTCATAGCTTCATCCAGATTGAAGCTCACTGTTCTGCTATCTATCTCAAAAGAGTAAGTTCCTGAGAAGGCATCCAATTTGAACCTTGAAGTCTTCAGAAATGGCCTTCCAAGCAGGATGGATGATGGTCTTCCTAAGTCATTAGGGGAATCTCCAATATGTAGAAGTCAATAGGGAATGTTAGCCCTTTAATGCTCACTAGCACGTCCTCAACAATTCTAACCACGGAGATTATGCTTTTATCTGCCAAAATAAAACGTGCTACCAACCTTTTTAAGGGAAGGAGCCTCAAAGCGTTTTATATAGATAATGGCGTAATACTCGCACATGCACCTAAATCACACATGAAGTCAAAAAATTGTACACCACCAATGGTACAAGTAACCATGCATGGACCTGGATCCCCATATTTTTTTGGTATGGCACCTATTAAAGCTAAAATAGAGCTACCTAGAGGAATAGTTTCTAATTCATTTATTTTATCTTTATGCATGCACAAATCTTTTAGAAACTTAGCATATTTAGGTACTTGCTGAATAGCATCAAAAGGGGAATAGTTACCTCAGCCTTTTTGAATATTTCTACCATTTTGGGGTCTAGCTCCATCTGCTTTCTGGGCTTCCTAGCAAGGTGTGGAAATGGAATAGGAATGGCGTCTCTTGTAGCTTCTGCATCCCTTGGTGCTCCATTCCTTAGTTGAACTGCTTCTTCTTCAACCATCTCTTATACTACATCCTCTTCCTCAACATCTTCTATCTCAACAGAATTTTCAACCGGAATGTCTTCTTTTAAACTTGGCTCCTCATGACTCCTCTCTTGCAGTGTAGTCCCGGACCTCAAAGTAATGGCATTGATTCCTCCCTTGGGGTTGGGTAGAGGTTGAGATGGAAGTGTACTAGAGCTTGCAGGTTGACTGTTGGGGGTATTCAATGATCCAATCTGTGAGACAAAAGCTTGTACAGCAGAGGTCAGACCATTTAAGGTGGTGGTAAGTGTGTTCTCCATGGCCTTTTGTCTTTACTCAATAGACTGAAGCAACTCGTCATTGGAAGAGGAAGGTGGGTAAGTGATTTGAGGGACTTGCTGTTGATTGTTTTGAGATCCCTGAGCTTGCCTTTGGTGAGGTGCTCGGTATGGCTGGTTTTGGTTCTACTGAGACCGGTTCTGCTGATTACTGTTGTTGTTCCACCTCTGATTTCCACCATTGTCTCTGCCTCCTTGGTTGTAATTGTCCCTCCATCCTTGGTTGGAGTTACCTCTCCACCCCTGGTTGGAGTTATTCCTCCATCCTTGGTTGGTGTTGTCTTGCCAACCTTGATTGTAGTTCCCACCTTGGTTATAATTGCCGCCTTGCTGATAGTATCCTTGATTCGAGCGGTCATAGAAGTTATGGGTAGCTGCTAAGGTGGTGTCTTCTTGTTGGAGCTGTGGACATTCATCAGTGTAATGAGTATAGCATGCACATATTTCACACACTCTCTGAGGGACCAACTGTTGACACTGTTGTTGTAGAGGAGGCTGAGGTTGTTGTTGATTTAGCTGTAGCTGCTTTAGTACGTTGCTCATCTCACACAGAGTCTGTGTGAGAGCAGTAGTCTCACTGCTAAAGAAAACCTCTACAATAGTCTTGGGATTGTTGTTCATGTGCCTGGCATTCCAAGTAGACTCAGCTAGATCGGTGATCAGTTGCCACGCTTCATCCGCGGTCTTGTACTTTTTCAGAGAGCCATTACTCGCACTATCTAATGTAGTCTTGTCTTGAGGCTTCATGCCTTGCGTGAAATAGCTAATCAACACCAACTTGTCGATCATGTGGTGGGGACATGCGTCTAGGAGATTCCTGAAGCGTTTCCAATATTCATAAAGAGTCTCTGATTCGTCTTGAATAATGCAGAAAATTTCTTTCCTCAGTCTATCAGTAACTTCAGCTGGAAAGTATTTGTCCAGGAATTCTCTTCTGAGCGTATCCCAATTGGTAACAACTGCTTCAGGTTGAGTGTAGTACCACTCCCTCGCCTTTCCCTCAAGAGAAAACGGGAAGGCGGATAGTAAAATAGTAGTCTCATCTGCACCATGATGGCTAACAGTAGAACAGGCTGTCTGAAAATCCCTGAGGTGCTTGAGAGGCTCTTGAGCAGGTAAGCCATGAAACTTAGGCAGTAGATTGATTAGTGCAGTCTTAAGTTCAAAATTTGCACCTAGATTTGGATGACGCACTTGGAACGGTGGTAGTGTAAATTTCGGAGCTCTTGCTTCCTAGAGGGTAACCCTTCTGGGCACCGCCATGTTATCTGCACATAAATCATCAAAATTAGTAGAAGAGGAGCTTGTTTCGTCCTTAAATGATGCTTCAGATTCGCCCTCTGATAAGACTGGTGAATCGATAGTAACCACTTCACCACACTCAGAGGCTAACTGACGCCGAGCTCGCCTTATACGTGAAATATTTCTTTCAATTTCAAGATCAAATGCAGCTAAGCTCGGATCAGGTAACGAACGCGTCATTCAATGAAAGAAACATACATCTCATGATAACAATAAAGAAAATAAAATATGCAAATATGTAAATATAAAAATATTTACACTAACCAATAACTTAGCACACTATTGCAACTCCCCGACAACGGTGCCAAAAATTGACGTGCAGAAAATTACGTTGCAAGTACAGTTCTTAAACGATGAAAATTCCGCGTATCAATTTAAAAAGGGTTGTCACAAAATTAAGAACAAAATACTGGGAGTAGAATTTTCAGGTCGTCTCCCAACGAGTTGTGAAGAGAGTGCTATTTATTGATCAGGAGTTTCTCAGAAATTTGGAGTTTAGAGAATGGGCAAATAAATTATTATAAATTAAAGAAGTAAAATTAAAAAGGGATTTTATATAATTAAAATAAAAGACTTGACCATGAGAAGATTAATCAGAAATTCTATCCTTGTTGGATTTTCCAAAGAGTAATAGTAACAGGTTGTTGTTTTCACTTAGTTAACCCCTTACCGAATAAGAAAAAGTCAAGTAATTGAGCCAACTCTTATTCACAAGTCCTAATCCTCTCCCTTGGGAAGGATTAGTGTTAGTTACTAGAGAGCCAGCCAACAACTTCCAGTGACCAGTTAATTCTTGAGTATTCTAACTCAAGGGTCTCCTATTAATCAACTCCAAAGTCAAGTTGAGAACCTACTCCATTGACATGGATGCCATTTTTGCATGCATGTAAAAGGAGTAGAAGGGAGACATGATAATTAACCTTAACTGAAAATAATCAACAAATAAAGAAATTAAATAGAAAAGTATCCTTGCATTAATTGATTCTTAAATTGAAGGTATCCATATAACTCTAAACAAGATAATTGGGAAAATAAAAGAGTAAAAGAATAGAAAACAAACTAGAATGATAGAAACTTCACGGAAATAGTAACTCTTCTCAATATCCAACTCAAAAGCATAAAACTAGAAAATCTCTAAATCTCTGAAGAACCCTAGAGGAAGTAGTAATTTTCTCCCCAATATCCAAAAACTAAAAACTAAACTAATGAATGAGAATGTGTGAATCTGTGTTGAGTCCCTGCTATCCCCTGGCTCTAGTATGTGTTTCTAGGCCGAAAACTGGATCCAAACTCAGTCCAAAATCACCCACAGCGTTTTCTGCAAATTCTGCATGTGGCGCATGTCGCGCGTACGTGTCATGCATGCGTATGCGTTGATGGTCTTCTGCGCATGGCTCGCGTCCACGTCAGGTACGCGTGCGCGTCGCTGTGAAATGAGCCAAGTCACGTGCACGCGTGAGCTGTGCGTGTCCGCCGATTCTCGCTGCTCAGCTCTTTAGTTTCTTGTATTCCTTCCATTTTTGCAAGCTTCCTTTCTATCCTTTACGCCATTCTTGTCCTATAAAGCCTTAAAGCACTTAACACACGGATCACAGCATCGAATGGTATATAGAGGAATTAAAAATACACAATTTAAGGGTTTAGGAAGCAAGTTTTCAACCATAGAATAAGGCTGGGAAGGATTTGTAAAACCATGCAAATTGTATGAATAAATATGCAGAGAATTGATAAATACCACTCAATTTAGCACAAGATAAACCACAAAATAGTGGTTTATTAATGAGCACCCATTTTACCTAGACACCTCCTTGTCATAGACACCCACAGCAGAATTTTAGCATAACTTGTGGGAATCAACTCCCTCCATTTCTAGTTAAAAAGACCTAAAGTGATGGAAACACCTAAAAATATTTTCTGTCAACTTTCTTATTTAGTAACAAGCCTTAGGATAAAAGGAGTAGACTAAATATCACATTATAACCATTCGATAAGGGACTCCTTCTTAAAATGGCCTTACACTATAAAAGGACCTCAAACCACCTCTTTAGAAGACCTTTTTTGAAACTTAGAAGCTCATGACTATCTTTTTTTCTCCTCAAATTCCTCTCATTGTTCTTCATTTTATTCATTAACTTGGCACGTAAAATTGGCATTCGGGTGTTTGATGAGTCCATATTTTTCGATATATTTTGACTCAATTTGGATGGATTTCATCACATAAACCTACACTTAAGCACCTGATGAGCGGATAATTTATACACTTTTTGGCATTGTTTTTAGTATGTTTTTAGTATGTTTTAGTTAGTTTTTATTATATTTTTATTAGTTTTTAGTTAAAATTCACTTTTCTGGACTTTACTATGAGTTTGTGTATTTTTCTGTGATTTCAGGTATTTTCTGGCTGAAATTGAGGGACCTGAGCAAAAATCTGATTCAGAGGCTGAAAAGGACTGTAGATGTTGTTGGATTCTGACCTCCCTGCACTCAAAGTAGATTTTCTAGAGCTACATAAGCCCAATTGGCGCGCTCTCAATTGCGTTGGAAAGTAGACATCCTGGGCTTTCCAGCAATGTATAATAGTCCATACTTTGTCTGAGATTTGATGGCCCAAACAGGCGTTCTAAATCAGCTTTGAACTGCCCGGCGTTAAACGCCGGAACTGGCACAAGAATGGGAGTTAAACGCCCAAACTGGCACAAAAGCTGGCGTTTAACTCCAAGAAAAGTCTCTACACATGAAAGCTTCAATGCTCAGTCCAAGCACACACCAAGTGGGCCCGGAAGTGGATTTTTATGTCATTTACTCATTTCTGTAAATCCTAGGCTACTAGTTCTCTACAAATAGGACCTTTTGCTATTGTATTTGATATCTTTCAATCTTCGGATCATCTTTTGATCATGTTTTTATGATTGAACCCTCTTTGGGAGGCTGGCCATTTGGCCATGCCTAGACCTTGTTCTTATGTATTTTCAACGGTGGAGTTTCTACACACCATAGATTAAGGTGTGGAGCTCTGCTGTACCTCGAGTAATAATGCAATTACTATTGTTCTTCTATTCAATTCAGCTTATTCTTGTTCCAAGATATCACTTGTTCCTCAACTTGATGAAGGTGGTGATCCGTGACACTCATCATCATTCTCACATATGAACGTGTTCCTGACAACCACCTCCGTTCTACCTTAGATTAAGTGGATATCTCTTGGATTCTTTAATCAGAATCTTCGTGGTATAAGCTAGAATTGATGGCGGCATTCTTGAGAATCCGGAAAGTCTAAACCTTGTCTATGGTATTCCGAGTAGGATTCAAGGATTGAATGACTGTGACGAGCTTTAAACTCGCGATTGTGGGGCGTTAGTGACAGACGCAAAAGAATCACTGGATTCTATTCCGACATGATCGAGAACCAACAACTGAATAGCCGTGCTGTGACAGAGCGCGTTGAACATTTTCACTGAGAGGACGGGATTGTAGCCATTGACAACGGCGATGCCCAACATGCAGCTTGCCATGGAAAGGAGTAATAAGGATTGGATGAAGACAGTAGGAAAGCAGAAAGACGGAAGGGACAAAGCATCTCCATACGCTTATCTGAAATTCTCACCAATGAATTACATAAGTATCTCTATCTTTATTTTATGCTTTATTCATAAATCATCCATAACCATTTGAATCTGCCTGACTGAGATTTACAATATGACCATAGCTTGCTTCATACAAACAATCTCCGTGGGATCGACCCTTACTCGCGTAAGGTTTATTACTTGGACGACCCAGTGCACTTGCTGGTTAGTTGTGCGAAGTTGTGATAAAGAGTTGAGATTGCAATTGAGCGTACCATGTTGATGGCGCCATTGCTGATCACAATTTCGTGCACCAAGTTTTTGGCGCAGTTGCCGGGGATTGTTTGAGTTTGGACAACTGACGGCTCATCTTGTTGCTTAGCTTAGGTATTTTTTCAGAGTTCTTAAGAATGAATTCTAGTGTTTCAAGGTGATGTTCTTATCATCACCAAAGCTGATTGATTCTCATCAATTTAGCTCTTGAATGTAATGTCCTGCTGAAGTTTGGCTAGCCATGTCTAATTTCTTTAGACTAAAGCTTTAGACTAACATTGCATGATTCCTGGAATTCTCATTAAGAACTTTGATATCTTTATTTTCTTTTCCACTTAATTTTCGAAAAATCCAAAAAATTACAAAATCATAAAAACCAAAAAAATTTTTTTTATGTTTCTTGTTGAGTCTAGTGTCTCATTTTAAGTTTGGTGTCAATTGCATGTTTCTATTCTTCTTGCATTTTTTCGAATTCATTCATGTGTCTTCATTAATCTTCAAGTTGTTCTTGATGATTTCCTTGCTCTGATCTTTAAATTCTCTTGTTTTGTGTGTTTTGATTGTTTCTCATATGCATTCTCAGTTTGTTAGTGTCAGTAGTATACAAACTTCTAAGTTTGGTGTCTTGCATGCATTATTTATTTGATCTTAGTTGCATTTTGATTATTCCTCATCATTAAAAATCCAAAAAAAATTTTTCTTTGTGTCTTTTCAAGTCAATAATACAGAGAATTGAAGATTCAGAACATACAGCAGAGGAATTACACAGAAAATGCTGGGCGTTCAAAACGCCCAGTGAGGAAGAAAAACTGACGTTTAAACGCCAGCCAGGGTGCCTGACTGGGCGTTTAACGCCCAAAAGGGGTGAGTTTTGGACGTTAAACACCAGAATGTATACCATTCTGGGCGTTTAACGCCAGGATGGCACAAGAGGGAAGATTCTGTTTTTAATTCAAATTTTTTTCAAGTTTTCATAATTTTTCAAAATCAAATTTTTTTCAAATCATATCTTTTCAATCATATATTTTCAAAATCAATTTCTTTCCATTTTCAAAAATACTTGCTAACAATTAATGATTTGATTCAACATTTCAAGTTTGTTGCCTTTTCTGTTGAGAAAGGTTTAATGTCTGAATCATATCTTTTAAATTTCTTGTTAGCCAAGTCATTAATTTTCAAAATCAAATCTTTTTAAATTGTTTTTCAACCATCTCTTTTCAATCATATCTTTTTAAAACCATAACTTTTAAATCATATCTTTTTAATCACATCTTTTTCAAAATAGTTTTCAATCATATCTTTTTGATTTCTAATTTCAAAATCTTTTCAAAAATCACTTGATTTCTTTTCCACTCTTAGTTTTCGAAAATCAATTAGTATTTTTTTCAAAATGTTTTTAAAATCTTTTTAATTTATTTTCGAAAATTTCTTCCCCTCTTCTCACATCCTTCTATTTATGGACTAACACTCCTCTTCAATGAACAATTCGAACTCCATCTCTCTTAATAAGTTTGAATTCTTCTACCTCTTCTTCTATTCTTCTTTTCCTCTGACATCTCAATGAATCTCTATACTGTGACATAGAGGATTCCATATTTTCTTGTTCTCTTCTCTTTCATATGAGCAGAAACAAAGACAAAAGCATTCTTGTTGAGGCTGACCCTGAACCTGAAAGGACCTTGAAGCGAAAGCTAAGAGAAGCAAAAGCACAACTCTCTGTAGAAGAGCTAACAGAAATCTTCAAAGAAGAAGAACCCATGGCAGCCAAAAACAACAACAATGCCAACAATACAAGGAAGGTGCTGGGTGACTTTACTGCACCTACTCCCGACTTCTATGGGAGAAGCATCTCTATCCCTGCCATTGGAGCAAACAACTTTGAGCTTAAGCCTCAATTAGTTTCTTTAATGCAACAGAATTGCAAGTTCCATGGACTTCCATTGGAAGATCCTCATTAGTTTTTAGCTGAATTCTTGCAAATCTGTGACACTGTCAAGACTAATGGGGTTGACCCTGAAGTCTACAGACTTATGCTATTCCCTTTTGCTGTAAGAGACAGAGCTAGGATATGGTTGGACTCACAACCTAAAGAAAGCCTGAACTCTTGGGAAAAGCTAGTCAATGCCTTCTTGGCAAAGTTCTTTCCACCTCAAAAATTGAGTAAGCTTAGAGTGGAAGTCCAAACCTTCAGACAGAAGGAAGGTGAATCCCTCTGTGAAGCTTGGGAAAGATACAAACAATTGATCAGAAAGTGTCCCTCTGACATGCTTTCTGAATGGAGCATCATAGGTATCTTCTATGATGGTCTGTCTGAACTGTCCAAGATGTCATTGGATAGCTCTGCTGGAGGATCTCTTCATCTGAAGAAGACGCCTGCAGAAGCTCAAGAACTCATTGAAATGGTTGCAAATAACCAATTCATGTACACTTCTGAAAGGAATCCTGTGAACAATGGGACGATTCAGAAGAAAGGAGTTCTTGAGATTGATACTCTGAATGCCATATTGGCTCAGAACAAAATATTGACTCAGCAAGTCAATATGATCTCTCAAAGTCTGTCTGGAATGCAAGCTACACCAGACAGTACAAAGGATGCTTCATCTGAAGAAGAAGCTTATGATCCTGAGAACCCTTCAATGGAAGAGGTGAATTACATGGGAGAATCCTATGGAAACACCTATAATTCTTCATGGAGAAATCATCCAAATCTTTCATAGAAGGATCAAAGAGACCTTAAAAAGGTTTCAACAACAATAATGGTGGAAGAAATAGGTTTATCACTGGCAAGCCTTTTCCATCATCTTCTCAGCAACAGACAGAGAATTCTAAGCAGAGCCACTCTGACTTAGCAACCATGGTCTCTGATCTAATCAAAACCACTCAAAGTTTCATGACTGAAACAAGGTCCTCCATTAGGAATTTGGAGGCACAAGTGGGACAGTTGAGCAAGAAAATTACTGAACTCCCTCCTAGTACTCTTCCAAGCAATACAGAAGAGAATCCAAAAGGAGAATGCAAGGCCATTAACATGACCCACATGGCTGAACTTGGAGAGGAAGAAGAGGCAGTGGTCGCCATTGAGGAAGACCTAAATGGACGTCCACTGGCCTCCAATGAGTTCCCTAATGAGGAACCATGGGAATCTGAGGCTCACGTTGAGACCATAGAGATTCCATTGGATTTACTTCTGCCATTTATGAGCTCTGATGAGTATTCTTCCTCTGAGGAGGATGAAAATGTCACTGAAGAGCAAGTTGCCAAGTGGTGCACGAATTTGTAATCCGCACAACTAACCAGCAAGTGCACTGGGTCATCCAAGTAATACCTTACGTGAGTAAGGGTCGATCCCACGGAGATTATTGGTTTGAAGCAAGCTATATTTATTTTATTAATCTTAGTCAGGAGGCCAAAAAGGTTTTAGTGAAATTACTAGATTTGATTATAAAAATAAAAGAGAATAATAGCGTTACTTGTTGTGCAGTAATGAGAAATATGTTGGAGTTTTGGAGATGCTTTGTCCTCTGAACTTCAACTCTTCCTTGAAATCCTTCAACACACGAAAAGTCCCTTCCATGGCAAGCTCTATGTAGGGTCTCACCGTTGTCAATGGCTACCTCCCATCCTCTCAGTGAAAACATTCCTATGCTCTGTCACAGCACGGCTAATCATCTGTCGGTTCTCAATCAGGTTGGAATAGAATCCATTGATTCTTTTGCGTCTGTCACTAACGTCCAGCCTTCAGGAGTTTGAAGCTCGTCACAGTCATTCAATCCCAGAATCCTACTCGGAATACCACAGACAAGGTTTAGACTTTCCGGATTCTCATGAATGCCGCCATCAATCCGGCTTATACCACGAAGATTCTGTTTAAGGAATCTAAGAGATACTCATTCAATCTGATGTAGAATAGAGGTGGTTGTCAGGCACACGTTCATGGGTTGAGGAAGGTGATGAGTGTCACGGATCATCACCTTCTCCATAATTAAGCGCGAATGAACATCTTAGATAAGAACAAGCGTGTTTGAATGGAAAACAAGGAATTGTATTAATTCATCGAGACGCTGCAGAGCTCCTCACCCCCAACAATGGAGTTTAGAGACTCATGCCGTCAAAAAGTATGTAATTCAGATCTGAAAATGTCATGAGGTCCAAAATAATTCTCTAAAAGTTGTTTAAATAGTAAACTAGTAACCTAGGTTTACAGAATATGAGTAAACTAAGATAATTGGTGCAGAAATCCACTTCTGGGGCCCACTTGGTGTGTGCTGGGGCTGAGACTAAAGCTATCCACGAGTAGAGGCTTTTCTTGGAGTTGAACTCCAAGTTATGACGTGTTTTGGGCGTTCAACTCCGGATCATGACGTGTTTCTGGCGTTTAACTCCAAACAGCAGCGTGTACTTGGCGTTCAACGCCATGTTACGTCGTCTATCTTCGTGCAAAGTATGGACTATTATATATTGCTGGAAAGCCCTGGATGTCTACTTTCCAACGCAGTTGAGAGCGCGCCAATTGGACTCCTGTAGCTCCAGAAAATCCATTTCGAGTGCAGGGAGGTCAGGATCCAACAGCATCAGCAGTCCTTTTTCAGCCTAAGTCAGATTTTTGCTCAGCTTCCTCAATTTCAGCCAGAAAATACCTGAAATCACAGAAAAATACACACACTCATAGTAAAGTCCAGAAATATGATTTTTGCCTAAAAACTAATAATATTTAACTAAAAACTAATTAAAACATGCTAAAATCTACATGAAATTACCCCCAAAAAGCGTATAAAATATCCGCTCATCACAACACAAAACTTAAACTGTTGCTTGTCCTCAAGCAACTAGATAAATAAAATAGGATGAAAAGAAATTAAGAAACAATAATATCTCAGAGTTTCAAGTGAAGCTTAGATTCTAATTAGATGAGCGGGACTAGTAGCTTTTTGCTTCTGAACAGTTTTGGCATCTCACTTTATCCTTTGAAATTCAGAATGGTTGGCATCCATAGGAACTCAGAATTCAGATAGTATTATTGATTCTCCTAGTTTAGTATGTTGATTCTTGAACACAGCTACTTTATGAGTCTTGGCCGTGGCCCTAAGCACTTTGTTTTCCAGTATTACCACCGGATACATAAATGCCACAGACACATAATTGGGTGAACCTTTTCAGATTGTGACTCAGCTTTGCTAGAGTCCCCAATTAGAGGTGTCCAGAGTTCTTAAGCACACTCTTTTGCTTTGGATCACGACTTTAACCACTCAGTCTCAAGCTCTTCACTTGGACCTGCATGCCACAAGCACATGGTTAGGGACAGCTTGATTTAGCCGCTTAGGCCTGGATTTATTTCCTTGGGCCCTCCTATCCATTAATGCTCAAAGCCTTGGATCCTTTTCACCCTTGCCTTTTGGTTTTAAGGGCTGTTTGGCTTCTATTCCTTTTGATCCAAAGATTTTTATTTTTATTTTTATTTTCGCAATTTTTTTTTCACTGCTTTTTCTTGCTTCAAGAATCAATTTCATGATTTTTCAGATCATCAATAACATTTCTCTTGTTCATCATTCTTTCAGGAGCCAACAATTTTAACATTCATAAAATTCAATATCAAAAATATGCACTGTTCAAGCATTCATTCAGAAGACAAAAAGTATTGCCACCACATATAAATAATTAGAATTTTCCTTATTAAGAACTCGAAAAAATTAAATTGCCACTTTATTCTACAAATCTACTATTTTATTCATGTTTGATGATGATGAGAAAAATAAGTTATAACTTAATTGGAAATAAAGCCAAAATAGATATGCTAATTACTACTACTCCTATATAACTTCTAAGGTAAAATCCTATAATAATACTATCACAGAGTTAAAGCTAGAATTAGAACTTAACAACCTGTATTTTGGGAAGTGGATGTTCCTCTAGTCTGTGGAGTGCCTTCAAGAATTAATTTCTGACGCTTCAGCTCCCTTAAGTTCACATCCTTGCTCTTCCTGTTCTCTTAGGTGCCATGATCTTAATGAGTTTTAGCTCAGTGATCATGGCAAATCACACCAAACTTAGAGGTTTGCTTGTCCTCAAGCAAAAGAAAGGAAAGGAGAGGAGCAGAAGGAGAGGTAGTTTCGAAAAAAAAGATAAGATGAGTTGAAAAAGATATGAGAAGAAATTAAAAATATTTGAAAAAGAATTGGATTGGAAAAAGATTTGTATTTATGAATTAAGATACATTTGATATTTTTGAAAAAGGGATTTTAGAAATTAGGGTTCTTAGAAAACTAATTTGATTTTGAAGGATGACATTTTGAAACATGTTTATGCAAGAAATCATGAATTGAAACATTAAAATTTAGAAAAATTGTAAAGAAAAATGAATTTTACCTCCTCCCCACCATCCTGGCGTTAAACGCCCAAACCATGCATGTTTTGGGCGTTTAACGCCCAAATGCTGCTTCTCCTGGGCGTTCAACGCCCAGCTGTTGCTTCTTGCTGGCGTTGAACGCCAGGAAGTCCTTTGTCACTGGGCGTTTTTCTGAACGCCCAGGATGCTGTCAATCTGGCGTTAAACGCCCAGAAGGTGCTTCTTTCTGGCGTTCAACGCCCAGAAGATGCTCCTTTCTGGCGTTTAACGCCCAGATGGCTACCCTCACTGGCGTTGAACGCCCAGTGGGTGCTTCTTTTGGGCGTTCAACGCCCAAAATGTTTCTTACTGGCTTTTTCACGCCAGTGAGCTTCCAAATTCCCTTGTAACTCTGTGATTCCAATCAATTGCTATTTTACCTTGAAGATACTTTGACATATACCTGTAAAAATTAATTAATTAATCAAGACGAATAAAATTAAATTTTGTGATTGGCTGGGTTGCCTCCCAGCAAGCGCTTCTTTATTGTCCTTAGCTGGACAGTGAGCTCTCATGGAGTCTCACAGATAATCAGAGCAAGGTGGGGACCTCCCAACATCAAACTTAGAGTTTGAATATGGGGGTTCAACACCAAACTTAGAGTTTGGTTGTGGCCTCCCAACACCAAACTTAGAGTTGGACTGTGGGGGCTTTGATTGACTCTGCAGTGAGAGAAGCTTTTCATGCTTCCTCTCCATGGTTACAAAAGGAGAACCTTGTGTCTTATAGTTTGCAATGTCTGCAAACCACAGAGCTTCCTGAACAGCAAACAATTGCTCATCCGGAAAGGTTTCAGAGATCTCAGTAGGAGGGAGGGATGCTCCTGCTACTGGTTCTATCCGGGACAGGTGATCAGTTACTTGATTCTCTGTTCCTTTTCTGTCTCTTATTTCTATATCAAACTCTTGCAGAAGCAACACCCATCTTATGAGCCTGGGCTTTGAATCCTGCTTTGTGAGTAGATATTTAAGAGCAGCATGGTCAGTATACACAATCACTTTTGATCCTACTAAGTAGGATCTAAACTTGTCAATGGCATAAACCACTGCAAGTAATTCTTTTTCTGTGGTTGTGTAATTTTTCTGGGCATCATTTAAAACACTGCTAGCATAATAAATGACATGCAGAAGCTTGTTATGCCTCTGTCCCAATACTGCACCAATGGTATGGTCACTGGCATCACACATTAGTTCAAAGGGTAATATCCAGTCTGGTGCAGAAATAACTGGTGCTGTGACCAGCTTAGCTTTCAGGGTTTCAAACGCCTGCAGACACTTTGTGTCAAACACAAATGGTGTGTCAGCAGCTAGCAGATTGCTCAGAGGTTTTGCAATTTTTGAAAAATCCTTTATAAACCTCCTATAGAATCCTACATGCCCCAGAAAGCTTCTGATTGCCTTAACATTGGCAGGTGGTGGTAATTTTTCAATTACTTCAACTTTAGCTTGATCCACCTCTATTCCCTTGTTTGAAATTTTATGCCCAAGGACAATCCCTTCAGTCACCATAAAGTGACATTTTTCCCAATTTAAAACTAGGTTGGTCTCTTGGCATCTTTTCAGAACAAGTGCTAAATGGTTAAGGCAGGAGCTGAATGAGTCTCCAAATACTGAAAAGTCATCCATGAAGACTTCCAGAAACTTCTCCACCATATCAGAGAAGATGGAGAGCATGCACCTTTGAAAGGTTGCAGGTGCATTGCACAAGCCAAATGGCATCCTTCTGTATGCAAATACTCCAGATGGACATGTGAATGCCGTTTTCTCTTGATCTTGGGGATCTACTGCAATTTGATTATAACCTGAATATCCATCCAGGAAGCAGTAGTATTCATGACCTGCTAGTCTTTCTAGCATCTGGTCTATGAATGGTAAAGGAAAATGATCCTTTTGGGTGGCTGTATTGAGCCTTCTATAATCAATACACATACGCCACCCTGTAACTGTTCTTATAGGAACCAGTTCATTTTTTTCATTATGAACCACTGTCATGCCACCTTTCTTAGGGACGACTTGGACAGGGCTTACCCAGGGGCTATCAGAAATAGGATAAATAATCCCAGCCTCTAGTAACTTAGTGACCTCTTTCTGCACAACTTCCTTCATGGCTGGATTCAGCCGCCTTTGTGGTTGAACCACTGGCTTGGCATCACCCTCCAGTAAGATCTTGTGCATGCATCTGGCTGGGCTAATGCCCTTGAGATCACTGATGGACCACCCAAGAGCTGTCTTGTGTGTCCTTAGCACTTGAATCAATGCTTTCTCTTCCTGTGGCCCTAAAGCAGAGCTTATGATTACAGGAAAAGTGTCACCTTCTCCCAGAAATGCATATTTCAGGGATGGTGGTAGTGGTTTGAGCTCGGGTTTAGGAGGTTTCTCCTCTTCCTAAGGAGTTTTCAGAGGTTCTTTTATTTCCTCTGGTTCCTCCAGATCAGGCTGAACATCTTTAAAAATGTCTTCTAGCTCTGATTCGAGACTCTCAGTCATATAGACCTCTTCCACCAGGGAGTCAATAATATCAACACCCAGGCAGTCGTCTGGGGTGTCTGGATGTTGCATGGCTTTGACAACATTCAACTTGAACTCCTCCTCATTGACTCTCAAGGTTACTTCCCCTTTTTGGACATCAATGAGGGTTCGGCCAGTTGCTAGGAAAGGTCTTCCTAGAATGAGAGTTGCACTCTTGTGCTCCTCCATTTCCAGCACCACAAAGTCAGTAGGAAAGGCGAATGGCCCAACCTTGACAATCATGTCTTCAATCACGCTTGATGGGTATTTAATGGAGCCATCAGCAAGTTGAAGACATATCCTGGTTGGTTTGATTTCTTCAGTTAAGCCAAGCTTTCTGATAGTAGATGCAGGTATTAGATTGATACTTGCCCCAAGATCACATAAAGCTTGCTTGGTACAAGTACCCTCTAATGTGCATGGTATCATAAAGCTCCCAGGATCTTTAAGCTTCTCAGGTAAGCTTTTCAGAATGACTGCACTGCATTCTTCAGTGAGGTAAACTTTTTCAGTTTCCCTCCAATCCTTCTTATGACTTAAGATCTCTTTCATGAACTTAGCATAAGAGGGTATTTGCTCAAGTGCTTCTGCAAACGGAATCTTTATTTCAAGAGTCCTGAGATAGTCTGCAAAGCGGGCAAATTGCTTATCTTGTTCCGCTTGGCGGAGTTTTTGAGGATAAGGCATTTTGGCTTTGTATTCCTCAACCTTAGTTGCTGCAGGTTTATTACCTACAGAAGTGGGTTGGGAAGCCTTTTTAGAAGGTTGTTATCAGCACTTGTATGTGACTGATTCCCCACTGGCATTTGAATGTCAGTGGTGGGAGCTGGAGTGGCGTTAGACGCCACTTCCTTGTTTGTTACTGGCGTTTGAACGCCAGAACCACGCTCCCTTTGGGCGTTCAACGCCGGATTCATGCTTGTTTCTGGCGTTGAACGCCAGGAATGAGCATGGTCTGGGCGTTCAGCGCCAGCTTTATTCCTCTCTGGGCTCTGACTGTCCTCAGAGGGATTTTGAGTAGCCACTTGTTCATTTCTTGGTTTCCTGCTGCTTTGAAGTGAGGTATTTAATGTTTTCCCACTTCTTAATTGAACTGCTTGACATTCTTCTGCTATTTGTTTTGACAATTGCTTTTCTGTCTGCTTTAATTGTACTTCCATATTCCTGTTAGCCATTCTTGTTTCCTGTAATATTTCCTTGAATTCGGCTAGCTGCTGAGTTAGAAAATCTAATTGCTGGTTGAATTCATTAGCCTGATCCACTGGACTGAGTTCTGCAGTTATTGTTTCGGCTTCTTCTTTCATGGAAGATTCACTGCTTAGGTACAGATGTTGATTTCTGGCAACTGTATCAATAAGCTCTTGAGCTTCTTCAATTATTTTTCTCATATGTATAGATCCACCAGCTGAGTGGTCGAGAGAAATCTGAGCTTTTTCTGTAAGCCCATAGTAGAAGATGTCTAATTGCACCCATTCTGAAAACATTTCAGAGGGGCATTTTCTTAGCATCTCTCTGTAGCTTTCCTAGGCATCATAAAGAGATTCATTATCTCCTTGTTTGAAGCCTTGGATGCTTAGCCTTAGCTGTGTCATCCGTTTTGGAGGGAAATAGTGATTCAGGAATTTTTCTGACAGCTGCTTCCATGTTTTTATGCTGTTTTTAGGCTGGTTATTTAACCACCTCTTAGCTTGATCTTTTACAGCAAATGGAAACAGTAATAATCTGTAGACATCCTGATCCACTTCCTTATCATGTACTGTGTCAGCAATTTGCAAAAATTATGCCAGAAACTCTGTAGGTTCTTCATGTGGAAGACCATGATACTGACAGTTTTGCTGCACCATGATAATGAGCTGAGGATTCAACTCAAAGCTACTAACTCCAATGGAGGGTATACAGATACTACTCCCATATGAAGCAGTAGTGGGGTTAGCATATGACCCCAGAGTCCTCTTGGACTGTTCATTCCTACTTGCTTCCATGATGGAATACAAGGGATAATTTATATGTTGATTTTATTTATTTTATAGATGTGGAATAAATAAAAATGGAATATATAAAAAAATTTGAAAATATTTTGTGAAAAATTTTTTTTTTCGAAAAAAATTGAAATTGAAATCTGAATTTTATATAAAAATTTCGAAAATGTAGTTTTAAAATTAGTTAGAAAAGATATTTTTTTTTTGAAATTTGAATTTTATGATGAAAGAGAAAAACACACAAAAGACACAAGACTTAAAATTTTTAGATCTAATGCTCCTTATTTTCGAAAATTTTGGAGGGAAAACACCAAGGAACACCAAACTTAAAAATTTTAAGATCAAGACACAAGAAAAACTCAAGAACACCTTGAAGATTCACAAGAACACCAAGAACAAAAGGAAGAACACCAAACTTAAAATTTTTAGAAAACTAAGACAATTTTTCGAAAATTATATTAAAATTAACAAGAAAACACCAAACTTAGAGTTTGGCACAAGATTAAATCAAGAAAAATTATTTTTCAAAAAGATTTTCAAAAGTATTGGTGCTCCCTCATCAAGAATATAAACCAATACTCTAGCCAATTGGGCAGAAAAGGTAACAATTGTTCTGAATAGGTATATTCCTTTTGAAAGACTAATGCTTTGGATTAGTATGAGAAAAACAAGAAAAGACACAGAACAAGAAAAATTAAAGATCAACCAAGAAAAGTGAACAAGAACAACTTAAAGATCAAGGAAGAACCTAGAACACTAACACGAAATTTTTTTTTTTTAAAGAAAATATAAAATATGCAATTAACACCAAACTTAGAACAAGACACTAAACTCACGAAAAATTAACAATTAATAAAGAAAAATAATATTTTTGAAAAGAAATTTTTGAAAAGAAACTATCCTATCAGAATTTGATGACTCTATAACAATAAAAATAATAAAAATAAATTATTCCTAATCTAAGAAATAAAATAAACCTTTAGTTGTTCAAACTCAAATAATCCCCGGCAACGGCGCCAAAAACTTGGTGCACGAATTTGTAATCCGCACAACTAACCAGCAAGTGCACTGGGTCGTCCAAGTAATACCTTACGTGAGTAAGGGTCGATCCCACGGAGATTATTGGTTTGAAGCAAGGTATATTTATTTTATTAATCTTAGTCAGGAGGCCAAAAAGGTTTTAGTGAAATTACTAGATTTGATTATAAAAATAAAAGAGAATAATAGCGTTACTTGTTGTGTAGTAATGAGAAATATGTTGGAGTTTTGGAGATGCTTTGTCCTCTGAACTTCAACTCTTCCTTGAAATCCTTCAACACACGAAAAGTCCCTTCCATGGCAAGCTCTATGTAGGGTCTCACCGTTGTCAATGGCTACCTCCCATCCTCTCAGTGAAAACGTTCCTATGCTCTGTCACAGCACGGCTAATCATCTGTCGGTTCTCAATCAGGTTGGAATAGAATCCATTGATTCTTTTGCGTCTGTCACTAACGCCCAGCCTTCAGGAGTTTGAAGCTCGTCACAGTCATTCAATCCCAGAATCCTACTCGGAATACCACAGACAAGGTTTAGACTTTCCGGATTCTCATGAATGCCGCCATCAATCCGGCTTATACCACGAAGATTCTGTTTAAGGAATCTAAGAGATACTCATTCAATCTGATGTAGAACGGAGGTGGTTGTCAGGCACACGTTCATGGGTTGAGGAAGGTGATGAGTGTCACGGATCATCACCTTCTCCATAATTAAGCGCGAATGAACATCTTAGATAAGAACAAGCGTGTTTGAATGGAAAACAAAGGAATTGTATTAATTCATCGAGACGCTGCAGAGCTCCTCACCCCCAACAATGGAGTTTAGAGACTCATGCCGTCAAAAAGTATGTAATTCAGATCTGAAAATGTCATGAGGTCCAAAATAATTCTCTAAAAGTTGTTTAAATAGTAAACTAGTAACCTAGGTTTACAGAATATGAGTAAACTAAGATAATTGGTGCAGAAATCCACTTCTGGGGCCCACTTGGTGTGTGCTGGGGCTGAGACTAAAGCTATCCACGAGTAGAGGCTTTTCTTGGAGTTGAACTCCAAGTTATGACGTGTTTTGGGCGTTCAACTCCGGATCATGACGTGTTTCTGGCGTTTAACTCCAAACAGCAGCGTGTACTTGGCGTTCAACGCCAAGTTACGTCGTCTATCTTCGCGCAAAGTATAGACTATTATATATTGCTGGAAAGCCCTGGATGTCTACTTTCCAACGCCGTTGAGAGAGCGCCAATTGGACTTCTGTAGCTCCAGAAAATCCATTTCGAGTGCAGGGAGGTCAGGATCCAACAGCATCAGCAGTCCTTTTTCAGCCTAAGTCAGATTTTTGCTCAGCTTCCTCAATTTCAGCCAGAAAATACCTGAAATCACAGAAAAATACACACACTCATAGTAAAGTCCAGAAATATGATTTTTGCCTAAAAACTAATAATATTTAACTAAAAACTAATTAAAACATGCTAAAATCTACATGAAATTACCCCCAAAAAGCGTATAAAATATCCGCTCATCACCAAGTATCTTGGAACAATCATGAAGCTAAATGACAAGTTATTTGGTAATGAGACTTGGGAAGATGAACCCCCTTTGCTCACCAAAGAACTGGATGATTTGATCAGGCAGAGATTACCTCAAAAGAGACATGATCCTGGGAAGTTTTCAATACCTTGTACCATAGGCACCATGACCTTTAAGAAGGCTCTGTGTGACTTAGGGTCAAGTATAAACCTCATGCCTCTCTCTGTAATGGAGAAGCTAGGGATCTTTGAGGTACAAGCTGCAAGAATCTCACTAGAGATGGTAGACAATTCAAGAAAACAAGCTTATGGACTTGTAGAGGATATTTTGGTGAAGGTTGAAGACCATTACATCCCTGCTGATTTCATAGTCCTAGAGACTGGGAAGTGCATGGATGAATCTATCATCCTTGGCAGACCCTTCCTAGCCACAGCAAAGGCTGTAATTGATGTGGATAGAGGAGAATTGATCATTCAAGTGAATGAAGAATCCTTTGTGTTTAAGGCTCAAGGCTCAAGGATATCCCTCTATTACCATGGAAAGGAAGCATGAAGAGCTTCTTTCAACACAGAGTTAAACAGAGCCCCCACAGTCAAACTCTAAGTTTGGTGTTGGGAGGCCAAAACCAACTTCTAAGTTTGGTGTTGAACCCCCACATTCAAACTCTAAGTTTGGTGTTGGGAGGTTCCAACATTGCTCTGAGCATCTGTGAGGCTCCATGAGAGCCCACTGTCAAGCTACTGACATTAAAGAAGCGCTTGTTAGGAGGCAACCCAATGTTATAGTTATCTAGTTTCCTTTGTTATTTTATGTTTTCTATAGGTTGATGATCATGGGAAGTCACAAAATCAATTGAAAAAGCAAAAACAGAATGAAAAACAGAAAGAAAAACAGCACACCCTGGAGGAAAACCTTGCTGGCGTTTAAACGCCAGTAAGGACAGCAAATGGGCGTTTAACGCCCAGTCTGGCACCATTCGGGGCGTTTAACGCCAGAAAGGGGCACCAGACTGGCGTTAAACGCCAGGAAATAGCAAGAAGCTGGCGTTAAATGCCAGAAATGGGCACCAGCCCGGCGTTTAACGCCAGAATTGGCATAAAGAGCATTTTTGCTCGCCACTTAGTGCAGGGAAGAATTTTCCTTGACACCTCAGGATCTGTGGACCCCACAGGATCCCCACCTACCCCACCACTCTCTCTCTTCTTCACCCATTCACCAATCACCTCAATACCTCTTCCCCAAAAACCCCTCACCTATCAAATCACACCATTCTCTTCACCACTCACATCCATCCTTCATAAAACCTCACCTACCCCACCATCCAAATTCAAACCACTTTCCCTCCCAAACCCACCCATAATGGCCGAACCTTACCCCTCTCTTCACCCCTATATAAACCCTTCTTCACTCCTTCATTTTCACACAACCTACACGCTACTTCTCCCCCTTGGCCGAACCACAAAGCCACCTCTATCTCCTCTATTTCTTCTTCTTCTACTCTCTTCTTTCTTCTTTTGCTCGAGGACGAGCAAACTTTCTAAGTTTGGTGTGGTAAAAGCATTGCTTTTTGTTCTTCCATAACCATTTATGGCATCTAAGGCCGGAGAAACCTCTAGAAAGAGGAAAGGGAAGGCAAAAGCTTCTACCTCCGAGTCATGGGAGATGGAGAGATTCATCTCAATGGTGCATCAAGACCACTTCTATGAAGTTGTGGCCATGAAGAAGATGATCCCCGAGGTCCCTTTCAAACTTAAAAAGGGAAAACTTTGATCAAAGGTTGGACCAAGTCCTCATGGATACCACCAAGAAAAGGATAGAGCAAACAAGAGATCCCACTCATCATGAAATCCCTGAGATGCTTCAAGGGATGCACTTTCCTCCACAAAACTATTGGGAGCAAATCAACACTTCCCTAGGAGAATTGAGTTCCGACATGGGACAACTAAGGGTGGAGCACCAAGAACATTCCATCCTCCTCCATGAAATTAGAGAAGATCAAAGAATCATGAGAGAGGAGCAACAAAGGCAAGGAAGAGACATTGAGGAGCTCAAGCACTCCATAAGATCTTCAAGAGGAAGAACAAGCCGCCATCACTAAGGTGGACCCGTTCTTTAATCTCCTTGTTCTTTATTTTCCTGTTTTTCGAATTTTCATGCTTATGTTTATCTATGTTTCTGTCTTATGATCATTAGTGTCTTAGTGTCTATGCCTTAAAGTTATGAATGTCCTATGAATCCATCACCTTTCTTAAATAAAAAATGTTCTTAATTGAAAAAGAGAAGAATTGCATGAATTTGAAATTTTATAACAGATTAATTATTTTGATGTGGTGGCAATACTTTGACTTCTGAATGTATGCTTGAACAGTGCATATGTCTTTTGAATTTATTGTTCATGAATGTTGGCTCTTGAAAGAATGATGAAAAAGGAGACATGTTACTGAGGATCTGAAAAATCATAAAAATGATTCTTGAAGCAAGAAAAAGTAGTGAATATTCAAAAAAAATAAACGAAAAAAAGAGAGAAAAAAAAAAGAAAAAAATAATAAAGTTGTGATCCAAGGCAAAAAGAGTGTGCTTAAGAACCCTGGACACCTCTAATTGGGGACTCTAGCAAAGCTGAGTCACAATCTGAAAAGGTTCACCCAATTATGTGTCTGTGGCATGTATGTATCCGGTGGTAATACTGGAAGACAGAGTGCTTTGGGCCACGGCCAAGACTCATAAAGTAGCTGTGTTCAAGAATCATCATACTTAACTAGGAGAATCAATAACACTATCTGGATTCTGAGTTCCTAAAGAAGCCAATCATTCTGAATTTCAAAGGATAGAGTGAGATGCCAAAACTGTTCAGAGGCAAAAAGCTAAAAGCCCCGCTCATCTAATTAATACTGATCTTCATAGATGTTTTTGGAATTCATTGCATATTCCCTTCTTTTTATCTTATTTGATTTTCAGTTGCTTGGGGACAAGCAAAAATTTAAGTTTGGTGTTGTGATGAACAGATAATTTATACGCTTTTTGGCATTGTTTTTAGTATGTTTTTAGTATGTTTTAGTTAGTTTTTATTATATTTTTATTAGTTTTTAGTTAAAATTCACTTTTCTGGACTTTACTATGAGTTTGTGTGTTTTTCTATGATTTCAGGTATTTTCTGGCTGAAATTGAGGGACCTGAGCAAAAATCTGATTCAGAGGCTGAAAAGGACTGCAGATGCTGTTGGATTCTGACCTCCCTACACTCGAAGTGGATTTTCTGGAGCTACAGAAGCCCAATTGGCGCGCTCTCAATTGCGTTGGAAAGTAGATATTCTGGGCTTTCCAGCAATGTATAATAGTCCATACTTTGCCCGAGATTTGATGGCCCAAACAGGCGTTCCAAATCAGCTTTGAACTGCCCAGCGTTAAACGCCGGAACTGGCACAAGAATGGGAGTTAAACGCCCAAACTGGCACAAAAGCTGGCGTTTAACTCCAAGAAAAGTCTCTACACATGAAAGCTTCAATGCTCAGCCCAAGCACACACCAAGTGGGCCCGAAAGTAGATTTTTATGTCATTTACTCATCTTTGTAAACCCTAAGCTACTAGTTCTCTACAAATAGGACCTTTTGCTATTGTATTTTCATCTTTTGATCATGTTTTTATAATTGAACCCTCTTTGGGAGGCTGGCCATTTAGCCATGCCTAGACCTTGTTCTTATGTATTTTCGACGGTGGAGTTTCTACACACCATAGATTAAGGTGTGGAGCTCTGCTGTACCTCGAGTATTAATGCAATTACTATTGTTCTTCTATTCAATTCAGCTTATTCTTGTTCCAAGATATCACTTGTTCCTCAACTTGATGAAGGTGATGATCCGTGACACTCATCATCATTCTCACCTATGAACGTGTGCCTGACAACCACCTCTGTTCTACCTTAGATTGAGTGGATATCTCTTGGATTCCTTAATCAGAATCTTCGTGGTATAAGCTAGAATTGATGGCAGCATTCTTGAGAATCCGGAAAGTCTAAACCTTGTCTGTGGTATTCCGAGTAGGATTCAAGGATTGAATGAATGTGACGAGCTTCAAACTCGCGATTGTGGGGCGTTAGTGACAGACGCAAAAGAATCACTGGATTCTATTCCGACATGATCGAGAACCGACAGCTGAATAGCCGTGCTGTGACAGAGCGCGTTGAACATTTTCACTGAGAGGACGGGACTGTAGCCATTGACAACAGTGATGCCCAACATACAGCTTGCCATGGAAAGGAGTAATAAGGATTGGATGAAGACAGTAGGAAAGCAGAGAGACGGAAGGGACAAAGCATCTCCATACGCTTATCTGAAATTCTCACCAATGAATTACATATGTATCTCTATCTTTATTTTATGCTTTATTCATAAATCATCCATAACCATTTGAATCTGCCTGACTAAGATTTACAAGATGACCATAGCTTGCTTCATACCAACAATCTCCGTGGGATCGACCCTTACTCGCGTAAGGTTTATTACTTGGACGACCCAATGCACTTGCTGGTTAGTTGTACGAAGTTGTGATAAAGAGTTGAGATTGCAATTGAGCGTACCATGTTGATGGCGCCATTGCTGATCACAGTTTCGTGCACCAGCACCTAAATAGCATACTTTTGTGTTTGGTCCCTAATTTGATCCTAAATGTGAAAACATACAATTTTGTGCTTGAAATGAGAAATTTAATTCTACTTTTATTCCATTTGATGCCATGACATGTTTGTTGAGTGACTTCAGGCCTTAGAGACAAGAATGGATGGCCAAAAGTGGAAGAAAGCATGTACAAGGGAGAACACATGAAGAAAAGAAGGAAAAGCACACACAGCAACGTGTGTGTACGCACAAGTGCCTATGCTTATGCACAGGAGGATTTTCAGCCAAGCGTGCGGACGCAAATATCTGTGCGTCCGCACAGGTTCCTGCACGTGATTTTATTAATGAAACACGTGCTTTGCGATTTCTGAGGCCTCTTGGCCCATTTTGGAAGGCTTGAAGGCTGAATTAGAGTGCTATATCAAGGGAAATTCAACACTTATCAAGAGAGCCATCTTAGAGTAGGAAAAGACATAGTAGGAGTAGGAGTAGTGTAGATTAGGAAATTCTCTCTTAGGGTTATTAATTAGGGTTGTAGCATTTTATACTTCAAGTCTTGCTTTTGGATTTTGCAATTCACATTGTAAGTATTTCTTTAATTTCTCTTTTAATTACTACACTTGTTCTACACTTTCTCATATTTCCATTTCTCTTGTCAATATTTACTTTGCTTTGCAATTTTGGACTTCTAGTTGTTTAATTTGATGTTTGATGGCTTTCATATGTTTGTTGAGTTGTTTTTATTGCTTTTGATCATTTATGGTTCATAGCTTTCATTAATTTACCAATTTTGCCATGTTTTATGATTATGCCTATTAGGTGTTTGATGAAATGCCAATCTTAGTTTTGGGGTAATTTCCACCCCTTGGCTTGGAAAAAATGAGTGTATGAATTACTAGAGCCATAATGTCTAACATTTAGTGATAATTCTTGGATTGTTAGTTGTTATTGTTTCCACTAACGCTAGCTTTTTACTAAGGTAATTAGTAAGTTAGCTAGGATGTGTGGATTAATAACAAATATGCTCACTTGACTTATCCTTCGATGTTAAGGGTTGACTTAGTGAGATTAATCCATTATAATTATCATAGTTGTGGTTATGGCAAGGAAGGGATTTCATAACTCATTCCAAGTCAAGGTTTCATTTATGTTTTAAATCACATTTTCATCACTTTATAGTTTTACTTGTTTATATTGCATACATAGTTCTTTTATTCCTTTATTGCTTTATTAATTACAATTTTGCCTTGTTCTTTGATTCCTTTATTTTGTTTGCTCTAAATCATTGAAAACCCCCTTGCTTTCCACAACCGAAATTGTGTGCGCTCATTGGCATTAGTTCCTAGTGAGAACGACCCGGGAGACGAAATACTCTCGGTTAATTGTGTTTTGATTGTGAAATTTTTAGATTTAAATTTGATATTGGTCAATTGTTGGGTTCAGAGCTATACTTACAATGCCAATCTTATTTTGAGATAAATTTCAAACCCGCTCTAGGCCTCTCTATCAAAATTTGGCGCCGTTGCCGGGGAACTAGCATCATGAGTTGGTTGTTGTTAATATGTGAATAGTATGAATAGATACTTTTTGGTTATTTGTTTGATTTTGCTATTAATTAGGATTTTGCTTCTTTTGTTAATTGATGTCTTTAGCTTTTATTTTCAATTTTCTCTGAGTTATCACCCTCTTGGTTTGGAGTTTGGTTGTGATCATTTTGTAGGGTTTGATAACTTCAATTTTAGATTGCATCATGGGATTAGAGCATCAATTTTGGGAGGAGCAACCTCCTCTACACTACAATGAGCCATACCCTTCCCAATGCACATACCCAACCCAAGGATATGGTGGATTCCACTATGACTATACACCTCCACCACCATATGCCTATAACCCATACCCCCAACATAACCCTCAATCACCATATTTACAAACACCACACCACCACCACCATACACCTTCTTATATACCACCTCAAGATATTCACCAACATGAATCACCTCCCACATACACAACCTTTCTCCCAAACTATGAACCTCACTCTTCACCCCAATGTGAAGCTTTTTCATCCTTGACTCAAGACCATCAAGACCTTCAAGACTTTCTCTAAGAGCAAGAAGGATTCTGAAGGACACAAGGGCACTTCATGGCTACTATAGCCGAAGCGGTAAACCACTTAATCCTCTTACACTCATCCGATCAAGGCATTCCTCTTGAGGAATGTGATGGATCAACTAAGGCTTGTAGTGAAGAGGAGAGCATGGAGCCACAAGGGAAAGAATAAAGATTGGAGCTTGAAGTGCGACTAGAGGAAAAAGGGGAAGTATGTGAATCGAAAGAGAGAAAGGAGGAGTTGAAAGAGATTGATCAAGATGAGTATTCTGTCATTGATGATTTTTTGTCCTCCTTGATCAATCCCCTCAATGATCCTAATGAGCCTCTTCCCATTGAGTTTGAGAGAGACATGGAGGTAGACTTCTCACAACCTCCTTGTTATGATTTGAGTGATGGGGAAGAGAAAGTTGGTGAGGAAGCAATTCCAGTCTAAGAGCACATTGAGTGGGTGGCAATTTCATCTATGAGCTTCATTGGCCCCTACTAATATGCTATCTTGGAGACGGATTACCAACTCAAGGCCTTTCTTGGGTTGGCACATGGTGGAGAAAGGAGTGTGGGTTGCAAAAAGAATCCAAGGCTCATCAAGAAAGTCAATTTAAGACTTGGAGTTCAAGTACGGTCTGAAGCACAATCGAGTGATTTCCGGAGAATGTTGGGTGGCTTCAAGGGTCATTTGAGAGCTTGTCCATCCGGCTTGAAGCATAAAGATCAACAAGAAGGTGACCGGGAAACTAGAACATGGGATTCCGGAGGACCTATAAAGTGCAAGCTTGGATGGAGATTCAAAGAGGAGTGGAAACACAAGCCACCCTAGCAAGAGTCTCCTCAAAAAGTCCAACTTAAGGACTATAAACCAAATTGCTAGGTGGGAGACACCCCACCATGGTGACATCTTTCTTACCCTTGCTCTTGGTTTATAGTTTTGGTTTATTGTATGTTTACTTTCCTTGATTAGCTTAGGATTAGTTTAGTTTGAGTTTAGTAGGTTGATTTGCATATGGATCATGATTTTGTGATGTTTTGAATGTTTTGGGGTTGATATGTTGTTATGTTAAGGCTTGGCACCTTAGATTTTAAAGAAAAAAAATTGGAAAACAGGGCATCTGTGCGTGCGTATCTACTTGTGCGTGCTCACACAACTTCTATTTTCTGCGTCCCGTGCGTGCGCACCGAACCGTGCATACACACACTCGTATATATGCCCTCTGTTTGGAGCGCTCGCACCCCTTGTGCATGCGCATCCCTATGTTTTTGCACTTTGTGCGTGCGCACGCGGTTGTGCGTACGCACGCAACTTTCTTTCGCACTCTCTATGCGGCCACACAGGCTTGTGCATCTGCACGCCTGATGTAGGTGGAAACTGTCTCTCAACAAATTTCCTTCGGCAAGTGTACCGAATTTGTCGTCAAGTAAAAACTCACAATAGAGTGAGGTCGAATCCCACAGAGATTGATTGATCAAGCAGCTTTAATTAGAAGAATGTTCTAGTTGAGCGAATCTAGAATTTGGGTTGAGATTTGCAGAAAATAAAATGGCGGGAATGTAAATGACAGAAAAAGTAAATGCTAGAATTAAAGAGCTGAAAGTAAATTGCAGAATTGTAAATGGGAATGGGGTGTTTGCTCATAAAAGTAAATGCAGAAATTAAAGAGAATGGGTAAGATCAGAAATGGGGAGTTCATTGGGCTCAGGAGATGTTGCAATTCTCCGGATCAAGTTCATTTTCATCTCTTCCTCAATCAATGCACTCATTGATCCCCTTGGCAATCTTAATTGATCGAATTACAATTTCTTGCAATTCAATCTCTCAAATCTTGATCAATAGCCAATTCCTTGGTCAATTGCTCATGAGAAGAGATGAAGTGTGGTCACTGATTATACCACATGCATTTCCTAAATTAGGTGTTGAGAGGATTATAGTCACATATCCATCCAAACCCAATTTGGTCCAGCATGAGAAAGCATTTCTAGCTTGATCTCTTCATTCATCTTTCAAGGTTCAGAAGAGATCCAAGTTTGAATAGCTTCTTTTCCAAGATAACTACCAAATTGGATGAAGATCGAAAACTTTCAAGTAAAATCAAGAGAAAAGATAGAAGAAGAATAATGAAAACTAGTATTGATCCATCAATTTAAAACAGAGCTCCCTAACCCAATGAAAGGGGTTTAGTTGTTCATAGCTCTAGAAAATGAAAACAAAGATGGAGAATACATCATGGAACTAGAAGAGCAGAGAAAGTAAAATACAGAGAGTAGTGCTATTTTCCAACTTCCAGAACTCCCTAAATAATTCAAAGCTACTCCTATATATACTACTCTTTTCAGCTTCTAGTTGGCTCTTCAAGTCTTGGGCCTTTGGATCTTGAGTTTGAAGCAGTTCTCTTCTTCATTTGGGCTTAGCTTTACTTGCAGAGAGAAAGTGTGAAGTGGACAGAGACTTTAGCTCAGGACGTTAGGGGTGTTAATGTTTAGTGAAAGTATGAGTTCGAGAACGTTAGTGACACTCAACATTGTCACTAACGTTCCAATGTACCCCTTTTGCTTCACGTTAGAGCCCACGTTAACTAGGTTAACGTGGCTTCTAACGTGCCCTTGCTAACCTTCGAGAACGTTAGTGACACTTAACATTGTCACTAACGTTCCAGTGTGCCCCTATGTCTCACGTTAGAGTCCCACGTTAACGAAGTTAACGTGGCTTCTAACGTGGCCATTCTTAGCCATCCCCAACGTTAGTGACAATGTTGAGTGTCACTAACGTTGGCTCATCTTTCAATCATCAACGTTAGCTTCCACGTTGACTAAGTTAACGTTAAAGTTAACGTGGCTCCTTGGGGGTTTTGTGGGTGCTTCCAACGTTAGTGACAATGTTGGGTGTCACTAACGTTGTCGACCACCCTTGCCTCTTATGTTAGCTCCCACGTTAATCAAGTTAACGTGGAAGTTAACGTGGTACATTGCACCTTAGGCCAACGTTAGTGACAATGTTGAATGTCACTAACGTTGGCTTCCTTCCCCCTTTTAACGTTAGAGGCCACGTTAACTAAGTTATCGTGGACTCTAACGTGGCCACTTATGATCATTGGCCAACGTTAGTGATAATGTTAAGTGTCACTAACGTTGGCTCAAAGTCCCTTCTTCACGTTAGAGTTCACGTTAACTTAGTTAACGTGACTCTTAACGTGGGCAATGATGGCTTCGAGAGCGTTATTGGCAATCACTTTTCTCATTAACTTTGCAAGTTACCTCCTATTCCACGTTAGTGGCCACGTTAATTAGATTAACGTGACTGCTAAGTGGTTCTTCCTTGCTTCCTTTGGTCTTGAAATCAAGCAATAGAGTGCATCAAAGTTCTAATCCAAGTCGTGGGTAATGCAACATACAATTTGTCACTAAACTCATGCAAAATCCTCATGAAATCATGTAAAATGCACAATGTATGCTTGAATCAAGGTATAAGTGAATATCCACCCAAAACTAGCTTATTTCCTAAGGAAATGCATGAAACTACCCTAAAAACAATAAAGAAAAGGTCAGTGAAACTGGCCAAGATGCCCTGGTATCACAACACCAAACTTAAAGCTTGCTTGTCCCTAAGCAAGTACTGGAACAAGAGAATGATGAATGGAATACCAAGAGAAATGAGTCATTCTTGTGGAAGTCATGTCACTGATTTTATGGTGGTTTCATGCATAGCAACTTAGGTTCATTCCATTACTGGTTTTCAGACTTTTATCATGTCCTAAAAACACTGGCTTTGCTTACATCCATGAGACTTTTATTGATCCTTTTATTGTCATTTCAGGGCTTATTTGTGTTCTTCAAGCTAAGTGCTCTGTAAGGGGACAACTCTTTAAGATAAGCTTTCAGCCAACACTCCCGAACCAGTTGGTTCAAGGTGCTAGGTATTGAGACACCCCTAAGGACTTACTCCCTCAAGTCTCTCCCCCATACATACACACCACAGGCATCTGGTTCATTTATTTTCCTTCTTGAGACCTTGGTTTCCAGCACCTCTTTGGGTTACTAAATGCTCTGTAGTGAGGGTTACTCTTGATAGTGGACTTTCAGCTGATAATCCCGAGTTAGTTAACCCAAGTTACCAAGTGATAAGGCACCCCTAAGAGCTTATTCATCCAAGTAAATCCCTCACACAGGAACACCACAGACACATGCCTCAAGATTAAAACCATTGGTGCCTAGCCTTATTGCTTAGTCTTTTTCCTTTATTTTTCACTTTAAGTGTTCTTTCCCTTTCTCTTATTAGGATCTTGTTATTTACTTAGTCTCATGGGTATATTCAAAGTATAGTATTCAGGCCAGATAGTTGTCATCCCCACCATATGGTTGAACCAACTTAGCTAACTTATGATCACACCAAAAACTCATGAATGCACTTCCATATTATGAACTCCACTCTGGTCTTTTTAAAACACAATCATTCTCTTTTCATTTGATTTAAAAGACAAGCATACAATAAGTAATGATATGATGCAGTAACACTTAAACCAGAAATCATAGACCTAAGCAATAAAAACTTAAAATGCAGAGTTGAACTAGGTTCCAATCAACACATGACTATTAATTAATAGTGCATTCGAACTTCCAATTTTTAACACGATGAGTAGATGGAATTAAGTAGCAATACAACCTTTGGGAGATGGTTTGCTACACCAATCAAGTTGCCCTCTTGTTGTCATTGTCATAGTTCTTGATGCCTCACTTTCTTAGTTGAAGGTGCACCATCTCCTCATAAGCTTCCTGCAAGGTTATTGGAAGTTGCTTGTTTCCCAAGCACTTGAGGAATAGTCAGCTCGCATGTATGCTTATGATTTCTGAACTTATTTTGGTGTGTGAATACCAAACTTAGTTCTTTGCCTACTACAAAACCTTGCATGCATGCGTAGAACCTCGTATCTTGCTGTTAGCAACCAATTAACTAAAGACTAATCTATATCCAAGTGGTTCCCTTGATTGGTCAGAGCTAGCAATGTGCTTTGAGAGTGTAGTGTGATTCTAACTAGCATCCTCTGGTGGGACACCAAACTTAGAATCGCACTTTCACTCTTGAATTGTTTTGGTGTGGAACACCAAACTTAGCTCCTTGCAATGCAGGGGAAATAACTTGTGATCTTTATTGAAATGTAGCTGAAAAAGTAGTTACCTAAGGTTGGGTTGCCTCCCAACAAAGTGCTCTTTTATCGTCGCTAGCTCGACGGGTCCTTACTTCACTTGAGATGATATTTTACGCTGGGGTTTTTCCCTATGTTGCCCAGATAATGCTTGAGTCTTTGTCCATTCACTGTAAAAGTCCTCTCTGACCTTTCATCCATGATTTTGATATGTCCATATGGTAAGACTTTTGTGACAATGAAAGGCCCGGACCACCTCGATTTGAGTTTTCCTGGGAACAGTCTAAATTTGGAATTGTAGAGGAGTACTTGCTGCCCCTTTTCGAAATCCCTGTAAAGATAAAATAAGAAAGGTGAGAATAATATCAAACCAAAGACAATTGAAACTTTACGGCAAAGAAAAGAAAAGATTAGATTGTTCATTTATGAACTCCTACTAACTAACTAACTGTGTGTCCTTATATGCACATTGGTGTCACCAAACTTAGTTTGGAGCACTGTGATGAAAAGTTTTGTTCAAAGCTCCCAAGACTAGCATGCATCTTGGTTTGCTTTGAACACCAAACTTGTTCCTCACTATATACTGCACAATAAGGTTTTCACCAAGTGTTTGTCAAGTTTGGGTTGGAATTCATGAATGTTAACTTATTCACTATCTTCTAAAAGCATATAAAACATGGGTTGCCTCCCATAAAGCGCTTCTTTAGCGTCACTAGCTTGACGTTTCTCCCCCATTAGGGTGGTTGGTAATGCTTGAAGTCCTCCCCTCTTGCTGTGGACTTGTATCCATTGGTTGTATCAATGATCTCTACATGTTCCAGGGAAAGAACTTTGTTGATTGTGAAGACTTTAGGTAACTGAGATGGTACAGTAAGGAGATTAGGGGGAATATCTGGGAAGTAAGCTGAGATCACTCTATCCCCTGGAGAAAAGTCTTCCGTAGGGATCTTTTTGTTCCTCCACCTCCTTGGTACCTTCTTCCTTGTGTCTTTTGATATTGCCTTACTCTTGATGACTTCTTCCTCTAAGGGGGTTTTGATGTTGTCTTCACATCCCTCTGGAGGTTTAGGTTCCTCCAACTTTTCCTTGAGCTGTGACAACTGCCTGTTTCCTTGTTCCTCATGCATGATTTTCCCTAGATGGGTTGGGTATGCTTCAGTGCTTGCTTCCTCCTTCAACATCTCATTATTATCTTTGCTTGGTGGTGCACGAATTTGTAATCCGCACAACTAACCAGCAAGTGCACTGGGTCGTCCAAGTAATACCTTACGTGAGTAAGGGTCGATCCCACGGAGATTATTGGTTTGAAGCAATCTATGTTTATTTTATTAATCCTAGTCAGGATGCCAATAGGATTAATTCGTTTTAATGATAAGAAGTCAAAGTATTTGGAATAAGGAATTGTTACTTTATTGATGGAGAATATGTTGGAGTTTTGGAGATGCTTTGTCCTCTGAATCTCAACTTTTCCTTGAAATCCTTTTCCCACACGCAAGGTCCCTTCCATGGCAAGCTCTATGTAGGGTGTCACCGTTGTCAATGGCTACCTCCCATCCTCTCAGTGAAAACGTTCCTATGCTCTGTCACAGCACGGCTAATCATCTGTCGGTTCTCAATCAGGTTGGAATAGAATCAATTGATTCTTTTGCGTCTGTCACTAACGCCCAGCCTTCAGGAGTTTGAAGCTCGTCACAGTCATTCAATCCCAGAATCCTACTCGGAATACCACAGACAAGGTTTAGACTTTCCGGATTCTCATGAATGCCGCCATCAATCCGGCTTATACCACGAAGATTCTGATTTAAGGAATCTAAGAGATATTCATTCAATCTGATGTAGAACGGAGGTGGTTGTCAGGCACACATTCATGGATTGAGGAAGGTGATGAGTGTCACGGATCATCACCTCCTCCATAATTAAGCGCGAATGAACATCTTAGATAAGAACAAGCGTGTTTGAATGGAAAACAAAGGAATTGTATTAAATCATCGAGACGCTGCAGAGCTCCTCACCCCCAACAATGGAGTTTAGAGACTCATGCCGTCAAAAGTATGTAATTCAGATCTGAAAATGTCATGAGGTACAAAATAATTCTCTAAAAGTTGTTTAAATAGTAAACTAGTAACCTAGGTTTACAGAATATGAGTAAACTAAGATAATTGGTGCAGAAATCCACTTCTGGGGCCCACTTGGTGTGTGCTAGGGCTGAGACTAAAGCTATCCACGAGTAGAGGCCTTTCTTGGCGTTAAACTCCAGGTTATGACGTGTTTTGGGCGTTCAACTCCGGATCATGACGTTTTTCTGGCGTTTAACTCCAGACAGCAGCATGAACTTGGCGTTCAACGCCATGTTACATCGTCTATCTTCGCGCAAAGTATGGACTATTATATATTGCTGGAAAGCCCTGGATGTCTACTTTCCAACGCCGTTGAGAGCGCGCCAATTGGACTCCTGTAGCTCCAAAAAATCTATTTCGAGTGCAGGGAGGTCAGGATCCAACAGCATCAGCAGTCCTTTTTCAGCCTAAGTCAGATTTTTGCTCAGCTTCCTCAATTTCAGCCAGAAAATACCTGAAATCACAGAAAAATACACACACTCATAGTAAAGTCCAGAAATATGATTTTTGCCTAAAAACTAATAATATTTAACTAAAAACTAATTAAAACATGCTAAAATCTACATGAAATTACCCCCAAAAAGCGTATAAAATATCCGCTCATCACAACACCAAACTTAAACTGTTGCTTGTCCTCAAGCAACTAGATAAATAAAATAGGATGAAAAGAAATTAAGAAACAATAATATCTCAGAGATTCAAGTGAAGCTCAGATTCTAATTAGATGAGCGGGACTAGTAGCTTTTTGCTTCTGAACAGTTTTGGCATCTCACTTTATCCTTTGAAATTCAGAATGGTTGGCATCCATAAGAACTCAGAATTCAGATAGTATTATTGATTCTCCTAGTTTAGTATGTTGATTCTTGAACACAGCTACTTTATGAGTCTTGGCCGTGGCCCTAAGCACTTTGTTTTCCAGTATTACCACCGGATACATAAATGCCACAGACACATAATTGGGTGAACCTTTTCAGATTGTGACTCAGCTTTGCTAGAGTCCCCAATTAGAGGTGTCCAGAGTTTTTAAGCACACTCTTTTGCTTTGGATCACGACTTTAACCACTCAGTCTCAAGCTCTTCACTTGGACCTGCATGCCACAAGCACATGGTTAGGGACAGCTTGATTTAGCCGCTTAGGCCTGGATTTATTTCCTTGGGCCCTCCTATCCATTAATGCTCAAAGCCTTGGATCATTTTCACCCTTGCCTTTTGGTTTTAAGGGCTGTTTGGCTTTTATTCCTT
This sequence comes from Arachis stenosperma, assembly GCF_014773155.1. NCBI lineage: Eukaryota > Viridiplantae > Streptophyta > Magnoliopsida > Fabales > Fabaceae > Arachis > Arachis stenosperma. The sequence goes on from NC_080385.1 coordinate 135,126,551, forward strand.
TTGATCCAAATATAATTTTTTTTTTCGAAAGAAATTTTTTTTTTTGACTGCTTTTTCTTGCTTCAAGAATCAATTTCATGATTTTTCAGATCATCAATAACATTTCTCTTGTTCATCATTCTTTTAGGAGCCAACAATTTTAACATCCATAAAATTCAATATAAAAAATATGCACTGTTCAAGCATTCATTCAGAAGACAAAAAGTATTGCCACCACATATAAATAATTAGAATTTTCCTTATTAAGAACTCGAAAAAATATTGCCTCTTTATTCTAAAAATCTACTATTTTATTCATGTTTGATGATGATGAGAAAAATAAGTTATAACTTAATTGGAAATAAAGCCAAAATAGATATGCTAATTACTACTACTCCTATATAACTTCTAAGGTAAAATCCTATAATAATACTATCACAGAGTTAAAGCTAGAATTAGAACTTAACAACCTGTATTTTGGGAAGTGGATGTTCCTCTAGTCTGTGGGGTGCCTTCAAGAATTAATTTTTGGCGCTTCAGCTCCCTTAAGTTCACATCCTTGCTCTTCCTGTTCTCTTAGGTGCCATGATCTTAATGAGTTTTAGCTCAGTGATCATGGCAAATCACACCAAACTTAGAGGTTTGCTTGTCCTCAAGCAAAAGAAAGGAAAGGAGAGGAGTAGAAGGAGAGGTAGTTTCGAAAAAAAAGATAAGATGAGTTGAAAAAGATATGAGAAGAAATTAAAAATATTTGAAAAAGAATTGGATTGGAAAAAGATTTGTGTTTATGAATTAAGATACATTTGATATTTTTGAAAAAGGGATTTTAGAAATTAGGATTTTTAGAAAACTAATTTGATTTGAGGGATGATAATTTGAAATATGTTTATGCAAGAAATCATGAATTGAAACATAAAAAATTAGAAAATTTGTAAAGAGAAACGAATTTTACCTCCTCCCCACCATCCTGGCGTTAAACGCCCAGAAGATGCTTCTTTCTGGCGTTAAACGCCCAGAAAGCTACCCTCACTGGCGTTGAACGCCCAGTAGGTGCTTCTTTTGGGCGTTCAACGCCCAAAATGTTTCTTACTGCCCTTTTTTGGCCAGTGAGCTTCCAAATTCTCCTGTAACTCTGTGAATTCAATCAATTGCTTGTTTACCTTGAAGATATTTTGACCTATACCTGTAAAAATTAACAGAAACAAATAAAATTAAATTTTGTGATTGGCTGGGTTGCCTCCCAACAAGCGCTTCTTTAATGTCATTAGCTGGACTATTACTGAGTCTTAATTAAGTCTCAGTTTTGAGCATTCTTGCTCAAAATTTCCTTCAAGATAATGTTTAACTCTTTGTCCATTAACAATGAACTTTTTGTTAGAGTCATTGTCCTGAAGCTCTATGTATCCATATGGTGATACGTTTGTAATGACATATGGACCTCTCCACCGGGATTTTAATTTCCCGGGGAATAGTTTGAGCCTGAAATTGAATAGCAAAACTTTCTGCCCCGACTCAAAGACTCTGGATGACAATTTCTTATCATGCCATCTTTTTGCTTTCTCTTTGTAAATTTTTGCATTCTCGAAAGCATTGAGTCTAAATTCCTCTAGCTCATTTAACTGAAGCAATCGTTTTTCTCCAGCTAATTTGGCATCAAGGTTTAGGACTCTGGTTGCCCAGTAGGCCTTATGTTCCAGTTCCACTGGCAAGTGACATGCCTTTCCATACACAAGCTGGTATGGAGAGGTCCCTATAGGGGTCTTGAATGCTGTTCTGTATGCCCACAGAGCATCATCCAAGCTCCTTGCCCAATCCCTTCTACGGTTAATTACAGTCCGTTCCAGGATTCTTTTGAGTTCTCTATTTGAGACTTCAGCTTGCCCATTAGTCTGTGGGTGATATGGAGTAGCTACCCTGTGGCTAACTCCATAACGAACTAAAGCTGAGTAAAGCTGTTTATTGCAGAAATGACTGCCCCCATCACTGATTAATACTCTAGGGGTACCAAATCTACTGAAGATGTGTTTCTGGAGGAATTTTAACACTGTTTTAGTGTCATTGGTGGGTGTTGCAATAGCTTCCACCCATTTGGATACATAATCCACTGCCACCAGAATATAAGTATTTGAGTATGATGGTGGGAAGGGTCCCATAAAGTCAATACCCCATACATCAAACAACTCAATCTCCAAGATCCCTTGCTGAGGCATGGCATAACTGTGAGGCAGATTGCCAGATCTTTGGCAACTGTCACAATTAAGTACAAATGCTCGGGAATCTTTATAGAGAGTAGGCCAGTAGAAGCCACATTGGAGGACTCTTGTGGCTGTTCGCTCACCTCCAAAATGTCCTCCATACTGTGATCCATGGCAGTGCCATAGAATCTTCTGTGCTTCTTCCTTAGGCACACATCTACGGATTACTCCGTCTGAACATCTCTTGAAGAGATATGGTTCATCCCAAAGATAGTACTTTGCATCTGTGATTAATTTCTTTGATTGCACCCTACTGTACTCTTTGGGTATGAATCTCACTGCCTTGTAGTTTGCAATGTCTGCAAACCATGGCACTTCCTGGATGGCAAACAGTTGCTCATCCGGAAAGGTTTCAGAGATCTCAGTGAGAGGGAGGGACGCCCCTTCTATTGGTTCTATTCGGGACAGGTGATCTGCTACTTGATTTTCTGTCCCTTTTCTGTCTCTTATTTCTATATCAAACTCTTGCAGAAGCAACACCCATCTGATAAGTCTGGGTTTGGAATCCTGCTTTGTGAGTAGATATTTAAGAGCAGCATGATCAGTGTACACAATCACTTTTGATCCTACTAAATAGGATCTGAATTTGTCAATGGCGTAAACCACTGCAAGAAGCTCTTTTTCTGTGGTTGTGTAATTCTTCTGTGCATCGTTTAGAACACGGCTGGCATAGTAAATGACGTGCAGAAGCTTGTCATGCCTTTGTCCCAACACTGCACCAATGGCATGGTCACTGGCATCACACATCAGTTCAAATGGTAATGTCCAGTCTGGTGCAGAGATTATTGGTGCTGTAACCAATTTAGCTTTCAGAGTCTCAAATGCCTGCAGACACTCTTTATCAAAGATAAATGGCGTGTCAGCAGCTAGCAGGTTGCTCAGAGGTTTGGCGATTTTTGAAAAATCCTTTATGAACCTCCTATAGAATCCTGCATGTCCCAGAAAGCTTCTGATTGCCTTAACATTAGCAGGTGGTGGTAATTTTTCAATTACTTCTACCTTAGCTTGATCCACCTCTATTCCCTTGTTCGAAATTTTGTGCCCAAGGAAAATTCCTTCAGTCACCATAAAGTGACATTTTTCCCAGTTTAAAACCAGGTTAGTCTCTTGGCATCTTTTCAGAACAAGTGCTAAATGGTTAAGGCAGGAGCTAAATGAGTCTCCAAATACTGAAAAGTCATCCATGAAGACTTCCAGGAATTTTTCCACCATATCAGAGAAAATTGAGAGCATGCACCTCTGAAAGGTTGCAGGTGCATTGCACAGGCCAAATGGCATCCTTCTGTATGCAAACACTCCAGATGGGCATGTGAATGCCGTTTTCTCCTGATCCTGGGGATCTACTGCAATTTGATTATATCCTGAATATCCATCCAGGAAGCAGTAGTATTCATGACCTGCTAGTCTTTCTAGCATCTGGTCTATGAATGGTAAAGGAAAATGATCCTTTCTGGTGGCTGTATTGAGCCTTCTGTAATCAATACACATACGCCACCCTGTAACTGTTCTTATAGGAACCAGTTCATTTTTTTCATTATGAATTACTGTCATGCCACCCTTCTTAGGGACGACTTGGACAGGGCTCACCCAGGGGCTGTCAGAAATAGGATAAATAATCCCAGCCTCTAGTAATTTAGTGACCTCTTTCTGCACCACTTCTTTCATGGCTGGGTTCAGCCGCCTTTGTGGTTGAACCACTGGCTTGGCGTCATCCTCCAGCAAGATCTTGTGCATGCATCTGGCTGGGCTAATGCCCTTAAGATCACTAATGGACCACCCAAGAGCTGTCTTGTGCGTCCTTAGCACTTGAATTAGTGCTTCCTCTTCCTGTGGCTCTAAGGTAGAGCTTATAATTACAGGAAAGGTTTCACCTTCTCCCAGAAATGCATATTTTAGGGAAGGTGGTAATGGTTTGAGCTCGGGTTTGGGAGGTTTCTCCTCTTCCTGAGGGATTTTCAGAGGTTCCACTATTTTCTCTGACTCCTCCAGATCAGGCTGGACGTCTTTAAAGATGTCCTCTAGCTCTGATTCGGGACTCTCAGCCATATTGACCTCTCTTACCAGAGAGTCAATAATATCAACACTCATGCAGTCATTTGGGGTGTCTGGATGTTGCATGGCTTTGACAACATTCAACTTGAACTCCTCCTCATTGACTCTCAAGGTTACTTTCCCTTTTTGGACGTCAATGAGGGTTCGGCCAGTTGCTAGGAAAGGTCTTCCTAGAATGAGAGTTGCACTCTTGTGCTCCTCCATTTCTAGCACCACAAAGTCAGTAGGAAAGGCAAATGGCCCAACCTTGACAATCATGTCCTCAATCACGCCTGATGGGTATTTAATGGAGCCATCAGCAAGTTGAAGACATATCCTGGTTGGTTTGATTTCTTCAGTTAAACCAAGCTTTCTGATAGTAGATGCAGGTATTAGGTTGATACTTGCCCCAAGATCACATAAAGCTTGCTTGGTGCAAGTGCCCTCTAATGTGCATGGTATCATAAAGCTCCCAGGATCTTTAAGCTTCTCAGGTAAGCTTTTCAGAATGACTGCACTGCATTCTTCAGTGAGGTAAACTTTTTTAGTTTCCCTCCAATCCTTCTTATGACTTAAGATCTCTTTCATGAACTTAGCATAAGAGGGTATTTGCTCAAGTGCTTCTGCAAACGGAATCTTTATTTCAAGAGTCCTGAGATAGTCTGCAAAGCGGGCGAATTGCTTATCCTGTTCCGCTTGGCGGAGTTTTTGAGGATAAGGCATTTTGGCTTTGTATTCCTCAACCTTAGTTGCTGCAGGTTTATCACCTACAGGAGTGGGTTGGGAAGCCTTTTTAGAAAGGTCAGCACTTGTATGTGACTGATTCCCCACTGGCATTTGAATGCTAGTGGTGGGAGCTGGAGTGGCGTTAGACGCCACTTCCTTGTTTGTTACTGGCGTTTGAACGCCAGAACCATGCTCCCTTTGGGCGTTCAACACCGGATTCATGCTTGTTTCTGGCGTTGAACGCCAGGAATGAGCATGGTCTGGGCGTTCAGCGCCAGCCTTGTTCCTCTCTAGGCTCTGATTGTCCTCAGAGGGATTTTGAGTATCCTCTTGTTCATTTCTTGGTTTTCTGCTGCTTTGAAGTGAGGTATTTAATGTTTTCCCACTTCTTAATTGAACTGCTTGGCATTCTTCTGTTATTTGTTTTGACAGTTGCTTTTCTGTCTGCTTTAATTGTACTTCCATGTTCTTGTTAGCCATTCTTGTTTCCTGTAATATTTCCTTGAATTCGGCTAGCTGCTGAGTTAGAAAATCTAATTGCTGATTGAATTCATTAGCCTGATCTACTGGACTGAGTTCTGCAGTTACTGTTTTAGCTTCTTCTTTCATAGAGGATTCACTGCTTAGGTACAGATGCTGATTTCTGGCAACTATATCAATAAGCTCTTGAGCTTCTTCAATTGTTTTTCTCATGTGTATAGATCCACCAGCTGAGTGGTCTAGAGAAATCTGAGCTTTTTCTGTAAGCCCATAGTAGAAGATGTCTAATTGCACCCATTCTGAAAACATTTCAGAGGGGCATTTTCTTAGCATCTCTCTGTATCTCTCCCAAGCATCATAAAGGGATTCATTATCTCCTTGTTTGAAGCCTTGAATGTTTAGCCTTAGCTGTGTCATCCGTTTGGGAGGGAAATAGTGATTCAGGAATTTTTCTGACAGCTGTTTCCATGTTTTTATGCTGCTTTTAGGCTGGTTATTTAACCACCTCTTAGCTTGATCTTTTAGAGCAAATGGAAACAGTAATAGTCTGTAGACATCCTGATCTACTTCCTTATCATGTACTGTATCAGCAATTTGCAGAAATTGTACCAGAAACTCTGTAGGTTCTTCATGTGGAAGACCAGAATACTGGCAGTTTTGCTGCACCATGATGATGAGCTGAGGATTCAGCTCAAAGCTACTAACTCCAATGGAGGGTATACAAATACTACTCCCATATGAAGCAGTAGTGGGGTTAGCATATGACCCCAGAGTCCTCTTGGATTGTTCATTCATAGGTGCTTCCATGTTGGAATAAAAGAAAAGGTATATATGTTGATATTATTTATTTTATTAATTAAAATTTTTTTTTTGAATTAATTTTTTTATAAAATAAAAAAAACGAAATAAATAAAAGAAATTGGAGATATTTTGAAATTGAAATTTGAAATTTTTTTAAAATTTTCGAAAAAAAGTAGTTCAAAATTAGTTAGAAAATAAATTTTTTTTTTTGAATTTTGAATTTTATGATGAAAGGGAAAAACACACAAACGACACAAGACTTAAAATTTTTAGATCTAATGCTCCTTATTTTCGAAAATTTTTGGAGGGAAAACACCAAGGAACACCAAACTTAAAAATTTTAAGATCAAGACACAAGAAAAACTCAAGAACACTTTGAAGATTCACAAGAACACCAAGAACAAAAGAAAGAACACCAAATTTAAAATTTTTAGAAAACCAAGACAAATTTTCGAAAATTAAAGAAAGATTAACAAGAAAACACCAAACTTAGAGTTTGGCACAAGATTAAATCAAGAAAAATTATTTTTGAAAAAGGATTTTGAAAAGAAAGTGCCCAATTGCTAAGAACATAAACCCCCGCTATAACCAACTGAGTTAAAAATGTAATGTATTTTGAAGATGTATTATTTTTATGGATAAAATAAATTTTTGAAAACTAATGTTTTGAAAAAGCACAAGAAAAACAAGAAAAGACACAAAACAAGAAAAACTCAAGATCAAACAAGAAAAATAAACAAGAACAACTTGAAGATCAATGAAGAACAAAGAACACAAGTCGAAAATTTTTAAAGAAAAATATGAGATATGCAATTGACACCAAACTTATAACAAGACACTAAACTCACGAAAATTAGCAATTAATTAAAAGAAAAAGAAAAATTTTGAAAAGAAATTTTTGAAAAGAAACTATCCTATCAAGATTTAATGACTCTATAACAATAAAAATAAAAATAAATTATTCCTAATCTAAGAAATAAAATAAGCCTTCAATTGTCCAAACTCAATAATCCCCGGCAACGGCGCCAAAAACTTGGTGCACGAATTTGTAATCCGCACAACTAACCAGCAAGTGCACTGGGTCGTCCAAGTAATACCTTACGTGAGTAAGGGTCGATCCCATGGAGATTATTGGTTTGAAGCAATCTATGTTTATTTTATTAATCCTAGTCAGGATGCCAATAGGATTAATTCGTTTTAATGATAAGAAGTCAAAGTATTTGGAATAAGGAATTGTTACTTTATTGATGGAGAATATGTTGGAGTTTTGGAGATGCTTTGTCCTCTGAATCTCAACTTTTCCTTGAAATTCTTTTCCCACACGCAAGGTCCCTTCCATGGCAAGCTCTATGTAGGGTGTCACCGTTGTCAATGGCTACCTCCCATCCTCTCAGTGAAAACGTTCCTATGCTCTGTCACAGCACGGCTAATCATCTGTCGGTTCTCAATCAGGTTGGAATAGAATCCATTGATTCTTTTGCGTCTGTCACTAACGCCCAGCCTTCAGGAGTTTGAAGCTCGTCACAGTCATTCAATCCCAGAATCCTACTCGGAATACCACAGACAAGGTTTAGACTTTCCGGATTCTCATGAATGCCGCCATCAATCCGGCTTATACCACGAAGATTCTGATTTAAGGAATCTAAGAGATATTCATTCAATCTGATGTAGAACGGAGGTGGTTGTCAGGCACACATTCATGGATTGAGGAAGGTGATGAGTGTCACGGATCATCACCTCCTCCATAATTAAGCGCGAATGAAGATCTTAGATAAGAACAAGCGTGTTTGAATGGAAAACAAAGGAATTGTATTAAATCATCGAGACGCTGCAGAGCTCCTCACCCCCAACAATGGAGTTTAGAGACTCATGCCGTCAAAAGTATGTAATTCAGATCTGAAAATGTCATGAGGTATAAAATAATTCTCTAAAAGTTGTTTAAATAGTAAACTAGTAACCTAGGTTTACAGAATATGAGTAAACTAAGATAATTGGTGCAAAAATCCACTTCTGGGGCCCACTTGGTGTGTGCTGGGGCTGAGACTAAAGCTATCCATGAGTAGAGGCCTTTCTTGGCGTTAAACTCCAGGTTATGACGTGTTTTGGGCGTTCAACTCCGGATCATGACGTTTTTCTGGCGTTTAACTCCAGACAGCAGCATGAACTTGGCGTTCAACGCCAAGTTACGTCGTCTATCTTCGCGCAAAGTATGGACTATTATATATTGCTGGAAAGCCCTGGATGTCTACTTTCCAACGCCGTTGAGAGCGCGCCAATTGGACTCCTGTAGCTCCAAAAAATCTATTTCGAGTGCAGGGAGGTCAGGATCCAACAGCATCAGCAGTCCTTTTTCAACCTAAGTCAGATTTTTGCTCAGCTTCCTCAATTTCAGCCAGAAAATACCTGAAATCACAGAAAAATACACACACTCATAGTAAAGTCCAGAAATATGATTTTTGCCTAAAAACTAATAATATTTAACTAAAAACTAATTAAAACATGCTAAAATCTACATGAAATTACCCCCAAAAAGTGTATAAAATATCCGCTCATCACTTGGTTCCTTGTGTTCTTGGTCTGCTTCTTGTGAGAGTTTGAAGACATGGAAGCTGAGTCGTTCATCATGGATCCTCAATATTAGCTCCCCTTGCTCCACATCTATGAGTGCTCTGGCTGTAGCTAGGAATGGTCTTCCCAATATGATTGGGTGAGTGTGACTCTCTTCCATGTCTAGGATGACAAAGTCTGTTGGGAGAAAGTATTTCCCAACCTTTAGCAACACATTTTCCACCACTCCTATTGCTTGCTTTTGAGTCTTGTCAGCCAGTCTGATGACCACATCTGTGGGCATTATCTCATTGATCTGCAGCCTCTTTACCAAGGATAATGGCAGTAAGTTGATGCTTGCCCCCAAGTCACAGAGTGCTCTATCAAACATTGTTTCTCCTATGGCACAGGGGATGTGAAAACTCCCTGGGTCTTTTCTTTTTGTAGGCAACTCAGGTTGAATAAGGGCACTACATTCCTTGTTCAACACTATAGTCTGACCTCCTTTGATTGAGCTTTTCCTGGGAAGAAGTTTTTTTATATACTTGATGAATGCAGGCATTTGTTGGATGGCCTTGATGAATGGTATGTTCACATGCAGAGATGCAAATAGGTCTAGGAACCTTGAGTATATTCTCTTCCCCACAGCACCATTGAGCAGTTGGGGAAATGGTGCATAGAGCTTCAGCAGCTCTTGTTGTGAGATTTCTGGTTCTTGGTGATCTCTATCCTCCTCCTCTGTTGAATTGTCTTTAGGTTGTTCGGAAAGTTTGCTTTGCTTGTCTTCAGCCTCTTGATCACTTGTAGTGACCATTTTGCAATCTTCCCATCTTACTTTCTTTGCTTATCCTCTTGAGTTTTTCTCTGTGTCACTTGGGAAGCCATCAGTAGGTTTGGAAATCTTCTCAGCTAAGCATCCCACTTGGAATTCCAGCTTCTTGATGGTCTCTCCTTGGTTCTTAATATTGGCTCGCACCTCCTCTTTGAACACCTTGTTTTCTTGAATCTCTTGGCATATTCCTTCAAGTAAGGTTTCAATCTTAGAGAGCTTGTCTTCAAATGATGGTGGATTGGGAGTAGAGGTGTTGTTTTGGTTTTGATATGGGTGTGGAGAAGTGTTGTTGTGGGGGTGTTGATATGTCCTCTGTGTGAATTGTTGATGAGCTGCATTGTTGTTGGAGTTGTAACGTCTCTGGTCTTGGCTTTGATCTTGCTGATTCCCCCACCCAAAGTTTGGGTGGTTCCTCCATCCAGGGTTGTAGGTTTTGGAGTATGGATCATGGTTCTGTCTAGGTGAATTCCCAATGTAATTGGCTTGCTCAAGATTACCCTCTGCCTCTTCATCCATTCCTTCTTGGGTTGTTGATGAAGTGGTGATGGCTGCCACTTGGTTTCTCTCCATCTTCTTGGTGAGGTCAGCTAGCTGCTTGGTAATGAGCTTGTTCTGAGCCAGCAGAGCATCTACATTGTTTAGCTCTATCAGTCCTCTAGTGTTCCCTCTTTCGGAAGCATAGAAGTAGTCATTCTCAGCTACAATCTCAATAACATCTATGACTTCTTCAATGGTCTTCTTCTTGTTCAATGATCCTCCAGAGGAATGGTCTACTGCCTTCTTTGATTCATATGACAAGCCTTCATAGAAGATGTGTAACTCCACTGATGAGCGGATAATTTATACGCTTTTTGGCATTGTTTTTAGGTAGTTTTTAGTAAGATCAACCTACTTTTAGGGATGTTTTCATTAGTTTTTATGTTAAATTCACATTTCTGGACTTTACTATGAGTTTGTGTGTTTTTTTGTGATTTCAGGTAATTTCTGGCTGAAATTGAGGGACTTGAGCAAAACTCTGAAAAAGGCTGACAAAAAGGACTGCTGATGCTGTTGGAATCTGACCTCCCTGCACTCAAAATGGATTTTCTGGAGCTACAGAACTCCAGATGGCGCGCTCTTAACGGCGTTGGAAAGTAGACATCCAGAGCTTTCCAGCACTATATAATAGTCCATACTTTATTCGGAAATTGACGACGTAACTTGGCGTTAAACGCCAAGTACATGCTGCTGTCTGGAGTTAAACGCCAGAAAAACGTCATGATCCGGAGTTGAACGCCCAAAACACGTTGATGAGCGGATAATTTGTACGCTTTTTGGCATTGTTTTTAGTATGTTTTTAGTAGTTTTAGTTGAGTTCTTAGTATATTTTTATTAGTTTTTAGTTAAAATTCACTTTTCTGGACTTTACTATGAGTTTGTGTGTTTTTCTGTGATTTCAGGTATTTTCTGGCTGAAATTGAGGGACCTGAGCAAAAATCTGATTCAGAGACTGAAAAGGACTGCAGATGCTGTTGGATTCTGACCTCCCTGCACTCGAAGTGGATTTTCTGGAGCTACAGAAGCCCAATCGGTGCGCTTTCAACGACGTTGGAAAGTAGACATCCTGGGCTTTCCAGCAATATATGATAGTCCATACTTTGCCCAAGATTTGATGGCCCAAACCGGCGTTCAAAGTCACCTACAGAATTTCCAGCGTTAAACGCCGGAACTGGCACCAAAATGGGAGTTAAACGCCCAAACTGGCACCAAAGCTGGCGTTTAACTCCAAGAAGAGTCTCTACACGAAAAATGCTTCATTGCTCAGCCCAAGCACACACCAAGTGGGCCCGGAAGTGGATTTTTATGTCATTTACTCATCTTTGTACACCTTAGGCTACTAGTTTCCTATAAGTAGGACCTTTTACTATTGTATTTTCATCTTTTGATCATGTTTTTATGATTGAACCCTCTTTGGGAGGCTGGCCATTCGGCCATGCCTAGACCTTGTTCTTATGTATTTTCAACGGTGGAGTTTCTACACACCATAGATTAAGGTGTGGAGCTCTGCTGTACCTCGAGTATTAATGCAATTACTATTGTTCTTCTATTCAATTCCGCTTGATCTTTGTCCAAGATATCACTTGTTCTTCAACTTGATGAATGTGATGATCCGTGACACTCATCATCATTCTCACTTATGAACAAAGTGACTGACAACCACTTCTGTTCTACAAGCAACAAGGCTCTAGTGAATATCTCTTTGATTCCTGATACACGATGCATGGTTGATCGCCTGACAACCGAGTGCACGCCTGACAACTGAGCCAACCATTCCGTGAGATCAGAATCTTCGTGGTATAGGCAAGAACTGATGGCGGCATTCAAGAGAATCCGGAAGGTCTAACCTTGTCTGTGGTATTCTGAGTAGGATTCAATGATTGAATGACTGTGACGTGCTTCAAACTCCTAGCAGGCGGGGCGTTAGTGACAGACGCAAAAGAATCACTGGATTCTATTCCGGCCTGACCGAGAACCGACAGATGATTAGCCATGCTGTGACAGAGCATAGGAACGTTTTCACTGAGAGGATGGGAGGTAGCCACTGACAACGGTGAAACCCTTACATAAGCTTGCCATGGAAAGGAGTAAGAAGGATTGGATGAAGACAGTAAGAAAGCAGAGAGACGGAAGGGAAAGCATCTTCATACGCTTATCTGAAGCTCTCACCAATAATATACATAAGTACCTCTATCTTTATCTTTATGTTTATTCATATATCTATACCCATTTGAGTCTGCCTGACTAAGATTTACAAGGTGACCATAGCTTGCTTCATACCAACAATCTCCGTGGGATCGACCCTTACTCGCGTAAGGTTTATTACTTGGACGACCCAGTGCACTTGCTGGTTAGTTGTGCGAAGTTGTAGTGATCACAATTTCGCGCACCAAGTTTTTGGCGCCGTTGCCGGGGATTGTTTTGTGTATGGACAACTGACGGTTCATCTTGTTGCTTAGATTAGGTATTTTTCTTCAGAGTTCTTAAGAATGAATTCTAGTGTTTCATGGTGATCTGTTGAAGTCTGGCTGGCTGAGAAGCCATGTCTAATCTTATTGGACCGAGGTTTCAACTGATCATCACAAGAGCTTGTTGATTTCTATCAATCTGCTATTGGAGCAATGATCTGCTAAGGCTTGGCTGGCCATTGGCCATGTCTAGTGTTTTGGACCGAAGCTTTCTTTGAAAGCTTGGCTGGCTGTGAAGCCATGTCTAATTCTTGGACCGGAGTCTTAGACTAGCATTGCAATGATTCCTGGAATCCAAACTAAGAATTCTGAAACCTTCATTTTCTATTTTCATATAATTTTCGAAAAAGCACAAAAAAATTTTCAAAACCATAAAACCAAAATAATTTTATGTTTCTTGTTTGAAGTCTAGTGTCTCATTTTAAGTTTGGTGTCAATTGCATGTTTCTGCTCTTTTTGCATTCATGCATGTGTCTTCATTAATCTTCAAGTTGTTCTTGATGATTTTATTACTATGATTTTTAATTCTCTTGACTTGAGTGTTTATGTGTCTCATATGCATTCACATTTTATTAGTGTCAGTAGTATACAAACTGCTAAGTTTGGTGTCTTGCATGCATTGTTATTTGATTTTAGTTGCATCTTGATTATTCCTTATTATTAAAAATCCAAAAATATTTTTCATTCGTGTCTTTTCAAGTCAATAATACGGAGAATTGAAGACTCATAACATACTGCAGAGGAATTACACAGAAAAAGCTGGGCGTTCAAAACGCCCAGTGAAGAAGGACAGACTGGCGTTTAAACGCCAGCCAGGGTACCTGGTTGGGCGTTTAACGCCCAAAAAGGTAGCATTTTGGGCGTTAAACGCCAGAATGGATACCATTCTGGGCGTTTAACGCCAGGATGGCACAAGAGGGAAGATTTTGTTTTCAAATCAATTTTTTTTCAAGTTTTCAAAGTTTTTCAAAATCAAATCTTTTTCAAATCATATCTTTTCAATCAAATGTTTTCAAAATCAATTTCTTTCCTTTTTCAAAGATACTTGTTAACAATTAATGATTTGATTGAACATTTCAAGTATGTTGCCTTTTCTGTTGAGAAAGGTTTAATGTTTGAATCATATCTTTTCTTGTTAGGCAAGTCATTAATTTTTAAAATCAAATCTTTTTAATTTGTTTTTTTAATCATATCTTTTCAATCATATCTTTTTAAAACCATAACTTTTTTTTATCATATCTTTTTTTTTTATCACATCTTTTTCAAAACAGTTTTTAATCATATCTTTTTGATTTCTAATTTCAAAATCTTTTTCAAAAATTACTTGATTTCTTTCCCACTCTTGGTTTTCGAAAATTAATTCAAGTTTTTCAAAATGTTTTCAAAATCTTTCACTTAATTTTCGAAAATTCTCTTCCCCTCTTCTCACATCCTTCTATTTATGGAGTACCACTCCTTCTCAATGCACAATTCGAACTCTATTTGACTAAGTTCGAATTCTTCTACCTGTTCCTTCTAATTTTCTTTTCCTCTGACACCTCAAGGAATCTCTATACTGTGACATAGAGGATTCCACATTTTCTTGTTCTCTTCTCTTTCATATGAGCAGGAGCAAAGACAAAGGCATTCTTGTTGAAGCTAACCCTGAACCTGAAAGGACCTTGAAGCGAAAGCTAAGAGAAGCTAAGGCACAACTCTCTGTAGAGGACCTAACAGAAATCTTCAAAGAAGAAGAACCCATGGCAGCCGAAAACAACAACAATGCAAGGAAGGTGCTGGGTGACTTTACTGCACCTACTCCCGACTTCTATGGGAGAAGCATCTCTATCCCTGCCATTGGAGCAAACAACTTTGAGCTTAAGCCTCAATTAGTTTCTCTAATGCAACAGAATTGCAAGTTCCATGGACTTCCATTGGAAGATACTCATCAGTTCTTAGCTGAATTCTTGCAAATCTGTGACACTGTCAAGACTAATGGGGTTGACCCTGAGGTCTACAGACTTATGCTATTCCCTTTTGCTGTAAGAGACAGAGCTAGGATATGGTTGGACTCACAACCTAAAGAAAGCCTGGACTCATGGGAAAAGCTAGTCAATGCCTTCTTGGCAAAGTTCTTTCCACCTCAAAAATTGAGTAAGCTTAGAGTGGAAGTCCAAACCTTCAGACAGAAGGATGGAGAATCCCTCTATGAAGCTTGGGAAAGATACAAACAACTGATCAGAAAATGTCCTTCTGACATGCTTTCTGAATGGAGCATCATAGGTATTTTCTATGATGGTCTCTCTGAACTATCCAGATGTCTTTGGATAGCTCTGCTGGAGGATCTCTTCATCTGAAGAAGACGCCTACAGAAGCTCAAGAGCTAATTGAAATGGTTGCAAATAACCAATTCATGTACACTTCTGAAAGGAATCCTGTGAACAATGGGACTAATCAGAAGAAAGGAGTTCTTGAGATTGATACTCTGAATGCCATTCTGGCTCAGAACAAGATATTGACTCAACAAGTCAATTTGATTTCTCAAAGTCTGTCTGGAATGCAAAATGCACCAAGCAGTACTAAGGATGCTTCATCTGAAGAAGAAGCTTATGATCCTGAGAACCCTTCAATGGAAGAGGTGAATTACCTAGGAGAACCCTATGGAAACACCTATAATTCTTCATGGAGAAATCACCCAAATTTCTCATGGAAGAATCAAGAGAGACCTCAACAAGGTTTCAACAACAATAATGGTGGAAGAAACAGGTTTAGCAATGGCAAGCCTTTTCCATCATCTTCTCAGCAACAGACAGAGAATTCTAAGCAGAACCCCTCTAACTTAGCAACCATGGTCTCTGATCTAATCAAAACCACTCAAAGTTTCATGACTGAAACAAGGTCCTCCATTAGAAATTTGGAGGCACAAGTGGGACAGCCGAGCAAGAAAGTTACTGAACTCCCTCCAAGTACTCTTCCAAGCAACACAGAAGAAAATCCAAAAGGAGAGTGCAAGGCCATCAACATGGCCGAATTTGGAGAGGAAGGAGAGGAAGTGAACGCCACTGAGGAAGACCTCAGTGGGCGTGCACTGACCTCCACTGAGTTCCCAAATGAGGAACCATGGGAATCTGAGGCTCAAAATGAGACCATAGAGATTCCATTGGATTTACTTCTGCCATTCATGAGCTCTGATGAGTATTCTTCCTCTGAAGAGGATGAGAATGTTACTGAAGAGCAAGTTGCTAAATACCTTGGAGCAATCATTAAGCTAAATGACAAGTTATTTGGAAATGAGACTTGGGAGAATGAACCTCCTTTGCTCACCAAAGAACTGGATGACTTGTCTAGGCAGAAATTACCTCAAAAGAGACAAGATCCTGGGAAGTTTTCAATACCTTGTACCATAGGCACCATGACCTTCAAGAAGGCTCTGTGTGACTTAGGGTCAAGTGTAAACCTCATGCCTCTCTCTGTAATGGAGAAGCTAGGGATCTTTGAGATGCAAGCTGCAAGAATCTCATTAGAGATGGCAGACAATTCAAGAAAACAAGCTCATGGACTTGTAGAGAATGTTTTGGTGAAGATTGAAGACCATTACATCCCTACTGATTTCATAGTCCTAGAGACTGGGAAGTGCAGGGATGAAACCATCATCCTTGGCAGACCCTTCCTAGCCACAGCTAAGGCTGTGATTGATGTTGATGGAGGTGAACTGATCATTCAAGCGAATGAAGAATCCTTTGTGTTTAAGGCTCAAGGATATCCCTCTGTCACCACGGAGAGGAAGCATGAAGAGCTTCTCTCAATTCAGAGTCAAACAGAGCCCCCAACAGTCAAACTCTAAGTTTGGTGTTGGGAGGCCACAACCAAACTCTAAGTTTGGTGTTGAACCCCCACATTCAAACTCTAAGTTTGGTGTTGGGAGGTTCCAACATTGCTCTGAGCATCTGTGAGGCTCCATGAGAGCCCTCTGTGAAGCTACTGACATTAAAGAAGCGCTTGTTGGGAGGCAACCCAATGTTACATTTTATCTATTTTCTTTTGTTATTTTATGTTTTTTGTAGGTTGATGATCATGAGAAGTCACAAAATCAAGTGAAAAAGCAAAAACAGAATGAAAAACAGGAAGAAAAATAGCACACTCTGGAGGAAGAACTTACTGGCGTTTAAACGCCAGTAAGGCTAGCAGGTGGGCGTTTAACGCCCAGTCTGGCACCATTCTGGGCGTTTAACGCCAGAAAGGGGCACCAGACTGGCGTTAAACGCCAGAAAAGGGCAAAAACCTGGCGTTAAACGCCAGAAATGGGCACCAGCCCGGCGTTTAACGCCAGAAATGGCTCAAAACGTGATTTTGCATGCCATTTGGTGCAGGGATGACTTTTCCTTGACACCACAGGATCTGTGGACCCCACAGGATCCCCACCTACCCCACCACTCTCTCTCTTCTTCACCCATTCACCAATCACCTCAACACCTCTTCCCCAAAAACCCTTCACCTATCAAATCCCATCTTTCTCTTCACCACTCACATCCATCCTTCATAAAACCCCACCTACCTCACCCTTCAAATTCAAACCACTTTCCCTCCCAAACCCACCCATACATGACCGAACCATGAGCCCCCCCTCTCCTATATATACCCTTCTTCACCCCTTCATTTTCACACAACCTAAACACCACTTCTCCCCCTCTTTGGCCGAACACTAAGCCACTCCCTTCTTCCTCATTTCTTCTTCTTCTACTCTCTTCTTTCTTCTTTTGCTCGAGGACGAGCAAACCTTTTAAGTTTGGTGTGGTAAAGCATTGCTTTTTGTTTTTCCATAACCTTTATGGCATCCAAGGCCGGAGAAACCTCTAGAAAGAGGAAAGGGAAGGCAAAAGCTTCCACCTCCGAGTCATGGAGATGGAGAGATTCATCTCAAGGGTGCATCAAGACCACTTCTATGAAGTTGTGGCCTTGAAGAAGGTGATCCCCGAGGTCCCTTTTTCACTCAAAAAGAGTGAATATCGGGAGATCCGACATGAGATCCGAAGAAGAGGTTGGGAAGTTCTTACCAACCCCATTCAACAAGTCAGAATCTTGATGGTCCAAGAGTTCTATGCCAATGCATGGATCACCAAGAACCATGATCAAAGTGTGAACCCGGATCCAAAGAATTGGCTTACTATGGTTCGGGGGAAATACTTGGATTTTAGTCCGGAAAATGTAAGGTTAGCATTCAACTTGCCCATGATGCAAGGAGATGAACATCCTTACACTAGAAGGGTCAACTTTGATCAAAGGTTGGACCAAGTCCTCACAGTCATATGTGAAGAGGGCGCACAATGGAAGAGAGATTCAAGAGGGAAGCCGGTTCAATTGAGAAGGCATGACCTCAAACCCGTGGCTAGAGGATGGTTGGAGTTTATCCAACGCTCAATCATTCCCACTAGCAACCGGTCCGAAGTTACTCTAGACCGGGCCATCATGATCCATAGCATCATGATTGGAGAAGAAGTGGAAGTTCATGAGGTTATAGCCCAAGAACTCTATAAGTTGGAGTTGACATAGAGGGAGACGTCCTTATTGATGAGGACAAGCCCATCACCAAGAAAAGGATGGAGCAAACAAGAGACCCCTCTCATCATGAGATCCCTGAGATACCTCAAGGGATGCACTTTTCTCCACAAGACTATTGGGAGCAACTAAACACCTCTCTAGGAGAATTGAGTTCCAACATGGGACAACTAAGGGTGGAGCACCAAGAACATTCCATCCTCCTCCATGAAATTAGAGAAGATCAAAGAATCATGAGAGGAGCAACAAAGACAAGGAAGAGACATTGAGGAGCTCAAGCACTCCATAAGACCTTCAAGAGGAAGAACAAGCCGCCATCACTAAGGTGGACCCGTTCTTTAATCTCCTTGTTCTTTATTTTCTTGTTTTTCGAATTTTAGTGCTTATGTTTATCTATGTTTGTGTCTTATGATCATTAGTGTCTATGCCTTAAAGTTATGAATGTCCTATGAATCCATCACCTTTCTTGAATAAACAATGTTCTTAATTGAAAAAGATAAGAATTGCATGAATTTTGAATTTTATAACAGTTTAATTATTTTGATGTGGTGGCAATACTTTTGTTCTCTGAATGTATGCTTGAACAGTGCATATGTCTTTTGAATTTGTGGTTCATGAATGTTGGCTCTTGAAAGAATGATGAAAAAGGAGACATGTTACTGAGGATCTGAAAAATCATAAAAATGATTCTTGAAGCAAGAAAAAGCAGTGAATACAAAAAAAAAAAATCGAAAAAGAAAAGAGAAAAAAGAAAGAAATAAAGTTGTGATCCAAGGCAATAAGAGTGTGATTAAGAACCCTGGACACCTCTAATTGGGGACTCTAGCAAAGCTGAGTCACAATGTGAAAAGGTTCACCCAATTATGTGTCTGTGGCATGTATGTATCCGGTAGTAATACTGGAAGACAGAGTGCTTTGGGCCACAGCCAAGACTCATGAAGTAGCTGTGTTCAAGAATCATCATACTTAACTAGGAGAATCAATGACATTATCTGGATTCTGAGTTCCTAAAGAAGCCAATCATTCTGAATTTCAAAGGATAGAGTGAGATGCCAAAACTGTTCAGAGGCAAAAAGCTAAAAGCCCTGCTCATCTAATTAATACTGATCTTCATAGATGTTTTTGGAGTTCATTGCATATTCTCTTCTTTTTATCTTACTTGATCTTCATTGCTTGAGGACAAGCAACAATTTAAGTTTGGTGTGTGATGAGCGGATAATTTGTACGCTTTTTGGCATTGTTTTTAGTATGTTTTAGTAGTTTTAGTTGAGTTCTTAGTATATTTTTATTAGTTTTTAGTTAAAATTCACTTTTCTGGACTTTACTATGAGTTTGTGTGTTTTTCTGTGATTTCAGGTATTTTCTGGCTGAAATTGAGGGACCTGAGCAAAAATCTGATTCAGAGACTGAAAAGGACTGCAGATGCTGTTGGATTCTGACCTCCCTGCACTCGAAGTGGATTTTCTGGAGCTACAGATACCCAATTGGCGCGCTCTCAACGGCGTTGGAAAGTAGACATCCTGGGCTTTCTAGCAATATATGATAGTCCATACTTTGCCCAAGATTTGATGGCCCAAACCGGCGTTCAAAGTCACCTACAGAATTTCCAGCGTTAAACGCCGGAACTGGCACCAAAATGGGAGTTAAACGCCCAAACTGGCACCAAAGCTGGCGTTTAACTCCAAGAAGAGTCTCTACACGAAAAATGCTTCATTGCTCAGCCCAAGCACACACCAAGTGGGCCCGGAAGTGGATTTTTATGTCATTTACTCATCTTTGTACACCTTAGGCTACTAGTTTCCTATAAGTAGGACCTTTTACTATTGTATTTTCATCTTTTGATCATGTTTTTATGATTGAACCCTCTTTGGGAGGCTGGCCATTCGGCCATGCCTAGACCTTGTTCTTATGTATTTTCAACGGTGGAGTTTCTACACACCATAGATTAAGGTGTGGAGCTCTGCTGTACCTCGAGTATTAATGCAATTACTATTGTTCTTCTATTCAATTCCGCTTGATCTTTGTCCAAGATATCACTTGTTCTTCAACTTGATGAATGTGATGATCCGTGACACTCATCATCATTCTCACTTATGAACAAAGTGACTGACAACCACTTCTGTTCTACAAGCAACAAGGCTCTAGTGAATATCTCTTTGATTCCTGATACACGATGCATGGTTGATCGCCTGACAACCGAGTGCTCGCCTGACAACCGAGCCAACCATTCCGTGAGATCAGAATCTTCGTGGTATAGGCAAGAACTGATGGCGGCATTCAAGAATCCGGAAGGTCTAACCTTGTCTGTGGTATTCTGAGTAGGATTCAATGATTGAATGACTGTGACGTGCTTCAAACTCCTAGCAGGCGGGGCGTTAGTGACAGACGCAAAAGAATCACTGGATTCTATTCCGGCCTGACCGAGAACCGACAGATGATTAGCCATGCTGTGACAGAGCATAGGAACGTTTTCACTGAGAGGATGGGAGGTAGCCACTGACAACAGTGAAACCCTTGCATAAGCTTGCCATGGAAAGGAGTAAGAAGGATTGGATGAAGACAGTAAGAAAGCAGAGAGACGGAAGGGAAAGCATCTTCATACGCTTATCTGAAGCTCTCACCAATGATATACATAAGTATCTCTATCTTTATCTTTATGTTTTATTCATATATCATCTATACCCATTTGAGTCTTCCTGACTAAGATTTACAAGGTGACCATAGCTTGCTTCACACCAACAATCTCCGTGGGATCGACCCTTACTCGCGTAAGGTTTATTACATGGACGACCCAGTGCACTTGCTGGTTAGTTGTGCGAAGTTGTAGTGATCACGATTTTGCGCACCACACGTCATAACTCGGAGTTCAACTCCAAGAGGAGCCCCAGCTCGTGGATTGATCAAGCTCAGCCCAAGCATACACCAAGTGGGCCCCGGAAGTGGATTTATTTATCAATTACATACTCATGTAAACCCTAGGAGCTAGTTTATTATAAATAGAACATTTAACTATTGTATTAGACATCTTTGGTCTCAGTTTTGTTTTATTCTTCATCCTAAGAGGCTATTGATCATGTTTTGGGGGCTGGCCATTCGGCCATGCCTGAACCTTTTACTTATGTATTTTCAACGGTGGAGTTTCTGCACACCATAGATTAAGGGTGTGGAGCTCTGCTGTAACTCAAGTATTAATGCAATTCTATTTTCTTTTATTCAAATCCCTCTTATTCTTATTCCAAGATATTCATTCGCACCCAAGAACATGATGAATGTGATGATTATGTGACGCTCATCATCATTCTCACCTATGAACGCGCGTGATTGACAACCACCTTCGTTCTACATGCAACCGAGCTTGAATGTGTATCTCTTAGATTCCCCAACAGAATCTTCGTGGTATAAGATAGATACATGGCGGCATTCATGAGGATCCGGAAAGTCTCACCTTATATGTGGTATTTTGAGTAGGATCCTGGGAATCCGGAAAGTCTAACCTTGTCTATGGTATTCCGAGTAGGATTCCGGTAATGAATGACTGTGACGTGCTTCAGACTCGCAAGTGCTGGGCGTTAGTGACAGACGCAAAAGAATCAAGGGATTCTATTCCAGTAGGAGCGGGAACCAACCAGTGATTAGCCGTGCTGTGACAGAGCGCGTGAGCGTAGTTTTCACTGCGAGGATGGGATGTAGCCTTCGGCCAGTGTGATGCCTCCAGACAATTAGCCATGCGAGTGACAGCCGTAGAGGACCATTTTCCAGAGAGGATACAAAGTAGCCATCGTCGAACGGTGAACCCCTATACACAGCTTGCCATGGAAAGGAGTAAGAAGGATTGAATTGAAGCAATAGGAAGGTAGGCGTTCTTGAGCCATACAGTATCTCCACTCGCTTATCTGAAATTCACACCAATGAATCTGCATAAGTATCCCTTTTATTATTTCTTCTTATTATTAATTTTTGAAAACATAAACCAATTTAATCTGCCTAACTGAGATTTACAAGGTGACTATAGCTTGCTTCATACCAACAATCTCTGTGGGATCGACCCTTACTCACGTAAGGTTTATTACTTGGACGACCCAGTACACTTGCTGGTTAGTTGAACGGAGTTGTGAATTCAACTGGTGCCATAATAATGATTTCATACAAATACAAAGAACATGGATCACAATTTCGTCCACCAAGTTTTTGGCGCCGTTGCCGGGGATTGTTCGAGTATGGACAACTGACGGTTCATCTTGTTGCTCAGATTAGGTAATTTTCTTTTCAAAAATCTTTTTCAAAATTCTTCTTTTCTTTTTCATTTTCACAAACTTTATTTTCGAAAAAAAATTAATAAAAATCCAAAAAAAAATTAGAAAATCATAAAAATCAAAAAAAATATTTTGTGTTTCTTGTTTGAGTCTTGAGTCAATTTTTATTAGTTTGGTGTCAATTGCATGCTTTAAAAAAATTTTCTTGCATTTTTTGAAAATTCATGCATTCATATTGTTCTTCATGATCTTTAAGTTGTTCTTGATAAGTCCTCTTGTTTGATCTTGATGATTTCTTGTTTTGTGTCTTATGTTGTTTTTCATATGCATTTTTTGTTTGTTAAAGTCCATGCATTAAAGATTTCTAAGTTTGGTGTCTTGCATGTTTTCTTTGCATCAAAAAAATTTTCAAAATTATGTTCTTGATGTTCATCATGATCTTCAAAATGTTCTTGGTGTTCATCTTGACATTCATAGCATTCTTGCATGCATTCATTATTTTGATCTAAAAATTTCATGCATTGAGTATTTTTGTTGTTTTTCTCTCTCATAATTAAAAATTCAAAAATAAAAAAATATATATATCTTTTCCTTATTTCCCTCCAAAATTTCAAAATTTTGGGATTGACTTGGTCAAAAATTTTTAAATTAGTTGTTTCTTACAAGTCAAGTCAAAATTTCAAATTTTAAAAATCTTATCTTTTCAAAATCTTGTTCAAAAATCATATCTTTTTCATTTTTTTTATTTTTCGAAAATTTCAAAAATCTTTTTCAAAATATTTTCAAAATCTTTTTCTTATCTTTATATCATATTTTCGAAAATTAGCTAACAATTAATGTGATTGGTTCAAAAATTTGAAGTTTGTTACTTTCTTGTTAAGAAAGGTTCAATCTTTAAGTTCTAGAATCTTATCTTGTAGTTTCTTGTTAGTTAAGTCATTTTAAAAATTAGATCTTTTTATCTTTTATCTTATCTTTTTTTTAAAAATTTTATCTTTTTCAAAATTTGATTTCAAAATATCTTATCTAACTTCTTATCTTCTTATCTTTTTAAAAATTTGATTTCAAATCTCTTTCAATCAACTAACTAATTTTTTGTTTGTTTCTTATCTTTTTCAAAACCACCTAACTACTTTTCCCTCTTCAATTTTCGAAAATATCTCTCTCTTTTTCAAACATTCTTTTTAATTAATTAATTGTTTCATGTTTTAAATTTTAATTACATTTTACTTCTAATTTTCAAAAATTACTAACCTCTTTTTAAATTTTTTTCGAAATTTCCCTCCTCTTTTCTTCTTCTATTTAATTATTTAATTACTAACACTTCTCTTCACCTCTCTTCATCCAAAAAATCCGAATCTCCTTCTTCATTCTTCTACCCCTTTCTTCTTCTACTAACATAAAGGAATCTCTATACTGTGACATAGAGGATTCCTCTTCTTTTCTTGTTTTCTTCTCTTTCATATGAGCAGGAACAAGGATAAAGGCACTCTTGTTGAAATTGATCCAGAACCTGAAAGGACTCTTAAGAGAAAATTAAGAGAAGCTAAATTAAATTATTCTAAAGGTAACCTTTCAGAAACATTAGAACAAGAGAAGGAGATGGCAGTCGAAAATAATAATAATGCAAGGAGAATGCTTGGTGACTTCACAAAGCCAACGTCCAAATTTGATGGAAGAAGCATCTCCATTCTTGCCATTGGAGCCAACAACTTTGAGCTTAAGCCTCAACTAGTTGCCTTAATGCAACAAAACTGCAAGTTTTATGGACTTCCATCTGAAGATCCCTATCAGTTTTTAACTGAGTTCTTGCAGATCTGTGAGACTGTAAAGACGAATGGGGTTGATCCTGAAGTCTACAGACTCATGCTTTTCCCTTTTGCTGTAAGAGACAGAGCTAGATTATGGTTGGATTCACAACCCAAGGATAGCCTAGACTCATGGGATAAGCTGGTCACTGCCTTCTTGGATAAATTCTTTCCTCCTCAAAAGCTGAGCAAACTGAGAGTGGATGTTCAAACCTTCAAACAAAAAGATGGTGAATCCCTCTATGAAGCTTGGGAAAGATACAAGCAGCTGACCAAAAGATGTCCATCTGACATGTTCTCAGAATGGACCATATTAGATATATTCTATTATGGTCTCTCTAGAATTTTCGAAAATGTCATTGGACCACTCTGCAGGTGGATCTATTCACCTAAAGAAAACGCCTGAAGAGGCTCAAGAACTCATTGACAAGGTTGCAAACAACCAGTTCATGTACACTTCTGAGAGGAATTTCGTGAATAATGGGATACCTCAGAAGAAAGGAGTTCTTGAAATTGATGCTCTGAATGCCATACTGGCACAAAACAAAGTGTTGACTCAACAGGTCAACATGATCTCTCAAAATCTGAATGGATGGCAACATGCATCCAACAGTACTAGAGAGGCAGCTTCTGAAGAAGCTTATGATCCTGAGAACCCTGCCATGGCAGAGGTTAATTACATGGGTGAACCTTATGGAAACACCTATAACTCATCATGGAGAAATCATCCAAATTTCTCATGGAAGGATCAACAAAAGCCTCAACAAGGCTTTAACAATGGTGGACGCAATAGGCTAAGCAATAGCAAGCCATATCCATCATCTTCTCAGCAACAGACAGAGAATTCTGAACAAAATACCTCTAATTTAGCCAATATAGTCTCTGATCTGTCAAAGGCCACTTTCAGTTTCATGAGTGAAACAAGATCCTCCATTAGAAATCTGGAGGCACAAGTGAGCCAGCTGAGTAAGAAAGTCATTGAAACTCCTCCCAGTATTCTCCCAAGCAATACAGAAGAGAATCCAAAAGGAGAGTGCAAAGCCATTGACATAGTCAATATGGCCGAATGCACAAGGGAGGAGGAGGACAAAAATCCTAGTGAGAAAGACCTCCTGGGACGTTCCTCAAGCAAGAAGGAGTTTCCTATTAAGGATCCAAAGGAATCTGAGGCTCACAAAGAGACCATAGAGATTCCATTAAATCTCCTTCTGCCATTCATGAGCTCTGAAGACTATTCATCCTCTGAAGAGCAGAGGATGAAGATGTGACTGGAGAGTAAGTTGCTCAATATTTAGGAGCTATCATGAAGCTGAATGCCAAGTTATTTGGTAATGGGACTTGGGAAAGTGAACCTCCCTTGCTCATTAATGAACTGGATACTTGGATTCAGAAAATTCTACCTCAAAAGAAACAAGATCCTGGCAAGTTCTTAATACCTTGTACCATAGGCACCATGATCTTTGAAAAAGCTCTGTGTGATCTGGGATCAGGGATAAATCTTATGCCACTCTCTGTAATGGAGAAGCTGGGGATCATTGAGGTACAACGTGCCTTGTTCTCATTACAACTGGCAGACAAGTCATTGAGACAAGCCTATGGAATAGTAGAGGACGTGCTAGTAAAGGTTGAAGGCCTTTACATCCCTGCTGATTTCATAATCTTAGACACTAGGAAGGAAGAGGATGATTGCATCATCCTTGGAAGACCTTTCCTAGCCACAGCAGGAGCTGTGATAGATGTCAACAGAGGTGAATTAGTCCTTCAATTGAATGGGGACTACCTTGTGTTTAAGGCACATGGCCATCCCTCTGTGACAAAAGAGAGTAAGCATGAAGAGCTTCTCTCAGTTCAGAGTCAAGAAGAGCCCACACAGTCAAACTCTAAGTTTGGTGTTGTGAGGCCACAACCAAACTCTAAGTTTGGTGTTAAGACCCCATATCCAAACTCTAAGTTTGGTGTTGGCAACTATACAACATTGACCTGATCACCTTGTGGCTCCATGAGAGCCACTGTCAAGCTATTGACATTAAAGAAGCACTTGTTGGGAGGCAACCCAATTTTATTTATCTAATTTTATTTTATTTTATTCTATTTTATTGTTATTTTGTGTTTTATTAGGTACATGATCATGAGGAGGCACGAAAAAATCATAGAAATTAAAAACAGAATCAAAAACAGCAGAAGAAAAAATTTCGCACCCTAGAGGACGCACAGACTGGCGTTCAACGCCAGTAAGATGCATCTGGCTGGCGTTCAACGCCAGAACAGAGCATCATTCTGGCGCTGAACGCCAGAAACAAGCAACATTCTGGCGCTGAACGCCAGGAATGTGCCTAGAGAGGAAAAACTGGCGCTGAACGCCAGTAACAAGCATGAAACTGGCGTTCAACGCCAGAAACATGCTTTACATGGGCGTTGAACGCCCAGAATGTGCACCAATGGGCGTTTAAACGCCAGAATGATGCACGAAGGCATTTTACATGCCTATTTGGTCCAGGGATGGAATTCCTTGACACCTCAGGATCTGTGGACCCCACAGGATCACCTCAGGATCTGTGGACCCCACAGGATCCCCACCTAACATATTCCCACCTTACCTTTTAATCCTAATCACACTCTCCTATTCCCCATGCCACACTTCCCAACACTCTTCACCAATTACCTCAATTCCTCTTCCCAATTACACCATTCACCACTCACATCCATCCACTCTTCCCCATAAACCACACCTACCTTCAAAAATTCAAAACCAATTTCCCACCCATTCCCACCCTAAATGGCCGAATACACACTACCCCCTCTCCCTATAAATACCCTTCCATTCTACTTCATTTTCACACAAAACAACCCCTTCTTCTCACCCTTGGCCGAACCATCACTCCCCCTTCTCTACCATATTTTCTTCTTCTTCTTCTTCTCTTCTTTCTTCTCTTACTCGAGGGCGAGCAATATTTTAAGTTTGGTGTGGTAAAAGCATAAGCTTTTTGTTTTTCCATTACCATCAATGGCACCTAAGGCCGGAGTATCCTCTAGAAAAGGAAAAGGGAAGACAAAAGCTTCCACCTCCGAGTCATGGGAGATGGAAAGGTTCATCTCCAAGAGCCATCAAGACCACTTCTATGATGTTGTGGCAAAGAAGAAGGTGATCCCTGAGGTCCCTTTCAAGCTCAAGAAAAATGAGTATCCGGAGATCTGACATGAAGTCCAAAGAAGAGGTTGGGAAGTCTTAACCAACCCCATGCAACAAGTCAGAATCTTAATGGTTCAAGAGTTCTATGCCAATGCATGGATCACTAGGAACCATGATCAAGGTATGAACCCGAGTCCAAAGAATTATCTCACAATGGTTCGGGGAAATACTTGGATTTCAGTCCGGAAAATGTAAGGTTGGCATTCCACTTGCCCATGATGCAAGGTGATGAACGCCCCTACACTAGAAGGGTCAACTTTGATCAAAGGTTGGACCAAGTCCTTATGGACATTTGTGTGGAAGGAGCTCAATGGAAGAGAGACTCCAAAGGCAAGCCAGTCCAACTAAGAAGACTGGACCTCAAGCCTATAGCTAGAGGATGGTTGGAGTTCATTCAACGCTCCATCATTCCTACTAGCAACCGATCTGAAGTTACTGTGGATCGGGCCATCATGATTCATGGCATCATGATTGGAGAGGAAGTAGAAGTTCATGAGGTCATCTCCAATGAAATCTACAAAATAGCCGACAAGCCTTCACCCATGGCACGGCTAGCTTTTCCTCACCTTATTTGCCATCTATGTTACTCAGCTGGAGTCATCATAGAAGGAGACATCTTCATTGAAGAGGATAAGCCCATCACCAAGAAGAGGATGGAGCAAGCAAGAGAGACCCCTCACGGTTCTCAAGAGATGCATGAGGAAGCTCATCATCAAGAAATCCCTGAGATGCCTCAAGGGATGCACTTTCCCCCAAACAACTATTGGGAGCAACTCAACACTTCTTTAGAAGGTTTGAGCCACAATGTGGAACAATTAAGGGTGGAACATCATGAGCACTCCATCATTCTCCAAGAAATAAGAGAAGATCAAAGAGCAATGAGGGAGGAGCAACAAAGGCAAGGAAGGGACATAGAAGAGCTTAAGGACATTGTTGGACCTTCAAGAAGAAGACGCCACTAAGGTGGACTCATTCCTTGTTCTTATTTCTTTCTGCTTTTCGATTTTTAATATTGTGTTTATCTATGTTTTGTGTCTTTATTTCATGATCATTAGTATGTAACCATGCCTTAAAGCTATGAATAAAATCCATTAATGCTTCACCTCTCTTAAATGAAAAATGTTTTAATTCAAAAGAACAAGAAGTACATGAATTTCGAATTTATCCTTGAATTTAATTTAATTATATTGATGTGGTGACAATACTTTTTGTTTTCTGAATGAATGCTTGAACAGTGCATATTTTTGATCTTGTTGTTTATGAATGTTAAAACTGTTGGCTCTTGAAAGAATGATGAACAAAGAGAAATGTTATTGATGATATGAAAAATCATGAAATTGATTCTTGAAGCAAGAAAAAGCAGTGAAAAAGAAAGCTTGCGAAAAAAAAAAGTGGCGAAAAAAAAATAGAAAGAAAAAGAAAAAGCAAGCAGAAAAAGCCAATAGCACTTAACACCAAAAGGCAAGGGTAAAAAGGATCCAAGGCTTTGAGCATCAATGGATAGGAGGGCCCAAGGAAATAAAATCCAGGCCTAAGCGGCTAAATCAAGCTGTCCCTAACCATGTGCTTGTGTCATGAAGGTCCAAGTGAAAAGCTTGAGACTGAGTGGTTAAAGTCGTGATCCAAAGCAAAAAGAGTGTGCTTAAGAGCTCTGGACACCACTAACTGGGGACTCTAGCAAAGCTGAGTCACAATTTGAAAAGGTTCACCCAGTTATGTGTCTGTGGCATTTATGTATCCGGTGGTAATACTGGAAAACAAAGTGCTTAGGGCCACAGCCAAGACTCATAAGTAGCTGTGTTCAAGAATCAACATGCTTAACTAGGAAAGTCAATAACATCATCCGAAATTCTAAGTTCCTAGAGAAGCCAATCATTCTAAACTTCAAAGGAAAAAGTGAGATGCCAAAACTGTTCAGAAGCAAAAAGCTACAAGTCCCGCTCATCTAATTATAATTAATATTCATTGATATTCTGGAATTTATAGTATATTCTCTTCTTTTTATCCTATTTGATTTTCAGTTGCTTGGGGACAAGCAACAATTTAAGTTTGGTGTTGTGATGAGCGGATAATTTATATGCTTTTTGGCATTGTTTTTAGGTAGTTTTTAGTAAGATCAATCTACTTTTAGGGATGTTTCCATTAGTTTTTATGTTAAATTCACATTTCTGGACTTTACTATGAGTTTGTGTGTTTTTCTGTGATTTCAGGTAATTTCTGGCTGAAATTGAGGGACTTGAGCAAAACTCTGAAAAAGGCTGACAAAAAGGACTGCTGATGCTGTTGGAATCTGACCTCCCTGCACTCAAAATGGATTTTCTGAAGCTACAAAACTCCAAATGGCACTCTCTCAACGGCGTTGGAAAGTAGATATCCAGAGCTTTCCAGCAATATATAATAGTCCATACTTTATTCGGAAATTGACGACGTAACTTGGCGTTAAACGCCAAGTACATGCTGCTGTCTGGAGTTAAACGCCAGAAAAACGTCATGATCCGGAGTTGAACGCCCAAAACACGTCATAACTCGGAGTTCAACTCCAAGAGGAGCCCCAGCTCGTGGATTGATCAAGCTCAGCCCAAGCATACACCAAGTGGGCCCCGGAAGTGGATTTATGCATCAATTACTTACTCATGTAAACCCTAGGAGCTAGTTTATTATAAATAGAACATTTAACTATTGTATTAGACATCTTTGGTCTCAGTTTTGTTTTATTCTTCATCCTAAGAGGCTATTGATCACATTTTGGGGGCTGGCCATTCGGCCATGCCTGAACCTTTTACTTATGTATTTTCAACGGTGGAGTTTCTGCACACCATAGATTAAGGGTGTGGAGCTCTGCTGTAACTCAAGTATTAATGCAATTCTATTTTCTTTTATTCAAATCTCTCTTATTCTTATTCCAAGATATTCATTCACACCCAAGAACATGATGAATGTGATGATTATGTGATGCTCATCATCATTCTCACCTATGAACGCGCGTGATTGACAACCACCTTCGTTCTACATGCAACCGAGCTTGAATGTGTATCTCTTAGATTCCCCAACAGAATCTTCGTGGTATAAGATAGATAGATGGCGGCATTCATGAGGATCCGGAAAGTCTCACCTTGTCTGTGGTATTCTGAGTAGGATCCTGGGAATCCGGAAAGTCTAACCTTGTCTGTGGTATTCCGAGTAGGATTCCGGTAATGAATGACTGTGACATGCTTCAGACTCGCAAGTGCTGGGCGTTAGTGACAGACGCAAAAGAATCAAGGGATTCTATTCCAGTAGGAGCGGGAACCAACCAGTGATTAGCCGTGCTGTGACAGAGCGCGTAAGCGTAGTTTTCACTGCGAGGATAGGATGTAGCCTTCGGCCAGTGTGATGCCTCCAGACGATTAGCCATGCGAGTGACAGCCGCAGAGGACCATTTTCCAGAGAGGATACAAAGTAGCCATCGTCGAACGGTGAACCCCTATACACAGCTTGCCATGGAAAGGAGTAAGAAGGATTGAATTGAAGCAATAGGAAGGTAGGCGTTCTTGAGCCATACAGTATCTCCACTCGCTTATCTGAAATTCACACCAATGAATCTGCATAAGTATCCCTTTTATTATTTCTTCTTATTATTAATTTTCGAAAACATAAACCAATTTAATCTGCCTAACTGAGATTTACAAGGTGACCATAGCTTGCTTCATACCAACAATCTCTATGGGATCGACCCTTACTCACGTAAGGTTTATTACTTGGACGACCCAGTACACTTGCTGGTTAGTTGAACGGAGTTGTGAATTCAACTGGTGCCATAATAATGATTTCATACAAATACAAAGAACATGGATCACAATTTCATCCACCATCCACCCATTCGTTGAACATGTCAGGTGGACACCTCCTTGTTAAGTCTTTGAACCTCTCCCATGCTTCATACAGAGTCTCACCATCCTGTTGCCTGAAGGTTTGAACCTCAGCTCTCAGCCTATTGATTCGTTGAGGAGGGTAGAATCTTGCTAAGAATTTGTTCACCACATCCTCCCAAGTTGTCAAGCTCTCCCTTGGGAAGGATTCCAGCCACTTGGCTGCCTTGTCTCTGAGTGAGAAGGGAAATAAGAGCAATCTATAGGCGTCAGGATGAACACCATTAGATTTCACTGTGTCACATATTCTCAGGAAGGTGGTCAAATGTTGGTTGGGATCTTCTTGAACACCTCCTCCAAACGAACAGTTGTTCTGAACAAGGGTGATGAGCTGTGGTTTAAGTTCAAAGTTGTTGGCATGGATTGTTGGCTTTTGGATGCTACTTCCACAATTGCCTGGGTTTGGATTGATGTAAGAGCCCAAAACTCTTCTATCCTCCCCAGCATGATTTGCTCTACCTCCTCCCCCATGGTTGTGATCCTCTTCTTCATGATGGTTTTCCATGTTGTCTTCCATGTTTGGTTCAAAGAATTCCTCTTCTTCCTCAGCACCAACCACTTTCTTTCCTCTTGCCTCCCTCCTTAATCTAAGGAAGGTCCTCTCAGGTTCAGAATCGAAGGAAGTTGAAGCCCCGCTTCTTCTCCCTGTCATACAACCATCAAGTGCAAGCAAGAAAAGATAGGTGCAGAAAGTATTTGTGTCAGAATTACTGTTAGTTGTGGGTGATGCAATATATCAAACAGTTAGTGGGTTAGCAAACAGAATTGAAAATAACAAAGAAAAACAAAAGAGTAGAGGGGGAAGGGAAGAAGTTTAACTAAAACAGAAAGTAAATCACTCAAACAGAAAATGAAATTCACAAAATAAAAATGCTCAATCTAGTGATCTTCCAATTTAATCATTGTTGATGCACAATCAATCCCCGGCAACGGCGCCATAAACTTGATGCAGGTGGAAACTGTCTCTCAACAAATTTCCTTCGGCAAGTGTACCGAATTTGTCGTCAAGTAAAAACTCACAATAGAGTGAGGTCGAATCCCACAGGGATTGATTGATCAAGCAACTTTAATTAGAAGAATGTTCTAGTTGAGCGAATCCAGAATTTGGGTTGAGATTTGCAGAAAATAAAATGGCGGGAATGTAAATGACAGAAAAAGTAAATGCTAGAATTAAAGAGCTGAAAGTAAATGACTGAAAGTAAATTGCAGAATTGTAAATGGGAATGGGGTGTTTGCTCATAAAAGTAAATGTAGAAATTAAAGAGAATGGGTAAGATCAGAAATGGGGAGTTTATTGGGCTCAGGAGATGTTGCAATTCTCCGGATCAAGTTCATTTTCATCTCTTCCTCAATCAATGCACTCATTGATCTCCTTAGCAATCTTAATTGATCGAATTACAATTTCTTGCAATTCAATCTCTCAAATCTTGATCAATAGCCAATTCCTTGGTCAATTTCTCATGAGAAGAGATGAAGTGTGGTCACTGATTATACCACATGCATTTTCCAAATCAGGTGTTGAGAGGATTATAGTCACATATCCATCCAAACCCAATTTGGTCCAACATGAGAAAGCATTTCTAGCTTGATCTCTTCATTCCTCTTTCAAGGTTCAGAAGAGATCCAAGTTTGAATAGCTTCTTTTCCAAGATAACTACCCAATTGGATGAAGATCGAAAGCTTTCAAGTAAAATCAAGAGAAAAGATAGAAGAAGAATAATGAAAACTAGTATTGATCCATCAATTTACAATAGAGCTCCCTAACCCAATGAAAGGGATTTAGTTGTTCATAGCTCTAGAAAATGAAAACAAAGATGGAGAATACATCATGGAACTAGAAGAGCAGAGAAAGTAAAAATACAGAGAGTATTGCTATTTTCCAACTTCCAGAACTCCCTAAATAATTCAAAGCTACTCCTATATATACTACTCTTCTCAGCTTCTCGTTGGCTCTTCAAGTCTTGGGCCTTTGGATCTTGAGTTTGAAGCAGTTCTCTTCTTCATTTTGGCTTGGCTTTACTTGTAGAGAGAAAGTGTGAAGTGGGCAGAGACTTTAGCTCAGGACGTTAGGGGTGTTAACGTTTAGTGAAAGTATGAGTTCGAGAACGTTAGTGACACTCAACATTGTCACTAACGTTCCAATGTACCCCTTTTGCTTCACGTTAGAGCCCACGTTAACTAGGTTAACGTGGCTTCTAACGTGCCCTTGCCAACCTTCGAGAACGTTAGTGACACTTAACATTGTCACTAACGTTCCAGTGTGCCCCTATGTCTCACGTTAGAGTCCCACATTAACGAAGTTAACGTGGCTTCTAACGTGGCCATTCTTAGCCATCCCCAACGTTAGTGACAATGTTGAGTGTCACTAACGTTGGCTCATCTTTCAATCATCAACGTTAGCTTCCACGTTAACTAAGTTAACGTTAAAGTTAACGTGGCTCCTTGGGGGTTTTGTGGGTGCTTCCAACGTTAGTGACAATGTTGGGTGTCACTAACGTTGTCTACCACCCTTGCCTCTTACGTTAGCTCCCACGTTAACCAAGTTAACGTGGAAGTTAACGTGGTACATTGCACCTTAGGCCAACGTTAGTGACAATGTTGAATGTCACTAACGTTGGCTTCCTTCCCCCTTTTAACGTTAGAGGCCACGTTAACTAAGTTAATGTGGACTCTAACGTGGCCACTTATGATCATTGGCCAACGTTAGTGATAATGTTAAGTGTCACTAACGTTGGCTCAAAGTCCCTTCTTCACGTTAGAGTTCACGTTAACTTAGTTAACGTGACTCTTAACGTGGGCAATGATGGCTTCGAGAGCGTTATTGGCAATCACTTTTCTCATTAACTTTGCAAGTTACCTCCCATTCCACATTAGTGGCCACGTTAATTAGATTAACGTGACTGCTAAGTGGTTCTTCCTTGCTTCCTTTGGTCCTGAAATCAAGCAATAGAGTGCATCAAAGTTCTAATCCAAGTCATGGGTAATGCAACATACAATTTGTCACTAAACTCATGCAAAATCCTCATGAAATCATGTAAAATGCACAATGTATGCTTGAATCAAGGTATAAGTGAATATCCACCGAAAACTAGCTTATTTCCTAAGGAAATGCATGAAACTACCCTAAAAACAGTAAAGAAAAGGTCAGTGAAACTGGCCAAGATGCCCTGGCATCAACGCCAACTTGCATCCCTTCTGATGGGAGCGTTGGCACAGCCTGTGCGCGTGAACACCAACCCTTTTCGTTCCTGTGTGCGCGCACATATGATCCTTGTTAAAAAAAGGTGTCTTGTGCGTACGCACACGTCTTATTTCCCTCTCTATTTGGAACACTCGTACACCTTGTGCGAGCGCACACCTTCCCTTGTTTAACCTTTTGTGCATACGCACACGTACCTGTGCATACACACAAGTGCTATTTTGGGCAAAATTTTTATTTCTCTTCCAATTAAGCCCTAAAGCACTTCCACCCCTTCCATCCCTCACTTTTCTTGTTTTTTCCCTGTTTCTATACTTGTTTTACTTAGTTTTCATTGCATATCATTTTCATTTTAGTGTTTATATTAGTTTTGGCATACTTTCTTGTTAATTGAATAAGTTGCAAGTGTTTCTTTGATATTGATTGGGTTGCTTCTTGATTGAATTACACTAATGCACTTATACTTTGCCTTAATTTACTAGTATCTAGTGGGTTTGAATACTCATGTTTTGATTGTACCACTAGGACAAATTATATAAGTGCATTGAATCAAGTGATTTGAGTTGAAAATTACTTGTTCATCATGATTTTCATATTAAATTCATCACATGACCGGTACTTGCTCCTTGTTAATACTTTGCATTTGTTTGAGTGACCTAACTTGATTCTTATCAAGCTTATTACTTTTTATAACAAGTACCTTTCCATGTGACTTTTTCATTATGCTTCATGATGAATAAGGAGTTTTTGGTTCATTATTAAATTGGTTATTGTTAATTGTGCTATTTTATATCAATTTTGTGCTTTCACTTGCACAATTACAATATCTAATATCTCAAATTACTCTATTCACTTTTGCGGTTACCTAGGTTTGTTTGTTCCTCATCTCTTGCTTATTCTTTAATAGCAACCTAGGCCATCTAATTGACGAACTCATTCTTTACTTTTTGATTGTGTAGATGCCATTTTAACCGGCCGTTGTGTGTATTCTAACCGCGCGCATAATTGGAATACACACACGGCTTATCTCATTTTCATTATACCACACCACTATGGAAACTTCTTCAATTAGATGCTTATTTACTCCCTCCTTTACCCTTTTGTGCTGCTTGCCCTATGATTCCTAGTTATACTTTATTCATTCTTTTGAGGATAACAGATAAAGGCAAGGAGCCGGGAAAGGAGGAGGACGCCGAAGAGGGAGATGCCAAGAATGCATTGAACTTGGCAATTTCCATGCAACCCGAGCCCTCGCATCCGCCAACTGAAGGTTGAGCTCTTTGAGAGACACCCCCCAGGATCGTGTTCGTGCACAAAAGACCGTGCAACGCTTAAGTGTGGGGGAGGATTCACCATTTTTGGGGCGTAAACTTTTTTCCAAACACTTTGCACTTTAATTTTTGTTTTTTTATTATGTTCTTGTAGATATTTGGAGTATTTTTAATTGTTGCATTGCATTTTCTTCTAGTACATAGTTTTGCATTTTGCATCCTTTGCATGGTATATATTTTATAGATAAAAGTTGGGATTGGATGTTGTGAATAGCATAGTGCCTAGTTCAATTTTGTCCTAATTGTTCATGTTAATTTTTGGTTGTTGAAAATTAGGAAGAGAACTAGGAAAATTTTGAAAAAAATTGCATCCATCATATCATACATATACATATAGGAAATAATTTTGGTGAAAAACAACAAGGATTTTCCAAGAATTTTGTTTCAAGGGCATTCTATTGAATTGATTTGGGAAAATTATTTTTTAAAACTTGCTTGAATGATTTTTTATGGAACATAGAAGAGAGATAGAATAAAGCAATCTTGTGAGTTGTTGAGCCTTAATGAGTGGTTACACATTTTAACCACTATTTTTGTTCATTGTGTGCTATGCTCCTTCTATGAATGTAATCTTAGTTTTGTTTGATTCTTTATTTTCAATGTTTGATGTTTTGAATGCATTTAGCATTATTGAGGCCATTTTTGTATTAAACTCACTCACCCATATGGACCTACCCTTACATCTACCTTTTGTTAACCCCTTTTGAACCTCTTAATCCCCTTTGTTCTAATTGTTAGCACATCACAACCCTAAGCGAAAAATCATGAATTACCTTGAATTGCATCTTTGATTAGCTTAGGTTGAAGAGTGTGTTTCATTTAAGTGTGGGGAAACTTTTGGAAAACATTGGTAGTGAATGAAGAAGATTGTATTGGGTATGCATTGAAAAAGAAAAAAAATTGAAAAATGGGTGCACATTCATGTATCATCAATTTACTTTAACCATATGCATTTGTCCTAGAAAAAAAATAAAAAAAATGAAATGATAATAATAATAATAATAATAATAATAATAATAATAATAATAATAATAATAATAATAATAATAATAATAAGATGGGATAAAAGTTATCCCAAAGAAAAAGAAAAAAAATGATGAATAAGAAATGCATATGTGGATTTGGATGAAAAAGATGCATGAATGTGTATAAAAAGTGTGATTATGGAAAGTTAGGGTGTGTATTTTGTTATTTGGTTGAGTTGGACACTTGAGCTAATCAAAGACCTAATTCCTTAGTCCACTTAGCCATATTTATCCTACCTTAATCCTAGTCCCATTACAACCCTCTAAAGACCTCATGATACTTGCACTCACGCATCATATATTTGTTGATTGTTAGATGAAAAGCAAATTCTTGAAAGCATAATTAGGAGGAGACTTGAGTGAATTGACCCTAAACACCGAGTGATTAGAGTGTATATACACCTAGTGAGGGTTCAATTACTCAATTCTATGTTTCCACCTCACTTATCATGCATTCTTGCAAGTTGCTTCATTTTTGAAACTTGAATCAATTCTTTAGATTCTGATGCATTGAGCTACTTCTTTGCTTAGCCCTATATGTCTATACACTTGCTTGAAATTTGATTGTTTGTTTTCACTAAATCAATAGGAAACTATAGATAGTATAGATATATATATATATATATATATATATATATATATATAGAGTATATACATACTTGCATGTATATAGATAGTTGCATTCAATAAGTTGTTTCCCTTTCATTATTCTCCTTGTTAGTTTAGCATGAGGACATGCTATTGTTTAAGTGTGGGATAATTGATGAGTCCATATTTTTTGATATATTTTGACTCAATTTGGATGGATTTCATCACATAAACCTACACCCAAATTGCATACTTTTGTGTTTGGTCCCTAATTTGATCCTAAATGTGAAAACATGCAATTTTGTTCTTGAAATGAGCAATTTAATTCCACTTATATTCTATTTGATGCCATGACATGTTTATTGAGTGATTTCAGGCCTTAGAGGAAAGACTGAATGGCCAAAAGTGGAAGAATCATGTACAAGGGTGAACATATGAAGAAAATAAGGAAAAGCACACATAGCGACGTGTGCGTGCGCACAAGTGCCTGTACATACGCACATAAGGATTTTCAGCCAAGTGTGCAGACGCACACATCTGTGTATCCGCACAGGTCCCTGCACGTGATTTTATTAATGAAACACGTGCTTCGCGATTTCAGAGGCCTCTTGGCCCATTTTGGAAGGCTTGAAGGCTGAATTGGAGTGCTATATCAAGGAGAATTCAATACTTATCAAGAGAGCCATCTTAGAGTAGGAAAAATACATAGTAAGAGTAGGAGTAATGTAGATTAGGAAATTCTCTCTTAGGGTTCTTAATTAGGGTTGTAGTATTTTATACTTCAAGTTTTGCTTTTGGATTTTGCAATTCACATTGTAAGTATTTGTTTAATTTCTCTTTTAATTACTACACTTGTTCTACACTTTTTCATATTTCCATTTCTCTTGTCAATATTTACTTTGCTTTGCAATTTTGGATTTTTAGCTATTTAATTTGATTTTTGATGGCTTTTATATGTTTGTTGAGTTATTTTTATTGCTTTTGATCATTTATGGTTCATAGCTTTCAGTAATTTACCAATTTTGTCATGTTTTATGATTATGCCATTAGGTGTTTGATGAAATGCCAATCTTAGTTTTGGATTGATTTCCACCCCTTGACTTAGGAAAAATAAGTATATGAATTACTAGAGCCATAATGTCTAACATTTAGTGATAATTCTTGGGCTGTTAGTTGTTATTGTTTCCACTAACGCTAGCTTTCTACTAAGATAATTAGTAAGTTAGCTACGATGTGTGGATTAATAACAATTATGCTCACTTGAATTATCCTTCGATGTTAAGGATTGACTTAGTGAGATTAATTCATCATAATTATCATAGTTGTGGTTATGGCAAGGAAGGGATTCCATAACTCATCCCAAGTCAAGGTTTCATTTATGTTTTAAATCACATTTTCATCACTTTATAGTTTTACTTGTTTATATTGCATAGATAGTTCTTTTATTCCTTTATTACTTTATTAATTGCAATTTTTCCTTGTTCTTTGATTCCTTTATTTTGATTGCTCTAAATCATTGAAAACCCCCTTGCTTTCCACAACCAAAATTGTGTGCACTCATTGGCATTAGTTCCTAGGGAGAACGACCCAGGAGATGAAATACTCTTGGTTAATTATGTTTTGATTGTGATATTTTTAGATTTAAATTTGATATTAGTCAATTGTTGGGTTTGGAGCTATACTTACAACGCCAATCTTATTTTTAGATAAATTCCGAACCCGCTCTAGGCCTCTCTATCAGTGTTCCACCAGAACACCCGACAATAAGATTAATTAACCCTTGTCCACTCTAAAAAAGCTCATTCATCCTCTTGTGATATTAGTGGAGGTCTCAACACTTGTTCTCCACCTCTATTAATCATCATTAGTTCTTCAGCTTTGGTCCTTTTTTTTTGTCATACAATGTGTACTCCCATATTCTCGTATGATATTTTGGCACTTAAATTTCTGCTATTTTATTTTTGACATTTTTGGTATTCTGAATTGTATTCTGAACTTTTGTTACTCTATACTCGTATTATTCTAAACTCTTATTATTATGAACTCTTGTTACTCTGAACTCTGATACTTATTCTATACTTTTGTTACAATGAATTCTTGTTATTATGTTCTTTGTCTTCGCATAACTCTCTTCGTTCTTATGTAACTCATCTCAGCCTCCATGTATATTGGATTATTAATTCTGGAATTAGCTATAAGAATTTTCTGATAAAGGTCTTTCACCTTACAACTTTAGATGTTATATCCCGATTTGTATATGTTTTCAATAGCATCACAAAATGAAAGGAAAAAATGAATTAAAAATTATGAGCAATGCTCATTTGTAATTAAAAAATAGATATTTAAAAATAAAAATAAGAAAAGTTTTTTGTATATAATAATCATAAGTAATTTGTTTATAAATATTTTTTAATTAGAGCAATTTAATAGTGTTCAATATTCGTATTCTTTCAAAGCTGTAAACTTATAATATCCTGCAATGTTTTCATATACTTCACTAAATGAAATACGATATTGTGAGGATATGAGGAGCTAGTGGCCTTATCAAGTAAAGAATATGATGAATAATTTTTATACCTTTACTTTTATGTTTATTTTGAGAACTCCAATCCCTGGTTGTTTTCTTGACATGCAGTTCTTTGTCTTTCTCAGAATTTCTTGAGTGTTCTGCAATTTTCTCCTTTATATTTTGAGTTGGTGTTCTTGAATTTTTTTATTGTTGAAATTGTGATGATATTGGTACTCTTTTGATTTTGCTATTGGTATTGAGTATTTTTGTCGTTGGTATACATGTGATCTTGATATTCACTCTATTTTGTTGATGTTCTTCTTCTTCTTTTTTTGAGAATTATTTCTTTTTGTTGCCATGCCTCGTGTGAAACTTGCTGAGATAGTGGATAGTGAGTCAGAGGACTCTAATAACAGTTTGGGTACTAACTCTACTGTGGATTATATGGACAATATTCCTAAAAAATATGCCATCGGGTTTTCTGAATCTATCTCCAAACCTTGGGTTAAACCATCGGACAATAGGGCTACTTTTGTGGATCCTCCCCTCATTAAGAAACCCTTTTTAGACCCTCCTTCCTCTGACTCATTATTAGGTACGGATAAAACTATAAAACCCGGATTCGATTCTTTAGATTGAAGAGTTTTAGGTGAATTTATTGAGATCCTTCATATCAAGTGGGTCCTGCTTTACTTCGTTCTCGGCTGAAGCGCCAAAAATTTTCATGGACATCTTTCAAGTCTGAAGCAGCTGCTCACGTGAATAGGGTTTGACAGAAGTGGGTATTCACAGTATTGTTTGAGGAGGGTGGTGATTTTGTGAGGAGATTGAAGTTTTCTTCTGTTACTAAGGCTATCCGCACATCCACAGGTTGATTGTTCTCTACAATCTATTATTATAATTGATTCTTATCACTTCTTTACTTTGTTGCTAGATATTGAAGAAGGACTAATTGATTTCTTCTTAGCAGGCTTGGGTGTTCAACGAAATGGATATGATATGAGTTTAGTTTGGCACAGGTGGTGTTCTCAAACTCATACTTTTCTAACTTCTTGGGGTGAGTTTTCACCCACTTTGGAAGATGTGGTTCTTCTTCAAATGCCGGTATTTGGCTGTGTGGATCTCACTCTTCTTCGCCCAGATTCTGATCTGTTTAAACTTGCAAGACATTTTCAAATGAGTTTAAGTGATGCTGGTCGATATGCAAAAGAGTTATCCAAGAGTAGGCATGTTAAGAAATCTTTCTCCAAGAATAAGCATCCAAAGAGGTGGTTGGCGAGAAGCAAGATTCCAAGAGGAAGTATTCTTACTCTAATTGGTCTCGTTATTTCTTTGGTAATTTCCTCCATGGTGAGCTTGCCCCTGCTCCTGCTGTTCCTTCATATCTTAGGGATGCTGCTTTTGTCGCTTATAGGTTAAGTAAATATGTGTTTTTGGGACAGATGGATGAGTGTATGAGCCATGGGGTGTTTCTCTTAGCTTGCTTGATCGCTGGAGGAGAACGTCTGCCACTAGCTTCTCTGTATCTAGGCAATTTATATACGCAGCTTGATCAATTTTCTGAGCAACTCAAGATTGCTCATGGTCGCTTTTCATTATTGACTTTCATTGATGAAATATTTCTTCAACTCTTTTTTTAGCGGTTCTCTCAGTTTGCTTCCATCCGTAAGCCTCCTACAATTCTTTCGGACAAGAAGGCAAGTCTTCGTGTTTGGATTTGGGGTTCAACTCATCTTTCTAAATCATTGGAGGATGTTATTAATTCGGAGGAGAATTTTTGTTTCCGCCTGTACATGACCTCTTTCTAGCCTAGTGCATTGGTTCTTCATCATATATATTCTACTGATTTTGAACATGATCGCAATGACATTTCCATTGGTAAGGAGGAGGTTTATGACTTTTGGCTTTTGCGTATTTCTCCTACCCCTCTTCTTGGTTTGATTGTTATGGATAGGGACTTCCATTGTGGAGCTTTGCTCTGTCTAGTGATCCATCACCCTGATAGGATAAGTTGCTAACTAGAGTGGGACCAAGATCCAAAGAACGTGGAACATATTTTTTTTCACTGTAAAATTTAATGAAAAAGGTTCTGTTTCAAAATGAACTCCCAAAGTACAATCATTGCTTGGTTCTTCCTCTTGATAGGGATGGGGGAGTTACAATGGAGTTTGTGGATTACCTTATACGTATGAAGAAGCATATTAGGCAATATGAGAGTACCTCTGTTCCAGATGTCAAATCATTTGTTCCAGTTTTGATCAAGGGTCTATATTTCAAGTAATATTTACTCCTTGCTGATTTTTTTTTGTTTCTTCACTTTTTTTTCTCTTTCTTTATTTTGGCTTTGTGTATTTGACTATTGTATGATTTGTAGACTTGGATGCCAGATGTTACAAACATCCACCATCTTCAAAGAGAAAATCTGATAATTCTGTTGTTACTGCTAAAGTGGTCAAGCGTGGTAAAGTGCAGAGTTCAAATGTTAAGGTTGCAAAGAGGTTTTCTAAAAAACCACCTAGGCCTTCCATTGATGCTATCCCTTCATAAATTTCTATTGGCTCAAGAATTTATCCTTCTTTGGCAGCCAAAGTTAAGGGTTCTACTACTGGTTGCTTTGTTAAGTCATCACAATCTCCTGGTAAGGATGTGCTAGCTTAACTAGAAGTGCTGTAAAGCATAGGTCTCATTGTGTTTTGGGTAAAATAAAAATAATTCTCGATGAATTTTCTGATCCAATAAATTTAGGTGATGAGAGCTCCCAAGTGAGGGTCAGTGGGGACTCTCCTAATTCATTTGTTGTTGGTGATGTCCCTGATGAGGGTACTACCCAAGGTGTTGCTCGAGGTAGCCCCCAAGCAATGACAAGTTCTAAAAATAATGTCAACATTGAGTTGGGTGTTACCTGCCAAGGGAATACTGCTAGAAATCATCTTACTCCCATCCAAGTGGTATTTCCTAGTGCAGGTACTACAATTTTCCTCCACTCCCATTTTTTTGAGATTTGCATACATGCTTTTGTTCATGCTATATTTGTGTGTATGTTTGTATCCTTTCCTATTTTTCAGCTTCTCATGTTGTTTCTGAGTCTATTTTTCAAGTTTTGAGAACTTCTAATATCACAAAAAATTCCCCAGCTAGTGCATCTTCTGGTGTATTCCATTGTTTTTGTTTTCATTTGTCAAGTGTGCCAATGTTTTAAAAGTTCTTTCTAAAAAAAAAGTATTTTCTTACTTGATTGTTTTGCTTTTTAGCTTTTGTTCATGATGAGTTTGAGTATTTCCCTGGCAATGCAAATAATTTGTTATTGGAGATTGCATTCCGAGCTCCTTTTTTCATGATTCTAAATGACCTAAATTGCCTTTTTAAAAAGCTTGGGTATCAAACTTTTCTGGATGCATGGGATTTCTTTACTTCACACTCCCTTGCAGAATTGTGGGGTACTTGACGTTAGGATTTTTGCCAGTAAAGAATGTCATAAAAACAGTCGCGTTGTAGATATAGTCTCTAAACCGACAGAAATCCCTTCGTACAAACGTTTTGGTTGTCACAAGTAACAAACCCCTAAATAAATTGATAACCGAGTATTTAAACCTCGGGTCGTCTTCTCAAAAAATTGCAGGGAGGTATGTTCTTATTATTGGTTATGAGTTGTAAATTGGGGTTTAGGAGGTAAGGTGCGAATATATTATATGATAAGTAAAAATAAAATAAAATAATAACTGTAAAATAAACCTTTGGCAAGGTATAAGAACTGGAGGTCCTTTCCTAGTTATCCTTATCAATTGTGATGAGAATTGGATTTTTCTCTCACTTTGTTAACCTCTAACTATGAAGGTAAGTTTAGTGGATGAATTCCAATTTTCAATCAACAATGAGTTTAATAACTCTAGAGTTACCAATTATTTAACCAAAGCCAAAAGGGGAAAAACTAAATCTACTAGAATAACAATATCCTCAGATTGGGAATAATAAAAAGGGACAATCATAAACTAAAATTCCTCAAATATCATAAAAATGTCATCAACAGCCAATTGGGCAACATCAATCAAATATAATAAAAGCTTCAGAGTAATCAAAATACAAAAGAGAAATTTAAATAGTAAAAAGGAATATTAAACCTGGGATCGAGAGTCACTCTAGAAATCTAAGAGAAGTCCTAAATCCTAATTTCTAAAAAACACTACCTAAATCCTAAGAGAGAGAGAGAGAGAGAGGAGAGAACCTCTCTCTCCAAAACTGCATTTAAAACATGAGAAGTGAATTATGAGAGCATGATAATGAATGGATGCATTCCCCCACTTTATAGCCTCTAATCTGTGTTTTCTGGGGCGAGAATTGGGTCAGAAACAGCACAGAATTTGCTGGTTGCGAATTCAAATTCGCTGATTTTCGTCACTTGCGACACGGCTGCATGGATCACGCGTTCGCATCATCTAGCGTCAGGGCCACTATGGCATATTATATATCAAATTGAAGCCCCGGACGTTAGCTTTCCAACGCAACTGAAACTGCATCGTTTGGACCTCTGTAGCTAAAGTTATAGCCGTTTGAGTGCAGAGAGGTCAGGCTAGACAGCTTAGTAATTTCTCCAACTTCTTGCATTCCTTCCTCTTTTGCATGCTTCCTTTCCATTCTCCAAGCCATTCCTGCCCTGTAATCTCTGAAATCACTTAACACACATATCAAGGCATCTAATGGTGATAAGAGAGGATTAATATTAGAAATTATAAGTCCAAAGAAGCATGTTTTCAATCAAAACACATAATTAGGAAGGAAATATAAAACCATGCAAATAGTATGAATAAGTGGGTAAAGAGTTAATAAAAACCACTCAATTGTGTACAAGATAAACGATAAAATAGTGGTTTATCAGTACTCATCG
The DNA here is from genome assembly GCF_014773155.1 of Arachis stenosperma. Taxonomy (NCBI): domain Eukaryota; kingdom Viridiplantae; phylum Streptophyta; class Magnoliopsida; order Fabales; family Fabaceae; genus Arachis; species Arachis stenosperma. Next base: position 135,171,435 of record NC_080385.1, read on the forward strand.
GGATATGGTAGAAATCATCTAAATAACTTTAAGTTATTTAAATTTAGCAGTCGTTGGCTTGAGAATCTTTCTGTTAAATTGGAGCCTCCACCTGGGGTACCCGATCTTGCTAGAGAAGAATTATTGTCTAAAGAGTATAATTTTCTCTCTTCTGGTGTTTCTACTCTTCAAGAAAAGGTTAACAAGATTATATATAAACTGAACACCATGAAGGCTAGGTTAGCTAGGATCATCCTGGAGCAAGAGCAATTGGCTAAACATAAGGAAGCTGCTTCTTCTGTGATTTCTTATAGTGATCTTTTTTTGCTGTGATAGTTTTCCAGCACTTTATTTTGAAAATATGTAAGGATTTGACAAAGTATATTTTTTCTTTGCTGCCTCTATGACTTTCATTGTACACCTCTTTTAGGTATTATACTTCCCCTTCTGTTTAATATTATGTATACTCCTCTAGGGATTTTATTCTTTTGTGCCTGTGTGATCATTTTATTTTGGATACATACTTTTTTTTGTAGAGGGAGGGTATGATTCTAAAAAAGCAGGATTATCTTTTTGCCCTATTTATGCTCACTCTTTTTTTAAAGGAGTTTGGAGGGTAGGACACTTCACTTTTTAGAAATATTTTGTACTAAAAATTTCTTAAGATGCATCATTTACAACTTTTGAGTATATAATTGCTAATAAAATTCTTCCATACATTGTAGGTTGCTTGCAGAATAATATAACATAAACATTGGCCCTTGATAAAGAAGCCTTTTGGAATTGAAATCTAACTCCTAGCACTGAAATTAGGCATATTACTTCTTGACATACTTGAAATTGATGGAGAAGCTATAAAGATGAAGAGGAATGGTAGAATGTATGAAATGCAACCTATCTATATAAATGCAACTACATGCAAAATGTTTCTACCTACTTGATTAAAAATAAACAAATCTTTCAAGAACAAATATGAACTGGATTTCACTAATTCAAATCATAAAAATGAAGCACAAATAGACTTGTAAGAAGAAAATAGCTTATGAAAGCAGGGAACAAGGAATTGAGCATCGAACCCTTACTGGTAGTGTATACACTCTAATCACTCAGATGTTTAAGGTTCGATCTCTCAATTCTCTACTAACCTTGCTTTCTAAGGCTTGCTCTTTATCTAACAATCAACATAAATTTAATGCACAAATACACAAATCTAGAGGTCTTTTAAGGGTTGTAATGGGGTTAGGGTCAAGGTAGGATTGTATTTGGTCAAGTGGACTAAAATCTGAATCCTTAATTAACTTAAACTTTTCCACCTAACTTAAACAATCCATGTAATCACAATACAACATCTAACCATCCATTAACCATGTTTTTCACATATTCATGCATTCTAATTTCAAGTACAACTCATATGCATTGCTTTCACCACTTACTTTAGGGCATTTTGTCCCCTTTCACTTATTTTGCTCTTTTTTTTATTTTTTTTCTTTTGTTTTTTTTCTCAATGCATCTGATTAATTTATTGAATGCATGAACATGTCCTAAACATTTCTTTCACATTTTCATAAAGATACATAACATACTCTATTCTCAAACCAAACATTTTCAAACCCACTTTTTCCCACACTTAATTCGTGAGCACTCTCACTAGTCTAAACTAACCAATGATTCAAATCAAGGACATTATTGTTTTCTGCTTAGAGTTAATGATGTGCTAAAATAAAGATCAAAGGGGTATAATAGGCTCAACATTGGTTTGCAAGGGATAATGAAAGGTAAGGCCATATGGGTATGTAAGATCAGTGAAATAAAGGCCTCAATCATATAAGTGCATGCATACATCAAATTATGAAAATATAGAATTAAGCAAGACAAAGATCACAATTTCAGAGAGAAAAATACACACTAAAACAAAATTTTTGGTTGATAAAATGCAACTAATTCAAATAGGCTCAAAAATCTCACAGGTTTTGTGTGTTCGAGTTCTAAACCATGTTCCAGTATAATATCTCTTCAAACAAGTGTAACATTAAATTTTATTCAAATTAGTGAAATTTTCTAAAAGGTTTCTTGAAAAAGAAAATATTACTTTAACCAAGTGGTAAAATATGCACAAAAAGAAACAAGCATGAAAATGCAACAATGAAAAATAAAAATTGGTGTTGAAAAGGGGCTAACTAACCCGTGGAGATCGATATTGACCTCCCCACACTTAAAGATTGCACCGTCCTCGGTGCATGCTGAGAAGTACAGGTGGGCGGGTGTTGTGATTCCTCAGCTGTTGCTCGTTGTAGAAGCTTTCTCCTTACCCGTTCTGGTGGCCAGCCTGAAAAAGGGAGAAGAGAAAGGGACATGAAGTCAAAGGTGTAGAGCAAAGAGGAGGGCGGTACAAGTGAATAGCATGCCAAGTAAGGAAAATAGTGAATGGAAGACATGGTCGCGATTCCATGTGATCAATTCATCAATGGAAATATAGCAAGGCATGGGGGATATTGGATGCAACATGTTTATTAGCATGCCGGCAAGGGCATGAGTAGCATAGATCAAGCATCAAAAGCTGTAATGTATTGTTAGTCGTAAGAAACTAACAATAACGTTTGTAATGACAATTATATTTAATTAATAAAATATAAAAAGGGTTTTGTGAAAAGCAAGCATTTATAGTAGAAGATTAAAAGGAATCTTTAAAAATAGTGCACAATGCCATACGGGCGTTTTCACAAACACTTAGCATGCATGGTAAATAATCTATTTGAAAGTATTAAATTGAACATGCAAGCAACCCTTTAAAAATTAATATAATTGTCAAACAATTCCCTTAATAATCCACAAGCAAAATATGGTAAATAATTACCCAAATAAATTTCTAACACCAATGAAAATAATGCAATGAATGAAAGTATGCAAATGAATTAAAATAAAATAAAAAGAAAAATAAGAAGAATGAGAAGGGAAAGAAGGGAAGAAGAAAGGAGGGAGGAAAAATTAGGATTGGGGAAGAAAAGATAAGATATTTGGCAAATTAAGATAATCTGTGCGGCGCAAGCGACGCGGACGCGTGGGGACGCGTTCGCGCGATTGCGCTTTAAGTAAGAGGACGCGGTCGCGTCGGTCACGCGGTCGCGTGACCCATGTGATGCTTCTGGAGCGAGTGCAGCCTCGCGCCTGCACAACTCTCTGTTCAAATTAATTTATTTGCCAAAATTGGGCGACGCGATCGCGTGGATGGCCATTTTTGGAAAACGACGCGGACGCGTGGGGCACGCGGTTGCATGGGAGGGCTTGGGCTTCTAGCACGAGGCCAGCCCAATTCCAGCACAACTTTCGGCCATTCACCTTTTTAACGTCGAAAATCAAGGCACGCAGCCGCGTGGCTCACGCGGTCGCGTGGGAGGCCATTATACCCATGTGACGCGGACGCGTCAGCGACGCGATCGCGTGGGTCGATTTGTGCCACTGGCACGCCTCTAGCCACGCTCCAGCGTGACTCTCTGTTCGTTTTTATTTTTCTCTTCTCCCCTTGCGACGCGGACACGTCGTTGATGCGGTCGCGTCGCGTGCTCGCTTTCTTTTTTTTATAATCTGAAAAATGCAGAATGCAGAATTGATGAGCGGATAATTTGTATACTTTTTGGCATTGTTTTCAGTATGTTTTTGGTAGTTTTAGTTGAGTTTTTATTATATTTTTATTAGTTTTTAGTTAAAATTCACTTTTCTGGACTTTACTATGAGTTTGTGTGTTTTTCTGTGATTTCAGGTATTTTCTGGCTGAAATTGAGGGATCTGAGCAAAAATCTGATCCAGAGACTCAAAAGGACTGCAGATGCTGTTGGATTCTGACCTCCCTGCACTCGAAGTGGATTTTCTGGAGCTACAGAAGCCCAATTGGCGCGCTCTCAACGGCGTTGGAAAGTAGACATCCTGGGCTTTCCAGCAATATATGATAGTTCATACTTTGCCCAAGATTTGATGGCCCAAACCGGCGTTCAAAGTCACCTACAGAAATCCCAGCGTTAAACGCCCAAACTGGCACCAAAACGGGAGTTAAACGCCAAGAAGAGTCTCTACACGAAAAATGCTTCATTGCTCAGCCCAAGCACACACCAAGTGGGCCCGGAAGTGGATTTTTATGTCATTTACTCATCTCTGTAAACCTTAGGCTACTAGTTTCTTATAAATAGGACCTTTCACTATTGTATTTTCATCTTTTGATCACTTTTAGATCTCTAGATCATCTTTGGACATTTTAGTTCTTAGATCATTGGGAGGCTGGCCATTCGGCCATGCCTATACCTTGTTCTTATGTATTTTCAACGGTGGAGTTTCTACACACCATAGATTAAGGTGTGGAGCTCTGCTGTACCTCGAGTATTAATGCAATTACTATTGTTCTTTCATTCAAATTCCGCTTGTTCTTTATCCAAGATATCACTTGTTCTTCAACATGATGAAGGTGATGATTGACGCCCATCACCATTCTCACTCATGAACAAGGTGACTGACAACCACTCTTGTTCTACAAGCATTTGAGGCTTGGTGAATATCTCTTGGATTCCTGATTGCACGATGCATGGTTGATCGCCTGACAACCGAGTGCTCGCCTGACAAACGAGCCAACCATTCCGTGAGATCAGAGTCTTCGTGGTATAGGCAAGAACTGATGGCAGCATTCAAGAGAATCCGGAAGGTCTAACCTTGTCTGTGGTATTCTGAGTAGGATTCAATGACTGAATGACTATGACGTGCTTCAAACCTGTAACCTACTGGGCGTTAGTGACAGACGCAAAAGAGTTATTCTATTCCGGTAGGGGAGGGAACCGAACCGGTGATTGGCCGTACTGTGACAGAGTATTGAGCATTAGCTTTCACTGCGAGGATGGGAGGTAGCTGCTGACAACAGTGAGACCCTATACGAGCTTGCCATGGAAAGGAGTAAGAAGGGTTGGATGAAGACAGTAGGAAAGCAGAGAGACGGAAGGGAAGGCATCTTCATGCGCTTATCTGAAGTTCCTACCAATGAATTACATAAGTATCACTATCTTTATCTTTTATGTTATT